>NC_132915.1:59919525-60544525 GCF_047675955.1 Chlorocebus sabaeus
GGTTCTTCTAGAGTTTGGAGACTATCTGTGAGTATTCTTATGGCAATATAGTGTTATACCCAGACCGTTTGTTCCCCAAAGAAGACCACCAGAGTCCAGAGTCAAAGCCAAGCTGCCAGGATCTTTACTACAAGTTCGAACTTGGTCCCTCCATTCCACAGCATACAAGAGGGCCTCGAACAATGCGAGTGCTTGCTTTTTATAGCCCGATGTAAACAGGATATGTAAAGTCACAGGGAACAAGGTAATTCTCTCGGTTACAGCATTACAATTGGTTAACATTATACATTTAGCATTCCTTATCGGAGATCTCCCAGGTGATGTTTTTCTGAAGTTTGAAAGAAATATGGAGGAATGTGTTTGTGCTGGGCTCAGGAAGTTAGGAGATATATGAGGGATGTGCCTCATTCCTTTCAATAGTTGTTTGCACCAGTGCAATAAGAATCTATTTTTATTTTGGAACAGGACACTATTGGAGAAAGTGGTTATGTTACCAAGGCTTTGACTGGAAGGGCATCCTTCCCTTTAGGGAGTCATTATTGATTTGCAGAACCAATAAAAGCCCCATGGGAGAAACTGGCCTCATACCCTCATATATGCTGTCCCTGCACAGGGTTCCTGATCTGTGGTCAGTAAAGAGTGTCACTTTCTAACAGGTCCAGGAGCTCAGAGTTTATCTGGAGACCTTAAGAGGAGAGAATCACACAACTTGCAGCTATTTGAGGATGGAAACCCATGGCTGGACTCAGATTTTAAAAGTCTTATCTGAGATTCCTTGTGGAACAAACTTCCATCAAAGCCAATCCAAAGGGCCTATGTAGAAATAATTATTCTTGCCGCACTTTATGCAAGTAATCAGGCCAAGTGTAAGACTAAAGTCTATTTTGCAAACCATTTAGTTCTATAATTTTTTTTTTAACAAAAATGAGAACTGGTGAGAAAGAAATCTTGTTTCAAAACTTACCATATATTTGTCATTAAATTCGAAACTCACTAGTAGTTTTTAAGTTTTCGCCTACATTTTAGACTAACCCTGCTTGTTCCTGTAAAGCAACCAGCATCTCTGGCTGCAGCTCAGAAAGAACAAAAGGGATGGATAATGTAGAAATCTGGATCAATATTCCAGCTCAAAGCAATTATCCTGCAAATTCTGCCAGGTGATGGGAATAAACAGGGTGCCCATCATATGGAGGTTTCCTTTTTGGGAAAGTAAGACCAAGGGAGCTAACCAAAGCCAAGCCCCATGCACCCAAATCCTAGCAAGCATAACTATAGTTGTGAGTTATCTGGGTGTGTCAAAAGACACCCTTTTCTCTCCCTTTTTGGAGGAGGACTCAATTCCACAGTTTCGCCTTAGCACTCAGCTTATGATAAGGAGTCCACGACACCCCCTAGAGACACAGTTTTGTCCCAAACTCAATTCCAAGCTTCAGGTTAAAGCCCTAAGAAAGAAAACTAGATATAAGGGACCCAGAAGCAGACAACAGAGGTTAAAAGGCACAGTGCAGGTAAGCATGGCTGATTCCTGCCGATTAAGCCAAGTCCAAGCTTCCTATTTCAAGGATAAAGGCCATGTTAGTATCCATGGCATAAATGAAATATACGGAATTCAAGGCTACTGACAGCAGGGTAGATAGGACATCTGTGCATAACAGCAGATGATTTTCACCTCCTAGGTCCCCCTGCTTCGTGAGTGCAAGCTGCTTTGACACTCATGGCAGCACCTGCCAAGGTTGCCGGGACTTGGGGATGAGAGGATGGAAGAAGGAAAGAGAATGTTCTTCCTGCTTTCCCTCACATATCCCGCATATCTGCTAGGAAGAGAAGAGAACCAGGGATGCCTGCTCCCTCTTTCTTTCTGAGTAGCCATTCATCTTCAGTCTGCACCCCTTTCAAATGCATCCTGAACTCCTGGGACTCCTTTGAAAAGTGCCTTCTTTGTTCCTTTCTCCTCCTTGGTTCTCTCTTCACAGAAAGGTAACTGTCTTCATACTACAGGACACTCCCCTCAGATGCATCCTCCAAAATGGAAAGAGTTAATTTTCTAAACTGGTTGGCTTAGTATTGGGTTCAGGGGAGGGGAACCCAAAAACCCAACATGCCAGCAAAAAGGGTAAACATGTTTAAGTTGGGCTTTTGGCCTCCCTCGCCCCAAGCAAATTGGTAAAAGGCCTCAGCACTTTAGAGCTGTCCTTACCCCTCCCTTTGTTTTGCATGCGATCAATGATAGCTATTGTAATGTATACATAGGTATTGATGCAGGTTTTCTAATAACCCAGTTTGTCTATTCTTGCCTTCAGGCCATTAAACTTCAAATGGTCATGCAACTGAAGCCTCTGATGATGGCCCCTGCTGCTGGGAGTCCCTAAATAGGCCTCTGAGGGAGCTCTGACTGCTGTTTACTCCAAAACATCACCCTCTGTCAGCAGGAAGCAGTTAAAACCAGTCTTCATCCTTATCCTTATTCTAACAGCAGTTAGATGTACTTCTTTAGAGGGTGGGAATAAACAACCAGCTGGGAGGAGGTCCCCAGAAAAACTCCAGCCAGCCTGCACACTGGAAGGAATGTGCACTGAGGTGGAGCCACAGAGGTTCACACCGTTTGCAGTGGCGAGGAGCCTGGCACTTCCACTTCCTGGGTGGAACTTGGGATTCAAACTGCGAGGTGGGAAGCAGGAACTCTAGCCTTGTGGAGAGTCCCTGGTTCCCCATTTTTTCCTTTTCACCCAATAAAACCCTGCTTTACTCACACTTTAAATCATCTGCGAGATTAAACTTTCATGGCCCTGGGACAAGAACACTGTCTTTAGCTGAACTAAGGACAAGTCTTGCAAAAAAAGCACCCTGCAGGCTCACAGATATATTCGACCTTAATAGAGTAATTATATTCTTGAGCAAGTGTTACCTAGGAGCGATTATGTGTGACACTGCCCTTACCAAGGCCATAGGATTCTGGAAAAAGTTACTTATGAAGTGACATGCGCGTCCGTGTGAAGAGACCACCAAACAGGCTTTGTGTGAGCAACATGGCTGTTTATTTCACCTGGGTGCAGGCGGGCTGAGTCCGAAAAGAGAGTCAGCGCAGGGAGATAAGGGTGGGGCCGTTTTATAGGATTTGGGTAGGTAAAGGAAAATTGCAGTCAAAGGGGGGTTGTTCTCTGGCGGGCAGTAGTGGAGGTCACAAGGTGCTCAGTGGGGGAACTTTTGGAGCCAGGATGAGCCAGGAAAAGGAATTTCACAAGATAATATCATCCCTTAAGGCAAGGACCGGCCATTTTCACTTCTTTTGTGGTGGAATGTCATTGGTTAAGGTGAGGCAGGGCATTTGCACTTCTTCTGTGATTCTTCAGTTACTTCAGGCCATCTGGGCAAATACGTGCAAGTCACAGGGGATGCGATGGCTTGGCTTAGGCTCAGAGGCCTGACATTCCTGCCTTCTTATATTAGTAAGAAAAATAAAACAAAACAGTGTGAAGTGTTAAGGCGGCGAAAAATTTTTTGGGGGGTGGTATGGAGAGAGAATGGGCAGTGTTTCTCAGGGCTGCTTCAAGTGGGATTAGGGGCAGCGTGGGAACCTAGAGTGGGAGAGATTAAGCTGAAGGAAGATTTTGTGGTAAGGGGTGATATTGTGGGGTCATTAGAAGAAACATTTGTTGTATTGAATGATTGGTGATGGCCTGGATACGGTTTTGGAAGAATTGAGAAATTAAACGGAAGATACAAGGTCTGAATAAAACAAGGAGAAAAATGGGTATTAAAGGACTAAGAATTGGGAGGACCTAGGACATCTAATTAGAGAGTGCCCAAGGAGGCTCAGCATAGCCTTGCCAGCAAAGATTATTTATTTACTTTAAGAGGGAATTTAGAGTGGTGGTTTGGGATAGCACTAGGAGATACCAGCTGTGATGGCTTGGAGAAACAGTGTAAACTGGCAGTGTAAACACGACCAGGGCATTTATGAGTCGTTAAGAACGGTGAATAGGAGTATGACTAGACAGAAGACAGTAGGGATGACAAGTTTTTTGGGGTGCAGTCCAAGTTGGTCTAGTGTCTGGAATGAGACTGGGACCTAATAAAAAGGAGTGTCCACGCAGGAGCTCAAATGCGCTGTAACCTGTAGCATTCTGAGGACAGGCCTGAATTCTAAGAAAGGAAAGTGGTAAAAGTATTGTCTAGTCCTTTTTAAGTTGGTGACTGAGCTTGGTGAGGTGTGTTTTTACAAGACTATTAGTCTCTTCTACCTTTCCTGAAGACTGAGGACGGTAAAGGATATAAAGGTTTCACTGAATACCAAGAGCCTGAGAAACTACTTGGGTGATTCGACTAGTAAAGGCTGGTCCGTTATCAGACTGTATAGAGATAGGAAGGCCAAACTGAGGAATTGTATCTGACAGAAGGGAAGAAATGACCGCGGTGGCCTTCTCAGACCCTGTGGGAAAGGCCTCTACCCATCCAGTGAAAATGTCTACCCAGACTAAGAGATATTTTAGTTTTCTGACTCGGGGCATGTGAGTAAAGTCATTTGCCAGCCCTGAGCAGGGGCAAATCCTCAAGCTTGATGTGTAGGAAAGGGAGGGGGCCTGAACAATCCCTGAGGGGTAGTAGAATAGCAGATGGAACACTGAGAAGTGACCTCCTTGAGGATAGATTTCCATGATGGAAAGGAAATGAGAGGTTCTAAGAGGTGGACTAGCAGCTTGTAACCTACATGGAAGAGGTCATGAAATGACGACAGAATAGAATGGGCCTGTGAGGCTGGAAGAAGATATTTTCCTTGGTCTAAGAAACATTTGCCTTGTGTGGGAAGAGATTGATAGGTGGAAGTTTCAGCGGCGGAGTAGATGGGAGTGCCCGAAGTGAAGGAGGAAAACTGCCCTGCGGGAAAGAAGTTGGAATGCTAGCTGCTTTTTAAGCTAACTTACCAGCATAAGCATTGTCCTGAGTGATGGTTGGGGAAAGAAAATAGATTTTGGAAGTTATGAGAACTGTAGAGAGTTGAGCATAGTTTGTGATTTTTAGGGCCTCTAACAGTATTAAAGCAGTGGCAGCTGCTGCGCGCAGACATGAAGGCTAGGCTAAAACAGTAAGGTCAAGTTGTTTGGACAGAAAGGCTGCAGGACGCGGTCCCGGCTCTTGTGTAAGAATTCTATCTGCACTAACCATGCCTAGGAAGGAGTTGTTTTGCAGAAGGGATTGGGGTTTGGGAGATTAGCCAGACATGATCAGCAGGGAGAGTAAGTGTGTATTTATGAGAATTATGCCGATAGGTAACAGATGAGGAGGACATTTGGGCTTGACTGAAGTAATGGGGTTGTCCATGAGGCCTTGCAGCAGTACATCCTAGGTAATTTGCTGAGCCTGATGAGTGTCAGGGTCAGTCCAAGTGAAAGCAAAGAGAGGCTGGGATGAAGGGTGCAGGGGAATAGTGAAAAAAGCATCTTTAAGAACAAGAACAGAATAGTGAGTTGTGTAGGAAGGTACTGAGGACAAAAGAGTATACAGGTTGGGCACCACGGGGTTGATAGGCAAAACAGTTTGGTTGATAAGGCGCAGATCTTGAACTAATCTGTAAGACTTGTCCGGTTTTTGGGCAGGTAAAATGGGGGAATTGTAAGGAGAGTTTATAGGTTTTAAAAGTCCAGGCTGTAGCAGGCAAGTGATAACAGGCTTTAATCGTTTTAAAGCGTGCTGCGGGATGGGATATTGGCGTTGAGTGGGGTAAGGGTGATTAGGTTTTAATGGGATGGTAAGGGGTGCGTGATCAGTCACCAAGGAGGGAGTAGAGGTATCATATACTTGTGGGTTAAGGTGGGGGGATACGAGGGGAGGATGTGAAGGAGGCTTTGAACTGGGGGAAAAGGCAGCAATGAGGTGTGGCTGTAGCCTAGGAATAATCAGGGAAGCAGATAATTTAGAGGTTTAGAAGCCTGGCTGTCAATACCCACAACAGATATGGAGGCAAGGGAAACAGGCCCTTGAAAAGAAGGTAATGTGGAGTGGGTAGCCTCCGTATTGATTAAGAAGGGGACAGACTTACCCTCCACTGTAAGAGTTATCCAAAGTGTCTGTGATGGTCCAGGAGGCTTCTGAGGCAATGGGGCAGTGTCAATCTTCAGCCGCTAAACCGAGAAGGTCTGGAAAGGAGTCAGTCAGAGAGCCTTGGGCCAGACTCCAGGGGCTCTGGGAGTGGCTGCCGGCCGAGATGAACAGTCTGATTTCCAGTGGGGTCCCACACGGATGGCACACGCTTAGGAGGAATCCCGGGCATTCCTTGGCCTAGTGGCCAGATTTCCAGCACTTGTAGCAAGCTCCTCGGGGAGGAGGTTCTGGAGGAACCCCTGGCAGCTGCGGTTCAGGCGTTTGGAGTTGTGTGCTGGAGATGTGGCTGGGGTTTGTCTCACAGTGGAGGCAAGGAATTACAACTCAGAAATAAGTTGCTACTTGGCTGCCTCTACTCTTATTATTGTACACCTTGAAGGCGAGGTTCATTAAGTCCTGTTGTGGGGTTTGAGCCGGAATTTAATTTTTGGAGCTTTATTTAATGTTGGGAGCAGATTGGGTAATAAAATAAAATGCATATTGAGAATAAGTCAGCCTTCTGACCTTTCAGGGTCTAGGGCTGAAAAGCGTCTCAGGGTTGCTGCTAAACGGGCCAGGAACTGGGCTAAGTTTTTTATATTTCATGAAAAAGAGCCTAAACGCTAACTGATTTAGGAGAGGTCGGATAAAGAAAAAGGAACATTAACCTTGACTATGCCTTTAGCTCTAGCTACTTTTTTAAGAGGAAATTGCTGGGCAGGTGGGGGAGGCCTAGTCGCGGAACTAAACTGTAAGCCAGACTGGGTGTGAGGAGGGGAGGTGATAAAAGGATTACAGGGTAGGGGATCAGAGGCTGAGGAAAAATTGGGACCTAACTCGGCCTGGCGAGGAAAGAAGAGATCAGATGGGTCTGTAGGCAAGGAAGATTAGAAAGACTCAGTGACACTTGGGGTTGGGACTGAGGGGACAGGCAGGAGGGAAAGAAGGAAGATTTGGGAGGAGTTGCGTTGGAAACAGAGACTAGGGAGGGACGGATGTGTAAAAGAATGCCTGGACGTCAGGGACGTCAGGCACCTCAGACCGTTTGCCCATTTTACGACAAGAATTATTTAGATCTTGTAGGATGGAAAAATCGAAAGTGCCGTTTTCTGGCTATTTGGAGCCATTGTCAAGGTTGTATTGGGGCCAAGTGGTGTTGCAGAAGAAGATAAGGTATTTAGGTTTTAGGTCAGGTGTGAGTTGAAGAGGTTATAAGTTCTTGAGAACACAGGCTAAAGGAGAAGAAGGAGGAATGGAAGGTGGAAGGTTGCCCATAGTGAAGGAGGCAAGCCCAGAGAAAAGAGAGACTAGAGATATGGAGAGGAGTTCGGGGGTTCTTGCCCCCCAGAAAAGCGGGAAAGGGGTCAGGGAGTAGAAATAAGGTATTGGGGTGCAAAAATAAGAGATCGGGGCACAAAAATAAGAAGGGGTGCAAAAATAAGAGGTCAGGGCACAAAAATAAGAGGGGGCACAAAAATAAGAAGTCAGGGTACTTGCCCCTCCCCCAGAAAAGCAGAGAAGGGGTAGAAACAGGGAGAGAAGGGGTCGGGGTGCTTGCCCCTCCCCCAGAAAAGCAGAGAAAGGGTAGAGACAGGGAGGGTAGGGGTTGGGGTGCTTGCCCCTCCCCCAGGAAAGCGGGACTTGCTGCTTAGGGTGAAGGACCAAAGCAGGCGTCTCCGCAGCGTGGTCAGACACACCTGAAACGTGGGTGAGTAATCAGAGAGGCATCCCTGCAGTGATTAAACACCAAGGGAAGGCTGCCTTCCCCAGTCCTGACCGGCGCCGGCATTTTGGGTTCCACAGATAAAACGTGTTTCATTTTCTGGTAGAGACAAATCCTTTGTCTCTACCAGAAAATGAAAGGAATTGAAATTAAGAGAAGGGAGAGATTGAAGGGTGGTGCCAAGATTGAAAGGAGAAAGAGGTTAAGAGAGAGTGAGAAAGGTTGAAGAGAGCAAAAAGAGGCCACTTACCCAATTTAAAATTGGTGAGATGTTCCTTGGGCTGGTGGGTCTGAAGACCAGAGGTCGTAGGTGGATCTTTCTCATGGAGCAAAGAGCAGGAGGACAGGGGATTGATCTCCCAAGGGAAGTCCCCTGATCTGAGTCACGGCACCAAAATGTCATGCGCGTCGGTGTGAAGAGACCACCAAACAGGCTTTGTGTGAGCAACATGGCTGTTTATTTCACCTGGGTGCAGGCAGGCTGAGTCAGAAAAGTGAGTCAGCATAAGGGTGGGACGGTTTTATAGGATTTGGGTAGGTAAAGGAAAATTGCAGTCAAAGGGGGTTGTTCTCTGGTGGGCAGGAGTGGGGGTCACAAGGTTCTCAGTGGGGGAGCTTTTTGAGCCAGGATCAGCCAGGAAAAGGAATTTCACAAGATAATATCATCGCTTAAGGCAAGGACTGGCCATTTTCACTTTTGTGGTGCTAGGCAGGGCATTTGCACTTCTTTTGTGATACTTCAGGCCATCTGGGCGAATACGCCACAGGGGATGCGATGGCTTGGCTTGGGCTCAGAGGCCTGACGTGAAGAATTCTATCAAATGGGATAATATCTCTACCTTGGTTGTGCCAGGTGGGTTTTGAGAAGAAACATCATAAAATATTAGATCAATTCATTTAGATGGTTAAGCAGAATTCACCCGTGTTAGAATAATGATACCTGACAGAGATTCAGTTCATATTGTAAAGCTTTCCCAGTATTCTTTCATTTGTAATATATTTAAAAATTCTAGTAATTGCCTATGCATTGTGTACCTGTTTTAATTAACTATTAATTACTTCATTTAGCAAGCATTTATTGACAACACTTTGTGTCCCAGTCATTCTGGAAAATGATCATTATCCAGACGCTACACTTAGTTTCAAGGATCTCACTGTTAGTGACAGTTTCCTTCATTCAGAGTTGATGGAGTTCAGAGATTGACATTACTGATTGGTATAATCCTTTTAAATGTAACAGTTGATTGACAATAAGAGGCAAAAGGCTAGGTTTTAGAAATGACACTTTCTTACAATTAAGGTTTGCAAATTAATTATTAGTTAATTTCTTGTAATTAGTACTGCATATTTCCTAAAAGGATTAACATGTAAAGAATCTGTAGCAACGGTCTTAATAATAATGGGATATTCTATTGTAGCATCCACCCCCTCATTTCTCATTTTTAAAATACCTCAGGATAAAAAACAATATGCTCTCTATAACTTTTTATTGGATTGAAAGTCATCTGCAAATCTCTACTTCTAGTGATATATATAGTATTACCTATGTATATATTATAGCTATCATTACATTCTTTCTTATTGCCTCATAAAGGTATATTACATATATTTTCAATTCTGACAATAGTGATATATATATAGTAATACCTATGTATACATTATAATAGCTATCATTTATCGCATTCGTTTTTATTTCCTCATATCTACATATACATTATTTTTCAATTCTGACAACAATAATAAGAAGTGGACATAAATATTTCTGCCATTTAATATGTAAGGAAATCGAAGCAAGCAGGTTAACAATTTGCCTCAGTTCTCACTTATATCTAGTAAGTAGGGGAGTCAGTATCCCAATATTGGCAGTCTGACTCCAATAACAGTTGTAATATTCTTGCTGTTTTTATAGATGTGTAATTATATATACTTTTGTATACTTATATAGTATTATGTATACTGTATTTAACAGTTATCCATCTGTGTATATGTTTCTGTTCTTGTTTTGTATGTTTGCTCTTGGTAAAGAGGCAATAGCATGTTGAATGGGAGAGTGCAATGGTTTGCAAGCTAATTTTAAAAACTGAAAGTTACAGAAGTATTTCCTAATATATTTATACACTCCAATTTAGCACAATAAGAAAACCTACTAAATAAATGGCAGTATATATTTGCATATACATCCATACTTCTTGGAATGCTAAAACAAAAAGTATTATTGTACTGTTTGTATATGTAGAACAATTTCATCATTGCATTCATTTAGATTTCCAAAATCTTTATGCTATGATATTTTATATGTAGTCTGTCAGTTAAATCAATGAGATTGGTGTTTACTTAATGTCTTAAGATTCATTTTTTAACTTACTATTTTGGCTTATGATTCACTTTTTAGTATCATACTGTTTTTTTCTTCAGAATGCTAAGCCATACCAATATTGTTCATTAGATCCTCAGGAGACTCTTTATTCAAGCTTTCATAGTATGGTCAAATGAGAAGGTAGCATGTGATTTAATGTAAGCAAGTATATTGAATTTGAAAACAGCCATTTGAATTTGGTAAGATAAACTATGCTAATGAATACAAACTGTGTACATTTTAGATATTTTCCAGTACTGAAATTAATATATTTTGCCAAAGAAAGCAATTCTTATTAAAATATATCACTTTTATTCCCATCTGTTTTTTTAGAAAGTCTCAATTATATTTAGTTTAAGCGATTTACCCATAAGATCTATCTTGTTTTAACTCTAAAGCTTTCAAGACTGGAGAGTAATTTGATATGATCCAATCCCTTTAATGTTTGAAGATTTTTACTTTAACCTTTAAAATGTTGTTATAATTTATGCATTACTGCATCTTTGCAAAGGTTAAAAGCAAGGCACAATCATACATGGTACCAAGAGAATAGCCTACATTTCCTGCTATTATCCCCATCTTCAAAATAGATTGGTCTCATGCATTTCAATAGAATTTAATTATATTTCTCTAATTCCCTGAATGTTTTTATTAAACCAAGAAGTTCATAAGTTAATGGTTCCATTTTATCTTGCTGCATTTGAATTTTAAGAATATAATGATAACAAGGAACATAAATTTCTACATATAACCACATTTCTTCTTTCAATTTGACTATAAAACAGCACATAGGCTAGCATTTTAATGCTAAATATGATATATTTCACTTTTGGTGTTGCTTTCTTAGGAAATGTAAAATTTGTGATAGAGACATCAGCAATAATTTTTATATACTCTGCTTCAAAATTCAGTTTCATTGTAGTTTGAAAATTATCTACATCAACTCTTCCAAGTTTATATATATATCTGTGTATGTGTGTGTGTGTGTGTGTATTCTAATTTCACATACATTAGTCCCTTTCAAATCAGCATATAACTGGCCTTTATAATAGTGTTGTCATAATTTTTGAAGTATGTATTTTCTTTTTTTTTTTTTCTTTTTTTTTCTTTTTTTTTTTTATTTTTAAAAATTTATTTATTATTATTAAACTTCAAGTTGTAGGGTACATGTGCACAACGTGCAGGTTTGCTACATATGTATACTTGTGCCATGTTGGTGTGCTGCACCCATCAACTCGTCATTTACATCAGGTATAACTCCCAATGCAATCCCTCCCCCCTCCCCCCTCCCCATGATAGGCCCCGGTGTGTGATGTTCCCCTTCCCGAGTCCAAGTGATTTCATTGTTCAGTTCCCACCTACGAGTGAGAACATGCGGTGTTTGGTTTTCTGTTCTTGTGATAGTTTGCTAAGAATGATGGTTTCCAGCTGCATCCATGTCCCTACAAAGGACACAAACTCATCCTTTTTTATGGCTGCATAGTATTCCATGGTGTATATGTGCCACATTTTCTTAATCCAATCTGTCACTGATGGACATTTGGGTTGATTCCAAGTCTTTGCTATTGTGAATAGTGCTGCAATAAACATACGTGTGCATGTGTCCTTATAGCAGCATAATTTATAATCCTTTGGGTATATACCCAGTAATGGGATGGCTGGGTCATATGGTACATCTAGTTCTAGATCCTTGAGGAATCGCCATACTGTTTTCCATAATGGTTGAACTAGTTTACAATCCCACCAACAGTGTAAAAGTGTTCCTATTTCTCCACATCCTCTCCAGCACCTGTTGTTTCCTGACTTTTGAATGATTGCCATTCTAACTGGTGTGAGATGGTATCTCATTGTGGTTTTGGTTTGCATTTCTCTGATGGCCAGTGATGATGAGCATTTTTTCATGTGTCTGTTGGCTGTATGAATGTCTTCTTTTGAGAAATGTCTGTTCATATCCTTTGCCCACTTTTGGATGGGGTTGTTTGTTTTTTTCTTGTAAATTTGTTTGAGTTCTTTGTAGGTTCTGGATATTAGCCCTTTGTCAGATGAGTAGATTGCAAAAATTTTCTCCCATTCTGTAGGTTGCCTGTTCACTCTGATGGTAGTTTCTTTTGCTGTGCAGAAGCTCTTTAGTTTGATGAGATCCCATTTGTCAATTTTGGCTTTTGCTGCCGTTGCTTTTGGTGTTTTAGACATGAAGTCTTTGCCCATGCCTATGTCCTGAATGGTACTACCTAGGTTTTCCTCTAGGATTTTTATGGTATTAGGTCTAACATTTAAGTCTCTAATCCATCTTGAATTAATTTTCGTATAAGGAGTAAGGAAAGGATCCAGTTTCAGCTTTCTACTTATGGCTAGCCAGTTTTCCCAGCACCATTTATTAAATAGGGAATCCTTTCCCCATTTCTTGTTTCTCTCAGGTTTGTCAAAGATCAGATGGCTGTAGATGTGTGGTATTATTTCTGAGGACTCTGTTCTGTTCCATTGGTCTATATCTCTGTTTTGGTACCAGTACCATGCTGTTTTGGTTACTGTAGCTTTGTAGTATAGTTTGAAGTCAGGTAGCGTGATGCCTCCAGCTTTGTTCTTTTGACTTAGGATTGTCTTGGAGATGCGGGCTCTTTTTTGGTTCCATATGAACTTTAAAGCAGTTTTTTCCAATTCTGTGAAGAAGCTCATTGGTAGCTTGATGGGGATGGCATTGAATCTATAAATTACCTTGGGCAGTATGGCCATTTTCACGATATTGATTCTTCCTATCCATGAGCATGGTATGTTCTTCCATTTGTTTGTGTCCTCTTTTATTTCACTGAGCAGTGGTTTGTAGTTCTCCTTGAAGAGGTCCTTTACATCCCTTGTAAGTTGGATTCCTAGGTATTTTATTCTCTTTGAAGCAATTGTGAATGGAAGTTCATTCCTGATTTGGCTCTCTGTTTGACTGTCACTGGTGTATAAGAATGCTTGTGATTTTTGCACATTAATTTTGTATCCTGAGACTTTGCTGAAGTTGCTGATCAGCTTAAGGAGATTTTGGGCTGAGACAATGGGGTTTTCTAAATATACAATCATGTCGTCTGCAAACAGGGACAATTTGACTTCTTCTTTTCCTAACTGAATCCCCTTGATTTCTTTCTCTTGCCTGATTGCCCTAGCCAGAACTTCCAACACTATGTTGAATAGGAGTGGTGAGAGAGGGCATCCCTGTCTTGTGCCAGTTTTCAAAGGGAATTTTTCCAGTTTTTGCCCATTCAGTATGATATTGGCTGTGGGTTTGTCATAAATAGCTCTTATTATTTTGAGGTACGTTCCATCAATACCGAATTTATTGAGCGTTTTTAGCATGAAGGGCTGTTGAATTTTGTCAAAAGCCTTTTCTGCATCTATTGAGATAATGATGTGGTTCTTGTCTTTGGTTCTGTTTATATGCTGGATTATGTTTATTGATTTGCGAATGTTGAACCAGCCTTGCATCCCAGGGATGAAGCCCACTTGATCATGGTGGATAAGCTTTTTGATGTGCTGCTGAATCCGGTTTGCCAGTATTTTATTGAGGATTTTTGCATCGATGTTCATCAGGGATATTGGTCTAAAATTCTCTTTTTTTGTTGTGTCTCTGCCAGGCTTTGGTATCAGGATGATGTTGGCCTCATAAAATGAGTTAGGGAGGATTCCCTCTTTTTCTATTGATTGGAATAGTTTCAGAAGGAATGGTACCAGCTCCTCCTTGTACCTCTGGTAGAATTCAGCTGTGAATCCATCTGGTCCTGGACTTTTTTTGGTTGGTAGGCTATTAATTATTGCCTCAATTTCAGAGCCTACTATTGGTCTATTCAGGGATTCAACTTCTTCCTGGTTTAGTCTTGGAAGAGTGTAAGTGTCCAGGAAATTATCCATTTCTTCTAGATTTTCCAGTTTATTTGCGTAGAGGTGTTTATAGTATTCTCTGATGGTAGTTTGTATTTCTGTGGGGTCGGTGGTGATATCCCCTTTATCATTTTTAATTGCGTCGATTTGATTCTTCTCTCTTTTCTTCTTTATTAGTCTTGCTAGTGGTCTGTTAATTTTGTTGATCTTTTCAAAAAACCAACTCCTGGATTCATTGATTTTTTGGAGGGTTTTTTGTGTCTCTATCTCCTTCAGTTCTGCTCTGATCTTAGTTATTTCTTGCCTTCTGCTAGCTTTCGAATGTGTTTGCTCTTGCTTCTCTAGTTCTTTTAATTGCGATGTTAGAGTGTCAATTTTAGATCTTTCCTGCTTTCTCTTGTGGGCATTTAGTGCTATAAATTTCCCTCTACACACTGCTTTAAATGTGTCCCAGAGATTCTGGTATGTTGTATCTTTGTTCTCATTGGTTTCAAAGAACATCTTTATTTCTGCCTTCATTTCGTTATGTACCCAGTAGTCATTCAGGAGCAGGTTGTTCAGTTTCCATGTAGTTGAGCGGTTTTGATTGAGTTTCTTAGTCCTGAGTTCTAATTTGATTGCACTGTGGTCTGAGAGACAGTTTGTTATAATTTCTGTTCTTGTACATTTGCTGAGGAGTGCTTTACTTCCAATTACGTGGTCAATTTTGGAGTAAGTACGATGTGGTGCTGAGAAGAATGTATATTCTGTTGATTTGGGGTGGAGAGTTCTATAGATGTCTATTAGGTCTGCTTGCTGCAGAGATGAGTTCAATTCCTGGATATCCTTGTTAACTTTCTGTCTCATTGATCTGTCTAATGTTGACAGTGGAGTGTTGAAGTCTCCCATTATTATTGTATGGGAGTCTAAGTCTCTTTGTAAGTCTCTAAGGACTTGCTTTATGAATCTGGGTGCTCCTCTATTGGGTGCACATATATTTAGGATAGTTAGCTCTTCCTGTTGAATTGATCCCTTTACCATTATGTAATGGCCTTCTTTGTCTCTTTTGATCTTTGATGGTTTAAAGTCTGTTTTATCAGAGACTAGTATTGCAACCCCCGCTTTTTTGTGTTCTCCATTTGCTTGGTAAATCTTCCTCCATCCCTTTATTTTGAGCCTATGTATGTCTCTGCGTGTGAGATGGGTCTCCTGAATACAGCAGACTGATGGGTCTTGACTCTTTATCCAGTTTGCCAGTCTGTGTCTTTTAATTGGAGCATTTAGTCCATTTACATTTAAGGTTAAGATTGTTATGTGTGAACTTGATCCTGCCATTATGATATTAACTGGTTATTTTGCTCGTTAGTTGATGCAGTTTCTTCCTAGCCTCGATGGTCTTTACATTTTGGCATGTTTTTGCAATGGCTGGTACCGGTTGTTCCTTTCCATGTTTAGTGCTTCCTTCAGGGTCTCTTGTAAGGCAGGCCTAGTGGTGACAAAATCTCTAAGCATTTGCTTATCTGTAAAGGATTTTATTTCTCCTTCACTTATGAAACTTAGTTTGGCTGGATATAAAATTCTGGGTTTAAAATTCTTTTCTTTAAGAATGTTGAATATTGGCCCCCACTCTCTTCTGGCTTGAAGAGTTTCTGCCGAGAGATCTGCTGTTAGTCTGATGGGCTTCCCTTTGTGGGTAACCCGACCTTTCTCTCTGGCTGCCCTTAAGATTTTTTCCTTCATTTCAACTTTGGTGAATCTGGCAATTATGTGTCTTGGAGTTGCTCTTCTCGAGGAGTATCTTTGTGGCGTTCTCTGTATTTCCTGGATTTGAATGTTGGCCTGCCCTACTAGGTTGGGGAAGTTCTCCTGGATGATATCCTGAAGAGTGTTTTCCAACTTGGTTCCATTTTCCCCCTCACTTTCAGGCACCCCAATCAGACGTAGATTTGGTCTTTTTACATAATCCCATACTTCTTGCAGGCTTTGTTCATTTCTTTTTCTTCTTTTTTCTTTTGGTTTCTCTTCTCACTTCATTTCATTCATTTGATCCTCCATCGCTGACATTCTTTCTTCCAGTTGATCGAGACGGTTACTGAAGCTTGTGCATTTGTCACGTATTTCTCGTGCCATGGTTTTCATCTCTTTCATTTCGTTTGTGAGCTTCTCTGCATTAATTACTCTAGCCATCAATTCTTCCACTTTTTTTTCAAGATTTTTAGTTTCTTTGCGCTGGGTACGTAATTCCTCCTTTAGCTCTGAGAAATTTGATGGACTGAAGCCTTCTTGTCTCATCTCGTCGAAGTCATTCTCCGTCCAGCTTTGATCCGTTGCTGGCGATGAGCTGCGCTCCTTTGTCGGGGGAGATGCGCTCTTATTTTTTGAATTTCCAGCTTTTCTGCCCTGCTTTTTCCCCATCTTTGTGGTTTTATCTGCCTCTGGTCTTTGATGATGGTGATGTACTGATGGGGTTTTGGTGTAGGTGTCCTTCCTGTTTGATAGCTTTCCTTCTAACAGTCAGGATCCTCAGCTGTAGGTTGTAGCTGTAGGAGATTGCTTGAGGTCCACTCCAGACCCTGTTTGCCTGGGTATCAGCAGCAGAGGCTGCAGAAGATAGAATATTTCTGAACAGCGAGTGTACCTGTCTGATTCTTGCTTTGGAATCTTCCTCTCAGGGGTGTACTCCACCCTGTGAGGTGTGGTGTGTCAGACTGCCCCTAGTGGCGGATGTCTCCCAGTTAGGCTACTCAGGGGTCAGGGACCCACTTGAGCAGGGAGTCTGTCCCTTCTCAGATCTCAACCTCCGTGTTGGGAGATCCACTGCTCTCTTCAAAGCTGTCAGACAGAGTCCTTTGCGTCTGCAGAGCTGCTGCGTTTGTTATTATTTACTGTGCCCTGTCCCCAGAGGTGGAGTCTACAGAGACAGGCAGGTTTCCTTGAGCTGCTGTGAGCTCCACCCAGTTCGAGCTTCCCAGCAGCTTTGTTTACCTACTTAAGCCTCAGCAATGGCGGGCGCCCCTCCCCCAGCCTGGCTGCTGCCTTGCCGGTAGATCACAGACTGCTGTGCTAGCAATGAGGGAGGCTCCGTGGGTGTGGGACACTCCCGGCCAGGTGTGGGATATGATCTCCTGGTGTGCCTGTCTGCTTAAAGCGCAGTATTGGGGTGGGAGTTACCCGATTTTCCAGGTGTTGTGTGTCTCAGTTCCCCTGGCTAGGAAAAGGGATTCCCTTCCCCCTTGCGCTTTCCAGGTGAGGCAATGCCTCGCCCTGCTTCAGCTCTCGCTGGTCGGGCTGCAGCAGCTGACCAGCACCGATCGTCTGGCACTCCCCAGTGAGATGAACCCAGTACCTCAGTTGAAAATGCAGAAATCGCCGGTCTTCTGTGTCGCTCGCGCTGGGAGTTGGAGACTGGAGCTGTTCCTATTCGGCCATCTTGCTCCGCCTATGCCGAAGTATGTATTTTCTATATGTTTAAATTACTGTGTGATGTTGACTTGTATAATCCATGAGGCCATGTATGCTCATAATTTTTAATTGATAATCATTTCTGGTACCAGAGACTCACCTTTCAAACACTTGAGCAACAGATGATGCTAGGCTTTGCAGCATTCACTAATTGATTTTCTAGGTCAAAAGAGGTTAGAGCCAAATCTTTGGTACATATACTAATTCATTTTCAACAATAAGCTTGAAGCAGTATGCATAGTAAAAGAGCTACACATGCAGCACAGAAGTGATTGAAGACTTTGAAGAAAAATACAAAGAAAACATGGTTGAAACAAAGAAAAATAAGAGGAAACTACGGTCTTTTAATGTACCGGGCTCTCTTTTTATTCTTGACACTGGTACATGTTGTTTATTTTGTCTGAAATATTCTTCTCACATAGCATTATCTACTTTGCTTCTAGTGATTCTTAAATTCTCATCTTAGATGCCATTTATGCTGAAAAGCTTTCTTTTATTCCCAATATTAAGTTTTTTCTTATTCTATGTTCTTTAATTTTTTTGTCTCCCATAAAAGATTATTGCATATTTATATTTTCTCCTATATGGCCACTCTGTAGACAAAAAGTATATGAAGAAATCAGACACTACCTCCTTATTTTTTTCTGTCATGTAGCCACTTTATGCTCCAGAAATTGTGTAATGGATGGATGGATGGAAGTATGGCTGGGTGGATAGATGGATGATGGATGGATAGATGGGTGGAGGAATGGATGGGATGCATGGATAGATGATTAGATGGATGCATAGATGTATGTATGCTTAGGTAGATAAATGAATTGGTGCCTGTATACCTTCTTTATCCTATTTTATCCTCTCAGAAGTCATTATCTTATGAAAACATCAGGCTTTCTCCAGAAAATGTCTCACATATATATTTGATCAATATTTCTTTCTGTTATATAAAGGTTTGTCCTCTATTCCCATTGTAAATAGACATACTTAGGAAAATAAGACTTTGGAAATGTTGACATATCCCATAAAAATAATCCGAGTAGGCAAATCCCAGTTGTTCTTATTGAAACTTGTTTATATGCAATAGATGCCAAAAACCTATATTTCTTTCAGAACACAAAAGATAACATGTGAAAAGTACTTGACACCTAGCATTTGTTGGCTTTCTTTTGTTATTTAAAAAAGTGGGTTTCAATTTACATACGGCAATGGAGTCACAATATTAACAATGAGAAAAGGAATAACAATGTGAGATAAACTTTGTGAAATGTTTTACATACTTTTTAACCCTAACTAGCTTCTGTTTGAGAGATACTGATTTATTCTAATTGCAGATCTAATATATTTAATTTTATTCACTTTTTTAGAAAACAGAAGTGATAAATCTTCATAGATATACCCCATTGTATAATCATGTATAATTCTGTGAGATATAATTCCAAGGCTTCTAAGTGCATGTTTTAAAAACCTAAATTCAAGTATAAGACTAATGAAGTATAAGACTTGAATTTTAAGACTCCTTTTAACTTTTTTTCTCAAGTTTTTCTTATAAGGTCTATTTTTGTCTTAAAATTTCTAATGATGTGCACTACAAGTTTCTAACAGTGAGTCCAAAGTTATTCTAAATTTGTGGAACATGTCTATGAAAGAATATATTTATTTAAAATATATCTCAAGAGAGGGAGAAGCAAGAATTCTGCGGAAAAGGAATTTAATGAAGTCTCTGAAGAGATTATGATAATTCTTGCAAAGTCTAAGAAATATGTTAGTACATGTGAATTAAGATAAATGCTAATACAAATAAGCATATTTTCAATTCGAGGACCATGTCGCTTCAGAAATTTAAAAAGATGACATCAAATTTTTTTAGTCTATTTGTGAAGAACTTTGTGTGTGCATGTGTGTGATTTCTGTAAAAAGTAAGAACAAGAGTGAATGTGCGTCCTAGTGATAGAGAGAAGAGAGAAACTGTAACTTCTCTAATGATCACTTCGTTGCTTTTGTCTAGTTTTAAAATATTTGTGTCATTTATCTCAACTTTTTATGTGTCACAATATTTCTTCTTGAGAAGACTGAGAAATAATTGATGTAAGATGATATGTTTCTCAATTAATATGTCATCATAAAAAATGAAATCTTAATAGAAAAAAGTGTGTAGCTTAGATCTCTAGAAAAATAAGATGTACTGCTAAATTCTTCAAAAAATGAATATCCTTAGTTTTGCTGGTTATTTTTTAGATAATAGAAATGAAGCCAATACTCTCCACTTTGGTCTGTTTTTCCTTTTCTACTCTCCCATCAATGTATATCTACTGGAGTTGTAATTTTACCTGAACAGACTGGCCAGTTAGTAAAAGAGCCTACATGTTAGTCTGACACTAGAATTGGCCATCCTGGATCTTTTGAATGTAAAATGTGAAAATGCATGGTAGCACAGTATAAACAAACAAGAAAAAACTGTCTTAAATTATTATAGATAGCCATCACATGGGTAATATGCATACACGCACATACTCATGCCCCATGAACATTGGCATTCATAAGCATTCACGCATCTTTCTTTAAATTACTTGAGAGAGAGAAAGAGATGATATGGAGATAAAAGGAGAGAGGAATGAATGAATATCTAATAGATGACTCTTTAAAAGGAGCTTGCTACTTGGTACTTCGACATTTCTTTCACTTATTACTTATCTATTATTTACATTTATAACCAGATTTTTCCATCTATCTATGTCTTTATCTATAGTGAATGAAGATTTTCAGGAATTAAAGAAATGACTGGAAATCCCAAATTGTCTGAGGAAAATAAAGAAATATAGTTAACTCATTAATATAAATTGTGTGGTTTTAGGGTGCTGCTCTATATGCCACTGGATTTGCAACATAATATACATTATATTAATCTTATTGCCTTTCCAAGTTTAGAAACACATGTGGCCCTAAAGATTTTGGATAAAATTGTTGACCTCTATTTCAAAATCAGTCGCCATATTGACTATACCAAAGTACACTTCAAACCAGCAGAGGAGTTTTACATAGATACTGTGAGACCTTTTAATATTGCCAAGCAGATCCATGCAAAATGGCTTTCCACAGTTGTGTTACAGTAATCTTCCTTAATACTGAGGAGCTGACACTTACTTACATATCTGTAGTCATTTAGTATTTCTTCTACTTAAAAATCAAATGCCTTTTCATAAAGTTTGCTCACTTTCCTTTGTTTTCTTTTTCTACTTAATATACGGTGTAGGAATTTTTTTTGTATTCAGAATATCACTCTTGTTATTCCATGTGCTAATTTTTTTTACCTTTGTCTATATTTTTATTTGATGTCAAGATTTATCAAACTTTTTTGATCTCTGTGCCTTTCACACTTAGATCTTTAATCTACCTGAAATGGATTTATTATTCATTTACTATTTACTAAATATATATTTACTAAGCACTTCTCCATTAATTTATTTTATATTAGAAGTAGTATGAATCTAATTTATTATTCAAAAACTCAGATTTATTTTGTAATTAACCAAGTAGCTCTTCAACCATGTCTTGTCTGTATTTTGTCACATTCTAGAATTCTAAAATTGTGACTACCTCTCTGTTTTTTCTGTATTTTATTTTTTTATTTTTGTTTTATTTTGTTTTTGAGACAGAGTCTCTGTTGCCTAGACTGGAATGCAGTGGCACAATCTCTGCCCACTGCAACCTCTGCCTTCTGGGTTCAAGCAATTCTCCTGCCTCAGCCTCCCAAGTAGCTGGGACTACAGGCGCCCACCACCATGCCTGGCTAATTTTTGTATTTTTAATAGAGACAAGGTTTCACCATGTTGGCCAGGCTGGTCTCCAACTCCTGACCTCAAGTGATCCACCTGCCTCAGCCTCCCAAAGTGCTGAGACTGTAGGCATGAGCCACCATGCCTGGTCAGTTTTCTCTATATTTTAATTTCTGGATATCAAATGTACTAATGTCTCATGTGCAACAGTTCTCATTTCATGTGTCTCTTTGTTATAATATTTAACATTTAATATTCTATTTTTATGGACATATTTCTTCATAAATATTTGAAGTAAATTAATATTATAATTGATGTTTTTGCCTTTCCTAATATTCTATTTGTCTGCAGGTTTTAGAATTTTGACTAGGGATTGTTTATGTTCTTTGATGATGTGTTGTTTTGTTTTCCCCTTTCCTTTTGTGGTCTTCATTCCGTGTTGATTGTTTTGCATTTGCTTCCATCCAGCCCCTGGCACTCCCATCAACCTAAAGGTCTTAGATTGTATTCTAGGCTTCTATGGTGATAACAAGGATCTTACAGATCCATCCAACAGATGAACTGGTAAAGCTCCTGATGATGAGGTAAGGTATTTTGTTAGGCCTGCAGCCTCATATACACAGTAGATTTGGTAGTGGTCGACAGAGGGATTTTTGGGGGGTTTTCAACGTATTTTCAAAATCAAATAATCTCAGTTTAGACATACATGCATGCAATGAGCCTTGTTACTGACTTATTTTGAAACCACATTTAGTACTGCGGTATCGTATTTATTGCTACCAACATGTGCAGCACCAGAAAGCATAATGCTTCAACCCCACCCTTCAACTTTTCCCTTTTATCTTGTTTTTGGACCTAAAATTGTTTTTACTTTTTTCTTTTATACGTATTATAGAATAACATTTTAATCAGTCAGTATTTTGCAATACTAAACTGGCCTATGGAATTTTCCATAGTGATTTTCAGCTCCTGGCCCATATACATTTTTAAATACAGGGCCTGACAAGGGTAATGTAAAGTTGATTATTTGTTAAAAGTATACAGACAGGGGACAGTGGGTCACACCTGTAATCCCAGCACTTTGGGAGGCCGAGGTGGGCAGATTGCTTGAGGTCAGGAGTTTGAGACCAGCCTGGCCAACACGGCAATACCTACCTCTACAAAAAATACAAAAATTAGCCGGGCATGGTGGTGCACATCTGTAATCCCAGCTACTCAGGAGGCTGAGGCACAAGAATCACTTAAGACCAGGAGTTGGAGATTGCACTGAGGTTGTCCCACTGCACTCCAGCCTGGGCAACAGAGCTAGGCTCTGCCTAAAAAAAAAAAAGTATATAGATGATGTTTACAATTGTCCATTCAAAGATGAGTTTTTAAAGACCAAAAAAAATGCAATCATCTGTTATTCCAGAAATGAACTAACACCTCTTTCCATATGAACTGTGCCACGGCAGTTGTTTTACTTCAAATTAAAATCAAATTATATAGGCTTAATAGAGCATAACATATAATGTTACCTGTGGAATTGTTTATTTATAAGTCACATCACTAGCATCTTACTGCATGCATTTTAATATTAAATTTATGTTTGAGTTTATATTATGTGATTTCTTTAGTAGCAGAGACATATAAGAATAGAAAATGTGTTTTAACTTCCAGGTAGGTTAAATAGCTAAATAGCTATAAATATACTGACAGGAACAGAGGTGTTAATACAGATATGGAAAAGCAGAATTGGAAATATGTAACAATCTGAAATTATTTATTACAGATAATCAAGTGAAATAGAAACTATATTAAGCTTAATGTCACTCTGCATATATGAAGTTGTATTTACCATCACAGATAATAATTAACATCATTTTAAACCATGCAAATTACTTAGCCATAAATTATTATTAACAAAATATGTGCAAGAATCCAAGTGTTAAGATACTAAAAGGCAGAAATAAGGATGACTCAACTTGATTGTTTCTGTTTATTTTGTATTTAATATATGCGATGGAGTGCATGATTGATAAAATGATTGGCAAAGAGTTATCTAAGGGATGAATTACATCTCATTTTTCTGTTCCTACCACACCTGGTCATTTTGCCTTAGACCTGGTAATATTCGTCTTTGTTCCATTATTTTTTTAATATATTTTTTATATTAAATAATGAACCTGGCCTTTTCATCGCTAAAATTTGTTTTAGCCGGAAAGACATGGGACCCCTCACTTTACCAGAACTTTACCATCTCTACTTTCATAGAGATAATGACCTATTTGCTCAGCACAATGTAATTTCTGACCTAATCAAACACTGTGACTAGGCATAAAATAAACCAATCAGCAAACAAGATGGAGTTAAATTTTCTGTTGAAAAAAATTAGGATATATACTTTTAAATCTTAATTTAATAATTTGTCATTATCAAAATTTGACTTTTGCAAATTTTTAAAAATAAACACTATTACTTTTAACATTTTGATAAAACTGACTGATTATTTAACTGAATTGGTAATCCACTTTTAGCCAAATTGTTGAAAGGTTGTTAAATTTTGATACAGTCATCCTGTGTTCTATCATAATTGTAGCTTTGTCAGTGTGAGAACACTGGATTTACAAAATACGTTAGTAATTTTATCCTGTTACCCATAATGCAAACTCAGTGTGAGTCAATGACAATGGCAGACAGCAGGTCAAGGTGAACTGCAAAGTACAAAAGATTTGCAGTTGTCCCTTGAATAATGTGGGTGTGAACTGCATGTGTCCACTTATACATGATTTTTCTTCTGCCTCTGCCATGCTTGAGACGCTAAGACCAACTCCTCCACTTCTTCCTCCTCTTCGGCCTATTCAATATGACAATAATGAGGGTAAAGACCTTTATGATAATCCACTTTTATTTAATGAATAGTAAATATATTTTCTCTTCTTTATGTTTTTTTAGTGACTTCTTTTTTCTAGCTTCCTTTATTGCCAGAATACAGTATATAATACATATAGCATACAAAATATGTGTTAACTGACTGTTTATGTTGTAAGGCTTGCAGTCAACAGTAGGCTATTAATAGTTAGATTTTTGGAGAATTACAAATTGTACGTGGATTTATGACTGTATGAAGATTGGCACCCCAGCACTCATTTTTTCCAAGGTATTTTGAGTTTGCTGAGAGTTATTAGTTATTAGAATCAGAATGGTAAAGTAAGAAAAACTTTTTGTCCAGTTTTTAAAATTTTATTTAATCTCTCAATCTCCCTGTTGTTAACATACTCTGACTAAAAGGAAACAAAAACAAAAAGAAAACTCTACTACATTGATTCATTCTATATGAAAAGTATCACAATCCTGTCATACCAAGTAATGGAAATATGTTCTGAGATATATGTTATTAGAGGATTTTGTCGTGTGCAAACACAAACCTAAATGGTATAAGCTACTGCACACCTAGGCTATTTCATATAACCTATTGCTTCTAGGCTACAAACCTATACAGCATGTTACTGTACTGAATACTATAGACAATTGTGTCACAATGGTAATATTTGTGTATCTACACATAGAAAAGGTACAATAAAAGTACACCATGAAATATTATAAATGGCACACCTCGTATAGGGCAGCCCCATTATAATCTCATAGTCTCAATGTTGTATGTGTAGTTCCTTTTTGACCAAAACATCCTTATGAGGGGTGTGACTGTATTTTATTTCTTTGTTTATATCCATCTTTTGATAATAATAAAGAAGGAAAGTATACCTATCAATTTTCAGCTTGCTTCCATTTGTCACCTCTCTTGATATTTTAATAATTATGTAATTTTAAATTTATTGAATAGGCTTTTCTAGAATGTATTAACTAAGACAAAATTATCTATACTCACTTATTAATAAATCTCATAAAGGTTACTAATGGTAATCTAGTAACTATGTCCTGAAAGTGTTTTCTGAAATTCTCTCCTATATCTGTGGTATTCTGCTTTGATGACTCTTATGTTCTATTTACACCTCACAGTTCACATAATATCCTTCCATCCTGCTGTGTACTAGAAGAGGTTAAACGATATGGATTCTTTCCTTGCCTTCTACCTTCCAATTGGGTTTTGTTGGTAGGGTGTATGGGCAGAAGACTTGCGGGAGGGAGGAGAATGAGTCAGAGTCACCGAGACTCTGTCAGGTGGCCCCTCTCCAGTTTGCCCCTTAAGTCACAGGGTGTGTGCCTTAATGGTGCCCCCACACACCCTATTAGGGGGTACAACTGCACTATGCCTTCTATTTTTCTGCATATTGCCCACACCTTTGTGAATTACTGTTTTATTAAATTATCTCCAAATTATCAAATATTGTATGCCTCTTGTTGCCTTCAGAATTGTGACTGACCATCCCTTCTTGAGACTCCATTTTCTATTCTCTGCTTTACTAGAATCCATTCCTACTTTGCTTTTGAGAAGTATTTATGGCAGCAGCTCTTTTTCCATATCCTATGCCTAGTGTTTTCTAGGTGTACTTTTTAGATTTCTTTCCGTTACTCTCCGTTTGTTTACTGCTTTATTGTATAGATCCCTATCTATATGCAAATATACTACTTGCATCTACCTTTAGCTTGGATGCCATACTTGAACTTCCGGCCCAAGGTGCTTATTAAATGATAACCCGTAAGTGTTACCAAACTGATCACATCATCTTCTTTCTCATATTTATTTCCAAAATGATACTTCATCTGGCCAGTTGCTCGATCTTAAAACTGAGCTATCATTGGCTACTACCTTTGACTAATCCCCTACCTCCAGTCACTAAATTATGTCACTCTTAAGTCTTAAGGTCTCTTTAATCCAATCCCTTCATTGCACTTCCATTATCATTAACTTAGTTCCTGCACAGAATTACTTCAGTAGCTTTCTTACTTTTATGATTTCCCAGGTCTCAGGGCTTCACTCAGGCTGTTACCTCAACTCTTGAGTGGAAACAGTGATCTTCACTTGACAAACTCCTATATATGTGTTTAGTCTCAATGAAGCCACCACCATCCTCCTAAGACAGCTGCTCTTTGCCTTTCCGTTCTTGGTAACATGCTTAAATGTGCTTCTCCAGCATACTATTCATGTGTCTACTAAAGATTTTTCACAGATGTTGACAAATGGCTGTTCATTTGCCTTTGAGACCATAGATATTGTCATATGTATATTTAATTACTAATACAGCACCTGCAACAGTGTAAGCATACATCCTATTTCATATAAAATAAATAAGGAAAAGAATGTGAGCCCTGCCCTTAAAAAACTTATTTTAGTAAATGTGCAGATACACTGTAATTGCTGCAATTTTAAAAGTTACATTGAAGTTAACAGATTCCTACTGCAAGTGCAATGATGTCCCAGGATGCAGTGTTCCATACCATTTGGACTTGTTTTTAAATATGAAATTCAAAATAGAATGAGAGAACTTAAAATCATTTTGAAGTTATATAAGTGAAAAATTTGATGATTAATAAAATTTGTACTCTAAAAATTTTTCTTTTTTTAATGAATACCCTACTTTAAAGAGTTGTATAATGAGAGAAGTTTCAGGAACGAGAATTTTAGATTG
The DNA here is from genome assembly GCF_047675955.1 of Chlorocebus sabaeus. Classification (NCBI taxonomy): domain Eukaryota; kingdom Metazoa; phylum Chordata; class Mammalia; order Primates; family Cercopithecidae; genus Chlorocebus; species Chlorocebus sabaeus. Next base: position 59,946,325 of record NC_132915.1, read on the forward strand.
AAATAAAATTGTTCTTAATTTGATTTCTCTTAAGTTCTTCATGGGGAATGTCTGTATCCTTTGGAAAGATAGTCTAAGTAAATTAGGGCTAGGATCAATTCTGCTTTCAGCCTGCAATAAAACTGTCATAGACATTTACCAAATAAAATAAAATAATGATCAGCAGTGAGTAGCAGGATCAGCAGCTCAATCAGATTAATAATATTGAAGAGTCTTGCCCGCCTGAAGAAATAGGCAACTTATTGATAATAATAAAAAGTTGCACTTGTTATTGTGTGTTGATTTTCTGTTTTCTTCTGAAGCTATAAATTGCAGAATTCAGACTTTTAAGAATTTGTGCATGAAACAAGGAACATAAGCTTAAATACGTCTCCTTGGAGATAAATCAATAATTGCAGTTCCCTCTTTTAAGCTGATATTTTATACTCTCACAAAAGGAGGGCTATATCAATACTTTAACTTTGGTGTGGTACTCATCCTTATTTAGGTACTTGTTTGTAAGTGTCCTCTGATGATAGTAAAAATATCTGTGATGTTTTCCAAATAGAGCTCCTTAGTAAAAAAATAACAGGCCATTAACAGTAACTTAATGAGGGTATTTCTGCTTCCTAAGCTTAGAATTTAATGATCATTTAATTATACATGCATCATCTATCTAAAATAAGAAATACCACTAAATTTATGATGGGAAATACATCTTTCCCAATAGCGTTTAATCTAATTGCAGTCACAATTAAGAATTTGGATTTAAGTCTCCACATTTTTAATCTAATGTAATCATTAAATACAAATAATATAATACCATACAATTTTAGAAATTTGATTTTAATTACTACATGGATATCATAAAGTAAGCACATGTTTAATGTAACCCAGGGAAATATTTAGATGGTTTATCTCACTAATGATGTGTGTGTGTGTGTAATACCCAGTTTTAGATAAATGATGAAATTACATCTTACATAATTTACTGGTCATTAGTTATTTTTTCATAATTTACTAAGCTGAATAATTTAGATCTTTTTAAGGTGAAATAACCCAGGTAGGCACAGCCTGAAGGCATAGTGACTCATGACAAAGTCAAGGTGGAATCTTGAGAGTCACACCATCTTTGCATTTCTAATGAGAATACTCAGTTCTTCTCTTTCAACCAAACTATCTTTTCAGTTTCTGTAAATTAGCTCTGGAATTTATAGGTACTCAGGTAGACCAAACCTCACTTTATGTGTCTGAACAGCAAATCCTTCCACACTTTAATTCTATTCAAAGGAAGAATTTTATTTCAAATAATTCAATCTGTTTACCATTTAAAATTCCTTGACAGAAATAAGCTTGCAAACTAATATTTAGTCTTACTCTTTATTCCCAAATATCTATTTTAGTTATCTGACTAATATCCTAGACCCTTTCTGTAATTTTGGATAGCTCTACTTTCATTATCTTTCATCCTGAAGAATGAGACTGACTCCACATCCCAGTGCCTCAGAGTATGATGTATTATACTGACACGTCTACTGGATGCTTATCTGGATTTTAAGATGTTCTTTGTCCTACCACATTTTCGGATGCCCTTAATTTGGATTTTAAATCATATCTAGAGTTAAGATTTAACATGTTCAAAACTAATCCATTGCACTTGTGCCACCTTCAGAGCAAGACCATTTCAGAAATGATACCTGCATCCTAAAGCACAGACACAACCAAATGCATAAGTCAGTGAATCCTGGTCTAATGCAGAGGTGGCAAGTAAAGGCTGGGTGCCACTGGCTCACGATATAGAGAAAGCTGCAAGACTTGGACTTCAGTTCCCTAATAGTGACAGGTGAGCGACTGCCACTTCCTCAACCGTGAATTCTGAAGTTGTAGAACAGGACTGGGTCCCATGTTTTTTCCATAATATCACGAGTTTAAATTCTAATCCCTGTGCCAGGCACAGTGGCTCACGCCTATAATCCCAGCACTTTGGGAGGCTGAGGGAGGGTGGATCACCTGAAGTCAGGAGTTCGAGACCAGCCTGGTCAACATGGTGAAACCCTATCTCCACTAAAAATACAAAAATTAGCCAGGTGTGGCTACTCGGGAGGCTGAGGCAGGAGAATCGCTTGAACCCGGGAGACGGTGGTTGCAGTGAGCCGAGATTGCGCCATTGCACTCCAGCCTGGGAGACCAGCAAAAGTCCGTCAAAAAAAAAAAAAAAAAATTTGAATCCCCATTTATACCAGGCACAGAGATGATTCTCAATCAGTGTTTGCCAAATTAGTTGAGCAGAGCAGAAGGTGAGAGTCTACAATGTCATATAATTTTAGCCTTCGGTAACCAAGTCTTGGATCCTATAAGCCGGGTGCGTCCTAATCATGCATACTGTAAGCTTTACAGCCTGAGGATGAGTTTCACTCTTTGGAAATCTGATGTCCAACCTGCAATTATCCTTGATTATTTCATCAGTGTGTATTGAGGACAGATTAAACCAAGCACCTACTACTGCTTTTCTCACTAAAATGTTTTCCCAACAAATGTTATTCCTGGCTTTCAGTGTGTGCCTTGTGGTCATTTGTCCTTGTTTGCTCCACAGCCTCCTCCCACTATGGACATCTTGCCTGTGAGGGTCTCTATTTACCAGGGGATTATACTTTGTCTTCTTTTGAATGAACTTGCAGTTGCATATTTATGAGTACGTTTTACTTCATATTCAGTAATTTCACTAAATTAACTTACTAATTATAATTGTTGTCTGTAATCTTTTTGGATTTTCAAAATACACAAAATGTCATATGTAAATATTGACAGGTTAATTTTTTCTCTTTCAATCATTATATCCATTCTTTGTTTTGGTTTTAACTTATTTAAGTATCCAGGACTTCCAGTAGGATGGGAATAGAAATGGTGATAGTTTATTTCTCTGTTTCATTTCCAGTCTTAATAATGTAAACATTCCACCATTAAATATCTGTTGTAAGTTTTTCTGTGGATACTGATTATCATGTAAGAGAAGCCCCATTATATTCCTAGTTTTTTAAGGTTTGGAAATGTGTAAGGTTTGTTTTGCTTAATCAGGAATGTGTGTTGAATTTTATGATATAATTAATTGACTTTTAAAAATGATTATGTGATTTTTCTCTTCATTTTCTTTTAATAAGCTAAATTACATTGGTACTATAATGCTAAATAAGTCCTGTAACTCTTGAGTAAACTCAAACTGGATTTGATGTGTTATTTTTATACAAAATAGTATTCAATTTGGTACTTATTTATTGGACTTTGTATATATAAATTAGTGTAAGAGAATAGGCTTTTGTTTATTCAAATACTTTTTGAAATATCAAGATATTTTATGCCTATTAAAATCTGTTGAGAAGTATTCCAAAATTTTCTATTTCTTGGTAGAGTTTATATAGATTAATATAACACTAGTGGGGTCTGGGCTGGGCATGGTGGCTCATGCCTGTAATCCCGGCATTTTGGGAGGCTGAGGCGGGAGGATCACGAGGTCAGGAGATTGAGATCATGGTGATACCCCATCTCTACTAAAAATACAAAAAATTAGCCGGGCCTGGTGGCGGGCACCTGTAGTCCCAGCTACTCGGGAGGCTGAGGCAGGACAATTGCTTAAACCCTGGAGGCGGAGCTTCCAGTGAGCCGAGATCTCGCCACTGCACTCCAGCCTGGGTGACAGAGTGAGACTCCGTCTCAAAAAAAAAAAAAAAAAAAAATCACTAGTGGGGTCTGAACTATTTCGGGAGAAATTGTTTTAGAAAATGATTTTTTTAGCAAATACAAGAATATCTCACTTTTATTTATTTCTTAGGCCATTTTTGTAAGTTCTGTTACGGAAACAATTTGTTCATATCACTTAACAGGTGAAATGCCTATTAAATGCTGTTTCTAATATCCTTTTACCATCTTTTAATAACATTAATTTCTATAATAATATCCCTTTTTCTATTTTTGATATCGAAAGTTTTTATTTCCCTTCCTCTATTGAAAGTTTTTATTTCCTAATCTTCCTCTCACTTTAATTAGGCCTTAATAACTTTATTAATATTTCAAAGTGAACTTTGGCTTTGCTATTTTCTATTATTGCATATTTATCTGTGTTGTTAATTTTTGTTCTTACTTTTTAAAATTATTTTCTCCCTTCTGTATTTGTTTGAGTTTGATTGCTATGATATAGTCTAGCTTATAAAGATAGAAAATTCTATTAGTAATTTTTATTTTTTCATCTAATCTAACAAATCTATTCAAACCTATACAGTTTACTTGAAGTAAATTCCAATATGTTAAATGTTTTAGTTTTATGCATCTCAAAATCCTTTCTAATTTCTGTTGTTATTTGACCCACAGATTATATTTATGGAGTAATATAATTAATTTTTTTCAATTGCTAGTTTAATTGTAACTTAATTGAAAATATGTCCTGATTTTATAAATTATTGGAAATTAGATGAAATTTGCTTTATTAGGCAGCATATGATCAGTTTTGGGAAAGTACTATAGATACTTTAAAAATAATATGTATGCTTTCTTTGTTGGTACAATTTTCCATTAGAAAACTGATTTTCTACTGATTTGTTTTTCTGGTCATTGCAAGTGGTATATTGAAGTCTTCTATTATTGCTGTGGATTTGCCAAATTCTCTTTTGATTTTTGCCAACTGTTGCCTTATACATTGTTGTAAATTTGGTTCTCTGTGATTCAGACTCTGAGACAAGGTTTAGGTGAAGGAGGTCGATTGAATTATGTCCTTGGGACCAAAACCTGTGAAAAGGAGATAAACAAAGCAAGGTTAGGCAGAAGAAAAATTTAAGCTGCAGTGTACATTGAACAACAGCTTTAGCCAACCTCAGGGAAACTCAGGAGTAATAATAATCACTTAGAGTAGTCCTGAGTAGAGTCAAAATTGTTCATCTTCATTGATCAGTCATTGGATGTGGATTATCTGAGAAGGGTCATCTGCAAAAGAAGTAGATGTATGGGCTTGTAGTTGAAGATTCATTTGCAGAAATTGGGGTCAAAAGTCCACGCTTGCAGGAGGATCATAGTGGCATACCCCAGTGTCATCTTATATGTTTTGACTCCGTGTTGATTGGGTGCATACAAAGTTAGACATGTTATATCTTTATAGCAGATTGACCTCTCAAAAATATAAAACGTCACTTTTTGCCAAAAGTAATGCATCATCTCTTACAGCCTACTATACCTAATATTAGTATAGCTATACCAACATTCTTTATCAAATATGGTTTATCTTTTTTTTTTTTTTTTTCTTTTGAGACAGGGTCTTGTTCTGTTGCCCAGGCTGGAGTGCAGAGGCCTGATCTCGGCTCACTGCAACCTCCGTCTCCCAGGTTCAACAGATTCTCCTGCCTCAGCCTCCCAAGTAGCTGGGATTACAGGTGCGCACCACCAGGCCTGGCTAATTCTTGTATTTTTAGTAGAGATGCGGTTTCATCATGTTGGTCAGGCTGGTCTTGAACTCCTGACTATGTGATCCACCCGCCTCAGCCTCCCAAAGTGCTGGGATTACAGGCATGAGCCACTGCGCCCAGCCGGTGGTTTATCTTTTTCCATCATTTTACTTCCAAATATTTTGTTTCCTTGTATTTAATGTCATCTTTTGGAATCAACATTTTAAATTTCCAGTTTGAAATATTACTTTTTTATTGTAATTTCTAATTCACATTGTTGTAATGTGATTGGTGATACATTTGGTTTCATATCTACTTCTCACTATTTGCTGTCCATATGACGTATCTATTTTATGTTCCTTTTGTTTCTCCTTGTTGGCTTCCTTTTAGATTGATCAAACACTTCATTTTAATTTATCATTTTACTTTAATATTAGATGTAAAAGTCTGTAAAATAATTTTATATATTTTTATTTGATAAATCATATAAAGATACATTCTTTACTTAGTATACTATAATACAAATATTAATTTTATTTTTAATAAAATAAATCTTTAAGTAAATCTTAAGGCACTATATATAGCTATTACCTCCCCCAGGTTTTAGCACCACTTTGCATATATTTTACATGTTTTAAATCTACATATAATTTAACTTCCAAAATGCATTGCAATTATTTTTTGTAAGTAAATATTTACATACGTTTAGTGCCATATTCAATTTTCATTGTTCCTCTTTCTTTCTGCATTACCATGATTCTACCTGGAATCCTGTTTTTTGGAGAGGGCAGAGGTAAAGCACTCAATTTAATCTGTCTTAATTTGAGGTTATAAGCAATTTATTCCATGATGGTTTATCTGGAAATAGATTTATTTTGTCTTCTGATGTGAAGAACACTTAGTGTATTTAATTCTAGGTGAGCAGAACTTCAAGTACAGCATTCCATTGTTTGTGTTTTCAATTTTTTCTTTGAAAATTCAGATGTCCTTATAGGGTTTTTATAGTTTTGGGTTATACATTTGTCTTTAATCTCCCTAGGCAATACCATAGAGGACATAGGCACAAGGCAAAGATTTCATGCAACAAAAGCAAAAATTGACAAATGAGATCTTATTAAACTAAAGACCTTCTGTGCAGCAAAAGAAACTATCATCAGAGTAAACAGGCAACCTACAGAGTGGAAGAAACTTTTTGTAATCTATCCATGTGACAAAGGTCTAATATCCAGAATCTATGAGGAACTTAAATTTACAAGAAAAAACAAACAACCCCATTAAAGAGTGGGCAAAGGACATGAATAGACACTTCTCAAATGAAGACATTCATACAGCCAACAAATAGGAAAATAAGCTCAATATCACTGATCATTAGAGAAATGCAAATCAAAACCACAATGAGATACCATCTCACGTCAGTCAGAGTAGCAATTATTAAAAAGTCAAGAAACTACAGATGCTGGAGAAGTTTTGGAGAAATAAGAATGTGTTTGCACTGTTAGTGGGAATGTAAATTAATTCAACCATTGTAGAAGAAGGTATGGTGATTGCTCAAAGATCTAGAACCAGAAATACCATTTGACCCAGCAATCCCATTACGGGGTATATACCCAAAGGAATATAAATCATTCTATTACAAAGATAACATGCAAGCATATGTTCATTGCACCACTATTTACAATAGTAATAACATGGAATGAAGCCAAATGCCCATCAATAATAGACTGGATAAAAAAATGTGGTATATATTCACCATGGAATACTATGCAGCCATAAAAAGGAATGAGATCTTGCTCTTTGCAGTGACATGAATGGAACTGGAAGCCCTTATCCTCAGCAAATTAATGCAGGAACAGGAAACCAGAAACAACATGTTCTCACTTATAAGTGTGAGCTGAACAATGAGAATGCTTGAACAGAGGGAGGGGAATAACACACACTGGGGTCTGTCAGGGATTGGGGTGGAGTGAGGGATAACATGAGGAAAAATGGCTAATGTATGCTGGGCTTAATACCTAATTGATGTTTGATAGGTGCAGCAAATCACCATGGCACACGTTTAGCTATATAACAAACCTGCACATCCTGCACATGTACTCCAGAACTTGAAATAAAAATAAAGCAAAAAAATTTCAGATGGACATCAGCCTTACTTTTAATCTTTTGAAATTAATGTCATTTTTTTGGCTCATTATTTTTATTTATTTATTTTATATTTTAGGGAAAACTATGGGAGTTCAGTCAGGGTGGTGGGAAAAATTATAGAAGAAAAATTATAAAGATAGTTATAGGAAATAGACACAAACCTACTTTGAAGGTCAGGGGATTTGCATAGCTTCAGTAAAAGATTTGGCTGAAGGCAGCCTAATCCTCTTACTTTGAGTTAATAGCTTAAGGTAGATACAAAGGAATGTAAGGGAGTTTATCTAAATAGCTTGTTTACTCATGTGCTCCTAAGACCAAACTTTGATCCTTCACTGGCAGAATGGCTGTCTCTGGGGGAGGACAACCAGTTTAATTACCCACAGGTGTGTTGACTCAAAGCCTTTGTCATTTAATCTGTACTAAATAAATGTGAACTTCGCCAGCTTACTGAGGCCTATGCTGCAAAGTCAGGCAGTGGAGCCCCTTAGCCATGCTGACAGGCAAAATAGCTGTCAGTGTATGTCTCTCATCCGTTGCTGGGTCAGGGTCTGCGGGACAGATCCTGCAGAAAACAAAATGTTTATTGCTTTATTCATAATTAACTGACTGAGACTTTTCATTTTAAGTAAGTTAAGCCTGGAAAAATAACCAGTTAGTATGCTCAAGCAAGATATTGTCAACACTGAATATTCACTGGGTTCTTCTGAAGGTCAAAAAACTTTTATTACATTATTGGCGCAAACTTTTTTTTTTTAATTTTACTTAAGTTTCAGTGTTACATGTGGAGGTTTGTAATACAGATAAATTGTGAGTTATGGGAGTTTGGTATAAAGATAATTTCATTATTCAGGGAATAAGCATGGTACCCAATAGGTAGTTTTTGAATCTCCACCTTCCTCTCACCCTCCACTCTCAAGTACACTCTGGAATCTATTGTTCCCTTCCATGTGTGCTTAATATTTAGCTTCCTTTTATAAGTGAGAATATGCAATATTTGCTTTTCTATTCTTGCATTCATTTGCTTAGGTTTATGGCCTCCAGCTCCATCCATGTTGCTGCAAAAGACATGATCTCATTCTGTTTTTATGGCTGCATTTTATTCCATTAAATACATGTACCACAATTTCTTTATCCAGTCTATCATTGAATGACATTTAGGTTGATTCCATGTCTCCGCTATTGTGAACAGTGCTGTGATGAACATAGTTGCATATGATTCTTTATGGTAAAGCAATTTATATTCCTTTCGGTATATACCCAGTAATGGAATTGTTAGGTCTAATGGAAGTTCTATTTTAAGTTCTTTGAGAGGTTGCGAAACTGCTTTTCCAAGTGTTCCTAACAAATTTACATTCTCACCATCAATATGTAAGCATTCCCTTTTTCCTGCAATATTGTCAGCATCTATTATTTTTTCACTTTTTAATAATAGCCATTCTGACTGGTGTGAGATGGTATCCCATTGTTATTTTGATTTGCATTTCTCTAATGAATACTTATATTGAACTTTTTTTTCATGTATTTGTTGACTACATGTATGTCTTCTGTTGGAAAGTGTTCATATCCTTTATAATTGTTTTTGTTTGTAAATTTGTTTAAGTTACATACAGATTTTGGATATTAGACCTTTGTCAGATGCACAGTTTGCAAATATTTTCTTCCATTCTGTGGGCTGTCTGTTTATTCTGTTGATAGTGTCTTTTGCTATGTAGAAACCCTTTAATTTAATTAGGTCCATTTGTCAATTTTTGTTTTTGTTGCAATTGCTTTTGGCATCTTCATCAAGAAATCTTTGCCAAGACCTATGTCCAGTATGGCATTTCCTAGGTTTTCTTCGGGTGTTTTTATAATTTTTGGTTTTATACTTAAGAATTTAATCTATCTTGCATTGCTTTTTGTATGTGATATTAAGAAGTTTCAATATTATTTACATCAGTTTCAATCATCTGCATATGGCTAGCCTGTTTTTCTAGCACCATTTATTGAATTGAGTCCTTTCCCATTGCTTGTTTTTGTAGAGTTTGTCAAAGATCAGACGACTGTTAGCGTGCAGCTTTATTTCTGGGCTCTGTATTCTGTTCCATTGATCATGTGTCTGTTTTTGTCCTGGTATTATGCTTTTTTGTTAAGTGTAGCCTCGTAGTTTGTTTGGTGTTGAGTTATGTAATGACTGCACTATTCTTTTTGCTTAGGATTGCCTTGAATATTTAGCCCCTCTTTTAATTCCATAAAAATTTTAGCATAAGTTTTTTTCCAATTCTGTGAAGAATGTCATTGGTAGTTTGATATAAATGTCATTGAATCTGTACATTTCTTTGGGTAGTATCGTCATTTTAACAATATTAATTCTTCCTATCCATGAGCATGGAATGTTTTTCCATTCATTTGTCATCTGAGATTTCTTTCAGCAGTGCTTTGTCGTTCTTTTTGTAGACACCTTTCATCTCCCTGTTTAGCGGTGTTCCTAGGAATTTATTTTTTGTGTGTCTATTGTGAATGTGATGGCATTCTTGATATGAAACTGAGCTTGGGCATTGTTGGTATATAAATACACTACTGATTTTTGTGAATTGACTTTCTAATCCTGAAACCCTGCTGAAGTTTTTCATCAGATCAAGGAGCTTTGGTGCAGAGACTGTGGAGTTTTTTAAGTATAAACTCTTATCATCTGCAAACAGAGATAGTTTGACTTTGTCTCTTCCTATTTGGATGCCTTTCATTTCTTTCTCTTGTCTGATTTCTCTGGCTAGGACTTTCAGCACTATATTGAATAAGAGTGTTGCGAGTGGGCATCCTTCTCTTGTTCCAGTCTCAAGGAGAATAGTTCAAGCCTTTGCCCATTCAGGATGATGTTGGATGTAGGTTTCTCAGAGAGGGCTTTTATTATTTTGAGGTATGTTCCTTCAATGCCTGCTTTGTTGTGGGTTTTTTAACATGAAGGGATGCTGAATTTTACTGAAAGCCTTTTTTGCATCTATTGAGATGATCATGTGATTTTTGTTTTTCCTTCTGTTTAGGTGCTGAATCACATTTATTGATTTGCATGTGTTTAACCAAATTTTCAAAGCCTACTTGATTGTGGTGAATCAGAAGTTTGATGAGCTGCTGAATTTAGTTTGCTGGTGTTTTGTTGAGGATTTTTGTATATATGTTCATCAAGGATACTGTCCTGAGGATTTGTGTGTGCGCGTGTGTGTGTGTTTGTGTGTGCGCGCGCCAGGTTTTGGTATCAATAATGCTGGCCTCATAGAATGAGCTAGGGAGGAGTCCCTTATCTGGTACTGGGCTATTTCTGATTGGTAGGCTTTTTATTAATAATTCAATTTGGCACTCATTATTGGTCTGTTCAATGTTTTAATTTCTTCTTGTTTCAATATTGATAAGTGGATGTGTCCACTAATTTATCAGTTTCTTCTAAGTTTTCCAGTTTGTGTGCATAGAGGTGTTCATAATAGTTTCTGAGGTTTTTTTTTTTTTGTATCTCTGTGGGCTTGGTGATAATGTTCCCTTTGACATTTCTGATTGTGTTTATTTGGCTCTTCTCTCTTTTTTTCTGTATCAGTCTAGTTAGTGGTCTATCAGTCTTATCAATCATATTATTCTTTCAAATAACCATCTTCTGTTTCATTGATCTTTTTATGATTTTTTTGCAACTGGATTTCATTTCACTCAGCTAAGATTTTGGTTATTTCTTGTCATCTGCAAGCTTTGGGGTTGGTTTGCTCTTGTTTTTTCTAGTTCTTCAATGTGTGATGTTAGGTTGTTAATTTGAGATCTTTTTAACTTTTTGATGTGAATATTTAGCACTATAAAGTTCCCTCTTTACAGTGCTTTAGCTGTGTCCCAGAGATTCTGGTATGTTGTATCTTTGTTTCTATTAGATCCAAGGAATTTCTTGATTTCTGCCTTAATTTTATGGTTAACTCAGAAGTCATTCAGGAGCAGGCTGTTTAATTTCCTTGTAATTATATAGTTTTGTGCAATCTTCTTAGTATTTATTTCTATTTTTATTGTACTGTGGTCTGAGAGCATAGTATAATTTTGTGTTGTTTTCTGAATTTGCTGAGAAGTGTCATGGTCAGTTGTGTGGTCAGTTTTAGAGTACGTGCCATGTGCAAATGAGAAGGATGTACATTCTGTTGTCTTTGAGTGGAGTTCTGTAAATTTCTATTAGGTTCATCTGGTCAAGTGTGAGTTCAGTTCCCAAATACCTGTGTTAGGTTTTGCCTCAATGATCTTTCTAATACTGCCAGTAGAGTGTTGAAGTTCCCCACTATGATTGTGCAGTTATCTAAGTCTCTTTATAGGGCTCTGAGAACTTATGAATCTGAGTGCCCTCGTGATGGGTGCATACATGCTTAGGATAATTAAATCTTCTTGTTGAATTGAACCTTTTATCATTTTGTAATGTCCTTCTTTGTCTTTTGTGATCTCTGTTGGTTTGAATTCTTTTTTGTCTTTAATTAGAATAGCAGTTCCTGCTTTTTGTTTGTTTTCTGTTTCCTTGGCAGATTTTCTCCTTGCCTTTACTTTGAGCCTATGGGTATCATTACATGTGAGATGGATCCCTGGAAAATAGCATACAGTTTGTTCTTGCATCTTTATTTAACTAGGCCACTCTGTGCCTTTTAATTAGGACATTTAGCCCATTTACATTCAAGGTTAATAATGATATGTGCAGATTTGATCCTGTCATTGTGTTGGTAGCTGCATATTATGCAGGCTTAATTGTGTGACTGCTTTATAGTGTCAATGGTCTGTGTACTTAAGTATGTTTTGGTGGTGGCCGGTAATGGTCTGTTTCCATATTTAGCACTCCCTAACTGACCTCTCCTAAGACAAGTCTGGTAGTAATAAATTCTCTTAGCATTTACTTGTCTGAATAGGATCTTAACTCTCTTTCACTAATGAAGTCCTTTTTTTTTTTTTCTTTTTTGGCTGGATATGAAATTATTGGTTTCTTTTATTTAAGAATATTGAATACATGTCCCCGGTTTTTTCTGGCTTGTAGTGTTTCTGCTGAAAGATCCACTGTTAGCCTAATGGGGTTCCCTTTGAATTGACCTGCCCCTTCTCCAGCTGACTTTATTATTTTTGCTTTCATGTTCACCTTGGAGAATCCATTGACTATATGTCTTAATGATGGTTGGCTTGTATAATATCTCACAGGGGCTCTGTGCATTTCCTGAAATTGCATGTTGGCCTCTCTAGTGAAGTTGTTGAAATTTTCACGGACAATCTCCTCAAAGGTTTTCCTCAAAAATTTCCAAATGGTTTGCTTTCTCCCCCTCTTTCAGCAATACCAATGAGCCAGAGCTTTGGTCTCTTTACATAATCTCACATTTCTCAGAGATTTTGTTCATTCTTTTTTACTATTTTTTCTTTATTTTTGTCTGACCGAGTTAATTCAGAGAACCAGTCTCTGAGCTCTGAGATTCCTTCCTCAGCTTTCTGTATTCTGTTGTTAATACTTGCGATTGTATTGTGAAATTCTTGTAGTGTGTTTGTTTGTCAGCTTTGTCAGTTCAATTTGCTTCTTGCTTAAAATGGCCATTGTGTCTTTCAGCTCCTCTAATGTTTACATTGGTTGGATTGGCTTTTGACTTTCTCCCTCAATAATCTTCATTCCTGCCCATATTCTCAATTCTAGGTGTCTCATTTCAGTCATTACTGCCTGGTTTAAGAAACATTGCTGAGGAACTAGTATGGTTGTTTGGAGGTAAGAAGATCTGGCTTTTTGAGTTCCCAGAGTTCTTGTGCTAGTTCTATCTTATCTGTGTGGGCTGATGTTCCTTCTGTCTTTGAATCTGCTGTCCTTTGGATGGGGATTTTTGCTTTTATCTTCTTTCAATCTTTGGTTGTTTAGTTGTGGTATAATGTGGACTTTGTTAACTTGTATGTTCTGAAAAATTTCAGAGGGCCAAGGCTCAACTCTAAGTTGCATGTTCTAGCTCTGGGGGACTGGCACGAGGTCCCCAGCTTTGTCCCCTGGACCCTCGAATTTAAGAACCTGCTGCACTGGAGGGGCCAAGATGTTCCTGGTCCACTGGTCCCAATACTCCAGTGGGGGTGCCAGCCAAAGCACTTCATAGAGAATGAGGTGGCAACAGGGTCCATGCTAGCTTGCGTGTGCCAGCAGCTATGGCAGCATGCACATGTGCTGACTGAGATTGGAAGGAGCGGGGTGGTAGCGTCCATGTATATGCTCATGTTAATGGCAGTGCATCTAGTCAAATTAAATTCAAAATATTAGTATCAAGACATCTCCAATAGCATATAATACAGAACAGTGATAAACTGCCTATTTTCTTTCTCAGGACCTGCTAGGATTTTCTCTTGCTCCTCTCTTTCCTCACTCTGTAAGGAAATTATGATCTGGTCAGGACTATAAGACTGGCTCAGAGAGAAGTCTTGGTCCAAACGTTGGCAGTAATGCTGCAGTAACAAATATTTATCCTCTCTGGGTTAGGTCACAGCCTTGGCATGTACCCTCAGATCCATCGGTGGCTGATGTCCTCTGTGCACTAGCCTACCACGCACCAGACACTGCCAGTTTCTACCAATCTTATTATTTTTTAGATGTTCATTTGTTCTTGGGTTTTAGACAGTTTCATACAGAAAGCCTAAAACAAACCAAAGTGTTTGAGCATATTTCATTTACCTTAGTTTTTGAATTTCAGATTGGTGAAACAAACTTGTTTTAAATAATTAATATTGAGAGAGGCATCCATATGTAAAACAACAAAATGAAAGAGATCTATCTCAATACATAATTGAAAATAAATTGTGTTAAAAACAAAATTTATAAATGTTTTAGAAGATAAATCTTAGTTGAATAATACATCTTAGAAGAAAATCTTAACAACTTGATTTAGAGAATTACTCCTCCGTCAATGATTCCTCTAACAGACAAATACCATTGAGTACAAATAAAACATTGAAAATTTAACAATATTAAAATTGAGCACTTTTGTTCATCATTAGACATTCATGAATGAGTATAAAATTAAACTATGCAATCAGAATATATAATTACACTCTACCTACACCCATGTTCACACATAAAATGGAATATATTTATAATATTAAAAAATTATTTTGTAAATAAATATTTTTAGAAGATCTCTCAAAAAATTACAGCAAAAAATCTTAACAAACAATTTATAAAAGAGAAATATCCAAATTGCCTTTCAATTTATAGGCCTTGGGGTCATGGATAATTGTGAATGCATATTAAAACTATAACTTCAAACCATCTCCACCTACCTGATTAGGAAGGGTCAAAATGTTTGTCAATATCAAGGGATGGCAATGGTATGGATTAACAAAACTCTTCATTTACTCCTAACAGAATTGTAAAATGGTACAAGAAAATTGTAAACATAATCTATGCGTTCATATGTGTGTGTGTATGTTATATTGAATTTGAGTTCCTTTACGTGCTAACACACATCTTTAAACATTTATGGTAACTTTTTTTCTTTTTTCTTTTTTTTTTTTTTTTTTTTGAGACAGAGTCTTGCTCTGTCTCCCAAGTTGGAGTGCAGTGGCACAATCTCAGATCACTGCCACCTCTGCCTCCCGGGTTCAAGCAATTCTCCTGCTTTAGCCTTCCGAGTCTCCCAGGCTGGACTGCTGTGGCACAATTTCAGATCACTGCAACCTCTGCCTCCCAGGTTCAAGGAATCCTCCTGCCTCAGCCTTCCAAGCAGTGGGAATTACAGGCATATGCAACCACGCCTGGCTATCTTTTGTACTTTTCATAGAGACGGGTTTTTGCCATGTTGGCCAGGCTGATCTTGAACTCCTGACCTCAGGTGATCTGCCAGCCTCCACCTCCCAAAGTGCTGGGATTACAGGCATGAACCACCACACCTGGTCTATGGTAACTTTATTTATATGAGTCCTAAGCTGGAAACAACGCAAATACACATGAATAATTGAACGGCTGCATGTTGGTATATTCTTCTTATATAGCAATATTTGCAGTAGAAATATATAATAAAGTGCTATGAGCAGCGAACACTTATAAATTTGTCTGCATTCTGTATGACAAACGTTTTTAGATTTCTAAATGTAGCTGAACCTTCAACAACACTGAGGTTAGTGGTATTGACCCCTTGTGCTACTAAAAAGCTATGTATCTTTTGATGCCCCAAAATCTTAACTACTGGTAGTCTATTGTTGACCTAATAGCATATTATTATATTCATATTATTATATGTTAATATATTAATGTATAATTAATGAATTGTGAACTTTTAAATTAAAATTTATAATGTAAAAATAATATTTATATATTAACATATAAGGGAAATATATATTAATATCAAATAACATATTCTTTATGTAATATTTATCATATGCTATTGTTTTACAATGAAGGTAACTAGAGAAAAGAAAATGTCATTAAAAAAAGAAAAAATGTGTTCATTAAGTGAAAGTGAATCATCATAAAAGTCTTCATCTTAGTCGTCTTTACACTGAATAGGCTGAGGAGATGGAAATAGAAAAGGGATTGATTGGTCTTGCTGTCTCAGGAATGGCAGAAATCAAAAAATGTGGCAAAGGTAGATGGGAGGCAGGAGAGGCAGGAATGCTCTCGTTACTGAAACAAACCCGTGTATAAGTGGTACAATGTAGTTTTCATTTCAAACCCATGTTGTTCAACGGTCAGCTGTGTGTGTGTGTATGTGTGTGTGGTCTGTGTGTAAAGTATTATGTGATATTCATAGGCACACATATATTCTACATGTTGCACAAATTAATAAAATTTCTTATACACACATAAATGTGAGTAACATAGTCCTACATGTATAGATATTTAATATTAAGTATTTTAATTAAGATGAAGACTAAAGGATATCTAGCAATAATGAAGATTCTATCATCACTATTTATATTTATATATTCATTTATAAGTGTGCTCATTTTCTGCCTGTATTTACAAAGAGAAATATTTTCTGTATAGTGCTAATCAACATTTACATTTCAACTTATTCAATTTTAATATACCATGAATTCTAGTTACAACTTAGAATTTTATCTGTATATTTAAAGCTTCCTTTTCATGCAAGTTTTTAAAGATCATGGTATAACTTTTCAGTAGAATTTTAGACTCTATTTGATTTTTTTGAATTTTGTTCATTTCATCAGCCTGTATTTAGCAATAATGAATACCAATACCAGAAGATTGTCAGTACATTTGACCAACACACTTTTATAAATATTTTTTAATTTATCTATCAAAAGTCACAGATACGTCTCAAAATGAATTTTTAATTGAACAATGTAAATTCTGTTTGCTACTGTAACTGCTTCCTAATGAAAAAAAAATCGTAATACCTAAGTATTCTTTTCTATGAAATTTGAAAACTAATTATATTTTAAATATATATACTCAGTTATTGCTTATTAATTACTGCCCCTCTCCGTCCACTTGTCCACTCCACAGTAGATTTCTCAGTGTGTTAAAGTACCTGATAATTACTCCTAGAAAAAAGAATACCAAAAACAAGGAAGTACTTTGTAAACTGGAGTAAATTAACCTCTTTGGACATTTCTTTATACTAAAAAATGTACTTATATTTTCTTATAAAGTATCAAATGTAAGCAAACAGAACATCACAGCCTTTTCTCTGTTATACAGAATGAATTTCCTCACCCTCCAGCTCCTACAACACTATACACATTATGCCAGCCTAGTTTTATGAATGTAATTTTCATCATTCTGTAAAAGGAACAGATATTACCTATACTTTTAAATAAGCCTTATTTAACTTGAGGTTTCATGCAACAATTTGTTTTAAAGATTCGGCCCAGCAGACACCTGAATTCCTGCAGAATCATAAATCAGAGTGTGTGTTACTGCTCCACATGAAGGGAAAGAGGATGACAAATAAGAGCAGTGTTAATTGACCACAATGAGGCAAAATGATAAGGTAATTGTAATCCTAAATAGAAAGACGGAATTTTTTAAACAAGGTTTATAAATATCATTTTTAAACCACAGGGCAAAATCAATTCTGCTGTGTGATACTTTTAGTATACTAACATAATTCTCATCTCCTCAAATTCACCCAATGTTGTTCTTCAAAACCTACTTCTATTAAAATAAGCCTCATAGCTCTCTGATGTATTATGTCTGATTCCCAGTAAACATTAATAATAATTTTTGGGAACCCTTTGAAACATATCTTTTGTTGTTGTAGTACATATTTTAAAGAGTAAAATACAGCTGTGAATACTATATGCATGCCATGTTAATCAAATACAATCATTTCTGCAGCTACTATGTAATAAATAATAATTGACTAATAAAAACATGGCAGTAGTGTTGATGAAATAATAACCCATCTGAAAAATTGTCCTGCTCTAAAACTTCCCTTTAGGTTTAAAAAATGTAGACAAACTGCCAAACCAGTTCCAGTAACTTTATGTCATTGTAAATAATAAACTATAATTACATTCACACATCTCTTTCAACATAGCCTATACTTACAAGCTTCCAAAATAAAATATTGTATTATAAATAGTTTTAAAGGGGAAGTATATGGCAGACTATATTGACAAATAAGGGTTGGTTTTGTTTTGTTTTGTTTTTTACCCAACCACTAGAATTATTTAAATCAAAGATTGAGCATGATAATAGAGTAAAGAAATAAATACTCAAACCAGAGTGTCAGGCTTTCATAAAGTATCGTAAATGTCATGTATAAAAGGTATACCTTTTACAATTATAGAAGAACACCTGAAAGGTAAGTATTGTAAGTAATGTTCATTATTCTGTTTTTACTGGACTAAGTAAATCTACAATTACAATTTTAAAGAATAAGCCATGTGACTCCTGATATTCTTTACCCCATAATTGCAATCTTTTCCCTTCCTGATGTGATCAACCAGCCAAGTCATTTGCCATTGCTCATGACACAGACACACACACACACACATTTTTCTTGTTACAAAAAGTAGATATTCTTTCCATCATAACAGGTTCTATTCACTCTTGTCTTTTAGGCTTTTAGGTTTATCCTTGAACTGGTCTATAGATTATCTGACATGCAGCAAAATACCAAGCCTACCCATTCATGAACAAAGTCTGATCTTGTTTCTCCATCATCTGTTCACAATGGAATCCCTCAGCTCCAATGCAACTATAAATCTAAGAGGGGCATCAATTGTTGTCTGGGCTACCTACTCCTGCACCTTATTTTTATTTTCTGACTCTCCTCATAAGCAATCAAGGAAACAGCACTTCCGTTTTACAATGGATTAATGCTGGCTTCATTTAAACTTTAAATACAGTAAGTCTGATACTTCCAGTTCCTAATGGGCAGCTCTAGCCACATGATCACTCAGTATTTTGTGCTCAGATGGTTTGTCTCTACCAAGGCCCAACAGCACACTTAATATTTATAGACTAAGTACAATACCCTATTTCACTACCTGGTGCCCATATGGTCCCTCTAAGAGTGGAGTTGTGGTGATGGAGCAGTGAAAAAGCTTTAATGTCAATTCAGACTTTTATACCAAACCCTGAGAGTTGTAGCCCCCTGCCCCCTCCAACCCCCACTTCTCTATCATTCAGTTACCTTCACCAATGCAAAATGGTGAATCTGGGAAAGCACTGAGGAAGTCATTACCATTTATATTTTCTGTGGGGATTTGACCTCTTCTTCAGTCAATGGATGTGGGGTCTAAAGACTGCCTCAGTAATGGAAACTGGGAAAGGAACATAATTTTTTTCTTTGAGGCAATAGATCTCAGACTCTTGATCATTTATCCTTGACTTTTTCTTTTATTACTTTTATTTTAGTTTCAGAGGGTAAATTTGCAATTTTGTTACATGGGTAAATTTTGATAAGATATATTGAGCATTATCCCCAATCTTGGCTACCGATTTTACCCCCAGGCATGCCTTCTATTAATTCTTTGAACCTCTGCTGCAACTTTAACCTTGCTGTGCATTGTAAAATTTTGTGCACCGTGTTTCTGATTGTTAAACATCAATATCTGGCCTCTAGTATGTCAGGATCCTGTAATCCCTATTGCTATCAGATTCCCTGATTATTTAAATAATCACTTGCAGTTAGTGTCAGCCAACAATAACCTTCACAATTATGACCATGTGCTCTTCACCAACATTACTTATTACTTTGTTTAGCAAATTTTGTTTAAGGTGAACCCTGTGGTACATAGTTGACTGCTAGCTTTCTATGTACCTATGACTTCAATGACTGCTGGCATAATGTAACATGTCTCCCTTAACAAGCCTAATCATTTCTGCCTTTTATTCATCTTATAGCATCTGCTATGGAAATTCTCAATTTCTACTTCATTTAATGAAGCATATCCCCGTTTTCAAGCTTGTAAGAGCCAAACTAAAATCATTCAGCATTATCTACTGGGGTGCTTGTCAAAGTGATCATTTCTATATCACAGGAGTATATTCTTATGGTGATAAACTCTCTCTTATCTAACATTATGTCCTGCTCTCCCTGTCGATTCCTGCCAGCACATATTGGGTAGGTTTTATACTCTTTCAGGTTATGTTTCCTTCCCTTGCGTAGGGAGCTCAGCATCTAAGAGCATGGCTGGTGTATGCTGTAACATAACTCTGGTTATAGATTGAGCAGCCAGGAAGAGAGATGGGGGTAGATCCTAGGGAAGTATATTTGTCTTGAAAGACAGATGCCTGTGTGTCATTAGGCCCTAGACTTTAACAAGGAAGGGCCGTTTCTATAAGCCCAGAGTCTTCAGGAGTACCTGGAAGTTTATTATTTTCTATTGTACAACACAGATGAAACCACGTCAAATATCAGTATCCTGTTCCTTTCCAATCATGCCCATTGCTACTTAAAGCAGACTAACTAGATTTGGAAATTTAATCTTATCTGGTGTTCTGCTAGCCTTAACACTACCTCATACAGATCCATAGCAAGATTTTGTTGCAGATGAAAAAAACAAGTTATGCTAAGAAAAACTACATAGAATTCCAGCAGTCTCTCCTTGTGTCATTCCCTTCTCCCCAGCCTATGCTCAATATCAACATTAGGATACAGAAGATTATATAGAAAATTCAGACCTCATTCTTATCTCAAAGAGGACAAAAAATACAAACAACACCCCAACCAAAAACAAATAATTCCCCAGAAATTTTGGAAAAAATATTATGGAGTCACAAACAACAAATCAAAGTAGAATGAAAATATTGTACAACCATCAATAAAGAAAATTGAAGAAAATATAACTCACTAAATGAAATAGTACATTTAATGATTACTTTGGGCTATAAAATCTTAAAATGAATTAAACAAAACAAATTAATAACATAAGATTAAAAACAACAGGATTAAATGAATTAAATGATAATTACTTAGGAAAATAAACTGAGAGCCAAAAACATCATCATTAAAGACACAAGTAATAAAGTGGAAATAGTAAAGAAATAAGTAGCCATTACTAAAAACCTAACTGTAGGCATAAAGGAAAACTGCAAAAATTATGGTCTCACAAGACAAAGAAACTAATTAGAGATTCAAAATTCATTAAAGTTAATATCCTGCTAACTTGTTGTAGGATAAAATGAAGTATGGATTTATAAGATTTTAGGAAAATTCCTTAATTCCAGAAAATGATAACTCACTACTGTAAAATATAATATGTTGTAGCATGTAACAAGGTTTTAAAGTTACCAGCAGGGTAAATAGTCAGAGTCCTTTATAATATGCTAATTGACAATTTCATAAAAGTCCCGAAATGTAGATAAAGTGGGTCATGGGTTTAACTTGGTTGTGGCTGACTGAGAAATCAGCGGAAAAGAGCAGGAGACAACTTTAGATATCGACGGCAAAAAGGTAGAAGGAGAAAAGATGTATTCAGGGCTGTACTGCCTCTGGAGACTGAGGAAGAATCCATTCCTTGCCTCTTTGTAGCTTTTGGCGGCTCCAGGTGCGCCTTGGAGTTTCTTGGCTTGTGGTCACGTGGCTCCAATATCTGCTTCATCTTCACATTGCTTCTCTTCTGTGTGTTTGTGTTTCTTTACTTTTTATGTCTCTTACAAGGATATTTATATTGGATTTAGGGTCCACCATATAATCCAGAATCCAGAATTATCTCATCTCAGAGTCCTGAAGTTAATGATATCTTTGAAGACCTATTAAAAAATAATAACATAGCATTCATAAGTCAGAGGGATTAGGATGTGAATATATGATTTTAGGGGAAACCATTCAGTTCAGTACACTGGGGAAAATATTATTTAAATAAATCTCTACTGCTATTGTACACAAAATGTCAAAAATACGAATTGGGGCTTGCCCTTGGGAAAAAAAGTCCATGAAAGATGTATAAGTTGCCACTTGCTATTTCTTTTTAATATATGTATACTCTGCTGAAGTTTCTGCACACTATTAACTGCACTTTAATACCTTCAGTTCATTGTATTCGTTTTCATTTTAGTATTTTGTCCACAACTTATAGTAGCTGTAGGTGGGAGGGTTTGACAGGTGTTATTCCTTCATTACATAAAGCCAAAAATCCCTAAATCCATTTAATTTGACTCTTTTGCTGTCCAAATGTTAGTCTGTCCAAAAAGACTACCAGCGGCCCCTGGGAGTTTGCAACAAAAGCAGAACCTCAGTCCCCATTCCAGGCTGACTGAAATGAAATCTGCATTTTCACCAGATCACCAATTAAACTTTAATTGCTATTATTAACTAAAATATGCTGTCTCCTTGGCATTTACACATGCATACGCTATACAAGAGTCATTATGATTTTCCATATCTCTTAAGACACAATAGGAAAATCTCTATGTGTGTTTGTGCCAGCAAGAGTGAGAAAAATTTAGAATATTGGAAACAAAATTTGGGTCACTATAGATTATATAGTGTTTGTTGTCAAAGAGTGATTTGAACTAATTACATGTGTCCATCAACTTTATTCCCTGTGTTTACTTTTCAAATGTTTTCCCGATTACATAGCATTTTGAATGTTTTAAGACTTTTGTTACAAACATATTGAAGCAAAATTAACTATTTTTTGCTATTTTTACTATTATTACTATTACTTTTACTATTATTGTATTACTAGTATTATTAGTATTATACCATCATTACTTCTAGAATGTTTAATCTAGAAATAATTGTAGAGTGACTTTATTGACTTTATTATAAAGTCATAAAGTAATAATTTTATGGTTCATAAAGTAATACTGAACTGTAAAAATGCAATTGTGATTTTACTTCTATTTATCTTTAAAACTACATACTTGTATATATATAGTTATATGTATATATTTCACTTGATACAATGTAAAAATTGTATAACATCGTGGTATATCAAGTCCTTCTCCAATTTATACTTCTTTATTGTAATATTTTCACTCAAAAATCAATAACCATCTTACTTACACTTGGTTTCGAAACAAAACATTAGTGTGTGCCTTTTCCTTCTATCTTATTACCGATTACAGATAAGATGAAAATTATTACTGGATGGCTCATGTCAAAACTCTATGACTCTGATTTATTCGTAGCTAAATTATATGTACGGCTAGTCCCACTATCACCAAGTATGTGCTAAAACCTTAGGGTCTTCAGAAATTAAGACGAACGTAATGCCCTAAAGGAAATCAGTTGCTGATTATTTAATTTGGGTAGCTCCTTTGCAGATTTATTACGGGCAGTGAAAAAACTAAAACTAGAATGAATAATGGTACGTTTAGGAACGAGTATTTCTGCTTAAGTAGAAATACTTTGGGGAGACAAAGAATATATAAATATATATCTCCTTTGTATCTTCACAAAACACATTTAATTATTTGATTTGAATTTTCATGTATCTATCTGTATATCTGTAACTATACCTATAATTTCTATCTATCTATCTATCTATCTATCTATCTATCTATCTATATATCTATGTGGTTAGCTAGCTAGCTATCTCTCATTACTTTGGGGAGGGGTCATTACTCATGTTAAAAAATGTGTTTTGAAGAAAGCCTTTAATCCTTATTTTTCTAGAAGGGTGATTATCTTTGAAATAGAGAGATAAATGTCAATGCAATTTATAAAATGTGTGAGAAAGTAATTACAACAGAGGTTAATTGACATTTATGGAATTGTACTGACATATGTAAACTTTCAGAAAAGCCAGGGTATATTTTACCAAACATAGCCAGCTCCCCTTCTATCTTTATTTACACTGCAGACAGAAGTCTATTCACATACTCACACAAATAGACACAAACATCATTTCATTTCTCAAAGTGTGAATATTGCTTTTGTTTTTATTTGTTTGGTAGTTTTACTGATTTTCATAATGAAATATATTTTATATAAATAATAGAAATGATTCTTTCAAAGAGTGTTGAATAGTTCCTTTCTTGTAGCTTCTTTCATTCTACGATTGCTGCTTCAGAATTCTTCTATTATCTTTAAGCTCCTCCGATAAACCCTTTTATATTTCAAAATTTGATGAGGCACTGGTGCCTGGACATGGCTTATTTGCACACGAGATCTTATTTTTGCTTACTTTTTCTAGATTTCTTTCCTTTCAGTATTTATGGATTAAATAGTATGAATTTTGGTATTTACTTTAAAATAACAGCTGAGAGCAAGAGAGAGGAGGAAGCATAGGACATTCTGATGAAAGATTAACCATATGTTGAAACTTGAAACTAGGTTAGAGAAATATAGAAGTTTCTTACACTTTATACTTGTATTTATATGTGTATTTTAATAGAAAATTTAAAAATATCTATTTGGTCATCTGAATTCTCTTCTACATCTCCTACTCTCTTCTTCTTCCTGGATATATTCCTTTCTTCAGTCAACCCCATCTTATTCATAAATAATTTGTATATATTTTACTTACAAAATATTTTCCAAATGTAATCACTTATTTCTATCTTAACTGGAAAAATTCATGAAGCCTTCTCTTCTTAAATAGTCACATTATCATTAAAATATGTTCTATTATTACCAATCTTAAAAAAATTGAGCATCGCAGTACTCAGTACTTCTTCAAGATGCTCTTTTCTTCTCTGTCTATATTGGAAGTTGCTGATTTGGAACATATTTATGTGTATATATATATATGCACACACATATATTTTATATTGTATACCATATATTTTATATTTTATGCATTATATATTATAAAATATTTTATATGTGTGTGTATATATAGCTTAAGACTTGGTATTCAAATGGCTTATTTTCTTGTTTTTGCCACATGGCTGACATCCAAATTTGGAGTCTTATGTCATGAGTTGATTTCTTATTTTGCACTTATAAACACATACATGCCAATTCTCTGCTACCAACTTCACTCCTGTCTGTGTTAGTAAATCGTACCATATTATTTCTCCTGTATCAGTCAAGAAAGCTAAAAATTCGCCATTGATTTGTTCCTTTCTGTCACTCCACCCCATCCAATGCATAAGTAAATTGTATATATTTTACTTACGAAGTACATCCCAATTTCTATTTCAACTGCCAACATTCTAGTCTAAGATATTTTTATAAAATACCTAGATTATTTTTACAGCCTCTGAATTGGATGCTAGTCTTGGATCATACCTACACTTCCAATTTATTTTCTTCACAGTTGACCTAAATTAGTTTTTGTTTGTTTGCTTGCTTGCTTAAATGTAAAATACAAAAGTTAAGTTATACCGATAATTACAATTCTTCAATGGCTTCTCATTGCACTTAGAATAAAATGCAAATTCCTTACTGATATATTCAAGGTTTTGGATGCTCTGCTTCACAATTATCTCTGTGACATTTGGCTGTCACTCATCTCTGTTAACAAACAAATTTGAGTCAATTAATTTTGGTTTGTTTTTATATCCTCAAATATGTCAACCTCTTCCTATTTCAGAACATTTTGCATTTACTGTTCCCATTCCTAGAAAATATTTCATTCTACTATTTGAATGATTATATTTATATTAACCTTCTCATCTTAGTTTAAATGGTAACTTTTCAGAATTGTTTTGTCTATCTTATCTAAAATAATTCCCCTCATAAACCTTTTTAAAAACACTATTTCCTTAACTACACGCCAGTTTAAAATAGTTCACTCAACTGATCACTTGGTTTCCCAAGCCTCCCTTTCTAAATTGTAACCTTTATGAGGCAGACATATTTTTATTTAGTGCCTAGAACATTACCTAATGGCTTGTATCCCGAAACTTTGGGAGACCAAGACAGAATTATCACTTCATCCCAGGGGTTCAAGACCAGCATGGGCCAAATAGTAAGCCCGTGTCTCTAAAAAATTAATAGTTGAGCATGGTGGTGCACGCCTGTAGTCCCAGCTACCCAGGAGGCTAAGGTGGGAGAATCATTTGAGCTGGTGAAATAAGAGCTGCAGTGAGCTATGATCACACCACTGCACTCCAGTCTGAGTGACAAAGTGAAACCTAGTCTTGAAAAAATAAAATAATAATTTACGTATAATTAATCTTTAATGTATTTGTTGAGCAAATGCCACAAATCTTAGATTTCTGTTTCCAGGAAATAAAATTATTAGAGAACATTTCAGTATTTATCTGGATGGTATTCAATATGCAGTATAAGCTCATCTAAGGAATGAGCTTATATTTTTAAATATATATTCAAATATAAGTATTTGTATATTTTAAATATATCTAAATATTTAAATTAAATAAATATATTTGAATATTTAAATTGAATAGCTATATTTAAATATATAAAGATATATAAATATCTGTTTACATATAAATATATAAATAAATATAAATATATATATTTATATTTTAAATATATTTTTCTATTTTTAAAAATAGAAAATATATTTGAAAATGTATTTGAAAATTTTATATTAAGATAAAATGATCACTTTAATGAGCTGCATTAATAGGTTCTTCAGGATTAAAGAGGGATTTTTAAAAATCAAATTTCTGGCATTTACATCCGAAAGTGGCTTAAGTTTTTTTTTTTTTTTTTTTTTTTGATATGATGGCTTGTGTTATCCAGAAAGGTAGAATGGATGTGAACACTACTATTACCTATAGAACTTTATAGTTCACAAATTGATTTTTATACACATTAACTATTATATTTTATAATATAAAACATATTTATAATATGTAATATATTACATATTATATGTAATATATTATGTAATATGTAATATATATGTATTATGTAATATATATTATGTAATATGTAATATATGTATATATGTATTACAATATATAATATGTAATATATTACATATTATAAATATATTATAACATAATATTTATAATATATAATATGTTATATAGTATATTATAATATAAAATATTATATTTTATAATATAAAATAATATAAAAACAAATTTTTTTTCTTATGGATCAAGAATTTGACTTTCAAAGAGTTTTAATGACTTGTCCATGTTCACAGAATTGGTACATAATGGAGACATGTCACGAGTAAATGTGAATGCCTTAAAAATGGACGAAAGATTACTAGTGGTCCTTTTAATAAAGTGTTGGGTTTTTTCAAGCTTTTTTTTTTTTTTTACTCAGCCTGGTTCTATAAAATCTACAATGCTCATTCTCCTTGACTACAACTCTATAAGCTTAGGAAACCAAAGATAATGGACACTTTTGTTGTCCATAGAAATGAAAATGCCAAGTAGAAATAGAATTGTTTTCTACCCACTTGAAAAGTTGATTTCAAAAGTTGTGTTTTACACTCCTATAGATCTTAAATATTTTGCATCTGTTGGCAAATGCTTTTGGCATTCCTGATTGTCTATACATGTGTTTGCTCTTCAGACTCTCCTTTCAACAGACTGTAACATTTTCTTAGTTTCCTCACTAATTTATGTGTTAAATAGAAGATTTGATAGGTAATAATAATTAAAAAGTCATACATTTACCTTTTTAAAAATTACTCCCTAGGAACCAGCACACAAATTCCAAGTGTCTGACTAGTGATTTTTTTTGTGCTCTTCCCATTCATACCATAGTTACTTGTCAGTGTGGGTTGCTTTTATTAGGGATTCTGCCTAAATATAGGGAGCTTCATTTGGAAAGGATTCAATAAGGTGGGAGAGAGAACGGAGAACAATCCTTTTGATGCCTGCCAAACATGTTTTGCTTAAATTCCCGTTGGTGTATGAATAATTCCTGATATTCCTTACACTCAGCTAATCATACTTTGTCAGAATCTATTGGGAACTGTTTTAGGTAGACAGATAGGCATGAGCGGGACAGGAGAGGGCTCTCTCCCTACCCACTGGAAATGTCTGGTGATGGTTTGGCTGTTATTGTATTGCCTTTCTAAAAATGATAATTCGGCAGCCAGGAAGAGATAATCTCCTGATGATCCACATCTCTTAACATTAAAAGTGTTAACTGAATGCAGGCCCCAGGGAGAAACAGTTTTCCGAGCACGCACATTAAGAGACAAAAATGGCAAAGTATGATCTTCTGGGTACACTCCACTGGAAAAAAAGGAAGAAAGCCTCAGATGAGCATGCATGTAACTCACTAAACACACTGAGTATGCTCAATCCCCCAGGGTAAGGAGGACACTGCACATGAGAAAACCCACCTTAAGGGAAGAATCATAGGAAAGTGGAGAGCCTATACAGTCCCAGGATCAAGGTTAAACGTGCTTTTGTTCTCTCTCTTTGACCTTCAGGCACTCACTTGGATCTTTTCCAAGCACACATTCCTTTCTTTTCTGTTCTAAAGCCTTTTTAATAAACTTCCATTCCTGCTCTGAAACTTGCCTCAGTCTCTTTCTCTGCTTTATGCCTCTCAGTCAAATTCTTCTGAGGAGGCAAGGACTGAAGTTGCTACGGACCCTTACGGATACGCTGCTGGTACTTCAGGGTGATCCGGATCTCTTCCACCATTAACAGGAACCACGTACTTTTATAGTGTTAACGTCACAGATTTAAAATGTATTGCCAGCATTGACAATTATCTGACTAGTGTCTAGAATTGATCATGAAATACAGCATGCCCTATCAAGCAACTTTTAAGAACGTAGCCTTTGGGACTCCAAACAAGAAGTAAAATTCTACTACACTTTAAGATTTAGTCACACATCTGGAGAGAGGGGCTATCTACAGCTTGGTGCAAAAGTAATTGCAAAAAAAGTAATTTCCACCAAATCTAAATAGTTATGACTGAGACTAATCCCATTTTGATGACACAGGACTTCCACATTTCGTTAAAAAGCTCATTCATTTATGATTTGGAGTATTACCCATTCAAGTTAATTAACTTGAGTGGGAGTATGTATTGAGTGGAGTATGTATTACCCACTCAGTATGTATTGAGTGGAGTATGTCTTCAAGTTAATTAAAGACCTTCCAGATTCTTTAGATCTTAGTCCCATCAATGATGCTTGCTGCTTGGAAATCCAATGCGTCACTGTTCCTGTGGACAAAGCTTACCATCACAAGAAGAATGTAATAGCAAACACCAGTTTTCTGAATTACCCAAACTGCAGGATAACAGAAGTAGCTTTTTGTTGTTGTTTTTTCTTGAAACATGATCTTGCTCTGTTGCCCAGGCTGGAGTGCAGTGGCATGATCTCAACTCACTGCAACCTCCACCCACCATGCTCAAGCGACCCTACCACCTCAGCCCCCAAGTAGCTGGGACTATAGGCGCATGCCACCATGCCTGGCTAATTTTTGTATTTTTTGTAGAGGCAGGGTTTCACCATGTTGCCCAGGCTGATCTTGAACTCCTGGGCTCAAGCAATGCGACTACCTCAGCCTCCCAAAGTACTGGGATTACATGCAAGAGCCATGGTGCCCGGACACAAGGAGTCTTTTTTTTCACTGTGATTTTAACTAGACTTAAACTGTGCTAATTTCCATTACTAAGGGGATAGAATAAGCTTCTCTTCTGGGTTGCATTTTGTCACTTGAATATCCAAGTGAGCCACTAGAATCTGTGATTTTAAAATACCTCATTCAGGAGCTAATAAAATTGCTTTTTTATAAGGGACTGAGAGAAAGACTACTGAGGGATTGCCATTATAAGATTCAAATAATACATGCCCACCATTCTATTGTTGCCCTCTCCATTCTCCCTACCTCAGCCTTATCCTTCACTTGACAAACCTTATGCTCTCTATGAACCCTTTTCCTAATCAGATCAACCCACGCAGATGTGCATGAATGATTTGATGCTCAAGAAGGCCTCATGTTCTTCATAAGTATTCGTGGTCACTTCCTAAGCAGCTTTGCTGTATAACAAATTACCACACACTGGTGATTTAAAATAACCCAAATTTATTTAGTTTCTTCTATTTCTAGAAGCCAGAAGCGAAAACAAACCAAAATATTGACAGGACCAGGCTCCCTTTGGAGGCTCTACCATAAAATCTGTTTCATTGCCTTTTCTAGCTTCTAGAGTTGCATTATTTGCATTCCTTTGCTCATGGTTCCTTTCTTCATCTTCAAAGTCAGCAACATATTTTCCATTATTTCCTCTCCCTTTGTGTCACATTCATATTTTTCTTCCTTAATTATATCTGCAAATTTACTTTTGCCGTATAAGGTAACAAAGGACCCAGGGATTAGTACCTGGATGTCTTTGGAGTTCATTTTACTTGCTTACCTTTCACTACTGTCCTTGTTGCTTCCAAATCATCAGACAACAAATTACCAAACTCTTGTCAGTGCTTTCATGCGAACACATCCGGAGGGGATTAAACATAAAGTTAAGGAAGTGAAAATTAACAGCAAAAACTAATAAAATTGAAGTATCACATACTACCAGCAATGTATTAATTAAAAATTATGTTAAACAAATACAATATTTTGTATTTGTCAATAAAGAGAATGTCAAAATGAAAAAAATATTTTACTTGCTAAAAAATAAGATGTCAATCAATATTTCAAAAAACAAGCAGAAATGTACAATATTTTCAGAATGCCAAGGGGAAAAATATGTGAATCAGAAGTAGCAGATAATGAACAAAAGTTTGACACATTACACACAAAGCAAAATTGACCATGGTCCCAGAAATAACTGCTGAGAAAAATAGAAGTTCATATGCAAAGTTACATAAGAGCCAAGAAATGAATTCAGTAAAAGCAACAGATGAAGATATGTTAGCACAATGCTTATTAAAAAAAATCTTTATCTGGAGACTTATTCAGAAATAGAAGGATATAAAAGAGATTACATAAACTTAAATAAACTTTAAACTTTCACAAAACATTGAATTGAATCTTCCAGTTTTTCTATTAAACAGGAAAATATTTTCTCTAGAATTCTTGGCAGAGCCACTGAACATCATGTTAAAAGCACTTGCTAATATTTATGGAAGGTTAACAAAAGACTGTTGAATATAACCCAGCAATTAAATCTTCAGACTTTCACATTATATATTGAAATATGTTATTTCATAGCAATTTGTATTTATACATTAACCGGTTTTGAGACTTGCTCTAACAAAATACCAGTAACTGGGTAGCTTAAGCATCAGAAATTTACTGTCTCAAAGTTCCAGAGGTTGGAGGTCTAAAATCGAGGTATCTGCAGGATTGGTTCCTTCTAAGGACAATGAGAGTAAATTTTTGCCGTGTCTCCCTTAGCCTCCAGGAGCCTCAGGCATTCCTTGTTATAGTGAATAATATTCTTCCTGTGTCTTCACATCTTATTCACTCTATTCCTGTCTGCCTCTGTATCAAAATTTCTTTTTTTTACATTTTTGTGAGGTTTTCTAATGACTCAACTTAATCATCTTCAAGGGCCTTATTTCCAAATAAGGTCAAATTCACAAGTATAGGGTAAAGGACTCCAAAATCTTTGTTGGACACCATTCATTTATTCAGTTGTTTGAACATCAGCCAGTTTTCACTAACAGAGAAATCATCAAAGCCAAGATTTTGATAAAAATTATGAAGTAAAATATTAAAATTGAGAAAAAATGTTTTCAGTTCTTTCTCCCAAAAATTGGGATAGGACCAAGATTAATCTATTCTAAGCAGTGAGATAAAATGGTCTAGCTTATTAAAAATATAAATTTTAAAATAATTGTATCATGATGGAATGATTTTTTTAAGCTAGATTGAATTAAGATGGATTTCAAGTGTTAATGATAAAGCCACAAACTAAACTATAAGGTCTTATCTGTGCACAGAGACTCATATATACATGGTTTGATTAAGACACATATTCCTTTCATTATTTCACAAATTTAACTTGAGAAAAGGGGAAAATTTCTAATCCAGTTTTTAAGACATTTTAACCAAAACTTTTCTCTGACATTTTCATGGATGTTAAACATTTTTGTTTAAATATTATTTTAAAAATTATTGTGACAATGATGGAGATTTCTTTTGTATTTTACAGTTTCCCCTGCTGTACAATTCTCCCCAATCTCTCTTTATATTTTGCCTCCCAAATCAGCTACCTTCCCTACCCACAATTGAGAATCCAATTGTCTGACCCCAGTGTAGCTCTCAGGTCACTCTTATGGACTCCATAGTTTGTGCTTTCTTACATTCTCTGAGAACCTCAGTATCTTGTTTCTTAGAGATGATAAGTTTATACTATTCAAGCCACTGACTTTTTGAAAATCAAAATTTGCAATTATTTCTGGAGGTCCTGTAAATATGGCAAAAACTTCACATTTTCTTTCTCGGGCTCTTGGCTCTATACAACAGTTTGCCCTTTATCATGAATTGATTCTTTTAATATTTAACTGATGTTTACTTGGTGCATATTGTTAACTATGTATTGTTCCAGTCGGTTCTATTTCTTGCTCCCAGACAGATAATTAAAACATAACTGATACGCATTCAAATCCCAGGATTTGAATCACCAGGATTTTGCAACGCCAGACCTGCTCAAGTTTAATAGCTAGGGTGTAGTCTGCTTTTGGAGGTGATCACCTACATTTACAAGTGAGCTTGTATAATCCACTGCTCTACTCTAAATCAAAGCAGGAAGGCATATTCTGCATTAAAGCAGAGCAATGGATTTTAAGACCTCACTTTTAAGTGGTGGCAATTTTAGATAGGAAGACATAAATTCAAGGACTGTAAGTTACTGAATAGGCCACACTTGTGCAGCAACACAGCAACCATACAAATAGATATCAATGATACATATGGTGTGTTAGATCTGGGGAAATGTCCTACAACTAGCAAGTCAGAGCACTGGATTGGGTGCTATTAACCATTTCATGTTGTTTAGATATTCCTGAACAGGTCATGATTTCATCATCTTTTTCATAATGGCCTTTATAGGACTCAATAAAAATAAATGCCTAGAAATTCTACCCCAAGAAAGTATGAACAATAAAAGATATTCAATACTCTGTAATTTTAAAGATCATGAATCCTTTGGTGTACAACATTTTTGAGTAACTAATGTAAGATCATCTCGGCTAAATAAAGGAGACAGAGTGTTCAAACTAAGTTACTTCTGGTGAAAGAGTCCTCACAAAGGTAGGCAGTATGTCTGCATAACTGAAATAAATAAAATCCTTTAGGTTTTCTGGTGAATTATCTGTAATGTAGTTTTTTAAATGTATTCTATGTGTGTGTTTACCATGAAAAGTGCTCGTCACTTTGTTAGCACTTGCTATTATTGCATATAAAATGAGTGGCTATAATATTATATAATAATTGATATTGGCTACTGTATTAGTTGGGGTTCTCAGAGAAACAGAATCATTAGGATGTGTGTGTGTGTGTGTGTGTGTGTGTGCGCGCGCATGCACATGTACGTACGTGTGTGTAGGTAGGTAATTTTTTTTAGGGGATTGGCTCACAAGATTGTGGAGGTTGGCAAGTCTCAAATCTGCATTGCAGTCCTCCAGGCTGGAGCCCCAGAGAAGTGACAATATTGCAGCTGAGGTCCTAAGGCAGTCTGGAGGCAAAATTTCTTCTTGGTATACTCAATCTTTTTTTCTTGAGACCTTCAGCTGATTATATGAGGCCCACATACATTATGGAGGGTAATTTGCTTTACCAAAAGTCTACTGAGTTAAATGTTCATCAAATTTAAACTATCTTTATAGCAACATTTTGATTGATAGTTGACAGAAGATCGGGGCACCACCATAATAATCCAGTCAAGTCGACACATAGAAGTAACCATCACAGCTGCTTATTATGTTAACTATTTGTTTCTATAGGGTACCAGTTCTATTTTATTTATGCTTTTTATTCGTAATAATATCATTACACCTAGAAAATAAAAATCATATAAAAACTGATGTATAAGTGTGTGTTAAATCCTAATTATTTGGTGTTTCCAGTTTTCAGAATTTTCTTAGTGGCAAAAATTTATCTGTAGACCCCAGATCAATACTTACAGGCTTTCTCAGTCATTCATAGACATGTATAGAGTGGCAGAAAATTTGAGTCACCCTGACATACACATTTCCTGTTGAAGTCTAGTAAGGCAATCTTCTGTCTTCTTGTTTCAATCCTCATCCTGTAAACAAGTGTTTTTTTCAAAGTCTATCTATACCACGTTTTACTTTTCTGTACTCTTAATAATGTTTCTTTTTAAAATGACCCTCAAGTGTAGTGCTGAAGTGCTGGCTAATATTTTCAAGATCAACAAGGCTATGATGTACCACACAGAAAAAATACGTGTGTTAGAAACACTTGATCAGGCATGAATTATGTTGTTGACTGTGAGTCCATTGCTCATGAGTCAACTATATGTATATATGTATATGCATATACATATATTCACACACACATACACACCCACATATACATGTACCTTCAATAATATGTCTTTAAACAGAAACACGTATAAAATAAAGGCTATGTGTTAATCAGCTGATGGAAGTGTTGTGACCAGAGTCTTGTAGGAATCTAAGCCTGTATTTTCCCTGGGAGTAATGCTTTAATATTCACCAATTTAGTGTTCATGGTGACTTTATAAAACCTAACTACTATAAATAATGAGAATAGCCCATAGGAATTCATTGTCTAATAGCATTAATATTCTTTATGTGTGCTTAACATATATTATTGTGAGTTTCAGAAACAATTTACTCCATGTACACTTTGGAAAAAAAAATAACTGGGTAGCACAGATCCAAGGTTTATAGGTGAAGTGTTTCCACAGAGGATTCCAAAAGGATTTATGACAGAATTAGCTTATCTCAATGTCATGAGTATGTAAGAAATTAATGGAAGATTTTTAATATATACAAATTTTTGACTTAGAATTTTAGTTAGATGTTGAGGGAGCATCATGTCACCTTCCACCACTCCCAGGCAAATTGAGTAATGTTAGAGAAAAACCAATAGGAAATTTGACATGTCTTTGGGAATTTGGAAGATGTCAAGATGGTACCTGGAATAAAAGTCTGAGAGTTATAGGCTGTGACTAGAGTGATCTGTGATAGCACAACAGGGTGAGTGAGGCCTGTTTGGAAGAGACCAGGCACTTTCACTAACTATACAGTGAACCAACCATGAGTTATTACAAACCATCCTGCCCTAGAGAGTTTCATACTGAGGGGAATTAAGGAGAACTTAAGGTCACTGTTGATTAATGTACCATGGACACTAAGGAACCTTAGGTGGAGGCCATCATCAAAGACATCTTCAAAAAACATACAGCAAGTTCCTCATTATAGAAAAAAATATTCATTTGAGCATACATGACACAGGGCACTGATTTTCAGGATGCAACTATAAGACCTTTATGCTCCCTTCCTCTTTCTTCAGGAAGAATCTAGTATGTTTCAACTATCTATTAATAGTGTGTAACAAATAACCTCCAGATTGACTGGCTTAAATCAGCAACTACTGTACTATTTTTATGATTCTATGAGTGTTAGGGGCTCAGCTGAAAGGCACTTTACTGGTATCACCTATGGTCAATCAAGGGGTTGCCATCAGATGACAACTCAAGTAGAAAGCTAAGATGCCTTCTTCCTTCTCATGCCTGCTGCCTCAGTGCTTCACCATTTGGTCTCTTTATCCACGTGTTGTTTCTGTCCAGTAGTGTGAACTTCTTACATGACAGCTCAAAGCACCAAGAACACAAAATAGGAAGGCACTGGGCCTTCTTAAGGCTGAGGCCTGGAACTGACAGTGTCACTTCTGCCATAATATATTGGTTAATTTAAGTTCCAAGACTAATCCCACATTTATGGAAAGGAAAACGATTTCTGCTTCTTGATGTGGGAAGCCGAATGTGTGTATAGGGAGGAGAGGGAAAGTTGGGGGCATTTTTGAAGACACACTATAAGGCAAAATTTCTTTAGTGAATGGAAATGAAAAATAGCTTAGTAAGAAGACAAACTAGTAAAAAACTCAAACATCTAAACAACATCCAACACACAAAAACACACTCACACAATTACATGCATTCGCCCATCACCAAAGCACATTCGCTAGTGTGAGGTATGCCAGAGATGGGAGACATTTTATATAAGTGAGAAAGTCGAGCATTGACATTAAGTAAACTGAAGAATTATAATACACAGAAAATATAGATTGCTAATAATCCAGAAACCTAATGCAAATTTTAAGGTATCTATATTTATATTACTCATAGGTAAGGAATACAATTTTTAAAAAGTTTGAAATCAGAATTCTGGATATATAAAAGTATTATAAATTCACCATTTCTCATGTCAGGTAATTCAATAAACCAATTCATTTTAAATACTTAAAGTTGTCATTGCCTCAGTCTCAGAATCCTTCATAGAGAAAACCAAATATATTTCTCATTAATTTGCTAAACATATCATTCCCTTTGATGGCATATATCTCCATATTAACCTAAGCCTACACATAGCATAGTCTCACTGCTTATTTTTTCTTTTTAAGACTTTATTTGCTACTATTTTTAATTTTTCCTGATGCTTAATTTCCTTCTATAGTCAGTAAATGTTTTGTTACCTCCTTGAGATCCCTCACATTTTTCTCATTTTCAACATGACAAATACATAGGTATGTTTCATCCGTAAGTACATTCTTCTCTATTGGACTAACCTAGGTTAGCCCTGCATGCTTAATTAGAGAATACATTTTAGGGTTTTAAATCTCAAGTTTTCGAACCCTGAATGAAATAGATTTGAGCACATACTCAGTATTTCATATTAATTCAGTGATTGATATTTTGAACCACAACTCAAAATTATTGTAAAGAATATGCAATAAGGGAATACTTTGGCAACTTTTGAAAGTATTATTTGAGTGGCTGTACTCTGAGCTTTTCACAATTTCAATGCCTGTAGAGAATTTACTTGGAAAAAAAGAAATGATGAAAGCTTTGATACATTAGTGGGCTGAATGTTTAAGCTGTATATTTTTTAGCAAAACAAATTACCCAGAGGAATTCTAAATCCTCCAAAGCACACTGGCAGTATTTCCCAGTCTAGAATTATGCTTGCATTATTAATATATTCACATAATTTATATGTTTTTATTAATATTTCTATATGTGTCTTATATCCTCAGGAAATGCACAAATAAGATGAAGTAAATTAAAATTATGGCATTATTGATGTCAAAATAAATGTTCTTTCGACAAAATATGGTTATATATGTAAATTTTGTGGAGATACAGCAAATACTTGAAAATCAAGTAAAATTCTTACAAATTTTTCTTCCTGTGGTAGAATAGTGTATGCCAGTTGTAGAAATCTCTTAAAATGAGAGACTTTAAAGTGAGGGACTTTAATTCAGAATATAAACACACATTTGGTAGGCAAATATTAAATCCGTAAGGTTGTTATTAATCCAGCCATTCATTCATCCATCCATCAATCTGTATATTCATTCACTGATCTCTTCCTGGAAATATAAATATATAGGTTAGCCTCACTCTCTAAGGGTAACAGTTTGGTACATAGTTGAGGCAATAATTTATGCACACTCTTCTCTAAAAAAAAACATAAACTATCCAGTTCTTGTGGTTTTATTATTTTTGTATTGCCTATCTTCATTCATCTTACGTACATTCACATTTTAATTTGGTAAAAACATGAATAAAAAGAGAGAGAACACTTATGCCTATGAATAGTTGGCACTGAACAAGAGTATGTTGAACTTAAAGTTGTATATGGGTATACTATTTATACTGTAATAAAGATATAATAATAGGAAATAAGAAGGAATATCCTTTGTGAGGAAATAGAGAACCACAAGAGGTAGGCTTAGAATTACCATTATCAAATTGAACACCCAATTTCCATAAATCAGACTATTTTGATCATCCGATATATCTTATTCTGTAAGGCTTTATTCAAATTTCAAAATGATATCAGAAAATTAGACAACAAATCTTAAAACTAAATTATTTTTGCACAAGGACAAAGTGTTTTGGGTTACCCTAATACCTCTGCTTATGAAAGATACCAGGACATAATTTATTACTGTATTTGTTGCATTCATGACTATTTTTAAAGAACAGTCTTAAAAGTGAGATCTCCAAACTGGGTATGTTCTTCTGCAAGCGTTTCAATCATTCTGTGTTCTGACAAACAAATGCAGACCTGTAAAACCCATTTTCACATGCAAAGGACCCAAAAGCTAGAACATGGGAATCACAGATAAATAAATTGAAATGCAGGATACTAAATGATCATCTTAGAGATACTCAGTTAAATTTCACAACATTTTGTAACATGACAGTAGTGTATTAAAATGATAATGGTAAGATATTGCCAACAATATTTCATAATACAGAAATGTGTGATCTGACAAATAAGACAAATTATTTAAAGTGAATAAATTGGATTTTCTAAACACTCCCTGCATGAGAAACCAGCCTTTGGTAACCACCATTTTAATTTTGACTTCCATGAAATCAACGTTTTAGCTTCCACATATGGGTGAAGACATGTGTTATTAATATTTATCTTTCTGTGCCTGGCTTATTTAACTTAACATGATGACCTCCAGTTCCATCCATTTCACTGAAAATTACAGAATTTTATTCTTTTTATGGCTAAATGATATTCCATTATGTATATTTATAACACTTTTTAAAATCCATTCATCTGTTGATAGGCGCTTAGGTTGATTCCATATTTTGGCTATTTGAATAGTGCTGCAGTAAATATGGTAGCACAGATATCTGTTAGATATATCACTTTCTCTTATTTTGGATATACATCCACCAATGGAGATTGCTGAGTCATATGGCAGTCTGTTCTATTTTCAATTTTTTGAGAAACCTCTATACTGTTTTACAGTACTGATTTACAATAGTAATGTAATACTACCTAGGCTGTACTAATTCACATTACTACCAGCAGTGTATGAGCATTCCATTTTCAATGCATCTCAGCAGCATGGGTCATTTTTTGTCTTTTTTATTTTTACTGGCAGCAGATGATATCTTGAAGTTCTTTGATTTGCATTTATCTAATGATAAATGATATTGAACACTTTTTCATATATCTCTTGGCAATTTGTATGTCTTTTTCTTTTTGAGAAATGTCTATTCAAGTCCTTTTCCCATTTTTTAAGAGGAGGGTATTTATTTGCTTTTGAGTTATTTGAGTTCCTTATATATTATGATTATTAATTTCTTTTCAGGTGGATAGTTTGCATATATTTTCTCCCATTTTGTAGGTTAATTCTTGATTTTGTTGACTGTTTTCCTTTGCTGTGCACACGTTTTTTAGTTTACTGTGTAATATCATTTGTGAATTTTTGCTTTGGTTGCTTGTGCTTTTGAGGTCTTACTCAAAAAACTTTTACTTGGACCAATGTCTTGAAGCATTTTCTCAATGTTTTCCCCTGGTCATTTTATAGTTACAAGCCTTAAATTTAAGTTTTTAATTCATTTTGAATGGTATTTTTATATGGTGAGAGATAAGGATCTAGTTTCATTCTTCTGCATGTGGATATCCAGTTTTCCCAGCACCATTTATTTATTGGAAAGACTGTTATTTCCCCAATGTATGTTCTTGATCTGTTTGTCAAAATGGGTTAACTGTCAATGTGTGGATTTATTTTTGTGTTTTATATTATGTTCTATTGGTCTATGTGTCTGTTTTATACCAGTACCATGCTATTTTTGTTACTATAGCTTTGTAGTATATTTTGAAGTCAGGTAGTGTGACACATTTAGTTTTGATTGTTGAATGCATATATGAATTCATCTGAAAGTACCTATTCCTGTATCAAGGAGACCAATAAGTAGAAAACTTATATTTATATAATTATTTCATCAAAACAACAAAAATTTCATTGCCTATTTCAGCTACCTCTCTAATAATTGCAAGGAATATATTCGTGAGCCAAAAAGACAAATTTGTCTTAGCATTGTGCTGGTATAAAACAGACACATAGACCAAAATCAAGATGCCAGCAGATTTAGTGTCTGGTAAGAGCCTGTTACTCATGGATGATACCCTCTGTGTATTCTCACATGGTAGAAGGGGAAAACAAACACCGTTGAATCTCTTTTATGAGAACACTGATCTCATTCATCCCTTATAGCCTAAAGGTTTTGTAAAGGCCTCCATCCCTCAAAACTATCACATTGGGAATTAGATTTCAACACATGAATTAAAGGGAAACAATCAGGTCATAGAAGGTGCCATCATAGCTCTTCTCAGGTACATTTTCTAAGATGAAACCAGGAAACCAGGATAAATAAAAACAGAAGTGTAATGGTCTTCAAAGAAGATTCTTAGGGTATAACACTTTAAGGATTCCAAGAATAAGTACACAAAATCAAATGACCAATGGAAATAATGGTAAAGTTTATTGTATGTATGGTGTTTTATCATTTTCCAAGGACTCTCTCTTATTTCACATAATCTTCTTATTTCATGCAATCTCCACAAACACACTGTGAATTAGCTTGGGGTGGGGCTTTCAAGAGGTAATTAGGTTATGAGGGTAGAGCCCTGACAAATGCAATTAGTTCACTCTGAAAGAGACCCCTTGTCCCTCCTACTATGTCAGTATGCAACAAAAAGATTTTGGTCTATAAGCCAGGAGGCTGGTTCTCATCAGATTTCACGTCTCCTGGGGCCTTGATTTGGACTTTCTAGCCTCTAGAACTGTCCGAAATAAATTTCCATTGTTTACAAACCACTCAGTTTATGGTATTTTAATGTAGAAGCCAGAAGGAGTAGGGAGAAATCTGAGGTTTGAGAAAATTAAACTACTTGTCTAAAGCAAGGCCCAGAAGTCTGACCTTCCAAACCAACCAAGACTTGTTCCTTTGTATCTCACATTGCCTCATCACTCAGAACCTTCCTTCTTTCATTCCCAAGGATGGATGGGGCAGGATAGGGATGAAAGAAGTGTCTTAGGTTTTGACGTCTTTCCTGTGACCTTTTCTGAGTTTTGTTTTGTTTTTTTCCCCCCTCAGGGTGATTTAGTATAATAGACATTCAAGAATAATGAAATTATGGTTCACCTTTGGAGAGGGCCTTTTGGGAGAGGGTAGCATAACTATCAACACATTCTTTATCTGCATCTCACTGCCTTTGTATTAATGCTGAAACACAGGAAAAGAATGAAGGCAGGGGACCAAATCTCCATCTCCCTTTTCTCAACGCCTTCAGTTTTCATGAATAATATGCCTTTCTACAGTGACTTAGTGGATCCTTTCATCTTTCCCTGCTATTCATTTTTAAAGTAGATAAGATACTTTCTATTTTTTTCATATTTAAAAAGTTCCAAGAAGGGTTTTGTGGATGTGGTCCTCAATGAACTTTTAGTCAAAAATTGTCTCCTAAAAACTGTGCCGAATATCAGACCAATATGTACATGTGTACTCCATATGATAACATTCTGCTTCTTCTGGGCTCTAGCATCTGATCACAGTAATTCTCAGCATTGCTCTACAGGTCACACAAAACACAACGACGTGATTCATGTCAGGGACATCTGAGATGAGATGATAAATGTTGAGCAGATATGTTGGGAAACATTGTTTTCCTGAAGGAGCCCCTAAATCTTATAATCTGTGTCACTTGAATCTCTGTGTTTGAAATGTATTCTGAAGGCCTCTGCTAAACCAAAATAGGTGGTCCATGAGTTTCACATCTAATTAATAGTCCTTTCTCTAGTATCTTCCCTGCCCAACGTATTCTTCCAGATTCTGTTCTTCTCTATCCTGAGAGTTCTGTTCTTAGGTGTCTCCCTGGACCAACGTCATTGAGGAAGTAAATGAATGTGGATGTTTCACAAATGTAAGTGATGCCTAATTTCTCTTTTGAAAGTGAGTCAATAAAGGAAGGTGCTCTGCCAAACACAGGAGGAAGATGAGTTCCATGTGAGCTCAGCATGGAACACTGTATTAGGGTTCTCTAGAGGTACGGAACTAATAGGGGATATATATACTTATATACATGGGAGTTTACTATTAACTCACAAGATCACAAGGTCCCATAATAGACCATCTGCAAGCTGAGGAGCAAGGAAAGCAAGTCCAAGTCCCAAAACTGAAGAATTTGGAGTCCAATGTTTGAGGGCAGGAAGCATCCAGCACAGGAGAAAGATGTAGGCTGGGAGGCTAGGCCAGTCTAGCCTTTAGGTGTTTTTCTCCCTACTTCATATCCTGGTCATGCTGGTAGCTGATTAGATGGTGCCCACCCAGATTAAGGGTGGGTCTGCCTTTCACAGCCCACTGATTCAAATGTTAATTTCATTTGGCAGAACCCTCATGTACACACCCAAGACCAATACTTTGCATCCTTCAATCCAATCAAGTTGACACTCAGTATTAACCATCACAGACACTGATACTCCTTAGACAAAAGAGATGGTTCTCCCATATCTGAAGTGAAGTGCTGTTCATCACTGGAACTGGAACCTGGGAAGGTGTGCTCCAGCCCAGAATTCTAGCCTTATAACCCAGAGCTCTGTAATATTCAGAATGGATTTTTGAAGATGAAGAAAGAACACAAAGAGGAACA
Organism: Chlorocebus sabaeus; assembly: GCF_047675955.1. NCBI lineage: Eukaryota > Metazoa > Chordata > Mammalia > Primates > Cercopithecidae > Chlorocebus > Chlorocebus sabaeus. The sequence continues at coordinate 59,988,747 of NC_132915.1, forward strand.
TGGTCAGCATTTCCCCTGACCATGTAGGCTATCAGAGCCCTTTACTCCTCATATCCCATGCCTCTCAATCTCTCCATCCTGCCCATGCCTTTCTACTTTGTGAACCTATCCTATAAGCATACTATCTATCTGTATTAATGTAAACGTACTTTTATTTTACTCCTCATGCAGATATAGCTGATTACCCCATTATTCTTTGAGATCTTGGCTTGGACTCTACCACATTCATGATCTTTGAAAGCCTGGATTTTTCTCAGGAATTTTTGAAAAGTCCTATGGATTTATATCCAGAATCACCACTCTGCCCTCTACTGTATTATCTGTTTATCTCGCATACTGTTAGATCAAGGTATTTCAGTCTTGAGACTTGTGACAGTTGGGGCCTGGAAATTAGTGATTGGGAATAGGAAGTGGTGTCCTGTGCATTGCAGAATGTTTAGCAGCGTCCTTGGCCTCTATTTATTACACGGCAGTAGTATTTTCCAAAAAAAGAAGAAAGAAAGAAAGAGAGAAAGAAAGAAAGAGAGAGAGAAAGAAAGAAAGCAAGCAAGAAAGTAAGTTATCTGAAGATATTGCCAAATGTGCCCGAGAAGAGGGAGATGGATTCTTAGTTGAGAAATAGTGACTGTCTATTAAATGTTGGCAGCTCCCTAACCAATTTTCCTCTAAGAGTCTGCTTTAACAAAAAAATAATTATTCAGACTTGCACCTTTTATTATTGAGATTACACAGCAGGCCACTTAGCAAGCAATTTAAAGAACCTCCTTTTTTTAAAATTATTTTTCTCCCCAAATCCCTTTTGTGCTACTCTGCCCTGAGGCTGTCAGATGTTTCTCTCCTCCCATGAAGTGCCCCACCCTGCTGATAGCTCTCCTAGGATGTCAGGCTCACCACACATTTGATCTTCCTTTATCATGCACAGCAATTCAGCTCTCCCTTGTCCACACTACAAACTCTCACTCAAGCCCATTCCAATTTAGTAAGAGATGATTTCTTTTTAACTTCTTAAAAAACGGTTGGGATTACATATAGCAAAACTTGTTTTTTTGAATCACATCCATGACAATTCCCTTTCTGAAGGGTTTCTTTATTCACTTTTCTAAATTTTCACTCAATTCCCTATTGATCACTCATCAGTGTAAAAAAAAAATCATTTTTGTTGATGAGGTATATGAATGTGTCTGTGTGTGCATGTATATATATGTGTGTGTATATTTTTTCCCCATGCTAGCCAGGCATGTCACCAAATTATACGCCCAGCTTCATCTTTAAGATTATGAAATGCTAAATTTAAGCACTACAGTTCATTGTTTTCTTTTATTTTCCCCCATTTCACTGCTGAACCTAATGGGTTATTCTTGGTCCAGGACATATAATCCTTTCCTTGTCAATTTTCTCTGCATCACCAGCTTCTCTATCTCACCCTCCACTAATCCTCTATCTCTGAGACTGTCAGTTATGCATGCCTCAATTATTGCCCTGATAGGGTCTAAACAGTCACAAGAATCTATATGTAAAAAAAAAATCAAAATTTTGAGCAAACCTGTACTCCAGAATTATAATTTTCTTGTGTGAAGAAGGGACCTTATAAATTGCCCTTTGACTAAATTTTCCCAAACCTCAATGACATTTAAAAAACAAACAAATAAAAGAAAGGAAAAAGAACAGCTGCTGTGGAAATCTTCCAGATTTCTGATTAAAGAATAAAGAGACTCCAGAGACAGGAAAGTCAAATACAATATGGAAGCCTACTTGATCTTGTGGTGACTGGAAAAACAGACAAAAAAGTCAACCAAAAACTTATAGGCATTACAGTGTAAATTGAAAAAGATTTAATACATGCATATAAGAGATGAGATAACATTTTGTATAAATTTTAAATGTATAGATTACATATATACTGGTTACATATAAAAGACCATCTTTCTGTTTTTATAATACAGACACTAGTATTTAGAGATAAAGGACTTCTATATGTAAGTTATAAAATTATATATATTCATGATACGATAGAGAAAATGATAGCAAACTAGGGTGCACAAGGGAGAAATATTAAAAATTGGAAAATTGGGGTAATGAGTATATACGGGTATTCTTTACCATGTTTACAAATAAGTTTGTCTTTTTACATTTTTATTATTTAGAAACAGAGTCTTCCACGGTTGCCCAGTTCTCATGCAGTGGCAACATCATAGCTCATTGTCGCCTGGAACCTCTGGGCTCAAGTGATCCTCCTGCCTCAGCCTCGTAAGTAGTTATGACTATAGGCAGGCAACACCACACCTGGCTAATTTTAAAAATTTTTTTGTAGAGATGGGATCTTGTGATGTTGCTCAGGCTGGTAGTTCTCAAGCTTTATGTCACTCTACAAATAAGAAAAACAAATTCAACAATAAAAAAATACAAATAACTTTATTCAAATATAGGTAAAATATTTCATTAGCCATGTTTCTAAAGAAGGTACATAAATGGCCAATAAGCACAGGGGTAGATGTTCAATATTACTAATAATTAGATAAGTGCCAACCAAAACAAAACCACAATTTATTATCACCACACACACATTAGGATAGCTGCTGAAAAACAAACAAACAAAAATAGAAAATAACAATGATTGGCAAGGATGTGGAAAACTTAGAAAATTGGGACCTTTGTGCATAGCTGGGAATGTAATGTACACATTTCCTCTGTGGAAAATAGTATGGCAGTTTCATAAAAAATTAGAAGTAGAATTATCATATGATCCAACAATTTCACATCTGAATATATACCCAAAAGAACTGAAAGCATGGTCTCAAATACATAGCTGTATACTCATGTTTATAGCAGCATTATTAACATGAAACAAAATGTGGTAGCAACCCTTGTGTCCCTCAGCAGTTAACAGGCTACGCAAAATGTGACATATGCTTTTAATGGAATATTATTCAGCCTTAAGAAAATGTTGACAGATTCTACCACATGGATAAACCTTGCAGACATTATGCTAAGTGGTATAAGCTGAATACTTTACAATTCCACTTATGTGAAGTACTGAGTGTGGTAAAATTCATAGAGATAGAAAGTAGAATGGTGGTTGTCAGGGGCTATAACAACCACTGTGTAGTTTTACAAGATGAAAAGAGCTCTGGAGATGAGTGGTGGTGATGGTTGCATGATAATGTAAACATACTTCATAGTGCTGAACTGTCCAGTTACAAATGGTGAAAGCAGCATATTTTATGTTATTAAATATGTGCATTTATCACAATTAAATACATCATAAATAATCAACTTTTTCTTTTTAAGAGGCACAGACCATATTTTAACTTTATTATTTTAAGTTTTCAAATATTCAAATATTTACAAAATCAGAGGAAAAAAATATGATGAATACCCATATACTCTTGCCAATTTTAACAAGTATTATCATTTTTTATTTTTAAAAACATTACTATAATGAAGCAGTTCAGTTGAACAGTGTACTCTCCCTACTTTGGGGACAGGACTAAGCCCTCTTACTAAAGTTCTACAGCTGTAAAGCTCTCATCCTGTGGCCTCCACCATCTGTGAGGTTGAATTGTGTGTCTCCCGCAAAAAGATATGCAGAAATCCTAACCCTCATTGCCTCAGAAAGTGACCTTATGTTGTAATGAGTGTTTGAGATGAAATTACTTGCAATGTAGTCATCCTGCTATAAGGTGGGCTCCTAATCTAATATGGCCACTGTCCTTACAGAAGGATAGATGGAGACAGAGACACAAGGAGTCCATGTGAAGATGACAGCAAATATGGTAGTGAGGCTGCCACAAGCCTGGGACTCCAAGGAGTCAGAAGAGGCAGGAAAGGATTCTTTCCTTGAGGTTTCCAAGAGAATACCATCTGAGTGACGTTCTGTTGTCTTAACTCACCCAATTTCTGGTAATTTGTTACAGCATCCCTAGGAAGCTAATACATTATCTGAGAAACATGCTATTCACATCTAATGTCCAAAATCTTGGTGCCTGGACCTTAGTGAGCTTTTGAGGTTTAAGGTATCAGTTTGCTCTGTAGTTGGTTCTGTGGTGTGATTCAAATGAACCTCAACACAAAACACAAGGATGTCATCTGACGACAGGAATTTTCTTTCCAGTCACCTAGTAACAGTAGGACTTTAAAATGCAAATGTGGTTAAAAACTTCAGATCTCTATATTATTAGGTTGTTGCAAAAGTAATTGTGGTTTTTGCTATTAATTTCAATGGCAAAAATCACAACTATATTTGCACCAAGCTAATAAAATGTGTTACAATGTTGATAATAAAATTGACCTATTCCAGACACATACCTACAATAAGAATGTGGAATTTCAGATCAACATTGTCATGAAGCACGTATTTTATCTCCTACCTTTTTAAAAATACACATTTAATAACTAATAAGAATATGATGAGGGTGGTTAGTTATGCCTTGCTCTGTAGTCAGCTCTGAGGACTTATTCAAGTGAATCCTCTCCCCACAACATACAAGGAAGTCATCTAACAAGAGTAATTTCAGTGCACAATAAAACATTCCTTCTATCACTTAGTAACTGTAGCATGAAAAAAATGAGAAAAATTAAAACAGACACATTTATTAGGGGTAACTAGAGTCTCACATACAGAAATTGCCCACTAAATACAGATAAAAGATACACTTTGATGATTAATTCATTTCCTACATTATTTATTTTCAGTCTTCATCCTTCATTAATAATAAATAAATAAATAAATAATAGTATTTCTAAATTGTTCTACATTCCAACCAGCTGTGTTAAGGTCCATAATGTTCAAGGTATTAGTATAATGCTTTTAATCCAAATTCTGCAAACAAAAATGTCTTGACATTTATATTGTAATATGAGAAAAGAATGTAGTAGCTATGCTGGTCTGTCCCCAGAGGCAGATGCAATCTTTTCTAATCTAGGATATGATTTATTTCCTTGAAGCAGCTGTATTTTTTAATCTCCACCCATTATTCTTTGTGTTATTTCTATATCTCATTTTTGGGTGGGTTTGATTTTGTACAAAACTATATTGTAGTCAAAGTATTATACATAGCTAAGCTTATGCATACCTGTAAATTATACTTAAATAGTTTATGCAAAACACAGGATATTTCATGTTGAGCAGATACAAAAGGTATAATAGTTATACAGATGTGGGTGGAAAACAGAAAGCTTATGATAAATAATAATCCATTATTATAGAAATTTACTACAGAAAATGTGTTTACTATAAACTTCTATACTATATAAGCCTAAGAACATAATAATGACAACTATTATTGCTATGATAAGTGTCAAAACTTCTCTTTTGGAGTATGAAAAGATATTCTGAGAATTTAAAAAACTAATATTTTTTGCTAGTATTTTTGTAATAAGGAATAAGTTTCTGAATGTGTTTTTAAAGGATATAAACAAGTATTCTGTCTCAACATTGCCATGCACAATTACAAAAATGAAAACCATTCATGTAGGAAAAATGTAATTAAAAATAACTAGATATCTTACTTTAGTAATTAAAAGGAGTAAACATTGGAAACAGAAAAGCATCTGACCTCTTCCCCTAAAAAGGTGACATTGTACACTGAACCATTACAGTTATAAGGATGAGACTGTTGCTAAGCAACAAGTCTCCTATAATCTTGTGGGGCTTTTGTATCTGAGGAAAATTGAGGCAAAGGAAAGTTTGGAAAGCTAATGAGGAAAAAATGACTTCAGTACAAATCGATCAATAGTGCACCTGACCAGAAAATCAACTATTAATAGGACTAGAGGAAGAAAAGCTACTTAGTGTTACTTGGGAGCAAATTTATTATCAACAGGTGTGTATAATTGTCTACACACTAATTCCCTGTTATCATTTTGTCTTTTTGTATGTGCAGCAATATTTTCTTATGTGGAAGTTCAATAATATGCAGCAGCATTTCTACTCAGTGGGTTTAACAATAACCCCAAACAATGTTTTGATCACTTCATATGCGACACCATTTAAGAATTCAATAAGCTATAATTGGCCTACTGTCATGCTACGGTTTTATAAATGGCAATAAAGCATGGTTTGAATTGACCTCTACTGCCTACAAAAATGTCACGTCATTGACATTACAGTAAATCAAAGTTGGAGACTCTTTCTCATATAAGGAGCTCAGAGTCTGGCATCAGGATAGGGAGGGCAATCAAAAACAGAAAGTTATAGGCAAATTCTGTGATGAACTTTAGTTATCTGTGATGAAAAAAAGCAGTACAGCCAAATCTGAGTATTCAAGTGTTTGAGCAGCTGCAGGCAGACACTCTAGACAAGTACAAGCATTTGTACTTGCTAAGGTTTTTCTGTGTCCCAAGTTGGTGAGCCGAGATGGACCACATATCATTCCCTAGGACTCTTTTTACCTAGAGTAGAAGCTAGCATGGTGGTGGTCTTAAGCAAATAGGAGTTCTGCAGGGAATGTATAAGCATGAATCAATGATTTTTCAAAAACGTGATAAATCAGCCTTTTTTCCTGAGGCAGCTCAAGTGGAAGCTTAGATTAGGCTTCTTGGCTATTAATTAAAAAAGCATAGCCTCTGTAGGCTGCAGAATTGGAAATATATGGACTACATATATATATAGCCTAGATCCTGGGTGGTAATATAATTTAGGGGTTAAACATAGGAGACGATTGAGATGCTAGAGGAATACAGAACCAAAATGAGATCACAAAGGAAAAACTGAGGAAACTTTATCTCTTCAGTCTAACTTCATGAATGCTCGACTCAGACTGGAGTAGAAGCTCTGTCTCAAAATGAGCTGATAGAGACTATCCCATAAAATGTAGGTAACATCTGACTTCCCCCAAAACTACAAAACTAGAGTGCTAGTGTACATATAATACTAGAGCTGTTTTTATTTATGTTTTTTCATCTAAATATAAAGTTCAATCCTTACAATGTAAGATAGAGGCATCCTTACTGATACACAGAGACCTATTTCACTAAATAGCCTTTTACTGATGGGTTTCATTTATCGTTTTCTTTTACTCTACATATAACTTGTTGGAAATAAAATAATCTACATATATTAAAAATAGTAAAATAGCATTCTTGTTTATTGTTCAATTAAAACACAGAGCTATTTATTCATTCCTTTCTGTTTGTAAGTATCTGTAAGGCTTATTTGAGCATTCATCTTATAAGAGGCTAACGAGTTTCAAAATACTGCTACATTGGCAATCCATTGCCTCTAGCCTGAAGCTGAATGTGCAGGGAACCCCCATGGAAGAGACCCACAATTAGTTCGTACAGCACCCTTTATGGAGACACAATTAAATCTACCCTCACTAAAGAAAAATCTCTGCCACCCACCGAACACCATTCTTCCACAACTATCTCATTCCAAAGATGTTTGATTACAACTGCATAAAAAATTTCAAATGTTTTACATATTACAAAATGAGCACAAATTTTCTCACAACTTGGAAAAAAACCAGGCCTGATTTCCACTGATGGCTCTGCCAGTAGCTACTTTGATTTTCTGCAAGTCACTCTTGAGGGCTTTGTTGTTTCCTTCTTAAAGTGCAGAGCTTGGGTTAAATGATTATTGTAAAGTCCTGTCAAATTCAAATGTTCTATTACCTTTTTAAATCTAGACCAATAAAACGTAACCTTCTCTTAGGTTTAGTTTATGCCCTTCCTAGTGCTATGGAAAAGCAATGTATCTCTAAAAAGGAAAAATGAAACATGATATTTCCATATCTGGAGAAAAAACAACCTCACAATTTTACAAAGGCAAGTTGATTTGCGTAAAGTATTTAGATTTAAGGAACATATTTTATCATGAATATTCACTCCTAAAAAATATTTTATAATTTCTGCAATTGAAGATGTAGCAGAGGTCAATAGAACTTTTCATATTAGATTTATCTGTAATATGCAAAGTCTTATTTTTTAAAAATATAACCAAAAGTAGTTTAACTTACCTAATCAAAAATTTTTATAAGTAAATTTATTGTTCTGTTATTCATATTTTATTTTTAGTATCTGACAATTATCATTTTGAGATGGTCAGTGCAAACTAATTTCAAAATTAACAAATTGCTCATATATATACATGTGAGTTCATTCTTTAGAAAGCAATTTAATCTTGAAAAATATACTGCTAAATAATTATTAGCCAAAATTTTTCATAATCTGAGATCACATATGGTATCAAAATATTTAGGCAGACTACTCTTATGATAATAATTATCAATAATTATTCCATAGCTCTGCAAAGTGAATACAAGTTCCTAAACTAAATACAGGATTACATTTTTCTAAATTGAATTATTATCTTTTGCTTTCCTGAAACTGTATCCTAGAGAGAATAGAGAATTATAGAATTATTTATCTTTAATAATAAAACCATTCAAATATCCCAGGCTGGTGTGTAGTTTCTTTTTTATTAAGTTATAGAAGCAGCATGTAGTTTTATAAATATAGAAGTCCACAGTGACTAGAAACTTAATTATTCTACATTATCCAAGTTATTCTGATAAATATCCCTTGTGTTCTTGAGTCCTGGCTCACATTTGCCTCCAATTACATGTAATAATTTATCATTACTTGTTATTACATAGAAATTTCACTGTTGTAACCAATATAAATTATTGCACAGCATGCACATAGTTATAAATAACTATTTATTAAACCTGTATTAGACTAGCTTTATATTTTTATATCAATCAAATTATTCTCATAGCAAATCTATACTGTAGGTATTTCTGATATCATCATACAGGTGAAGATACTGAAGCATGGGGAAGTTAAATAACATCCCTAAGGTCATGCCACAACTTACAGGAATTCGTCAGCAGCCAATGTGAAAGTTGATTTTTTGCTGGGTAACAAGGTATTCAGCCTCCCTAGCTAAATCAAATTAAAACAACTAATACCATAACTAATAAAAAATACACTTTTTCTTTTCCAATTCAAATATCATCTGCTTAAATCCTACTACATAGGAAATTTAGTCTCTGTGTATTTGGGCTTCCTGAGTGCTTCCTTCTGTGCAGTTGTGTGTGTGATTTATGTATATGTATGTGTGTACATATAGGTGTTTGTATATATACACATGGATGTATGGATTTATAGATAAATTGGGACATGGTGTTTTGCTCTGTAGTTGACGTTTGTCACTAGAAAATAGACTTTGTTCATGTTCACATAGGCACATTTGGAAGGCAGAGACCTCAAAGCTTTGTCTTACTTGTGCTTGTGCCTGGTTGTCTTCTACAAAGAAACCCAAGGCCCATAATTCTTAGTGTTTATTACTTACTCCTCCCCAGCTTTCAATAATGTAGTGGAGAAAATACCTTTTTAGTATGCTGTGTGTTAATTAATTTAGAAACATTATTTTTTAATAGAATATGTCTATTTTTGTTTGACCCAGTTTTGTTACATCTCTGTCTTCAACTCCATGTCAGGGTCACCATCCTGATTAGGAGAGTACATTATTGTAGGTATTTCCTTTCCATTCTCACCAGTGAAGTCAGGTTTTGTATACAATTTAAAAAAGCGAAATTTTAAATACTAATACTTCTCATCTAAGAAGCTTTCCCAGAATTAATATAGTCAGTGAACTTATAGCAGTCTAGATTTGTTTCAGAAAAACACAGAAACATATTAAGCCATTGTCACCAACCCCAACAGTGGTTGATAAGACTTTGTATGAAAGATGGAATTGTGTATCAGAGTCACATAGGAGTCAAGAAATCTAGTTTGTGATTCAACTTTACATCTCTGAGTGCCCTTTAAAAAAATGATCCTTAGTTTTTAAATTTCAAACTTCAGATAAAACAGATGATAATGGTATATATTGAGTGCTTACAGTATTCCAAATATTGCATTAGATTTTTAAAAATCATATTATGATTGATGAAAAAAATTGAGGCTTAGAAATACTAAGAGGTTTAATTAATGCAAGGCCCCACATATGATAAACAAAAGGATTGAGAATCAAACCTAGATTTTCTGGAATCCACCATTCAAAGTCTAAACCCATGTGTTATTTACTTTTCAGAACCAATGCAGAGATACAATGAGATCTTGAATGCTCTAATGCATGGTAGACTTTATAGAACTTTATAGAGCAAAGTATTATTTTCTGAGTGGTGTGTCCTCAAGCATATTATAACTATGTTAATTATATGACTTCTTATTTTTCTTAGGTTGCTTTTGTCAGTTCTTCTAACTTAATAGATATACAGTAATATATTCACATCTACTTGGATATAATGATATGATTAAGTTTTATGCTTAATGAGATTGCCATTTGAAAGAAGGCAAGCAAAAATGTGTAATGGTAAAACTGTTATCTTTTATACAATTGAATTAGTATTTAAATTTGTTGTTTGCTAAATCAAATTAAGACAACTAACACCATTGAGCAGGCTACTACACACCTTCTTTCTAGTACACATATTTTTGTAATTATGAGGAAAAATATTTATATAGATAGGCACAACTTAGATTTGTTAGCAAAAGCATCAACATTACAATACTACTTTATGGTCTGAAATGTTATACTTTCCTCTAATATAAAATTATTACATCTAAATCATCTACTAATTTTGGAAAGTTTCTAGAAATTTGATTTATTTTAAAATTATTTGTATCAAACTATCTTTCCTTTCCCTTTAAATCATCTTATTTGCAGATTACTCTATGTGGTCTGTATCATGATGATTCTCCCTCTAGCAGGAACATATCAGCATGCAGTGTAACCAATAAAGTTTTATTTTTTTTTTAGGTGAGTGTGGGTAAGAGGTTATTGTTAGTCAAGAGTGCCCAAAGATTGCTTTTTAGTCTTTGTACACCAAGAGTATCCCCCTGGTGCATTTTCTGGTTCTTTCCCATTTACAATCAACCTTGCATTTCCGAGCAGACTTGTCTCAGGTGCTTCTATTGATGAGTTTCAACTTTCTGCTTGTGGACGTATCCAATATTCCCTAATTTTCTTTATTTTTCCTCCTCTTCTCCCCATGTACTCCTCAAATAAATCTCAGATTCTATCCATTATCCAGAATTAAGTTAGATTTTCTATTTTTTGTAATCACATAATCATTCATAGCAAAGTTTCCTGGTTACTGGAGAAAATGGAGAACTTTCACATGCTAATTCTTTATTGTATAATGGTGGATGTTTGTTTTCTTAAATGAAGACAGACAATACAAATAATTTAGTTTCATTAATCAGAGTCACTTAATTACATGATAAAGCATTATCTCTGCTCTTAGCCTTATTTAGTATTTTCTATCCATATGTGGAACCTATTTGTAGATACACTGAATACAAAATTTTGTTCTGCTGATGTAAAGCAAAATTCCATTGCATATATATTACTATTTTTAAGGCAAGTTTACAGAATGCAAATTTTAAGCACTAAAGCAAAATAATGATTAAATTTTTTCAGTCATTTGCATTGTTATAGTAATTACAAGTGTCATACTTTTTCTCAAAGGTCTTATTTTTCCACAGCAAACAGGTTGAAAGCCAAAGATTTACTTTTTTAGCAGAATTTTGGACTTGACAGATTAGTGAGAAAGAAAACAAACAGAACTGCTTTGATGATATATTGCTGTAATGCATCATCAGAGTTCTGCTCATGTGATAAACTGCAATATTAGTATAATACATCATCAAGAGTGCTGTCACTCTGAAATGTATTAGTGTAATACATCAGCAGCCATCACCACGCACTGCCACTTCCAACAATGTTTAAGGAATGCTATTGTGCTACCATCTGCTAGGGCGGAATGAACAGCCTTCCTAAATGTAAGCATAATAGATTAATTTTATTGTGAACTTGTCTTGAGAAACCCACTTGTGTCTTATCAACTTTCATTAACTTATCTTCTCCTTCTGTTCTTTATTGTATCGTATTTGCAAATTACTCTGTGAGATAAAGCATTTAAGAAACTGCCTTAGCATCTCACTTTCAATCTCCAAGTTTTCAGACAGTAGTTATCACTCTAATATTAAATAATTAAGCATGTAGAGAACAATTAAAGGCACCATACTGGCTGATTTCTAACAAAGCTTTACGCTACTGGACTCTTTCTAACCAAGCCTTTTCAAAAGAGCTTCTGGTATTCGATGGTAAATTCTTCAAAAATAAAACCAAAAACTTCCTAAGGTCCCGGGCATGCATTTTATACAAATCATTCCTTCTCCATATATGTCACCAAACTTTTCCCCATTATAATTTTCCACTCTCCAATCAAAAAAATTCCTTTCTAATTACTTCTATTCATTATCTTTTGAGGAATTCAGTATCTAATTTATATTTTTTAGTGATTTCCCTTCAATAATAGGTATTGTACTAGTCCATTCTCGCACTGCTATAAAGAATATCTGAGACTGAGTAATTTATAAAGAAAAGAAGTTGAATTGACTTGCAGTTCCACAGGCTGTATAGGAGGCACGGCTGGGAGATCTCAGGAAACTTACAGTGATGGTGGAAGTGAAGCAGAAGCAAGCATGTCTTCGTGGCGGGAGCAGGAGGAAGGGAGAGTGAAGGGGGAGGTGCTATACACTTTCAAACAACCAAATCTCCCGAGAAGTTCATCATGTGGCGGGAGCAGGAGGAAGGGAGAGTGAAGGGGGAGGTGCTATACACTTTCAAACAACCAAATCTCCCGAGAAGTTCATCATGAGACAGCACGACTGGAATAGTGCTAACCCATTAGAAATCACCCTCAGGATCCAATCACTTCCCACCAGGCCACACTGCCAACACTGGGAGTTAAAATTCAACATGAGATTTGGATGGGGACGCAGAACCAAACTGTATCAGGTGTCTTTTGTCTTATGACAGTCGAATAGTCTGAGTGATTTGCATTTTTTATATAACTCCTTTCCAAGCTGATTTTAAGGATTGTGCTTCATATTTGTTCATAAAAATATGTGCATTTTGATGCTGTGGTACTCAGGTATATTAGTCCATTTTTGTACTGCTCTAAAGGAGTATCTGAGACTGGGTCATTTATAAAGAAAAGAGGTTTAATTGGCTCATGGTTCTGAAGGCTGTACAGGAAGCATGATGCTGGCATGTCTTTGGCTTCTGGTGATGCCTCAGGGAATTTTTACTCATGGCAGAAGGTGAAGCAGGAGCAGGCAAGTCACATGGCTAATGAGAAAGCAAAAGAAATGGAGGTGCTACACTCTTTTAAACAACAAGATCTTGCAAAAACTCACTCTCAGTGCAAGGACAGCACCAAGCTATTCATGAGGAATCTGCTCCCATGATCCAAACACCTCCTACCATGCCCTACTTCCAACATTAGGGATTACATTTCCACATGAGATCTGGAGGGGGTGAAACATCTAAACTATGCCACTAAGCCTGAAAGCCCGCTCTTATGTAGGCTTTTCTAAAAACAATCACTTATTTTCTACCTGTTTGTCTTTTCATCTCAGCAAATTAATGACATCTCAGAAATATTTAAATGAACTATTAGATATTAAAAATTATTATAAATTTTAGGTGTCAGCATCACAATTATGTTGGGGAATTTTTCTTATTATTCAGATGTGTTATGAATTTTTAGGGATGAATTGTCGGGACCTATACAATTTACTTTAAAATGTCTTAGCACTATTATTAATAAATATTTGGATACATATATAGAGAGATTTTAATTAAACATAGCAAAATGCTAGCAATTAGTAAAAATAAATATTGAGTAAATAGGTGTTAATTGTATTATTTCTTTTTACTTTTTTATATTTAAAACTTTTCCAAAAATGTTGCACAAAAATAAAGTTAAGAAACATAAGACGAAGGAATATGAAAACCGTATTTGAATCCTACTGCAAAAAACAAATCTATAACTATTTCACAAACATTAGTAACATTTGAAAATGTATTGAGTCTTAACGGAAATTAAGGAGGCACTAATTTATTAGACATGATAATTGTACAGTATTGGGGATGTCCTTAATTTAAAAGATACATACTAGTGTGTTTGGGGGATGAAATGATGTGATTTTGTAGTTTAATTTTAAATACTGATGAGAAAAATAATTCAGTATATTACTAATTAATAATCACTTATATTCTTAATTAGTTACTTTTCTCAATAATTAATATTAACATTTGTGAAAGGTATATAGTGGTTCATTGTTTTCTGAATTTTAAAAAATTCTCACATTCCTACTAAAAAAAGAGAGTACCCTTTCTCCACCTAAATGTCAAAGATTAAGAACAGAGATTTCCAATTATTGTTTAATTGTCTCAAGATATTTGGCTGGTTCCTTCACATGCATTTAGTTATGTATAAAAAATGAAATTTTTGAAAATATGTCATTAATTATATCTCCAGATTAGAAAATTGAAGTTTAAAGGAGTTAAGTAATGAGTTAAAGGTTACACAGCTGCTATGCAGGAGAACTAGCAAGTGGGTCAACTACACCTTTGTTTCATGCTATCTATCTGGAATTCTATCAGTATTTTAGCAACCCTTATCTGGGACATTTCGTTGGTCTTAGGGCAGTGGAAAAAGAAACATGACACACCCCAAGGTACTCTGAAAACTTCCTCAGAAAAGACATGGTTCCCATTATTCACGCACACAATTTATTGGAAAAGTTATATAGACAAGAGTGTCACTAAACAGGAGAAGATAATATAATGCTTGTACAGAAAATAATATGTAAGGTAGGGAATCAGGACTATTTGGTGAATTAGTACTGCTACATAACACAAGCTTATTATATGAAAATTATTGAGCATAATCATAACAAACATTATTGCTAACTTATGTGAAATACATATGGTATTAGAGGATAACAAGAAATATTAAACAAGTCACATCTACAGTGCTGTGCACTCTACCGAAGTAGGAATTATTGTTTTATAATTTATTACATCAATTTTTGTACATTGGTTTCCTGCCAAAATTTGGCATTTAGGAGAAAAGGGATTACAGGTTTTACAAATTTAAAAAATCATTTTCTTTAAGTAAAATCCCTTGGATCCACCCTACTCTGTATAAAATATCATTTAAATTTGCATGTACTGTAAATGTCTTTTGCTGAGATAAGGAATACATACTATTTTAAATAAATGTTAAGATGGAATATAATTATTACTTTTGTATAAATCTTACGGATTACAGAATAAAAGATAGAATTCCAGAAAACCAATTGGAGGTTCATATTTTTAAAGTGTTTTTCATATATTTATCAAGAAAATGAATATTTTATGTATATAATAATAAATTTAATAGATTAAAATCAAGTGTATTATAAATTGAAACACTTTTTGTATAATTTTGACTAATGAAATAAATTATGTTTACAATTTAATTAAGTTAAAAATTTTTGGAAGAATTATTGTTTTAAAATCATTCATATTCACATATGTGTTAGAAACAGAAAAAAATAATATTAGAAATAAAAACGTATGCACACATTTATTCATTGAGCCCATGCCATAGGTCATACTGTGGTTAGATTTTGGAAATAAAATAATAAGTAAGACACAGGCTTGTTCTCTATTAGATGGTACTGTATAAGGAAGAATATAAGATTGTGGTTAGTTTCAATAGTGTGTGATAAATGATATGTTATAGAGTACTCTGAAAAGGTGGATAAGCAGAAGCTGATACAATCTTGGGTCATTTACAGAAAATACTGAATTAGATTATATCTAATAAGAAATATAAAAAGTGAACAAAAATCATTTCTGTGAAAATTAGGGAAAGATTGATTAATGCTGTTTAAGTCACAGTAAATAGATTTTGCAAAGGTATCAAGTTAAAATAGGTACTTTCTGAAAACTTCAAATCATTCCCTATGGCTAGATGTTTAATTCAGTAACTAGACTAGGGAAAAAGGGGGGAAACTGGGTCAGAGAACCAAGGGCTAGCAATGTCAAAATTGGGAAAACAAGGAGCTATTAAAAGATTTTAAACTAGCGTGATGGATTATCATATTTGAATAAATATTAGAATGCTTCCTTTCTGTATTCAGTTTACTTAGAGAAATCTCAGATGTGATAAAGTAGTCAGAACTACTAGAACTAGGTGTAAAATGGCATTTCTGACTGCAATGAGTATTGCCAAAAAAAGCTTGTATGTAGTCATTGAAATGATTTTTTACATTTTCATAATCCTTGATAACTGAATAGAAAAATTAGCTGTTTTTTAAAAAAATAATTGTTTCATATTTCATAAGAATGCATCTGTTTAAGACACTTCAGAACATTGTATGATATTTTGCTCAGGGCTATCATTTACAATGTTACTCTGAGAAACTTTCCAAAGACTTGTATGCATTCTAATTATTTGCTTCTTTATACATGTTTATATTTTCACATTATTCTCATCATTGTGTGTTAACTTTTGCTTTCTTTAAAGTTAGATGACAAGAAACATTTCATATTGTTTCAAGAAAACAAATTTCAAAATTGAAATGGAATCATAATAATGCTACATTAAATTCATTTAACACGACAGGGAAATAATATGCTTTTCAATAACCTATTTTCCTGATAGAGTAAATACCATAAAGACCATTCACATATAAAAGGTTTATAGTATTTTTCTAAATATGTAAAATTGTATGTAAAATTTACTGTCTCTTTAATAGCATGTAATCTATAATATATTAAAAATAAAATATTAATAATGGGGCCAGACGTGGTGGCTCACACCTGTAATCCCAGAACTTTGGGAGGCCGAGGTGGGTGGACCACTTGAGGTCAGGAGTTCAAGACCAGCCTTGCCAACATGATGAAACCCAGTCTCCATTAAAAATACAAAAATTAGCGTGGTGTGGTGGTGCATGCCTGTAATCTGAGTTACTCAGGAGGCTGAGGCAGGAGAATTGCTTGAAACTGAGAGGGAAAGGTTTTAGTAAGCTGAGGTCATGCCATTGCACTCCAGCCTGGGCAACAGTGAGAAGCCATTTCCAAAAAAAAAAAAAAGGTTTGTTATTTTAAAATAATCATTTTATTACTGATTTCTTTATTGATAGCTAGGAGTCATTATGGATATTAAATATTAATTCTATCATGATATCAAGTATTTCATTATGTATCATTGAGATTTATAAGGTATTTCTTCCTTTTGTTTATGCTGAGAGTGTTTTCTTCTTTCCTACTCTTAGTTTTTTATTCTTTCTTTCTTATTTTTAATGTTTGGAAGGAGGATTCATTTATCTCAGGCCCTAGTATTGTTGTCAGGTTATTAGTATATCCTTTTTTTTTTCTTGACATAATTGCATGCCCTTCTGTGGGATCCTGTTATCAATTTAACTGTGTCACTCAAATAAATAAATAAATAAATAAATAAATATGTTGAAGTCCTAAGCCCAGTACCTTAAAATGTGACTTTCTTTGGAAATCGGGTCTTCAGATAGTGTCTTACACTATGTGGGCAGTTATAATAAAATACCAAAGACTGAGTAGCTAATAAACAGCAATGATTTGTTTTTCACAGATATGCAGGCTGGGAAGCCCAAGATCAAGGCACCAGTGGTGTCTAGTGGAAACCAGTTTCCTCACAGATACTAACTTCTAGCTGTGTCCCCACTTGCTGGAGGGAGCTAGCTAGGGGTCTCTTGTATAAAGGTACTAACCCCAATAATGAGCACGCTACCTCATGATCTAATCACCCTCCCAGGGTCCCACCTCCTAATACCATCCCATTCAGGATTAGAATTTAATACATGAATGTGAGGAGGACACAAATATTTAGATTTTAGCACAGAGGTAATGAAGTTAAAATGATGTGATTAAGGTGGGATCTAATATTATATGACTGGTGTCCTCATGAAAGAGGTAAATTTGAACACAAAGCAGACATGCACACAGGGAAGATGAAGATGATGTGAAGATGGTCAGGTAATGATGGAGCGGACATTGGACTGATGCAGCTGCAAGCCAAGTAATGCCAATCATTGAGAGCAACCACCAGAGCTAGGAAGAGGCCAGGAAGAATTCTATCTGGAGTCTCACAGAGAGCATGGTCTTGCTGATACCTTGATTGTGGACTTTTAGGCTCCAGAATTGTAAGACAGTACATTTCTGCTGTTTTAGGCCACAACATTTGTGGGATTTCGTTATGGAGGTCCTAGAAAACTAAGATTTTCTTTTGAAAGTTTCTGTGAAGTTGTATACTGAGGATTCTTTGTAAAACACTGGTAAATGGGTTTCAAGTAAATCTAAAGAGTTTTCTTACAATTTATTTTTTATAATACAATTTATGTAGCTATATTTATTAAATTTACATAATGCTAGTTTCAGAAAGGATAAAATTCAGACAAATAGAATTTGATGAGTTCATATAGAGGTCATTTTTGTGATCAAATGCCAAGGCGGGTTAATTATGAAAAGAGAAAAATTCGTGCAAATATCAGTTATGCTTTTTGAAATAACCTGTTTAATGTAAAAAAAAAGTGATCAATATGGAATGTGACAGAGTTTTCACAGCAATTACTTAAAACATGCTGTTTGACCAGTACTTTTATAAGAGAGAATTATGTTAAATACAAATATTTAATATAACATTTTAGAGGTTAAAAAAATTTTGTAGTGATAGCTTAATGAACTAGAATTCTAAGGTTTGATTTAACATAGATTATCACATACAAGGTTAAATAATATTGAACATATTCACTTTATTCCTGGAAGAAAATCAAAGGAAAAGTAATTATACGGAGTATCAGTAACTTAAAAAGAGAATTCAAAATAATAATTTAGAATGAACAAAATCATTGAGAAACATCATCTAGTTACTAGTTTTCCTCTGTTACTCTTACACATATGCTCCACATTTGTAAATATTCAAGTTAATCTATTCTTTTATATATGCAATTATACATAAAACATATTTAATTGAATGCAATTTTATTAGATAACATTTTCCATTTCTGCTGTAAAGTAATGACTGCTAGGTAATTCATATTGCATTATTAAAATAAATTAGATTAAAATAACATAATAGAAGTGCAAATATTTTTCAATTAAATATGTTCTAAAATTCATCAACAATTGAAAATGATTTTGTGTTTCAACATGGTATCGTAACTTTAATAGTATAAATATTTCACCACTATAAAGATCAGTGCTATGAATTTTTTTTAAGTTCCTGCTGTGGCAGAAGGTCATAAGCTTGACTTAGTGGTCATTTTAAAGGTCTTCCCTTCTTCAGTTGCTGTGATCTGTGAATTTCAGAAGCATATAATGTCATAAAGCATGAATGATTTGCTAATGCTCAGTTCAAAAGGATGGCATTTGAGGAAAACTGACATGGATAGAAAAGAAACACATTAGATGTTCATGAAGTTTTGCCCCTAATGGGATAGTCTCAATTCCATTTCTTAAGTATATAAAATATTAATATTTATATGATGAAAAACCCTATAAAATGAAATTGTCATTGCATTTGAAAAACAATGTATTTTCTACAGTTGGTAGATCTATGACAAATTTGTATGGAAAATTAAGCAAAATCTCTTCCATAAGAAAATATGGGCCAGGCACAGTGGCTCACACCTGTAATCCCAGCACTTTGGGGGAGGTAAAAGAATCCTTTGAGTCCAGGAGTTGAGACCATCCTAAGCAATACAGTGAGATCTCATCTCTAAAAACATTAAAAAATTTGTTAAGCATTGTGGCATGCATTTGTAATCTCAGTTTCCTAGGAGGCTGATGTGGGAGGATGACTTGAGCCTGGAAGGCAGAGGCTGTAGTGGGTCAGGATAGTGTCACTGCACTCCAGCCTGGGTGACAGAGCAAGACCCCGAAAAAAAAAAAAAAAAAAGAAGGAAGGAAGGAAGGAAGATAAACCCTGAAACATGTCAACCTATATCAAAGTTTTGTTCCCCATTAAGAGCGATATTATAATGAAAGTGGGTGTCATTCTGATGATAATTTCTCAAAGAAACAAATGCCATAGGATTTCTCTTTGTAAAGGACATCTCTTAATTTGGATTACCCATCATCTATTCTGCTTTAAGATAACAGACTGAGATATTTCAATAGGAAACATCTCTCCCTGAATCACAGCACATTTGGTGTGGGTATATTTAACTTCTTTGACACATTCAACATCGAAAATATTGTCGTACTAATCACAGCATTGTATCTCCCTGGTCACAGTGGTTGCTCAAAGATGACACATGATCTAATCTAAGATGATATGCCTCAAAAACAGGAGTTTATGAAATTATTGTAATGAGTCTTTCTTCTAGATTATTCATGATAAAGGTGGTGAAATCTTGTTCGTGCTATGACTCCCGTGTATGACTTGACATGATGACAACAAAAATAAAACAATTGCCAGAGATGAAACTAGATCGTGTGGATGAACATCCTTACTGCCTTCGGATCCATCTGGAAAATTTCACCTATTCTATTGTCATAGATGCCCAATATCAAATTTACTAATACGCACTTGCATCCTGATGTCTTTATGAGTCGCCAGGTTTGAAAGTAGGCGGCTGGCTGAAGGGATGAGAGACCTGGGAAATTGACCTTAGATTTCTCCATGCAGGAAGCACTAGGAATGTGCTACAGCCTTTTTCTATTTGTTTTCCCTATTTTGAGTATTCTCTGCTTTGGAAGAATCCGGGACCTGTTTTTGAGGTTTCCTATAACTCCAGCCAGTTCACTTTCAGGCATGGCCGAAAACCATTCCTGAAAGTATTAGGAACACCAGTATACATAATTAAAGGCAAATAGGCTCTCCATAATAGATGACAGAGGTCGGTAGGGTCTAACGACACCCATAAAATAGTAAGGGGAGCTTTTCAAACTGGGTCTTCAAGTCATCAGGTAGCATTAATTGGAGTTTTCTTTTCGTTGACTTTCAAGGGCAGGGTTTCCTGGCCTTTATCTCAGAGATGCTAATGATACATATCCTTTACTATATGAGTATGTTTACCACATTTTCAACCAAGTCGTCTTGGAGAGAATCATTAAATAATGTAACCAGATTTTTTTTTACAAGAAAACTCCAGTAAAAATAGAAATCTAATTTCTACTTTTTTTTTTTTTTTTTACTAGAAATCTAATCTAAGCACAATTTATGTTTGTTAATGTTTCACTAATTTAGAAATGCATTTCATTCTTTTTTTCCTGTATTGTCTTTAGCACATATTAGTTAATTGGGCTCTGAGAAATCTACAGTAAAAGACAAAATTGTATAAATATGTTCAAAGGTTAGACAACCTAATGCATTTGACCAGGAAACATTTTTTTTTTCTATAAACACTATCTTTAAGAAGGGTATTCCTTTACCTAATAATTGGGAATTAACTCACCTGAAGATCCAACCAATACCATTGTAACTGTCTTTTCACATGTACGTTTCCTGACCTGTTTTGCCCAGCTGAACCGTACCAGACCATTAACTTGTTTTTACCAATTTCACAACATGTATTTCTCCAACCCTCACTTTTAGGATTACAGAAAAAAGTCACCTTAAATTTCCATGTGTCATTTGAAGTCAGATACTATTTTTATGCTATATTTGAGCCCTAAAACAAAACAAAATAAAACAAACTAATTTCATGCATCCCAGGAGATAGGTACAAAAATTTATCAGACTATAAGAAGAAAAACATTAGAATTTATATTTTCATGTATTTTTATCTTTATTTTGCTTAAACTGTCTAATGTTCTTAACAGATTAGCGCAGTAGTAGATGGACATAAAATACATATACTTACGGTGAGGTTGTATACACAGCTTTTTTACTAATAGGATAGATGGCGTAAAGTTTGGATAATATTTCCATAAAAAGCAAAATCATTTTCCTTTAATCTGAATACTTCCCTTTTCATTTCATTACACAGTCATTCAATGAATATTTAAAGCCCACTATGTACCAATAATACAATAAACTGAGGTATTGCAAAGTCACTATGTATGATCAAGCAAAACAAAACAAAATTAAAACATCACAAATCTCTAGACTCGGCAGCATTCTGAGAGGTTCCACAGATCTGTCTCTTGCTTTAACAGTATTTTCACAGAACGTACCTGGGGACTCCCTCTCTTCCAGCCTTTGACCAACCTCCAATCTCCTCTCCACTTGCAAACTCCAAGACTATCTTCTCAGCCATCTCCTGCTTCTGTGACTAGCCAACACCATTTTGTGGCCTTCTTGATGACCAACCATGAGCTCCCAGATTCGTAAGAATTATTCAACCCAGGGAGTATAAATTAGTTCAGCCACTATGGAAAGCATATTGGAGATTTCTCAAAGAACTTAAAAGAGAACTACCATTTGACCCAGAAATCCCATTACTGGATATGTACCCAAAGGAAAAAGACACATGTCCTTGTATGTACATCTCTGTGCTATTCACAATACCAAAGACATAGAATCAACCCAGGGCCCCATCAATGATAGATCGGATATAGTAAATGTGATATGCATATATCATGAGATATTACATGGCCATAAAAAAGAATCAAGTCATGTCCTTTGCAGCAACATGGATGCAGCTGGAGGCCATTATCCTAAGCAAATTAATGAAGGAATAGAAAACCAAATATAGCATGTTTTCACTTATAAGTGGGAGCTAAACATTGAGCACACATGCACATAATCATGGGAACAACAGATACTACACACTACTAGGGAGCATAGAGAGGGCAGAGGGTGTGAGTTGAAAAACCACCTATTGGATACTATAGGCTCAGTACTTGGGGGCAACATACTCATGAAATGAACGTGCACAAGTAACCTTTGTCTAAAATATAAGTTGAAATAAAAAAAAAAAATTCCACCAAGGTGGAAGCAGCCATCAACCACCTGATCAATTTGCATCTGCAGCCCTCCAACGCCTACCTTTCTCTGAACTTCTTTTCAACCATAACAATGTGGCTCTGGAAGGCATGGGCCACTTATCTGTGAATTGGCCAAGGAGAGGTGTGAGGGTTCAGAACAACTCTTGAAGGTGCAAAACCAGCTTGGGGGCCAGGCTCTCTTTCAGGATGTTCAGAAGCAATCTCAAAATGAGTGGGGTAAAATCTTGTATGTCTTGGAAGGTGTTATAGCCCTGGAGAAGAACATGAACCAGGACCTTTTGGATCTTCATGCACTGGGTTTGGCCACACAGATTTTCATCTCTGTGACTTCCTGGAGAGCCACTTCCTAGCTGAGGAAGTGAAACTCCTCAAGAAGATGGGTGGCCAACCTCCACAGGCCGGTCGGGCCCCAGGCCTGACTGGGAGAATATCTCATGCGAAGGCTCACCTTTAGCATGACTAGGAGCCTACTGAACCTAGGACTTCTCAAGGTCCTCTCTTAGAGTATCAGGGCTTCTGCCTAAAACTCTGCCTCCAGCAACTAGGCAGCTTTTTCAGCACCTTGGAGCCCTTTCCCAAGCTTTGAAGCAAATGGAAATAAAGCATTTTGCAGAAAACAAACAAACAAACAAACAAAACGCTATAGCTTTATGGAGCTTATAGGTCTGGGATTTTACTTGGCAAACTCCTAAAATGAGTTGAGACTGGAAATATCTGCCTACTTGCCTTTCTTCCCCACTAAAATATTAGCTTCTACAGGGCAGGGATTATAAATGTCTTATGATTATTTCATGCTCAGTGCTTAGTGTAGTATTTGCCATTTGATAAATATTTAATAAATGTTTTTTGACATATATTGAATAAAACCTTTTGCCTCATTGCCACTGAAAATCTGGAGAACTTTCTAGTCGGTTATCTTTAAATGTTTAGATGATTTTTGGGAGGGTGTTTCCCCCTGTGACTTATCAGTCTTGGTGATATTCCTTTATGAACATTCCCTCAGCTATTAATAATATCTCCAATTTCATCTGATCCTACTAGATTTTTTTTTTCTTGCTGAAGACTATTCATTTTACCACTTATGGGAATGCACACTTTTACATCAACAATAATTGCTATCTGGACCCCATTTCTTTCTCATCTTGTTAACCTGTTTAGAGACTTTAAAATGTGACTATGTTTACATTTTATTGCATAAACAATAGGCTTCATTTTGGTTATCCTCTCTGCAAAATTACTTTGGA
Organism: Chlorocebus sabaeus; assembly: GCF_047675955.1. NCBI lineage: Eukaryota > Metazoa > Chordata > Mammalia > Primates > Cercopithecidae > Chlorocebus > Chlorocebus sabaeus. Next base: position 60,012,771 of record NC_132915.1, read on the forward strand.
TGATTGGAATTCTATGACATTGTTCTCCCTTAATTACTTATGGTGAATTTAGTATCTATAATTGCATAGTTACTTAATTTAACAGACAAATGTTAGTGAACTGTTCTGGAGTCCTTAAGAATAATTTGTTCCTAAGTATAAAGAAGGGATCTTCAGCAAAAAATAGAAAGAGAGAAAACTGCCTTTTATTTAGCCTTTTACTATATTTCAGATTGTATGTATTTTTTTCTCAATTTAACCTAGTCTAAAAATGATACTTGTAATTCCCACGTCTTCAGTGAAGAAGATTTTCTCAGATCTCTTATTTCTGTAATGACTCTGAAGACCCCATTTATAACTCTATCCCGCAGCCTCATACCAATCAAATTTGCAGTGAAGAGACTGAATTTCACGCAAGTGGCCATGACTTTTAGCCAATTTATTTTACTTTAACACATCCTTTCTTTATTCATCTTGAATTGCACCACACAACAGACTTCCACTCATCTCCTTAATTGAAAAGTTGGGTCTGAATGATTGCTTACTTTCTGTGCCCTGTGAGAACAAAGTGCTCACTGGTGATTGCAGGACTGTGGTTTCATTAAATTTATGCCTTATGAATTTAACAACATTTGGCTATTTCTGTAATCTCACTAGCAATGTCAAGGACTGATCGGCCTGGCTGCCTAATGTCAGGAGCCTGAATCAAAATTTGGGCATTCTGAATTGCCATTGACATCAATTCTGCCTTCTTTCCTTAGGAGGTTATACATCAGTAGTCACAGCCCTGACTCTGTGTAAATAGAAAAAGGTATCATGCACTGCTGTTACTGAATGCATCTGACTAGGTTCATAAGTAATACAGGACTTGCTGCAATGATTTCATTTTTACAAAGTATATATTTAGCTTCTCTCCTGATTTATTCATTCAAGTATATCACATGCAAATAACTAACTTATGTGTTTTTAGCAGAGGGAAGGAAAAATTAATCAAAATATACACAATTGTGTAAACTATGTTAGAACAGACATTGTAAATATAAAAATCAGATATTCTTACATTGCTACACAAATATATATAAATGTTTAAACTAAGCTGTGAAGGAGAAATAATTACACACTATTATCATAGTTATTTTTATTAGAAAATGAGAGTTATTTGATGATGTATATGTAATGTAGAAATTACACATTAATTACAAATTAAAATTTAGTGCAAAATGAGATATCTGGATTAAGAGGTATGACTGGTACCATTGAACCATATGGCAATTATGCTTTGGAAAATTAAGTAATTCAACTAATAAACCTGTTTCTAAATTAAGTGTTATTTATTGGGGAAAATATAAAACACCCAAAAAAATCACTAGTATTAAGAGTTTTATTACCATAGCATTTGCTACACATGAAAATGAAATTATTTCAAACTTTTGTTTGTCTTACACAGCACAGCCTCCATGGAGACTCATTTAATTCCCAAAGGAAAAGCAATTATTAATCCTTTCCTTAATCCAATGCATTATAAACCTGAGTGACTGAATACTAATTACATGTTGTCTTTCTTTGTTCAAGCATCTCCTTTCCTACATTGGAACAAGAGCTTTCTAAGGGCACGAACTGGGTTCCATCCAGCAAGAAAATCCCAAGATGTAGCATTGTAAGCAGGGAAAAACACCATGGTTTCTACAGTGAGATAAAGGAAGACACATCAACATACATTACAACTGCAGAGCATTTTTGGTAACATGGAATTGAAGAAGCTTTATAACTCTCTGATAATATGTGAACTTCCATACTAACATCTGTAGCTAATAGCTTCAAGGTCTTATAATTTTCTCATATTTATTTAATTCCTTTTTCTACCTCCCATGTCTTTTTGTCACAGTTCCATCAGTCAGAACACAAGGGAGAACACAACTTTCTTAACTTGATTCTTTATTCCAGATGCTGGAATGCAGTTTGAGCCAATAAAACATTATGAGAGACATCCCTGTTCAAAACCATCCTATATGACACACTTAAATATACACTTTCCTCCATCAACTACTGTTTTGCTCATTTTGCACTGTTCAAAAATCTCAGTACCTTTCTAGAGTCAAAAGTGAAAAAGATTTTGCAAAAACAAAAAGCATCTACATAAAGTCATGGATAAAAGATTTTGTTCTCCATGTTCCCAATTGCTTACAGTGAGGTGTCTTGTTCCAACAATAGATCATGGCGTGTATTACAGTGGGGAGTTTTTGACTTTTCCTTCATAAAAATGCTTTCTGCAATGTTGGCATACAAGCCAGGTTTTTTCCTAACCTGCATGAAGTTATTTCATGGATTTTATAATAAACTATGTCAGATTCATTTTCACACACTGAGAGCTTAATGCCATGCAGGTCAACTGGTGCAGCAATGTTTTCTCTCTTTTTTTAACCTTCCATTTTTTGAGGGAGACATTTCAAAAGAGAATAAAAATAGATAAATCTTGCACGTAATATGTTAGCTGTTCAAAAAACATTTTTTAACCTTCCATTTTTTGAGGGAGACATTTCAAAAGAGAATAAAAATAGATAAATCTTGCACGTAATATGTTAGCTGTTCAAAAAACATTAATGGAGTGGTTTTGATGGTGCATTGTATTGTAGCTGAAATATTTTTCACTTCAGATAATCCAGATTTAATTCTAAGGCATTATTATTTGGCTGACCAACTTGTATCATTTTTTTCATGTTGTCTTCATACTTCCTAGACACTTGTTATATAAAATAACTTACAGGTTTTTACTTTAAGTGAAATGAGAGGCTATTGCAAAATTTAGAGTAGGGGAGTGGCATGATCTCTTTTAAAAACATCACTTCTAGCTGCTACTTAGAAATGGATTTGGGGAAATGGAAGTAAACATAGAAAATAAAATCTGCATGGAGGTTACTCAAGTAGATCAGGTGAACTAGGGTTGAAGGAGCAGGAGGAGAGAGAAGTAGATCAACTAAAGAGATATTTTGAATATTAGAAGCAAGCCGTTTTAGACAGGCAAATATTCTTTGAGGATAGAATGTTCTTTCATCTCTTTTTCTAGCTAAATAACACTTTTTTTCCCCCAAGTCTACATCTCCAGGAAGCCATCCCTGTTCTGCCCTTGCTGTGTAATAGTCTTCTGAATGAATCCTTAGTATTGTCTTCATCTCACAAGAGCAAATCTCTAAGCATTACTTTCTTTGTCATTCTCATCAACTTTGAAGTGTTTGGAATCAAGGCCAACATCTTTCCCTTCTAGAACTCTTACACTGAACAAAAATTTTGACCTACACTGTGTTTATTATTGAAGAATGTATTTGATTGTATAAAATAGAACAATTTAATTTTGATGGCTTAAATACGTATGTTTACATAACAAAAGAGATAGAGATAAGTGTGCACGTAAGTTGATTTAGGTGTACAAAAATGTTAGGGTTGGCATATCAGTGATTATTGTTCCTTTCCTTCATTATTGCAAGACATTCTCTCAGCACCAAGTATTCGTGTGTGTGTGTGTGTGTGTGTGTGTGTGTGTATCCATACACAGCAATATGAAATGGGAAAAAAGCTACATCTTTTCCTTATATCTAGAAAAGGAAAACACCTTCAGGAAGCTCTCAATGGAGTGACATTTATGTTTGATTGGCCGGAATTGTACAGTCATGAGCTACTTAATGACTGAGGAAACATTCAGAAAGATATATTATTAGGTGATTTCAACATTGTGGGAACATCATAGAGTGTACTTTCACAAACTTAAAAGGTATAGCCTACTACTATACACCTAGGCTATATGGTATAGCCTATTGCTCCTAGGCTATCAACCTGTATAGCATGTCATGGTATTGAATACTATAGGCAGAGTGGTAAATATTTGTGTGTCTAAATATAGAAAAGGTACAGTAAAAAATGTGGTGTAAAAGATTACAAAGAAGATACTTGCATAGAACACTTATCATTAGTGGAGCTTGCAGGACTAAAAGTTGCTTTGGGTGAGTCAATGAGTGGTGAGTGACTATGAAGGCTTAGGAAATTACTGTATACCACTGTAGACTTTATAAACATTGTACACTTAGACTACACCAAATTTATAAAAATAATTTTTCTTTCTTCAATAATAAATTAACAATGTAAATTTTTTACTTTATAAATTTTATCTTTTTAACTTTTGACTCTTGTAGTACCTCTCAGTGTAAAACACAAACATATTGGACAGTTATGCAATTTTTTCTTCATATTACTATTCTATAAGCTTTGTTGTGATTTTTTTAATTTTTAATTTTTAAAACTTTTTTTGTTAAAAATTTTTTTAAACTTTTTTTGTTAAAAACAAAGACATAAACACACACATTAGCCTAGGCCTACACAGGCTTAGGCTTAATATCACTATCTTCCATCTCTACATCTTGTCACTGGAAAGTCTTAAAGAACAGCAATAACATGGAGCTTCATCTCCTATGATAACAATATCTTATTCTGGAATACCTCTTGAAGGATCTGCCTGAGGTTGTTTTACAGATAACTTTTTTAATAAATAGAAGGATTACACTGTAAAGTGACAATAAAAAGTACAGTATAGTAAATATTTAAAGCAATAACATAGTCATTTATTATCATTGTCAAGTATTATAAACTGTACATAATTGTCTGTACTATACTGTATTCAGCTGTGTGCAGTGGGTTTTTTTACACCAGTCTCACCACAAACATGTGAATAATGTGTTATATTAGGAAGTTATAAAGTTATGACAGCTATGACTTCACTAAGCGATAGAAATTTTTCATCTCCATCTTAATCTTATGGGACCAACATCTTATATGCTATCCTTTGTTGAGTGAAATGTCATTGTATAGTAATGACTGTAAGCTTTTCTATCTTCTAAATGGAGAGGGTAAGAGAATAAAGCATTCAAAATTTTTAATAGCTAAGTGAGACTATCACAATTGCTTCATCAGATACTCAAAATCATATTTTAATAAATTATATATGTACAAACCACTGCTCAAAGAAATCTGAGATGACACAAACAAAAAATACCACGCTCATAGATAAGAAGAATCAATATTGTGAAAATGGCTATATTGCCCAAAGCAATTTATAGATTCAGTGATATTCCCATTAAACTATCATTGATTTTATTCACAGAATTTAAAAAACAAACTATTTTAACGTTCATATGGAACCAAAAATGAGCCTAGATAGCCAAGGCAATCCTATGCAAAAAGAATAAAGCTGGAGGCATCACACTACCCAACTTCAAACTATACTATCAGGCTACAGTAACCAACACAGCATGGTACTGGTACAAAAACAGACATATAGACCAATGGAAGAGAAGAGAGAACCAGGAATAGGACCACACACCTACAACCATCTAATCTTCGACAAACCCAACAAAAATGAGCTATGGGGAAAGGATTCCCTATTTAATAAATTGTGCTGGGAGAACTGCCTAGACACATGCAGAAAACTGAAACTGGACCCCTTGCTTATACCATATACAAAAATCAACTCAAGATGGATTAAATACTTAAAAGAAAAACTCCAAACTATAAAAACCCTACAAAAAAAAAAAAAAAAAAAAACTAGGTAATACCATTCAGGACATAGGCACAGGCAGATTCATGACAAAGATGCCAAAAGCAACTGCAACAAAAGCAAAAATTTACAAATTAGATCTAATTAAACTGAAGAGCTTTGCACAGCAAAGGAAAGCATCAACAAAATAAACAGACAGTTTACAGAATGGGAGAAAACTGTTCTGGTCTACCCATCTGACAAAGGTCTAATATCCAGCATCTATAAGGAACCTAAATTTATGAGAGAAAACAACTCTATTTAAAAGTAGGCAAAGGACATGAACGGACAATTCTCAAAAGACATATATGTGGCCATGAAACATGAGAAAAAGCTCAATATCACTAATCTTTAGAGAAATGCAAATCAAAACCACAGTGAGCTGCCATTTCACACCAGTCAGAACAGCTACTTTTAAAAAGTCTAAAAACAACATATGCTGGTAAGATTGTGGAGAAAAAGGCACACATTTACACTGTTGATGAGAATGAAAATCAGCTCAACCATAGTGAAAGACAGTGTGGCAAGTTTTTAAAGAACTAGAGGCAGAAATATCACTTGACCCAGCAATCTCATTACTGGGTATATACCCAAAGAATACAAATTATTCTATTATAAAGACACATGTATGCATAAGGTCACTGCAGCACTATTCACAATAAGACATGGCATCAACCTAAATGCCCATCAGTGATACACTGAATAAAGAAAATGTGGTACATACACATCATGGAATACCATGCAACCATATAAAAGAAACAAAATATTGTCTTTTGTAGGAACACGGATGTAGCTGGAAGTCATTATCCATAGCAAACTAACCCAGAAACAGAAAACAAAATACAGCATGTTCTGGTTTATAAGTGGGAGCTAAATGTTGAGAACTCATGGACACATGGTGGGAGCAATACACACCGGGGCCTGTCAGAGGGCAGAGGGTGGGAAGAGGGAGAGGATCAAGAAGAACAGATTATGGGTGCTGGGATTAATACCTTGGTGATGAGTTAATCTGTGTAGCGTTTACCTGTGTAATAAACCTGCACATCCTCCACATGTACCCCTGTACTTAAAATAAATGTTGCAGATTGAAACAAAAATAATAATTTTGCTAAATCTATTTTTCAGATTTTGATGAAACATGTTTATGATAGCGAATAAAAAAATCATTCATTGGCTTAAAAATATCACAGAGATATTATTCTATATTATCGATGGTAGCAATGGCCCATCTGGAGCAACCCCTGTGAAGACCTTGGCTGCGGCAGTGGGGGCGTGGCTGGGACTGTGTACTCCATAAAGCAGGTGGGAGCTGGGAATGGGCAGGAGCCTCGCCCCTTTCTGAGTTGGTGGGGCAGGAGCCCTGCATTCCCAGATGCATCTGTAGCTGCCCAGCCGTGGCTCTGGACCCTGGCATCCCTGCACTCTCAGAGGCCTAGGAAGCTGCCCCTGCCCCTGCTAGCTCAGAAGTACCTGCTTCCGCTTTCTGGCCTTTCCCCACTCTTGGCACCCACTCCCATTTCAGAGCAAAGTTGAAGCCAAGCCTGGGCGCTGTCACAACTAGGTTGGGTGTGCCCATTCTCAGGGTGATGCTGATACACCGGTCCCCAGCAACCTCAGCCTGCTCTGAAACTTTGGGCACAGACGAGCTCAGGGAGGGAGTGCAGGGTGGGCGGGCTGAGGGCAACTTGACACAGGTCTGCCTGTGCCCATCAGCATGAACAGCCTGGGGCCATGGATGACATGTTTTTGGAAGCAGGAGGCAGATGGGCTCCTGGGCAGAAGAGGGCGGGTCCTCAGTGAAATCCCACCTTCAAGTCAGAGAAGGCCTAAAGCCTGGGGGCCGGGCTGCCAGCTCCCTGTGGAGTCCGCAGCCCAGAGTGAGAGCTTATGGTGCTTTTTCCAGGCCGATCTATGGCTGCCCATGGACCAGTCAGGATGGCACTTTCTCTCTTCTGAGCTCTTATAAACCCCAGACTAAGCCAGAGTCAAACAGACGTTGGGACTACCAGCTGAGGGCAGGAGCTACCCACTTTGGGTACTTTCTACCTTTCAGGACAACTCGCCTGCAGAAAGGAGCTACCCATGACAGGTCTCCACTCCACTGATAGCTGGACACACATTGGGACAACCTGCCTGCAGAAAAGAGCTTCCCACCACGAGTCTCCTCTCCACTGAGGGCTGGACACTCACTGGGGCAACCTGTCTGGAGAAAGGAGCGACCCATCATGGGTCTCTTCTCCACTAAGAACTGGACACTTGTTGGGATGAACTGCCTGCAGAAAGGAGTTACCAACTTCATGTCTCCTGAGAGCTATTCTGTCACTCAATGAAGCTCCTCTCTGCTTTACTCACCATCCAGTTGTCCTCATACCTTATTCGCCCGCGACGTGGGACAAGAACTTGGGACCTGCCAAATGGTGGGACTGACAGAGCTGCAACACAAACAGGGCTGAAACACGCCTCTCATTCACCAAGTCCTAGGCAAGGAGAAGGAAAGAAGAGGTACAGCCCTTCGGGGATCCCAGACTTAGGGGCTCCCGGAGCCACGGCTGTGACACTCTCTTTGGGGCTCTGTGGTTCCTGGTGTCTCCAAGCCTCCAGGTACCACTGTGGTCCCCAGTGTGCAGTAGAAGCTGCTTCTGGCATGCCTGTTCCAGCCATAGCCAATTATGGAGCCGGAGGCTGTATGGGTACCTAGAGCTACCCACCCTGCCACAGGCTGGCAGTGTGCAGTGGCCGGACCCAGTGCTTGCTCACACATCCCTGGCTGCTCTGCCTGTAGCCCGCCCTTGACAGACATGGAATCCAGTCTGGTGACGGGCTGAAGCAAAATTCCGACAAAGGCACCACCAGCTGCAAAGTTTTCTGGATGGAAAAGTGACACCCTGTGACATTATCTTCTAGAAGCTTTTCAGACATAGGATTTGTATTTAGGCCTATGTGCTATATTAGCTGAATTTGTATTTATCATGTAGAGTATGGATCATATATATGTGTGTGTGTACATATACATAATTTGTGAAAAAGTTTATATATTGTTGATATTAGATTGATACTGACTTTTATGAAAAATGGGAAATATTTCTTCTCAATATTCTGGAATAGTTTTCTAGAATTGATATGAATTCCTCTTTAAAATGTCATAGATGTCATCAGTTACCTACCTGGACCTGTTTTTTCAGCCATGATCTAATTTATTTTATAAGTATATATACTTATAAAATACTTATAATTATAAATACAATACTAATAAATATTATATATACTCATATATTATATTATATATACTTATATTAAATATAATACTTATATAAGTAAATAAGTGTAAATAACTTATAAATTTAATAACTATATATGCTTATTATATATACTTATTTCATATTATACTTATATATACTTAATTAGCTATTCTGTTTCCTCTTGAATAGGTTTTGCATTTGTCATTTTTAAAAAAATTGTCCGTTTTATATAATTGTGAAATTTATTGACGTGAATTTGTTGATAATATTCCATTTTTATCCATTCGATATCAGCAGTTGCTGCACTAAAGTTACCTCTTTCATTGCTCGTATTAGAATTGTGTTTCCTCTGTCTTAATTTCCCTAGTCTGGCAATATAGAATTATCAATTTATTTTCTTTCTTGAAAGATAAGAGTTATTGTTTCTATGATTAACATGATATTTTTCTGTTTTTTATTTTATAGATTTTTATATGAACCTTTATTATCTGCTTTCTGTTGCTTATATAAAGTTTCATTGACTCTTTTTTAAAACAACTCAAATGTTAAACTGGAAGGTCACAAATTTGAGGCCCTTCTCTTTTATAATAGAAACATTCAATGCTATAAATCTCCTTCAAAGCAATGCTTTACCTGCATTTCACAAATTTAGAGAGGTTGTGTTTTTATTTTTCTTCAGTTATATATACTAATAACAATTTTGATTATCTTTTGGGGTCTAAAAGAATAATATTTAGTTTCTAAGTATTTGCAGATTTTTCCAATTCATTCATTTATAACTATTTCCTTGTTCTAAATTCATTTATAACTATTTCCTTGTTCTAAAGAACATATTTTATATAATTTAATTTCATACAAATTTATTCACATTTGCCTTATGGCCCAGAAAAATTTTCATTAAATTTTCTGTTATACACTTGAAAACTATCTGTATTCTGTCATTAGGTAGTGTTTTATAAATGTCAATGAGAAAAAAAACTCATTAAATATCGAAAGTTTAGTGTTATTATGTCCTTATTATGAATTAACACTTCCATTAATATTAGATCACTCTCTCTATACCTGGAAATAGTTTTTACTATAAAATCTCTTTTTCTGATATTAATATAATCACTTAAAACTTAATTAATATAAGCATAGTACATTTTTTTCATCCTTTTATTTTTAGCCTATTTATGTTTTTATATTTCCAGTTGTTTTGTTGTTGGGAGAATATAATTTGGTTTTCTTTGGTAACCAATTGGATAAGCTCTGCCTTTTTATTGGTATATTTGAATTATGTTCTTTTAGTGTGAATACTGAATATGTTCTCATATAATATTGCTGTTCATTTTCTAATTGTTCCATTTGTTTGTTCCTCTCTTCTTTTTTCTCCTGACTTCTTTCAGATTTTTTTTATGGTTTACTTGTGTATTTTCTGTTGTCTTAATAGTTATTCATCTTTGTTGTGTTATTTTTGTGGTTTCTTTAGGACTTATATCAAAGGATAAATTCAAATGATATCACATCAAATTGTGTATGGTACAAGAATATTATGATGGTATACTTCCATTTCTCCCATGTGAGTCTTTGTACTATAGTTGTCCTGCAATTTTCTTCTATATATAGAAGTAATGCATTGTTTCTAGTTTTGCATTAAAAGAATGACTTGTCTTTTAAAGAGATTTAAATAATGAGAAAAATATCTTCAGTGTTTGCCCACATAGCTCTTATATTGAGAAATTGTCATTTCTTGGTATAAACCAAGATTTCTAACTATGATTTTTCTTTTGGCCAAACTATTTCCTTGAATACTTGTTATACTCTTGGTCTGCTGGTGATGAAATTTTTCCGATTGCGTATATCTGAAAGTCATTGTTTTACCTTTGTTTTTTGAAAGATCTATTTATTGGGTATAGAATTCTAGGTTGGCAGATATAGGAAATTCAATAGTGACTCCCAAAATATATTTCCACCCACAACTTCAGAATGTGAATTTATTTGGAATAAGAATCTTTGCAGAGGTAGTTAAGGTAAGGAATGAAGGAGAGATCATCCTGGATTAAGATGGAAATTAAATCCAATGGCCAGTGTCTTGTAAGCAACAGCAAAATAGAAGAAACAGAGAAGAAGTAATGTGAAGGCAGAAGGTCATGTGAAGACGAAGATTGACTTATGACAATCCAAGGCAAGGCATGTCAAGTGTAACCAGAAGCTACCTAAATTGGAGAGGCATAAAATAATTTTGTTTCAGAGCCTCAGAAGGAGCCAGTACTGATAAATCTTTGAGTTTGGACTTCTGAACCCCAGAGCACTGAGAAAAAAATTTGTGTTATTTTCGGTTGCCATGTTTGTAGTAGTTTCTTACAGCAGCTTTAGAAAACTAAAATGGCAAGTTCTTTTCATTTTCTTTTCCTGGTGGGGTATGATTTTCCAGTATTTTAAGTGTATTTCTGTATTATCTTCTGACTTACATTGTTTTAGACAAGAAATATACTGTCATCCTTAATGTTGGTGCCCTATTTGTAAAATACTTTTTTCCTTGGGCTGATGTAATATTTGGATTTTTATCACGAGTTTTAAACAATCTGATTATGATATATCTTGCTGTAATTTTCTTTATATTCCTTGTGATTGAGTTTGCCAATTTTCTTGGTTCTATAGGTTCAGAATTCTCATCAAATTCAGAAAAATTTTGGCCATTATTTCTTTAATGTATTTTTTCTATCCCTCCTCCCAGGTCTTCTTCCTGGAATCCAGGGAATCCAATTACCTGTATATTTTGCCACTTAAATTTGTCCCACAGCTTACTTACATTCTGGTTATTGTTTTAATTTGTTTGATTTTTGGTTTTTTACCTGTTTTATTTTGCATATTTTCTATTTTGTATCTTGATGGTTATCAATTATTTTCCCTACAGTGTCTAACGTGTGTTTAATTGCATTTAGAGTATTTTTCATCTCAGACATCACATTTTCATTTCTAAAAATTGTTTTGTCTGTTTTATTAAATACCTATATCTCCATTTAACATGCTCATTTTTTTCTGTATTTTCTGAATATTTACTGCTTAGTCACAATAATTCTTATTGTCCTGTCTACAAATTTTTTCAATTGTGAGGTTTCTGGATTAGTTTTGATGCATTTATTTTATATTAAACACTGTGATATTTATTTTGTTCATAGATGGCTGATTTTTATTATAATAAATATTTTTGTGGTTTTCTCTAAAACATTGTTATGTTACTTTGAGACAGTATGATTCTTCAAAGTTTTGTTTTGTTATGCATGACCAAAGAAGTGTCTAGTGTAGACCTAATTTCTGCCCACTCCTAAGGCACTACCTTTGTAAATACTCTACTTAATGGCCCTGACAGAAAGATAAGCCATTCTCAGTCAGGTGTAATTTCTAGGATAACTCCCTATTCTCCTTTTTGTTGTTTCTTTGCCTAGTCTTGATTAGTTTCTTCAAACATATGTACATGCCATATTCAACTGAAAACTTATTGGTGAGGGTAGTGAAGATAAAGGGGGCCAGAAGGGAATGCTGTGCAAATCTCCAGAGCTCTGCCTTTATGCAGCTCTCTCCTTTTTTCTACTGTATTCTGTGAACTCTAGCTGTGTTAGCCTCTGGAACTCACAGTTTTGTCTCATCAACTTAGAGAGACAGCTTTCTCTTTCAATGGCCTGGAACTCTATCCAGGCAGTAAGCTTGAACACTTAAATTCTCACTTTGTTTGTGTCCCATTTTTGTGGATCACTGTCCTTCATTCCCTAAATTCTAATGCCTTAAAACCCTTTTTTTATTTTTTAATATATGCTGTCTGGTCATTTAGTTATTTCACTTGCAAAGATAAGCCAGTCCATATTACTTTACCTTGTTTAGAAGTAGAAGTAGCACTTGTTTTTATTTGAAGTCAAATTTCATTGAATTGTAAATAATTATGATACCTTCTCTTAGTAATATGTCCATGTATTGTCTATCTCAATAATAATATATTAGCACACATGCATTAAATTTGCTCTAGAAATTCTTCATTTTTCATTCTATTATCTATACAAAATTTGACAATTTAAAAATGGCTTTTCTATGCTCTAGCAGACACTACCCTTTTCTTTCCCTAACAGGTATTATCTCCTACTCCTTGCAAAATGAATATCAATCTAGGTGTGGTCTAATGAAAAGTGTTATGTGAAACTGCTTCCTGTAGGTTTTCTCAAAACTTCTTCCTTTTCTTCTTCTTACTATCTAGAAAGCAAAATATTTAGGTGGAATTTATTCAGACATGCTAGTTTTCTTCTGTTGAAGGTGGTAGCCACTTACCACTTGTGGCCATTGAGTACTTGAAGTGTGGAAAGTCCAAATTGAAATATATTCCATATATCAAGGCTTAAGGGGGAAAATAATAAAATAAACTCATTATTTTGTAAATTATTACATGTTGAAATTATAATTTTTTATATAAAGTGTTAAACTGTTAATTTAATTAATTTTGTATTTCAAATATTTATTTTTAAATGTGGCTTCTAGAAAATTTAAAATTATGTATGTTTATATTATATTTCTATTAGATAACACTGTCTTAGATAGTGAGTTAGAACTTCTTTTTTCTTTTTTTTTTGTAAAGGTTCAGATAGCAAATATGCTTACTCTTGCTAGACCTATAGTCTGTCACAACTGTGCTAAGTAGCCATATGCAACACACAAATGAATGCTGTGTCAGTGCTCCAGAACAAATTTATATACAAAATTTGGTGGACCCTGGATTTGGTCTGTAAGCCTTGGTTTGCTGACACCTTTTATAAAACAACCCTGAGAATTGAAGCCAAGCATTATACACGAGCAAGAAACAGAAAGAAAGAACTTTAACTTCTGATCACATCGAAGGCTACCACAGCAGCCTCTGATTGACATTGTTTTAGGTGTAACAAAAAACGTTTCTATCTCATTTAAGCCTCTGTTATTTATTTTTTTAATATATGTAGCTAAATCTTATTCCAACTATGTTCATATGCCATAATCCATTATATATTTTGCTACCTTAAAATTTGTAATCCCTCTATTTATCCTCAGGGCAAATTTGGCTACTTCCATGGACAATATCATTTTTATATATCAATTTAACATCTAATTTGCCTATTGAATAAAGTGTCCTTCTAGAGAAACTACTGTGGCTTATCTTTATATATCATCAACCAATATATGGTAGATTTTCATTGTATTCCGCTAGCATTTCATAAGTTTTAGTTGAGTATACAATGATCAATATCATGTGCAAGAAAGCATCTATCACTGAAGTTTCTTCATATAAGAAATCAACCACAGGAAGCGAAGAAAATGGAAGTTTCGATTAGTAAAAAAAAACAAAAAACAAAAAAAGAACATCTAAGAAGAGTATTATTCAATCCGTTCTTAAATAATTTTCTTCATAGTTACGAACCTTAAGAAAAATTACTGCTATTAAAATGATATTTTGTAGTAATTCATGAATTGTTGCTTTGTTTCATATTCTGGTAAATGTTTACTGACCATATTTTTAATCTCAAATTATAATACAAATTATAACTTTTAACTCATACAAATTATATAGCTTTTTGTTTAATTTAGATTATACGCCCCCAAACATTGAGACAATTATATGCCCCCCTTCCCCGCCCCAGGATGATGTGGCAGTTCTGGCCAGCTTAATGGTAGTTGACTGGAGCCAGGTTCATCATTTTCTAAATGGTATAGCAGGAAATCTATAAGGTGATACTATCGTGTAGCCAAGACAACTTTGTTTTATTAAGCCCCAGAGTATCACTACAACATTCCACATCATATCCTGTGGGAATAATGTCTACATGAAGAGGGAGATAAATGACTGAATAGCCACAAACTCCACTTACTGCACCACTCTTTGCTAAGTCCATTTTTCAATTCTCATCACACCTTGCATCCTAGATATTTTCATCCCATTTAACAGATAAAGAATCAGGTATATTGGAAAGATGAAGTAACACCTCTAATGTTGTTGAAGTACATAGATTTAAATTCAAATCTGGCTGAAATGAAAACTGATACCTTGAGATCACGGTCTGAGACAGGATATGATAGATATGCTTTTCTGTGAATTATAATCTCTCAAAGAAAAAGGAATTACTTCCAGCCACAGATGAGAAAATAATGAATTGTCCAGTTGTCACTGCTTTTATGAAAGTGGTGTCAGTGAACTTATATAAGAAAAAAACACCCAGTGGATTGTCTATGTTGCTAGAAGTCAGAACAAATAGAAATATGACATCTATAATGCTTAGCCCAGTTTTTTTCTTCCCATGGAATTTTTGATGATAGTTTCAAATATTTCAAGTGTACATTTGATTTAAATTTGTTTCATAACTCCAGAAACATATCTGAGATTACCCCATTATTAAAACCTCGATTTCATTCAAATGACTCTATGCCTTTTGTTTCCTGATTGATTACCAAACCCTCTATATTTTTCAGACACACCCACTTTCACATATTTAAAGAACTCCAGCTCTTTTTCAAATGACCAAAATAAGTGAGTTGATAACTCAAAATACATACCATTAAGTACTGAGGAAAATGTACAGCCATAATCACTAACAGTTGAGATGCCAGAAATGCCCTATCACGTAACTGCTCTTTTAATTCACACACATAAGCCCATACACATGCGTGCACACACGCATACACCCAGAGATCAGTTCAGGATGGATTCTAAAAACAGCCGTAGTCTTTTTTTAGTAATACACTTCCCTATGACACTTAGGTCCTGATGCTAAATCCAGCACACTCCCAGGACTTTGCCATTTCTTATAACATGCTAAGCTTTCTCTTGGAAAATCCCACTGCTGTTTTGCTCAACGGACATCAATCAGCTTTACACACAGTGCCCACCTGTCTATGGCCATAGCAAAAGTTTTCATTATTTTTATACATATGTTTTAACCTTAACTGATTAAGAATTAAATGCCTCCAAATATTAAATGACTTGGCAATTCTGGTCAGCTCAACCGTGGTTAAACGGACCCAGGTTCATCATTTGAAAGGATATAGCAGGAGTAGTTCCGAGCTCTTCTATATAAATTAGTGAATTCATACATACACACACACACACGTATATATATGTGAATATATATGTGTGTGTATTTATATATATGTACATATGAAGGGAAAACATTTTCTGGTTGTAGAAATTTGCTTTAACAGAATTTCTGATTTTAAATTGTTTAATTGTGAGAAGGGTGATTCTAACTCAGCACACCAACAAAATAAAATCCTCATCCCTCTGCTCAAAGTATTCAGTTCAGAGCACGTATGTAAACATGAATGCACACCACCCACATGACAATATCAAATTTTTATTTAAACTAATTTTTTTTTACTTTTTTCCATAGTAGTAATACTTTCTGGAATGAAAAAAAAAAAGTGCAGGAAGATAAAATTGTTTAAATGTTGTGTTTCCTGCAAGTCATTATGAAACACATATTGAGGCAATCATAGGTTGGGGGCCAGAACTTGATGAAGTTAACGCTCAGGAAGGAGGTCTGAATATCAGCTGGAATGAAAGAGCTTTAAGTATGTAAGAACTGTACCAAACTTTAGTGAAACTTGAGTGGGGTACAGTATATCTGAGAGGGTTAATACAATACTTAACAGACTGAGAAAGTTGTTGAATCCCCTGGAAGAGAACTACATCAAAGGCAATATAACCGGATTTATATAAGGCTTTTAAAGGTTCGCCAAGTGGGAATTCCCATCAGAAGAGTTTGGCAGTTTTATTCTCTTTTTCAGTGGATTTTATATTTTGCCTGAGAATGAAAACCATACTTTTAGTTTTGTATATTAGGGAAAGCAGAGCAACCTCCAAAATCATGCAGCCAGTACAAAGCTCGATGAAGAGACATCTTATGCCAAAAAGACCATGGCATTTCAAAGCTGGAAGTTTCTTATGATATAATTATTGACCATTCATATGATTTGTTTATCATGTTGGTAACTAGTTTCCCAGTGCTAATACAAGCAGAGGTTATTAAAAAGACATTTGATTACTTTGAAGCACAGGCACTTGTCTACTCTAAACAAAATAGAAAAATGGGAAGGGAAACTAAAAAGTTAAAAGACAAATTAGATAACAACAATAAATATTGTTACCCTAGTGGGAGTGCATGGAAGAACTTTCAAGTATTTAGCCTTCTCTAAGTACTACTTGACCTTGCTACTTCAAACCATCATTTTGGTACTTAATGAGTGGCCCTGTGAAACAAAATATTTAACTAGATAGTAAAAATTATTGGGACTTTGATAGATTTTTCTGGTACCTGAGAGCTTTATCTGTCATATATCAAACACTGTGCAGGGTAAAGCTAGGCTTTGAATACATACAACTCATTCACAGTATCTAATTACAGATGCATATAAATTAATTTCTAAAATTATTCTCTATTACTAGAACTAAATAGAATTTATTTATTTATAAAACTTATGTGTTCAGTTATGGGGAAAATGTGTGTTAAGATGAGTGATATTTTTATATAATTTTTCCAAGAAAACAGACAGAAGATAAGAAGAAATTGAATCATAATAACTGAGATCTCTCAAACATTAAGGACAAATACCAAATTACAGGTCCAAAAAACTCAGAGAATGCCACGCAGGATGAATATGAAAAAATATGCCTAGTAATATCATATTAAAACTGTAGAAAACCTAACACAAAGATAAAATATTAAAATAAGTCAGAAGAAGAAATACATTGTATATGGAGTAACAGATGTAAGAATTGAATCAAACTTACTTTTAGAAGCCAAGCAAGTAAGAAGGGAGTGGAATGTAATATTTAAAGTGTTAAAAATTGTAATATAGTGGACATTTTAATCCAAATATTCATTATCTAAAATTGTGAGGCAAAAAAAATTATAACATGAACATATTCACTAACAGTCGGGGCACTTATTATATTAGTTCCTGTTATGGACCAAATTAGGTTCCCCCAAAATTCATAAGTTGAAACCCTATCTCCCAATGTGACTGTATTTGCAATGGAGCTTTTAAGAAGCTAATTAAGGTTAAATGAGGTCATAAGGGTAAGGTCCTAATCTGTTAGTACTGGCACCCCTATCAGAAAAGGAACACCAGATCTCTCTCTCTGTCTCTCTCTCTCTCTCTCTCTCTCTCTCTGTGCACACATACAGCCCTTGTGAGCATACACTGAGAGGGTGGCCATCTGCAATCTGGAAAGAGAGACCTCACTATGGACTTCTATCCTCCAGAACTGTGAGGAAATAACTTTCTGTTGTTTAAACCATACGGTCTGTGGTATTATGTGGGAGCCTAGGCAGACCAAAATTGGGACCTAAAAATTAGCCATTTCTATTTTATAATAATGTCTATGATATGGTTAGGCTTTGTGTCCCTACCCAAATCACATCTTTTTATTTATTTATTTGTTTATTTGTTATTAATATATTAATATTTATAATATAATTATATACAATATATTTATATTATATTTATATCTCAGGTCTTAGGTTTGAATCCTTGATCCATCTTGAGCTGATTTTTGTATAAGGTGAGAGATGAGGATCCAGTTTCATTCTCTTACATGTGGTTAGCCAATTATCCCAGCACCACTTGTTGAAAAGGGTGTCCTTTCCCCACTTTATGTTTTGTTTACTTTGTTGAACATCAGTTGACTGTAAGTATTTGGGTTTATTTCTGGGTTCTCTATTCTATTCCATTTGTCTATGTGCCTATTTTTATGCCAGTACCATGCTGTTTTGATGACTATGACCTTATAGCATAGTTTTAAATCAGGTAATGTGATGCCTCTAGATTTGTTCTTTTTGAATTTTAGAATTGTTTTTTCTAATTCTGTGAAGAATGATGGTGGTATTTTGATAAGAATTGCATTGAATTTGTAGATTGCTTTTGGCACTGTAGTCATTTTCACAATTTTTATTCTACCTATCAGTGAGCATGGGATGTGTTTCCATTTGTTTGTGTCGTCCATGATTTCTTTCAGCAGTGTTTTATAGTTTTCCTTGTAGAGGTCTTTCACTTCCCTTATCAGGTATACTCCTAAGTATTGTTTTTTCTTTTGCAGCTATTGTAAAAGCGGTTGAGTTCTTGATTTGATTCTCAGCTTGGTCGCTGTTGGTATATGGAAGAGCTACCGATTTGTGTACATTAATTTTGTATCCAGAAGCTTTCCTGAATTATTTTATGAGTTCTAGGAGGTTTCTGGAGGTGTCTTTAGGGTTTTCTAGGTAAACAATCATATCATCAACAGTCACTTTACCAATTTGGATGCACTTTATTTCTTCATCTGGTTTGATAGCTCTGGCTAGGACTTCAAGCACTATATAGAAGAGGAGCGTTGAGCATGGTTATCCTTGTCTTGCTCAAGTTCTCAGAGGGAATGCTTTCAACTTTCCCCCATTCAGCATTATGTTGGCTGTGAGTTTGCCATAGATGGCTTTTATTACATTGAGGTATGTCCTTTGTATATCGATATTGCCGAGTTTTAATCATAAAGGGATGCTGGATTTTACTAATTTTTTTCCTGCATCTATTGAGGTGGTCATGTAATTTTTGTTTAAGATTCTGTTTATGTGGTGTATCATGTTTATTGACATGTGTATGTTAAACCATCACTGAATCCCTGGTATGAAACCAACTTGATCATCGTGGATTATGTTTTTGATATGTTCTTGGATTTGGTTAGCTAGTATTTTATTAAGGATTTTAGCATCTATATTCATCAGGGATATTGGTCTGTAGTTTTCTTTTTTGATTGTCCTTTTCCTGGTTTTGGTATTAGGGTGACATTGGCTTCATAGAATGATTTAGGGAGGGTTCCCTCTTTCTCTAACTTGTGGAATAGTGTCAATAGGATTGGTACCAATTCTTTGAATATCTTGTAGAATTCTACTGTGAATCCGTCTGGTCCTAGAGGTTTTCTTTGTTAATATTTTTTATTAGCATTTCAATCTCGCTGATCATTATTGGTCTGTTCAGAGTATCTAATTCTTCCCAATTTAAGCTAGGAAGTTTGTATGTTTCCAGGAATTTGTCCATCTCCTCTAGGTGTTTTAATTTACATGAATAAAAGTGTTCATAGTAGCCTTGAATGATCTTTTGTATTTCTGTGGTGTCAGTTGTAATATTTCCTGTTTCATTTCTAACTGATCTTATTTGGATTTTCTCTCTTCTTCCTTGGTTAATCTTCCTAGTGGTCCATCAATTTTATTTATCTTTTCAAAGAATCAGCTTTTTGTTTCATTTATCTTTTGTATTGGATTTTTGTTCATTTGTTTTTTCAGTTTCATTTAGTTCTGCTTTGATTTTGGTTATGGCCTTTCTTCTGCTGGGTTTGGGTTTGGTTGGTTCTTGTTTCTCTAGTTCCCTGAGATGTGATCTTAGATTGTCTGTTTGTGCTCCTTCAGACTTTCGGATGTAGGTGTTTAGGGTTATAAAGTTTCCTCTTAGCACCTGCCTTTGCTGTATCCCAGAGATTTTGATAGGTAGTGTAACTGTTGTCATCGAGTTTGAAGAATTTTTTAATTTTCCTCTTGAGTTCATTTTTGACCCAATGATTGTTCATGAGCAGGTTCTTTGATTTCCATGTATTTTCATGGCTTTGAAGGTTTGGTTTTTTTTTTGTTTGTTTGTTTGTTTGTTTGTTTGTTTTTTTGAGTTAATTTCCAGTTTTATTCCACTGTGGTCTAAGAGAGTGCTTGATATAATTTCAACTCTCTTGAATTTATTGAGGCTCATTTTGTGGCCTATCATATGGTCTATCTGGGAGAAAGTTCCATGTGCTGTTGAATAGAGTGTATATTCTGCAGTTGTTGGGTAGAATGTTCTGTAAAATCTGTTAAGTCCATTTGTTCCAGGGTATGGTTTCAATCTATTTTTTATTTGTTGACTTTCTGTATTGACGACCTGTCTATTGCTATCAGTGGAGTATTGAAGTCCCCCACTATTATGTGTTGCTGTGTATCTAATTTCTTAGTTCTATTAGGAATTGTTTTATACGTTTGGGAGCTCCAGTGTTAGGTGCATATATATGTAGGATTATGATATCTTCTTTTTGGACAAGGCCTTTTATCATTATATAATGACTCTCTTTGTCTTTTTTAACTGCTGTTGCTTTAGAGTTTGTTTTGTCTGATATAAGAATAGCTACTCCTGCTTGTTTCAGTGTCCATTTGCATGGAGTATCTTTTTCCATCCCTTTACCTTAAGTCAATGTGAATTATTATGTGTTAGGTGTATTTCTTAAAGGCAGCAGATAGTTGGTTGGTAAATTCTTATCCATTCTGCAATTCTGTATCTTTTAAATGGAGCATTTAGGCCATTTACATTCAACATTAGTATTGAGGTGTGAAATAACATTCCATTCATCATGCTATTTGTTGCTTGTATTCCTTTACTTTCTGTCTTTTTAATTGTATTTTTGTTTTGTATGTCCTGTGAGATTTATGCTTTAAAGAGGTTCTGTTTTGATGTGTTTCCAGCATTTGTTTCAAGATTTAGAGCTCCTTGGAACAGTTCTTGTAGTACTGACCTGGCAGTGGTGAATTCTCTCATTTTTTGTTTGTCCGAAAAAGACTGTATCTTTCCTTCACTTAGGCAGCTATGCAGCTTATTTTCACCACATCCAGAATTCTTGGCTGATAATTGTTTTGTTTTGGGAGGCTGAAGATAGGGTCCCAACCCCTTCTAGCTTGTGAGGTGTCTGCTGAGGAATCTGCTGTAAATCTGATAGGTTTTCCTTTATGGGTTACCTAGTGTTTTGGCCTCACAGCCTATAAGTTTCTTTCCTTCATCTTACATTATCTTTTTGTGATGAATTTCCTTGGTGTTCTTTGAGCTTCTTGTATTTGGATGTCTGCTTCTGTAGCAAGGCTGCGAAATTTGTCCTCAATTATTTCCCCAAATATACTTTCCAAACTATTAGATTTCTCTTCTTCCTCAGGAATGCCGATTATTTGTAGGTTTGGTTGTTTAACATCATCCCAGACTTCTAGGCGGATTTGTTTATATTTTCTTATTCTTTTTTTCTTTGTCTTTGTTGGATTGGGTTAATTAGAAACCTTGTCTTTGAGCTCTGAAGTTTTTATTCTGCTTATTCAATTCTATTGCTGAGACTTTCCAGAGCATTTTGCATTTCTATAAGTGCATCCATTGTTTCCTGAAGTTTGATTGTTTTTTATTTATGCTATCTATTTAGTTGAATATTTCTCCCATCACGTTCTGTACCTTTTTTTTTTTTTTAATTTCCTTACATTAGGCTTCACTTTTCTCTGCTTCCTCCCTGATTAGCTTAATAACTAACCTTCTGAATTCTTTTTCAGGTAGACCCAGGACTTCTTCTTTGTTTGGATCCATTGCTGGTAAGCTAGTGTGATTTTTTTGGAGGGTGTTAATGAAACTTGTTTCGTCATATTAGCAGAGTTGGATTTCTGGTTCCTTCTCATTTGGGTAGGCTTTGTCAGAGGGAAGGTCTAGGGCTCAAGGCTGTAGTTCAGTTCCTTTTGTCCCATGGGGTGTTTCCTTGATGTGGTACTCTCCACCTTTTCCTAGGGATGTGGCTTCCTGAGAGCCGAGTTGTAGTGATTGTTATCTCTTCTCTGGATCTACCCACCCAGCAAAACTGTCAGGCTCCAGGCTGGTACTGGGGGTTGTCTGCACAGAGTCCTGTGAAGTGAACCGTCTGTGTGTCTCTCAGCCATGGATACTTGTGCCTGCTCCACTGGAGGTGGCAGGGGGGTGAAATGGACTTTCTGAGAGTCCTTAGTTTTGGTTGTTTTTAGAACTATTTTTGTGCTGGTTGGCCTCCTGCTGGGAGGTGGTGCTTCAAGAGAGCATCAGCTGTGATACTACGGTGGGGGGAAGAGGTGGTGGATGAGGCCCTAGAACTCTCAAGAGTATATGCCCTTTTTCTTCAGTTACCAGGGTGGATAGGAAAGGACCATTAGGTGGGGGCAGGCCTAGGCATGTCTGAGCTCAGACTCTACATGGACAAGTCTTGTCCAGGCAGTAGGTGAGCAGGGCTGAGAACTTGCCCCAGGCTACCTGCTTCCCAGCTGTGAAAGTAATTAGGGCTTTCCTTCTTTCTTCACCTGTGGCGTCTGCACACCAGATTCACGCCCTCCCCTGAGTTCTAGCCAGGAGACTTCTCAATTGGTTCAAATTGTTACAAAGTTCAGCTGGGGGTTTCCATCTCCTTGTGGCTTTTTCCCATTGACTCTGGGAGCCCTCCTCTAGGAGCCCTGTGAGGCAAGGCAGAAATGTCTTGCTAGGGAACCCAGTGAGGCCACAGGGATGTTCCCACTGCTTCCTCTACCCTTGAATTTCGCTTGGCGCTCTAAATTGACTCAGCTCCAGGTAAGGTCACAATCTTCTCCCATAATCTAGACCTTCAGGTTCCCCAGTGGGTAAGTGTGTTTGGTGGTAGATGAGCTCTCTTTCCTACTTCCACAGTTTCGGCACTCACAGTATTTGGGGTATTTCCCACTTCTATCCTGCAGTCTTTCCTACTATATTCATGCAGTCGTTCTGGAGCAGAAGTTCATAATGAGAGCCTCCACACACCTGCAGCAAACTTTTGCCTGGACATTCAGGCATTTCCATATATCCTCTGAAATCTAGGCACCACAGGTTCCCAAACCTCAATTTTCGATGTATGTGCACCCATAGGCCCAACATCTCATGTAAGCTGCCAAGACTTGGGCCTTCACCCTTTGAAGCAATGGTCTGAGCTGTATCTTGGGCTCTTTCAGTCATGATGGAGCTGAAGGCACCATGTCCCAAGACTGCATAGAGTCAGGGTGGCCCTGGGCCCAGCCCACAAAACTATTTTTCCTTCCTAGGCTTCCAGGTCTGTGATGGGAGGGGATGCCATGAAGGTCTCTGACATGCCCTGGAGACATTTTTCCTATTGTCTCATTGATTAACATTCAGCTCCTTGTTACTTATGCAAATTTCTGCTGCAGGCTTGAATTTCTTCCCAGAAAATGAGGTTTTTTTCTTTTATCACATCTACAGGCTGCAAATTTTCCAAAGTTTTATGCTCCGCTTCTTCTTGAGTGCTTTGCGGCTTAGAAATTTTTTCTGCCAGATATCCTAAGTCATCTCTCTCAAGTTCAAAGTTCCATAGACCTCTAGAGCAGAGGCAAAACGACACCAGTCTCTTTGTTAAAGCATAGGAAGACTCACCTCTATTTTATACTAGTGAGCTAAACTAACCCTCCTAAACTTCACATCAACCAACTCCTAAAAAGGGTTATTACATCCATACCAAGGCTGATGCCTTAACTATTGTTAAAAATCTCATAGTATGATGTAAAGTGAGAGTATAATATAATCTTATTGCTAGGTCATCTTTGATTTTATACAGAAACACAAAAATGCCAACTTTTCTGTTTGCAAGGGAAATACCAAAGCAAACACCAGAAGGAGAGTTATATGCATGATTTGTTTTTTCAAAACCATGGAGGTAAGAAATCAACATTCAAACAAAAGACAAATGATGAATATTTCTTCAGAAAATATAAAGTCCTTCCTATTATTTTGTCAAACATTTTCAATATTCTGACCATTTTTATGTACACAATTGAATTCTGTTTTAGCTGAAATTAACTTTGTTGTTTTCATTGTTCTAAATTAACACCTTCTTCCTTGAGTCTTTATTGAGATGTGGAAAAATATTTTATTTTCCTTTTTTATTGTGCTAATGATATGTGAAAAGGTATATACAGATGGTACATAAGAACAGGAAAATATGTGTAATAATATTAGTCATAAAGAATTTGCAAACTGAGGCCACAATGATTTGTCACCATATACCTACCAGAATGACTAAAATAAAAGTAATAAAACACCAAATTCTGATTAGCAGGAACAAAAACTGGATCTTTCATACATTGCTGGTGGGAATGTAAAATTGTACAGCCATGCTAAAAAAGAGTATAGTATATTCTTAAGAAAGTAAATATAGGTTTATCATATCACCCAACAATTGTGTTATTGGGCATTTATACCAGATAAGTAAAATATAGGTTCACACAGTAACCTATACATGAATGTCTGCAGCAACTTTATTTGTAACAGTCAAAAGTTGAAATTAATTCAAATATATTTCAATGGGTGAATTGTTAAGCTGTGAATTGATAAGCAGTATATCCATACTGTGGAATACTACACAGCAAAAAAATAAGCAATTTATTGATGCATGTAAAAATGTGGATAGCATTTTAGGAAATTATGCTGGGTTTAAGAAAAGCCATTTATATAGCATTCTTGAAATGAAAAAGATATATAGGATAAGGAACAGAATTGTATTGCCAGATATTAGGTGGTTTGTGGCTGGGAAGGGTTAATGGGAGAAGGAGGGATCCCTATGGTTGAACTATTCTATGTCTTGATTGTGATAATGGTCACACAAATCTATACATGTGATAAAATTGCATAGAACTAAACACACACACATCTGCAAAATTAGTGAAACCTGAGTGAGGATAAGATGGGTATAATTTGTCTAGTGTATTTCCTGGTAGTGACATTGTACTATATTTACAAAAAATGTTACTATTGGAGGGAAAATTAGTGATGGATATATGGGATCTCTTTCTATTATATTTTATAATCTATCTCAAAATAGCCCAACAAAGGCAGATGGTGCATTTGGATTGTCATATCTGAACAGGAGCTCTCAGGACTAGTCTGTGTTGTAGTTACATGGAATAAAAACTAGATAGAAACAAAGAGGCTCTGCTGCAATTGATTTTTTAAAAAGAAGACATCCAAATATGTTTAACTAATTCTTCTGCATGTTTAAGAAGGCAATATGCTTTCTTCTTCAAAATAGTTTAAATCATTACGTAGTATTTATTTATTAGTTTGACTCATTTGCTATTGATACTATAGGAAGTACAGTACTAAAATTTAGATCATATATCTAAGTAGTTTGAACATTTTTATTAATATGTATTATGAATATATATCATCAAGAATAATCAACTTTCTTATGTTAAAATTATATGATTATATAAACTATATCTATGTGTGTATATATATATAAAACAAGTACATATTAAAGTATGTCTATAATAACAATTTTAAATAAGAGAATTCTGTGAGACATACTACTCCTTATCTTGAACAACATTTCAGCTAGGTTTCATTTACATAAATATAATTTTATGTACATGTACACTGGCATATAAACTACAGAAGGACAGAGACTTTTCCTGTGATTATAGTACCATTCTCTACATTCAAGGATACCAGTTTCTCAATCACTCTCTGGTGGACTCACTCACTTGAAATGGAAGCACCTTTTTTCTCCACCTCCATGAGTAGAAATGATATCTCAACATAATAAAAACTCCTTACCAAAGATGTTTTTGCTAACAACCTCTCCCACTTCTATATCAATTGTAAACCTTTTGAAAAATAGTTTTTAGATGCATGATTGAATAATCCTAATGTAACAAATTTTGTTTGCAAGTTAGAATCATCCTAAATTGTCTGAAACTCATTTTATAATGCAGGATCTTTTCTCCTCAGTTTGGGAGTTTCATCCAAAACATTAAGCCCACACCACTCCCAATAATATAGTCTATTAAAATACACATATTGGTCATAAGTTCTCCTTATTTGGGAAGATAGTAAATTAATATATTTCCCTGTTTAGTGTATTTACTGTAATAATATTTTCTTTTTAATGTGACTATTTCTGTAAGCTATTAATTTTCATAAAAACTTTTAAAACCAATTTTTTATTTGACTTTCAATTCTAGATAATTTCACTGATTATAAAGTTTTCTTTCTGATCTACTCAATTTTATTTGATGTACAATTCTACCACTGATATAATAATTAGAAATAATGTTCCTATTCTGAGATGAGTTAAATATTACGTCCATTTTTCTCTTAAATTTAAAAAAGTTACAACAGGCAACTATTTAACTTTTCTTCGAATAGTTTTTTAAAATAAAAACTTATAAAACATTTCTAACATCCCTTAAGGATTTGTAGTGTTACGTTTTCCATAAGACATGTTTTCTGTATAGTCGGTTTTTCTAGTAGACTGTCTCTGGATCTTTATGACAATTCTATAATGTTCTGTTATTGTAGGTTAATAATAGTACATGCTATCTTAAAACCATCTGTACAATTATAAAGGAATACTTTATCAACACTACATAATTCTAAATTAAAATGCTTCCAGCATTCATTCTTTTATCTTTGGAAACACTGAAAATGGACTGAATGCACTGAAAATGCCATTATAAATAAGACAATTGAACAACATGCTTAAATAGGGTGAAGAAAATGATACGCTTTATCTTAATGTCCTTTGAAAATTAAAACTGAATTTTCTAACGTGTACAAAATTTTATTTTAAAGTAAAATGTTAAAAGGAATATATATGTATATGTGCAGATAAATGTGTTCAAATTAGTATATACATAAATACATCTTAAACTCATTTATAATTTTAAAATTTAATGAAATACACTTTACTTTTTAAATACTATTTTTATTGAAGTCTAAAACACAAAAAAATGCTATGGACTGAACGTTTGTGCCCCCCCACAAAATTCATGTAAGTTTAATCTTCAGTGTAATGCTGTTTGGATGTGAGGTCTTTGGAAGGTATTTAATTCTTCAGAATAGAGCCCTCATGAATGGGATTTATGACTTTATAGCAAGAGACAAGGGAGAGATTGGTTCCTTTCTCTCTCTGCCATGTGTGGACACAAGAATATGAATTTTCACAAACCAAAAAGACAGCCCTCATCAGACACCAGATCTGTTGATGGTTGCATCTTGAATTTCCCAGGTTAGAACTGTAGGAAGTAATTCTCTGTTGTTCAAGTCACATAGTATATGGTACTTTTCTCTAGCAGCCCTGACTGACCAAGATAGAAAAAATTCCCCTTCTGGTCATGATAGAGTAATAGTAACCATATTTACTCTCCTGTATGAAAGAAACTTTTAGAGAAAAAGTTTAAGACACTGGGCATCAGGCAGCCAAAACAGAGGTCAGGAAACAAAAGAGGATAGCACTAACATTGCCCAAGCTTACTGTGGTGAGAGAGTGTTTCCAGGCTATGTAAAAAGACTGGAGGAGCAGGGTGAGATGGAAAGGGAGGCTTCAGACCTAAACTCATGGCCTCCTTCAGTTGAGCAGATGAAGCTAAGAGTCTGTGAAGACCAGGCACTTAGAGTTAAGACAGGATATCAGAGAGAAGGTAAAGATTCCTGAATATGGAGTGCCCTCCTTTGGTATTAATCACAGACTGATCAGTGCATTCTTGTGAGGAAATGACCCAAAGCCAAGAAATGAATGATCAGGAACTGCTAAAGAGCACAGTGCGTAGTTCTCACTCAGAGAAGACGATAGTGCCTATTACCACCAAAATAATGGAAAAACTCATCATTCTTGTGACATTAGATGGGATTCTCAAGAAGGTTGTTCCTTAGTAGTGAGGAATCATTATTCCTAGACTGTTAGTCTTACCTAACAAACCATGAAAGCATGGCCCAAAAAGATCAACCTGTTTCCAAGCAACTTATCTGTATCACAGAATGAAGTCTAACAATATTTCCAAATAAATAAGGATCACCATTATTCAACAAGATAGAGTCCACAATGTCTGGCATCCACATAAAGATGACCTAGTATGCCAAAAAGCGGGAATATATGCTTCATAATGAAGAGGCTATTGATCAATTGATACAAATCCAGAACTGACTCAGATTTGTAAACCAGGATATTATAACAATTGTTAGAACTGTATTCCATATGTTTTTCAAAAAATTAATGCTGTTGAAGTACAAAAAAGGCCAAAATTAAATGTCCAGAAGTAAAACTATGATATCTGAAATAACTACATAGGTTGAATTAATGGCAGATTAGACATTGCAGAAGAAAATAAAACTTCAATTGAAGAAGGATATGCAAAGTATATGAAATGAAACACAGAAAGAAATAAAAAATTCAACAAATATAGTGAGCTGCAGAGCAACTTCATGTGACCTAATATATAAGTAACTGGAGTCTCTCATGGAGAGGAGGAAGGCTTGTGCTATGGCAGTGATGAAGGTCATGAAAGAGAGGAAAGAAGCTGTTGTGGAGAAAAAAACTGAACTTGACACTAGACAGTTGTGGAAGAAGACTTTGACGCTTAATTATAATCTAATCATTAGAAATATTATAACCTCAAGTATATTCCAGATTTAAGTTGAATCAAAGAAAGGGAAAATACAGCATCTAATAATTTAAACAACTAAAAGGATTGTGGAATTAGAAGCTCATATGGACATTGTCTGGATCTTCAGGGTTCAATTATTTTAGTCTCTCAGTAATTCAGAATGATTTATTTGCAGATCAAACTGTTTAGACGTATGATAAGATGACCCAGATAGAATACAACATAAGTTGGAAAACAATTATTCCCGAGGATATCAAGATTGTATTCTCCCATTATTGACTTAACTTCTGATTGCTACTCTAATTTTCCCATCTGGCTATATGAACCTGAATATTACTAATCACTGCCAGAAAGATTTAAATTTATCAAATGTGATTTTTATCAGATATTATACCCAAATTATCTTTTATAGTTACATAGTCTTTCTTTAAATACTTATAATTTCATCAGAAAAATAAGAGATAATCACAGGCAACAGCCCAAATCTATAAAAACTCACATCTTCTTTTAGTTGAAAAAAGATAAAAGGTAAATTCACTTGTACAATATTACAGATTTGTCTAAAAAATATATTTTCTATACATAGTGAACTTCATGACTATACATTCTAAGAAAAATAATAATTCCTACAATTTGCTGAGTATCAGGCTCCTTGATAAATGTTTAATATGTAGTTATCATGACAAAAACACTGGCAGAAAACATTTTTCTGAATTAATACAGAGAAGTTAGAAAACGGCTGAGTATATTTTCAATGTATACATAACTTCAAGTATTGTTTACTCTATAAAATAGTGCTGCTATAATGTGCATCTATATCGGAAACTCCATTTTAAAAACATAAATATAATTGTTTTATGTTTGTATTAATAACCTTGTAATTATAAATTTATCTTAGAATTTTGATGAATTATTATAAATTCAAAGTATATTTCTTGAGTTTTTATGAGTGCTCTTGAAAAAACCTAGAAGTGCTAACTATAATTCCTTAACTAATCAATCTTTACTACTTTCATTTCTCAAGAATTTTCTCTTTGTCTCCACTCTGGCTCACACACATACACATACATATTCACAAAAAAATAAAATTTTAAATGTATATCATGGAAATATCTTCTAGGTTAGAAATTTTAAATGCATCATCATTTTTAATAATTATGCACTACTTCTTATGTTACCATATCATGATTTATTTAGCCATCTCCCAATGGTTGGAGATTTAAATATCCTTGTATTTCAGTATTATAAATAGCTCTGAGATGAACATTACATACCACAGATATTTTCCACCAATTCTGCTATTCATCTGCTGTGTATGTCACTATTGTCTACATTTGAGTCCAATTTCTTTTTTATTGATAGTCTGATAGCCTTTCAGAAATCTAGTTTGATGTTCACTCCCATCAACAGGGAGCGCATAATTAGACATGTGGTTTGGAAGGGTGATCCTCAACAACTTGGAAGTTGGTCTAAAGTGGGGAAAATGTAGAAAAGTGTTAATTTCAAAATAATCCTAAAAAGAGGAGATGATAATACATATTAAAATAGTGACCACATTATGGATAGGAGTGAAGAATGAGGCATTTTCTGACATGGAAAAGAGTCTCTCTAGATTAAGATCTCCTTGAAGATGGGGACTATAGCTCGCTCTTCTCCATTCCAAGTGCTTATTGTAGTTACTGGCACATAGTATGGGATAAACAAAGATGCAAAACAAAATATAATGGAATGAATGAAAAGAGTATTTATAGATATGAATGCCTATGTTGTGTGGATACTGAATGAGAGTAAGAAAATAAAGATGACTGTCTTTTTTCTTTGTTTGTTTCTGTTGTGGAAATAAATGCCATGCTCATCTTTTATTTCCACTTTGATTGGCATTAAAAAATTATAGAATTTATGCATGGCAACCCCTCCTAAGAATTCTCCTCTGTTCTTCAAGTCATTACTCCAGGGAACATTAATTTATTCTCTTCTAAATTATCATAAACATTTACTGTTAATTTGTATTCTATGTTATCACTTACTTTATTTCCTCTACTTGATGGTGATGTACTTGACAAGTAAAATGTTTTGTTCAAATGTAAGTCTTCTACACTGCCTAATGTAATACTTTGCATGATATAAATATATTTAAATGTATAAATGAAAATAATTTGTGTGTAGCTGTATTCTGTATAGCAGAGTCATTACTGATTTTTGTTATTTTTGAAGAAATGAATATTGTTTACTTTCATTTTCATCCTACTATATTTTGTGCATCAGGGAATTGTTTCCCAAACACCCACCTGCTGTTTGATTTATGGCATACTGAGTCACCTTAAGACTTTCCACAATCCGTGCTCAGACACCCCTGTAATCAACTAACCAATCAATCTTATTTAGAAGGTAGACGAGTAATAATAGAGTGTGTGAGAGCAAAAAACAGGGAATAAAAATGTATAAAAGGAAACACATTCTGTGTGCTTCCAACATGTTTCTTGTTACTAAACTTTCATTTCTCAATTCAGCCCCAGGTATCAGGGCATTTCACTCCAGATATTTTCACAAATTTTGTGCATTTCACTCCAGAAGTAAAGCAGAATAATACTTTCCCTAACAGAATTGGAAGTCTGTATGCTAACTTTGCAGGCTAGCACAGAACATCTCATACAAATAATTTACATCTTCTTAAAATCATGTAAAATTTATCTTGTTACTTAGACCTTTGGGAATTATTTTAGATCCAAGTGAAATACAGTATTAAAATAATTTTCATCTTATCAATTAAGTGTTTTATAAAAAGAGCCAAAAATCTTGATCTTTGGATGGAACTACAAACTCTGTAATCACAAGCTCTGTTATTTTACTAAGCATAAGGCCATGGACAAGTTATTTAGCCTCCTTTCGAGTCAGTTTTCACAACTCTATTAATAGATAAATTGTAATGAAGAGTGCAATTATAAGATTTAGAAGGAATAAAATAGGTGATGTTCTGACACTGTCTGTCACATAGTAAGTAATAAATACATATAAGCTTTTACATTTATTAGTATTACTAAGTTAAGGATTCTTGAAACAGTCTCCAATCTGCTTCAGCTTACGTAGATACATATCTTCTCTGTACTCTCCCACTACTTGTCATATTGGGAAATCTGTTCATCTTAGAGCAACTGCACCCCAAATGTGGCCTTTATTACATAAATTGCAATAATTAACTATAGCTCTTATCTGATAATGTCTTAATAGCATATAGAAAAAAATAATTAAGAAGTCATTGTAGATTCTTCTCAGGGAGAGAACTATTTTGTTTAGAAAAATGTCCGCTGGATATGGGTGAATATAGAACCAGCATCCTCTAAGTGTGGTCTGAATGCGTTGGAATGAGCAGTGAGTCTGGAAGAAGGGAGTAGCAGCAAAAGAGAAAAGCCCACAGGAATCTTCCATGGAAATAGATGACCAAGGAATTTTTTCAGAATGGAGAGCGTATTATATGTTTTCTTTTTTGTGGATAAACTATACCTTGTATTTTCTCTCAAATCTAAAATTATACTAAAAAAACACTGCTTAGTATTTTAAATCTTGGAAGTGGAGATGTAATTTTATATTTGTGTAAACATGAAGCATCGAGAAGGCTGTAGGCATTATTGGAAGTGCAATCATTAACACAATGGGAACAAGAAATTGCAAAGAGGGGATTTTAAAAATTAAAAAAAAAAAAAAATGTGGCTGGGTGTGGCTCATTCCTGTAATCCCAGAGTTCTGGGAAGCCTAGGCAGCCACATTATTTAAGCCCAGGAGATGAAGACAAGTTGAACCCCCGTCTCTACAAAAAACACAAAAATTACCCTGGCCTGGTAGCGTGCACCTGTGGTCCCAATTACTTGAGAAGCTGAGGTGGGAGGATCGCTTGAGTCCAGGAGGTCAAGGCTGCAGTGAGCTGTGATCACACCACTGCACTCCAACCTGGGCAGCAGAAGGAGACCCTGTCTCAAAAATAAAAAATGAAATAAATAAATAATGTAAGCCATTCGTAGACTTTCTGTATCATGTATTAGATTTTTCATAGGATATAGATAGGAATTCAAGTCAATTTTATTTAAGTTGAATGTCGGGGTAACACCAGACCATATGTCTTCTTAACAGCATATTAATTTAGAGAACACTATATTATACATAAGTATTTTTTTCTATTGATTTATTGATTTAATATTTGTTATTATTTTAATACTTACTGATTTAATATTTGTAATTGACCTAATTTTTGGTATTTATTTAATATTATTATTTTGTTATTGATTTAATTATTATTAGTATTCTAGTTGACAGAGATTATTGTAATAAATATATTGCATATCTTTCTGAGAAGGCTGAAACATTGCATTGCTGCTCATTTTCCATTCTGGGATATGTATTTTATATCTTCTTGGTGATAATCAGACTTTTACAATTTGAAAGATTTTTTTCCCACAGAGGCAATATACTCTGTAGAATAGTGAGCTGGATGATACAGCAGATACTTTATTTTAGGGGCTATTCTTTCCCCGGTTCAATTGTATGGCTGTACTATGAAGAGCCATATTTGAAAAACCAGCATGTTCCCTCGCTACAGTTGTTCCATAGGAGTAGGTACTATCAAGAGCTGAGCTGAACTGAGAGAGCTGAGCTGCCAGGTGTTGGGGTAGGCAATTGAAACAATGAGCCACAATAAAAATAACCATCAAGGCTTAATCACTTACTGTGAGAGTGTAACTAAGGGGCTAAACCTAGAGGAAGCAACAGTTCCTTGACTGTTGCATTTTTCCCATAGAATAGCACTGGGTAGAGGTCAAATGGATGAGCACAGATGAGGGAGGCCTCACTGCAGAGGAAGCTGCAAGTAAAAGATTTTTGTCATTTGATGGACCCAGGAAATAGTGGTAGAGAGAGGGAGAATGGTTAAGAGTGAAAAAATATTTAGTATTGAGTCTAAGTGGAGCAAAGCATCCCAAGAATCCTCCAAAAACAAAACCTCCCAATGGAGGCTCCTTTGGTAGGGGTACATACAGATGTGTTAAAGAGCATGGCCAGCAAAAGGGACCTGAGTCCCTGCCTATAACTCTTTTCAGACATTGCAATGCCCTAGCTGTGCATCATGTTCGGTGTAGATCATATTTTTCCTGTGAAACATAACCAGGTAAAACCTTTGTGGTTGCCACAGGCCAGTAGCTAGAATCCTCCGACATAATCTAGACTGGGTCTGTTACCTATGCTTACTCAGATCCCAAACCTCTGTCCATAGTCAATGGGTCCATAGTAGGATACTTGCTCTCATGAGAAGATAAATTCTATCTAGTCTAAAGTGGTAAACAGAATCATTAGATGTGGAGCTTTTTTAAAAAAAATGCCTGTTTTCCCCATATACAGACTAAATAAGCAAAAATAGGTGGTTACCAATAATAAAGAAAATAAAGCAAATGCAGTAAAGTAGCAAGGAGTGAAAAAATAAAAGAACTCCAATGTCATATGAGAGCTTGAGTCTCATTAATTCTTGAGGTCCAGATGGACTTCTGTGCTTCAATCTCCATAGATATTTCTTGTTATTATAATGTGCAATCCCCTACTTTGTTTGAATTAGCTAAACTGCTTCTATTATTTGAAACCAAGAGTGGCAGAAAACACAAATGGCCAGATAGAAAACCAAAACAGAAATATGCTGTTTGAAATTTTTGAAACATACACAGTCACTTCTGGTTAATTTTCTCTAATGGAGGCTTATTGCTTGACAAAGCAATTTATTATACATATCAATTGAATCTATAGATTTTTTAAAACTTGTGTTTGTCTTCTGAAATGTTTGTCCTATATAGCTTCATTCAGTCCTCTGAATGGAGGTAAAATCAAATAATAAGGTTTCTGTATCGAGACTGATTAATAATCTTAAAAAAATTAGGTTTAATAAGCTTTTGTCAATTTACTTGAGATCCTTCATATGGTAGCATATCAAGTCAATAAATAAATATTTTAATTTTGGTTCTCTCTTTCTCCCTCCAACTCCAACCTTCGACGTATTTTAGAAATATTGCATGATAATTAACTGAGCGTAGTCTTTGCAGAACAACAATAGGCCAAGTAATATGAATTGGAAGTCTGTTAGCAAGAAGAGTCTGCCCATAAAGATGACTGTAGAATTGCATGCAGATAGTGGGAAGTCTCTTTAACTGAATGGGTGAATAATAACTTCATGAGTGGAGAAAGAGTGGATGAAAAGATATTTTGTATAGGTTTGTATAGATAATATTTAAAAATAACAGAACCCTAGTTTGATTAACGAGCTGGTAGATCTGTAAAGGGCAGAATGCTACAAATGCTCTTGATTTTATGATTCTGGAGTGCCAGACACTTTGGAAATTTTCCATGTATGAGAAGTAAAGCGTGATTTGACAATCTGATGTAGGACTATTTTTTAGCTGAGTCCTATAAAATTAGTTATTTTGTAAAAAACTTGAGAACCTGCAACCTACCAACACAACACAGGAAAAATATTGCCTCTTCAGTCGATGTAATATAAATTTTCAAAAATAATACCCAATGGTG
This sequence comes from Chlorocebus sabaeus, assembly GCF_047675955.1. Lineage (NCBI taxonomy): Eukaryota > Metazoa > Chordata > Mammalia > Primates > Cercopithecidae > Chlorocebus > Chlorocebus sabaeus. The sequence continues at coordinate 60,048,341 of NC_132915.1, forward strand.
GTGATAAGCAATAGCAGCAATATATTGATTGGATCTAACTCTTTTCTCCATTGTGTGTGAACTCTAGGTAGACGCTCTCCTTGAGATCTGTGTGGCTCCTTGAGAAGTCAGAGGATGGTAGAAGTCATCAAAGGTAGATTTCGTTTTGTTGGTTTTTTTTCCTTACCTTTTAATCTTGAAATATAAACAAACACACAAGAATTTTCAAATATAGGACACAGAGTACTCTGTGCCTTTCGTCCAAATTTCCTCAGTGGTGATAATTTATGTAACTGTAGAATAATATTAATTCCAGAAAACTGGTTTCAGTATAGAACTGTTAACTAGATTATAGATCTTGCTAAGTTTTTTTTCCATTTTTATTTTTTTAAATTACCATTTTAACGTATATTCTTGTGTCTGTATTTGTACATATGAGTACACAGTTCTATGCAATTCATCTATCACTCTGTCATCTAACGAGTACACATTTGTTGTAGTTGTTATTTTTACAACAAAAAATAAAAGTACTGAACTCTTCCATCATCACAAATGACCTCCCTCATGTTATGACTTTCTGTGCACAAGCCCATGCCTACCTGCCTCTTGACAACCACATATCTGTTATCAACCACTATCCTATAGTTTCAACAATGCCGTATCATGCTTTATAAATAAAACAATACAGAACTTAAACTTCAGAAATTGACCTCTTTCACAAATAATAATTATATAGAAATCCATCTAGGTAGTTGCATGTGTCAATATTTGCTTCCTTTTCTTGTTGAGTAAAATTTATGACATAGATGTAACATAGATATACATCTATGTTAGATACATCTATGTTACATCTATGTATATCTATGTTACATCTAACATCTAACATAGATGTACATCTGTTACATGTAACATAGATATACATAGATGTAACATCGATGTAACATTTACCCAATGAAACACATTTGGATACTTCCAAATTTTGACTATTACCAAAAAAAAAAAAAAAAAAAAAAAAAAAAGGCTGCTATGGCTATGGACATTGATATACAGGTTTTAATAGGAATGTTGTTTTCACTTAGTTGCCTGTAAGTGTGATTGCTAAATTGTATGTTTGGACATGTATAATTTTATAAGAAACTGCAAAATTACTTCTCAGAGTGGCTGTACTATTTTATATTCCCACCAGCAACGTATGAAAGGTCTAGTTTCTTCACATTCTCAGAAGCATTTGGTTTTGTCATCATTTTTTTTTTTTTTTTATTTTAGCCATTCTAATGTCTGTAGTGGTATCTCATTGTAGCATTAATTTGTATATTCTTAGTAGTGAATGATATTGAACAAACTTTTATATGTTTATTTCCTCATATCTCCTCTTTGGTGAAATGTTGGCATGTATTTTGCTGATTTTCTAATTTAATTTTTGTTGCCTCTTGACTCTTTGAGAGTTCTTTGTAGATTCTATATATGAGTTTTATCAGATATGTGATTTACAAATGTTTGCCTTTATCCATAGTCATATTTTTGTTTTCTCTTTAACGCCTCTAACAATGGTATTTCCTTTAATAAAGCAGAGTTTTTTTGAATAATTAATAGTACAAAAGAAAACAGATATGGCCATATTTGCATGCTGAGTTTGTGGAGATATTTAGATAAGTAACATAATCATTACCAAATATGTTATAGTGATGAAAAATACATTCCAATTTTCAAATAATTGATTTAGACATCACTATTTAGAATACAACCTACACATAAGTAGGAGGCTTGCATTTAAGTGAACTAAATTGGAACAAAAATGTGATTTCTTTTTTTTTCCTAAACACAAATATTTTGACTTTCGTTCACTCTTTGAATTAATTAAAACGAAAAGAAGTTAATGCCCAAACACGTTTCCATATATATTTTTTCTGAGCCAATATTTTGACATTTGTGTGTAATATTCAACTAGAACTATCTCAAAACTTCTATTAAAATTAAAATCCAACAATATTGTTGATTGCCTTGTAAGAAATACTTAATTTTTTTCCATTTTAATTTAGTTTTAATAACAGTGCATTGTTTCTAATAATGAAAAACTGGCATATTCACCTAAGCTAATTTAGAAATATAAGATATTACCTGATGTGGTTTGGGTGTGTCACCCAAATCTCATCTTGAAATGTAGCTCCCATAATTCCCATGTATTGTGGGAGGGAACTGGTGGGAGATAATTGAATCATGAGAATGATCTCCCCCATATTGTTCTCATGGAGTGAATAAGTCTCATGAGATCTGATGGTTTTATAAGGGGTTTCCACTTTTGCTTGGCTCTCATTCTCTCTTGTCTGCTGCCATTTAAGACATGCCTTTCACTTTTTACCACGATTGTAAGGTCCCCTCAGCCACATGGAACTCTGAGTCCACTGAACCTCTCTTTCTTTATAAATTACCCAGTCTTGGATATGTCTTTATTAAGAGCGAGAAAATGGACTAATATAGTAAATTGGTACTGGGAGAGGGGCACTGCTGTAAAGACACCTGAAAATGTGGAAATGACTTTGGAACTAGGTAACAGGCAGAGGTTGGAACAGTTTGGAGGGTTCAGAAGAAGACAGGAAAATGTGGGAATGTTTGGAACTTCCTAGATACTTGTTGAATGGCTTTAACCAAAATGCTGATAATTATATGGACAAGGAAATCCAGGCTGAGGTGATCTCAGACGGAGATGAGGAACTTGCTGGGAACTGAAGCAAAAGCGACTTTTGTTATGTTTTAGCAAAGAGACTGGCAGCATTTTGCCTCTGCCCTAGAGATTTGCGGAACTTTGAACTCGAAGTAGATAATTCAGGGTATCTGGCAGAATAAATCTATCAGTAGCAAAACATTGAAGAGGTGACTTGGGTGCAGTTAAAGGCATTCAGTTTTAAAAGGTTAACAGATCATAAAAGTTTGTAAAGTTTACAGCCTGACAATGCAATAGAAAAGAAAAACTCACTTTCTGAGGAGAAATTCAAGCCAGCTGCAGAAATTTGCATAAGTAACCGGTATCCAGATGTTAATGACCAAGAATGAGGAAAATGTCTCCAGGGCATGTCAGAGAACTTTGCGGCAGCTCCTCCCACCACAGGCACAGAGGCCTAGGAGCAAAAAAACGGTTTTGTATGTCGCCCCTCTGCTGTGTGCAGCCTAGGAGCTTGGTGCCCTGCATCCCAGCCACTCTAGTCATGACTTTGGCTTCAGAGGGTTCAAGCCCCAAGCCTTGGTAGCTTCCCCGTGGTGTTGAGACTGCAGGTGTACACATGTCAAGACTTGAGATTTGGGAACTTTCACCTAGATTTCACTGGTTGTATGGAAATGCCTGGATGTCCAGGCAGATTGCTGCAGGTATGGGGCCCACACGGAGAACCTCTGCTAGAGCAGTAAGGAAGAGAAATGTGGGGTTGAATCCCCCACACAGAGTTCCTACTTGAGCACTGCCTAATGGAGCTGTGAGAAGAGGGCCACCATCCTCCAGACCCCAAACTGATCCACCAACAGCTTACACTGTGTGCCTAGAAACACCACATACACTCAATGCCAGACCATGAAAGCAATCAGGAGGGAGGCTACCCTGCAAAGCCACAGGGGAAGAGCTACCCAAGGCTGTGGGAGCCCACCTCTTGCATCAGTGTGACCTGGATGTGAGACATGGAGTCAAAGGAGATTATTTTAGATCTTTAATATTTGACTGCCCTGCTGGATTTAGACTTTCATGGGGCCTGGAGCCCCTTTGTTTTGGCCAGTTTCTCCCATTTTGAATGGCATATTTATCCAATGCCTGTACCCCCCTAGTATCTAGGAAGGAACTAAGTTGCTTTTGATTTTACAGGCTCATAGCTTGAAGGGACTTGTCTCAAATGAGACTTTGGACTGTGGACTTTTGAGTTAATACTGAAATGAATTAAGACTTCAGGGGCCTGTTGGGAAGGTATGATTGGTTTTGATATGTGAGAACATGAAATTTGGAAGGGGCCAAGGGTGCAATGATGTGATTTGGTCATGCCGCCACCGAAATCTCATCTTGAATTACAGTGTCCATAATTCCCACATGTTGTGGGAGGGATCCAATGGGAGATAATTAAATCATGGGGGCAGTTTCCCTATACTATTCTCGTGGTAGTGAATAGGTCTCACAAGATCTGGTGATTATATAAGGGTTTTTCCCTTTCACTTGACTCTCATTCTTTCTTGTCTGCCACCATGTAAGATGTGCCTTTTGCCATGATGTAAAGCCTTCCCAGCCACGTGGAACTGTCAGTCCATTAAACCTCTTTTTCTGTATAAATTACCCAGTCTCAGACATGTCTTTATCAGCAGCATGAAAACAGACTAATACATTACCCCTAAAATTATCAACCATTGACCTTTCATTGTTCTCAGAAGAAAATATTACAGATTACATTTTATGTTTACATTTGATTCTTCTGTAAGCTCACTTTAATTATCATTAAAAATGTTCCGATTTTTTTTTTACCATTGTGTAATGTTACAGTACCTTAGATAAAAGGATAATGATACTTATATGATACATGATAATTTTTGATGCTAAATTTAACAAATTTTGGTTGTAGAAAATAAAGTAATGATGCTGAATTGGTAGAAACCCTTGTTTATTAAATCTGTCTAGTTACTGTCATCATTTCCCAAACAGCTTTAAAAATGTTCTCGCCACATTTAACATATATATATATTGACTGAGGAATGTGTTAGAATAAAGAGTGAGCATGTAGTAATGACAACTGTTTTCATTGTGATGAGATGGAAACTATGAATAATTTACTATTATTTAATTAGCTTAAACTAATTAAATTTAAGTTTACTATTTTACTGGTGTTCTGTTCTCTGTTTAGTTATATTTTGAATACTCAAGGTTAAAATCTTATCTCTGACTTAAGGCATGTCAAATTTGAGGGAAGACAATTTGCATATGAGTTAATTAATCATTTCATATTTCTTCTTAATAAAATGTTAAATTTTGATTGCCAGATAAAGGTGTTAAAATAGTTTTGAGAAGACACAAAATAGATGAATTAATGGAAAAAATGAGCTAAAGCTGGGTTGTATTGGATTAGAATTTGGATTGGCAGATCTTGGCATAAGTATTACAAATATATGTAAGGTGATACAAATGAGGTAGTTAGAGAAGAAGTCATAGCAAGGATGTTCCTTTCTCTACAAATATTAATTTTGCTGTGACACTAAATAACAGTGCAATTCTAATCGTTTTCTCTTTATGTATCAAAATGAAGACTTGGGTACATGACAGGGTGAGGGAGTGGTCTAGATGTCTGACTAGAAGCAGCAGTGTGCGTGGCTTATATGGAAAGGAATGGAAAAAGTGACGAAATACAACACCTTCAACTGAAACGTCCAGGTACTCGCATTGGGACTAATCAAAGAAACAAATTGAGCCATGGAAAATGAAGAAAAGCAACACACAATAACAGCCAACCTGGGAGTAACACAGAGTCAGGGGAATCTCCACTGACCTACACCCCATATCCTGTATCTCTCTGGGGTGTGGGTTAAGCAAATGACCCTTGGCCATAACCACTACCAGGATCCCTTCCTCTGCTTCCAAGTTGGGGAAGGAACATGAACACTGAGATCTCCACAGAGCTGCAGTGGGTAGTCCAGTAGTGCCAAGTCATGACCTACACATACACTCACTACCCACTGGTGAGTGAATGTGTGGTCCCGGGAAACCACGCTGATCCTACGGATCTTTGCAACCCTTGGGTCAGGAGATCTTGTGAACCCACTCCACCAGGGCCTTCACCTTTAGCCTGACAGACAGAGTTATGTGGAGTCTTGGCAGAGGCACCATTTGGGCATGCATGGAGACCCTGTAGTGTTAGATACTTAGAATTTCATGCAAAAGTAGCTGCTGCTCTGGTGCAAATGTGGAGGTTAGACCCCCATACAGACCCTTAGGAAAGAGGCTGATTCCAGGGGGCTGAGCAGTGACAGCCTACAAACCCCACTTTCATGGCAACTCACCAGATAAGACCTACTGGTTTTGAATTCCAGCCAGCTTCTGGTAGTGACATTGCACACCTTAAGAAGGAGCTCTCCATGGGAGGGACAGGACACCATCTTTGCTGTTTGGAAACCTTAGCTATTCCCACCTTCAGGATTTAGAGAGTCTGAGCCCACCTAGGGCAGAAGGAATCCCCCCAGCACGGCACAGCTATTCTATCAAAATATGGTCAGATTGCTGCTTTAATTGGGTGCCTGATCCCATTCCTCTTTGCTTGGTGGTACCTCCCAATTGAGGCCTCCAGTCACCCCTGTTGGTGTTCTCCGGCTGACAAAGTTTTCTAACCTCCCTGGGACAGAGCTCCCAGAGGGAGAGGAAGGACACCACTGTTGCTGTTTGGGCAACTCAGCCATTCCAACCTTTGGGCTTTGGAGTGTCTGGGGTGACTAGGGGCTGAAGCGAACCCCCAGCACAACACAGCTGCTCTGCCAATATGTGACCAGACTGCTTTTTTAATTGGGTCTCTGATCCCATTCCTCACCGGAAGGGACTTTCCAACTGGGGTCTCCAGCCACTTCCTATATGTACCTTTGGATTGGCAACAAGCCTGTACTTCCCAGGGACAAGGCTCCCAGAAGGAGGGAAAGGCTGCCATCTTTGTTGTTTTGCAAACTTCATTGGTGATACCCCCAGGTAATGGAAAACCCAAGATGACAAGTGACTAGGGTGGGCCACAAGTATACCACAGCATCCCTATGGAAAAGTGACCAGACTTTTATGTGGGTACCCGTTCCCATATCTCCTCACCAAGTTGTTCCTCTAGGCCTGGGCCTCCGGCCAAGCCACACCCTGCCAAAGTTATAGAGCCAGTGGCAACTCGGCAACTCCCTGGAGAGAGCCTCCAGGGTTAAATAAAAGCCTCACTGTTACTGCCTCTGCAGTGGAACTGCCCTTGACACCTTCGGAGTAACAAAGAAACAAAATGCCTAAGTGCCTTATCCACACCTCCAACAAGCTGCAGTCAACCCAAGGAAGGGAGGCCAGTCTGTCTCCCAGGAGTCCCACATTCTCCCCACTGCTCATCACTAGACAGAGAACTCTTGTCTTTGGCTCACAGCACAGACCCTCTATCCTGGGTTGATTGCATTGAGTAATTGCTGACCTGCATCTCTCTGGGGTGCAAGTCAAGCAAATGACCCTCAGCCATAACCACCACTAAGATCCTTTCCTCTGCTGCCTCCAAGTTGGGGAAGAAACATAAACACTGAGATTGCTCCAAAGCTGCAGTGGGAATCCCAGGAGTGCCAAGTAACAAAGTACAACCAGCACTCAAGTGGGGGAGGAACCTACGCTTTCAGAGCACTGAGAGGGAACATTGCTGCTGTGAGGAAACATAGGTTTATTAGTCTGTTCTCATGCAGCTATGAAGAAATGCCCTAAACTGGGTAATTTACAAAGAAAAAAGGGTTAATCGACTCACAGTTCCCTATGGCTTGGGAGGCCTCTGGAAGCTTATAATTATGATGGGAGGTACCTCTTCACAGGGCATCAGGAGAGATAATGAGAGCTGAGCAAAGTGGAGGAGCCCCTCATAAAGCCACCAGGTCTCATGAGAACTCACTCAGTATCACAAGGAAAGCATGGGGGAAACTACCCCCATGATTCAATTATCTCCACCTGGTACCACACTTACCACATGGAGATCATTATAATGAGATTTAGGTAGGGACACAGAGCCAAAGCATATCACTAGGGGAGTCACAAAACCGAGCAAGAGTCTATCAACTGACCAAAGATCCTAAAGGCCATCTGCTAGATCACACCCCAAAGCTTCAACACCAAAAATACCTCATTAACATAACCCCTTCTGAAACTAGAGACAATATGTCAGCTTCAAATAAAGACCCTGCACAAATCCTCAGCCTTTGGAAAACATTCAGAAAAGTTGTTTATTGACTATACTCAATCTACAATGCAGTTAAGGAACACCCACACTCAGAGATGATAAAAATCAATGCAAGAACTTTGGTAACTCAAACAGCCAGAGCATCATATGCCCTCCAGATGACTGCATCAGCTCTCCAACAACAGTTCTTAACTAGGTTTAACTGTCTGGAATGACAGAAATGAAATTTAGAATATGGATAGGAACAAAGATCATTGAAATTCAGGATGGTGGCAAAACCCAATCCAAGGAAAATAAGAATCATAATAAAGCAATAGAGGAGCTGAAGGACAAAATAGCCCATACCAAAAAGGACCTAATGTGTCAGACAGAAGTGAATAACACAATACAATAATTTCACAATGCAATCAAAAGTATTAATAGCAAAATAAACCAAGTTGAGGAAAGAATCTCAGAACTTGAACACTAGTTCTATGGAATAAGTCAGACAAAAATGAAGAAACAAGAATGAAAAGTAATAAATACCTGAGAAGTATGGGATTATGTAAAGAGACCAAATCTATGAATCACTAGCATCCCTGAAAAGGAGGGGGAGAAAGCAAACAACTTGGAGAATATATTTCAGAATATTATCCAAGAAAACTACCCCAACATTGGTACAGAGGCCAATGGTCAAATTCAGGAAATACAGAGAACTCCTGCAAGATTCTACGCAAGCAGATTATCGCAAGACTCATAATTGTCATATTTTCTCAGGCTGAAAAGTAGAGAAAGAATGTTTAGTACAGGCAGCTAGAGAGAAAGGGCAGATCACCTACAAAGTGAACCCCCTCAAGCTAACAGTGGACCTCTCAGCCAAATCCCTACATGCCAGAAGAGATTGGGGGCCTATATTCAACATTCTTAAAGAAAAAAAAAAAAAAAAAAACGAGAATTTTACATCCAGTCATACTAAACTTTCTAAGTGAAGGAGAAATAAGATCCTTTTCAGATAAGCAAATGATGAGGGAATTAATTACCACCAGACCTACTTTTCAAGAGATCTTAAAAGAAGCACTAAATATAGAAAGGGAAGAAAGACCACTACCAGCTAATACAAAAACACACTTAAACAGAGACATACCAGTGTTACTGTAAAGCAACCACACTAACAAGCCAACATAGTAGCCAGCTAACAGAACAATGACAGGAACAAATCCACATATATCAATACTAACTAGGCTAAATGCCCCATTTAAAAGGTACAGAGTGGCAAGCTGGATAAAATGCAAGACCCAATGGTGTGCTGTTTACAAAAGACCCTTCTCATGGGTAATCACATTCGTAGGCTCAAAACAAAGTGATGAAGGAAAATCTACCAAGCAGATGAAAAACAGGAAAAAAAAAAAAGCAGGGGTTGCAATCCTAATCTCAGACAAAACATATTTCAAACCAACAAAGATAAAAAAATGCAAAGAAGGACATTACCTAATGGTAAAGAGTTCAACAAGAAGACCTAATTATCCTAAATATCTATGTACCCAATACAGGAGTGCTCATATTCATAAAGCATGCTCTTAGAGACTTACAAAGAGACATAGACTACCAAATAATAATAGTGGGAGACTTCAACACTTCACTAAGTATCCAAAACGCATGGTACTGGTACAAAAACAGGCATATAGAAAAATGGAACAGAATAGAGGTCCCAGAAATAAAGCTGCACATCTACAACCATCTGATCTTCAACAAAGCTGACAAAAAGAAGCCATGAGGAAAACACTCCCTATTCATTACATGTTCTGGGGTAACTGGCTAGCCATTTGTGAAAGATTAAAGCTAGACCCCTTCCTTATACCATGTGCAAAAATCAACTCAAAATGAATTAAAAACTTAAATGTAAAGCCCAAACCTATGAAAACCCTACAATACAACCTAGACAATAGCATCCTGCACATAGAAACAGGCAAAGATTTCATGACAAAGGTACCTAAATTAATCTCAACAAAAGCAAATAATGACAAATGGGATCTAATTAAACTAAAGAGATTCTTCACAGTAGAAGGAACTACCAACAGAATAAACAACCTATGGATTGGGAAAAAAATTTTTTTTTGCAAACTATGTATATGACAAAGGTTTAATATGCAGCATCTATAAGGAACTTAAACAAATTTACAAGAGAAAACCAACCAACCCCATTAAAAGTGGGCAAAGGACATGAACAGATACTTTGCAAAAGAAGACATACATGTGGCCAAAAAGCATATGAAAAATATCTCAACATCACTGATAATTAGAAAAATGAAAATCAAAACCACAATGAGATAACACCTCACACTGGAAAGAATGGCTGTTATTAAAAGTAAAAAAATAACAGATTCTGGCAAATCTGTAGAGAAATGGGAACACTTATACACTGTTGGTGCAAGTGTAAATAACTTCAACCATTGTGGAATGCAGTATGGTGATTCCTCAAAGAGATAAAAGCAAAATACCATTCAACCCAGTAATGAGATTACTGGTATATTTCCAGATAAATAGAAATCATTCTATCAAAAAGACACATGCACATGTATATTTACTGCAGTACTGTTCACAATAACAAGGACATGGAATCAACCTAAATATCCATCAGTGATAGACTGAATAAAGAAAATATGGTACATATATATCATGGAATACCATGCAGCAATTAAAAAGCCACAATGTTGTCTCTTGCAGGAACATGGATGGAATTGAAGGCTATCATCCTTAGCAAACTAATTCAGGAACAGAAAATCAAATGCCTCATGTTCTCACTTATAAGTAGGAGTGAAATGATAAGTTATGAACAGAAAGAAGTAAACAACAGACACTGGTGTCTACTTGAGGGTAGAGGGTGGGAGGAGGGAGGAGGAACAGAAAGGATAACTATTAGGTACTGGGCTTAATATCTGGGTGATGAACTAATATGTACAACAAACCCCCATGACACATGTTTACCTATGTGACAAATCTTCACATGTGCCCCCAAACCTAGGATGAAAGTTAAAAAAAAAAAAAACAAAGATTTTTTTTTAATGAAGACAAATACTGAAACTTTAAATTTAATGAGTACTTTTAATTTCTAATTGGTAGTTGAGTTCACTGGAAGCAAATGCTATGCAGAAAATAAAACCTAAATAACATAAATGAGAGAAGGTTACTGCCTTTAATGTTCAAGCATACTTTTAAATGAATTGTCAATCAGCCTAGGCCAGGTTATGTTGCATTCAAAGCAATCTTGGCTGGGCATGATGACTCATGCCTGTAATACCAGCACCTTGGGAGGCTGAGGCAGGTGGATGACTTGAAGTCAGGAGTTCGAGACCAGCCTGGTCAACATGGTAAAATCCCATCTCTACTAAAAATACAAAAATTAGCTGGGTGTGGTGGCGGGTGCCTGTAATCCCTGCTTCTCAGGAGGCTGAGGCAGGAGAATCGCTTGAAACTGGGAGGTGGAGGTTGCAGTGACCCAACATCCTGCCACTGCATTCCAGCCTAGGTGACAGAGCAAGACTTCGTCTCAAATAAATAAATATAAAAAAATAAAAATAAAAAATATAAAAAAATGAAACGTAATCTCAAAAATTTCAGTAGTTTACAACATCAAATAATTACGTTACATTGCAAGTCAGCAGAAGAAGTCTCTCTAGAACAAAGGGCCCCTGCAGCAGGGAGATAAAGAGCAATAGTGGTATTACCAATGGCTCTGAGTTTCTGCTCAACAGCATCACCTATCTGGTCCACTCCCATTTCATGGTCAAAGCAAATTACATGATCAAGCCCAATATAAGATGTGTGGGTAAAAAATAATCTTGTGGGGGGTAAAGGGAGCAGTTAAATACCTGAAAACAATGCCAGTCAACTACATATTACTTACAAAATCTTCATCACCCAACTAGAAAAATACATAAAATATGTAAATATGTGTTTCACATAAGAGATCATTCAAATGGCCAAAATAATGTAAAAGGTGGTTCAAAATATAATAAGATATATTTTTTCAATTATCACTTTATGGAAGTTTAAAGTGTTTAACCATAGTCAAATGTTGAGATATTATGGAAAGTATTTATGATCTATTCATTGGAATGTTATCATAAATAAATAATATTTATTCAGGGGAGTTATTTTGGAAATTATTCTCAAAATATAAAATATAATTTGATCTAGTAATAGGACCTTGAAGAGTCAATATTAACAAAATAATTACAAAAATGTAAAGAGATACACACACAAACTTTATTTTATTATTGTTTACAGTAGACAAAAATTAGAAATATAAAAAATGTCCATCAATGAGAGTCAGATTAACCAGTTTACACATAAAATGCAATCTTTACTGTGTAGACATTTAAATTGAGAAAGAATTTCTCTCTCTCTCTCTCTCTCCATAATCTGTCTACCTATCTCCATATTATACTCTTGTACATTAAAACTTTTAAACAGCACAGATGTCATGAGTTTTTATGTGTGCCATTACATTTATTTTTTACTTACATTAATTTATCCAGAGGTATATCACAAGGAATGTTGCCAACATATCTAACTTGAATGTTTTTAAGATCCTGGTAATTTGAATAATTTGTTATAGAGTATTTGTTTTACAATAAACAAGTCCTATCTTTACTCTCTGAATAAAATAATATGTGTGTTCTCTTTTTTAAAAAAATTAGCCTCTTATTGAACATAGCATCAGCTCCAGTCACTACTTTCTTCAATGAGCTGTGTTAGACGTACACTCAAGAATCCATGCCTGAGCTACCTATAATTGCCAGTGATATTAGCGCCACTTTTGTAGGTCTCTTCCAGCCTCTGAAATTGGAGATAATTGTCAATGATTAGGTGAAGCACCTAAACCTGTGTTGTTTATTAATATTGCATGATTAATTCATGGTGTGTTTCAAAGAATCAGACCATGTTTGTTTGAGGTAGCTTTGATAATGCTGTTTTCCCATCTGATATGAAGCATTGGTCCTTCTTGGTGGCAAATGATGCAAAAGACCCATGGTCCAGATGGACTGCAAGGAAGAGTCCAAAAACTTCTGTCCAAGAGAGGTGTCTTCTACAATTCTAGCAAAGATAAAGAAATCACTGGTGCCTACTTTGGGAAGACTATTACAAATGCTCTTGTCATAATATTAGCTTACTGTAATTGTTAGCATCAAACTTCCAAAGATGCTAGACCTATTGTCGGTCTCAATATTCTCAGAATTATCAAAAAGTCATTGACTGTTGCTATTGTTTATGGTTTAAAGAAGACGTTGGTGGTAACATAAATAGGTTAAACTAATTTACACTCACAGCAACAGTATATAAGCATTCCTATTTCTCCACAACATTACCAGCAACTGTTATGACTTTTTAATAATAGCCATTCTCTCTGGTATTTGATGGTATCTCATTGTGGTTTTGATTTGCATTTCTCTGATGATCAGTGGTGTTGAGCTATTTTTCATTTGCTTGTTGGCCACATGTATGCCTTTTGTCTGAAAAGTGTCTGTTCATGTTATTTGCCCACTTTTTATGGGGTTGTTTGTTTCTTTTCTTGTAAATTTGTTTAAGTTCCTTAGAGATACCGAATATTAGACTTTTGGTGATGCATAGTTTGGAAAAATTTTCTCCCATTCTGTAGGTTGTCTGTTTATCTGCTGATAGTTTCTTTTGCTGTGCAGATGGTGTTTAGTTTAATTAGATTCCATTTTTCAATTGTTGCTTTTGTTGCAATTGCTCAGACCTAAAGACAGAAATTCCATTCAGGTCAGTGATCCTGTTACTGGGTATATACCCAAAGGAAGATAAATCATTATATTATAAAGATACATGAATGTGTATGTTCACTGCAGCACTATTCACAATAGCAAATACATGGAATCGACCTAAATGTTCATCAGTAATAGACTGGATAAAGAAAATATGGTAAATATATACCATGGAATACCATACAGCCATAAAATACCAAGACCATATCCTTTGAAAGGACATGGATGTAGCCGAAGGCCATTATCCTTAGGAAACTAACACAGGAACAGAAAACCAAATACTGCCTGTTCTCCCTTGTAAGTCGTAGCTAAATGATGAGAACACATGGACACATAGAGGTGACCAACACACACTGGGGCCTTTCAGAAGGTAGAGGCCAGGAGGAGAGAGAGGATGAGGAAAAATAACAAATGGGTACTAGGCTTGATACCTGGGTGATGAAATAATCTGTACAACAAACCCACATGACACACATTTACCTATGTGACACATCTGCTCTTGTAATTCCTGAACTTAAAATAACATTAAAAATAAAATGATGATGTCATAAAAAATAGGTTAACCTTTAACTTAAACGGTGGTTCTTTTAATGTGTGAGTCCTCACTATTGACTATTAATATTTTTGGTCAAATCTAAAGACTAATACTTAGTAAGAGAAGACTTTCACAAACAAAAGTTCTAACATTTTGTTTCTTATTTCAAGTCCAAGTATAAGAAAGACATCAATGAGAACAAGAGAATTAACTCTCATATCTATTCTACTTGTAAATATGCTGAATGTACTTTCTTTTCAAAACACAGGACAGCATTGATACTGATTTTCCTTAAGATGAGGCAGACTACTATACCTCCATCATCTGGTCCAATTCAAATAAGGAAATGCTCACCTGTATCGTAGCCTTCTGAATCTTTGGAGAAAGCCCTTCCCTATGCAAAGCTAGACAAGTCACAGATGAGTGTCCCCATCCTGATGGATGATTACACATATAACCTGAATATTCAGAACATTTTACAGGACTTCTTCAATGTAAAAAAAATTGACAGGATCATCTGCCCCTGTGAGGCTGTTATCTGTGGTGCAGCTGTTCAGGCAGGAATATCATATGGGTACAAATCTGACAATGCTTGACACTTGCTGCTCTTGTATATCAGCAATTTCTCCATTGGTCTTGAACTCAAAATGGTTCAAATTGAACACAATATCAGCATGCCCAAAAAACAGACACAGGCCTTCACTGCTTACTCAGATAATCAGTTTAATATGCTCTTTCTAGTTTGTAAAGGTAGATGTTCCATAGCAACCTGCTTGGAAAGTTGTAACACAGGCATACTGCTGTATCCATGGTGAGTCTCAATCAAAGTGACAAAGCCCGTTTGCTCAAAGATGACAATGGGTGTTCAACTGAGGAGACTAAGAAACACAAAGTTGAAGAAGAGAGACAAGGTGTTCTAAGAGTTTTCTTAAATCCTACAACTTGAACAGGAAAGCCATAGTTGAAGGTAAGGCATAGCAATGCAGTGTCAAAGATGAGGACAAACATTCTTGGCATATGTAATGAAATCATCAATAAGTTTGTTGAGAATAACATTGCAGAGAAAGATAAATTTGGATATCATCAAAAAGAGATGGAGAAATTCTGCAACCTCAGCATTGTTAAGCTGTAGCAGAGTGTAGAAACATACCAGAAATAATAAAACAATAACGACAACACAATAGAAAACAGCAAAAGAAAACTAACATATACAACAATGCACATTTAACAATCATAGTTCAAATTGTAAGTCATGATTGCTAAATAATAAAAAAATCACCACTTTCCAAGTGTACAGGGAATTGGTTAACATGGCTATTTGCTGTTACCTGTTTATAAGTTCCACAGTGGAAAATAAAGAACACATAGAGGAAGAAGACACACACACACACACACGGAAAAAAAAAAAAAAAAAAAAAAAAAAAAAAAAACAAGAAAAGGGGTAAAAAGATCATTTTTAATAATTACCATAATTTCTATTTTTAATATTAGTAATTTCCCCTTTTTAAACCCAACTTAGCTAATTGGTACCAAAAGAGTAAAGTGAGTATTTATTATCTTTTTAATGTGGCATTTAGCTTACTAGATTTTCTTATTTCCCAGTACTAGTTTTTTTTTGATAAATAAATTAAATACAAGATACCATAAATTTAAAAACACAGAATATACCTACATGCATTTATCTAATTTCTGGGTATATTAATTCTGGACATATGTTAGATAACCAGGAACTGGGAAGATATGAAAATCAAATACTTGGCACTCGATACACACAATCTATCAGAAAATGAAAGTTTAATTTGTTGTATTTTGAGATGTAAAATTTCTCTGCTTTGCTGCCTTTGTCAGAAGGATTAATAAATAATGGTTTGATGGTATGAAGGTTTTAACAGTAAAGAAATTATGAGCTCTCTGTAGCTGAACTACAGCCAGACTATTTCTCATCCATTTTGGGTACTCATGTTGATTTCATCTGCTATAAGTACAAAAATAGAAGATTTATATGCACTGTTTGATTTATATATAACTCAAATATATGTATATGAGCATATTTTAATTGGACAGAAACTCTACTAATAAAAGAGAATGTGTATCAACACTACATATACTAGATATCAATTTAACACGAAGCATCAAAAATAGATAAAAAGTTACTTTTTACCATATATGAAAAAGTTTTGCTCCACTTATTAACCTAGATAAAATTTTTCTTCAAAAACTCAAATTGCATTTAAGTAGATAATCATAAGTTAGAAAGATTAAAGGGAGAGGAAGGCCAATTAGTTAAAAAAAGAGATATTAGTGAAAAATAAATATAAGGTATAGTAAAATATAAAAAACACAGACATCTGTAATGTTAAGATTTAAGATTAAAGGAGGTTACCCTTGGCCATTTGATAATGATCCATTCCATGAAACAAGAAGTCAAGACAGAAATATCAATATTAATAGCTAAAATTTATTGAGTAGTTAAAACTTGCAGGTAGTATGCTCTCCATTCTATAGTTTTTATGTCATTTCTCTCATACACACACTCATGAGAGAGCACTATTGGTGTTTTTCTCTGTTGCATATATAAATCATAATCCTCACACTTAAGTGACTCTCCACTATTTTCTTGCCAAGCTTGAACTCTGGGAATTTTTCATGAGGCTGAGGATTTTACATCCTTGCTGATGCACACAGTCATTACTACCCGGGTCTGGTCATCTGCCTTTTGCACTGTCAAGAACCAGAAAAACAGTTCCTGTTGCTCCAATTAGTTCCCCGTAGATAATTTTTTTTTTTTTTTAACTTTGTGAGGAATATCCACATTTCTTTCTCTCCTACAGCTTTTCTCTGTCCTACAAAATAGTTTGTTTTCTTTTCTTTCTTCATAGTAGGTGGTCATGGCCTGTGTACAGTGGGAAGATATTAGCAGCCAACAATTTAGGGAGCAAAGAGAGGTCTGGTGTTCATTTAAAAACAAAAATGAAGAACTCTTCCAAAAGGAAAAAAAAAAATTAATTAAAAAACGTAAACAAAAAAGGAAACCTCTCAAACAATGCAATGTTCACATAGTTATCACATACAATCCGTGTTAGTTTGACACTAGCACCAGAGTTCTTAATCACAAGCACCAGAGTTCTTAATCACAGCAGACTGGAACTGGTATACATGAGTGTTACACCACTGACTCAGATAATAGACTGTCTAGATTCAGTTACCAGCTTCCAAACATGTTGCTCTATGACTCTGCAAAAGTTACTGTGTCTCAACTTTATTGTAAAAGGTTGCTAATTACTTATAGTTATTTATTTGTTTGTTTGTTTTATAGAGTCCAGGTCTCCATTCTGTCACCCAAGCTTGAGTGCAGTGGTGCAATCATAGCTCACTGCAACCTCAAACTCCTGGGCTCGAGTGATCCTCCCACCTCAACCTTCCAAATAGCTGGCACTGCAGGCACATGCCACCATGCCTGATTTGTTTTGTTTTATTTTGTTTTGTTTTTGAGATGGAGTTTCCCTCCTGTTGCCCAGGCTGGAGTGCAGTGGCACGATCTTGGCTCACTGCAACCTCTGCCTCCCTAGTTCAAGCGATTCTTCTGCTTCAGCCTCCCGAGTAGCTGGCATTACAGGTGCCTGCCACCATGCCCAGCTAATTTTTGTAGTTTTAGTAGAGACAGGGTTTCACTATGTTGGCCAGGATGGTCTCAAACTCCTGACCTCAGGTGATTCACCTGCCTCGGCCTCCCAAAGTGCTGGGATTACAGGCGTGAGCCACTGCACCCAGGCGGTTGTTTTTTTAATAATATTTTCTTAGCGTTCTCACTATGTTGCTCAGTCTGCTCTCAAACTCCTGACCTCAAGTGATCCTTCTGCCTCAGCCTCCTGAGTCAGTGGGATTAAAAGTGTGAGCCACCACACCCAGCAATAATTACTTTATTAGCAGTACTTGTCTTCTTGGTTTATTGTAATGATTAAATGAGATGATACATGTTAAAACCATGCAGCAGGACCTGGTACAAAGTCAGTGCTCTAAAAATGTTAATCTGCTGTTCTGGGGACAACATACATTTGCCTTGATTCTGTGCCTTCCTTCTTATTTGTTCATGCTGGTTTTGACCACTCACCTACCCTGACTTAAACCTCTGTATTTGTCAGACTTTGCTTTGGATAGGCAACCCCAGAGAGTAGAGGCAGTACAGGTTTTGGAGAGCATTTGAAATCTGTGATTTTGGATGAGATGCTTACTCATTCATCATTACATTCTTCAATGGTCAAACTGAAAATTAGAATATTTAATCATGTTTCTGTTGAGAATAATTGAGCCAAAAGAGTTAAGAACTTAGTTTTCGATACTATTACTACTACTGTTGCTAGTTATATTAGCAATACAATAGCCACAGCAGCCACAATTTGGTGAGCACTATATATGTTCCATATCTTTTTGAGTAATTTTATAAAAACATTTTATTTTACCCTACAATTATTGATTTGGGAGGTTATTAATATTGACATTTTAAAATAAAATTGCTGAGCCTCAAAGAGTTGTTCTGATGTTGAAATGACCTGTGCTAAGGACTACTTACCAGGATACAAAATCGACATACAAAGTATCAGTAGGTTTTCTAAACATTAACAATGTATTATCTGAAAAAGAAATTAAGTAGACAATCTCCTTTTACAACAGCATCAAAAACAACAAAATATTTAGAAATAAATTTTACCAACAGTTGAAAAATCAGTACATTGAAAGCGATAAGATATAGGTGAAAGAAATTGGAAAAAAGACACTAGCCAATGAAATGATATCCCAATGAAATGGTATCTTCCTGAATTGGAAGAATTAACACAGTTAAAACATTCATACCATCCAAAATGATCTACAGATTAAGAGCAACTCTATCAAAATTCCAACATTTTTCACTGAAATAGAGAAAAATGATTCTAAAATTATTGCGGCACCACCTAAGATCCTGAATAGCCAAAGCAATCTTAATAAAAAAATGTTAAAATTAGAAAGCTGGAGTCATCACATTCCTTGATTTCAAACTATATTGCAAAGCTATAGTAATCAAAAAAGTATACTATTAGCATAAAAACAGACATATAGACTAATGAAACAGAATAGAGAGACAACACAAATCTGGTAAATTCATCTGTGACAATTCATCTGTGTATTCCCCAAAATACACAATGGGGAAAAAATAGTCTCTTAAATAAATGCTGAAGGGAAAACTGGATATCCACAAGCAAAATAATGAAATTGGACCCTTACTTCCCATAATATTGACAATTATTTTTTGGACATGACTCCAAAAACATAGGCAACAAAAGCCAAAATAGACAAGTAGGACTACATCAAACAAAATCTTCTCCACAGTAAAGGAAGTAATCAATAAAATGAAAATGCAACTTACAGAATGGTGGAAAATGTTTGCAAATCATGGATGTGATAGTAAAGGGTTAATATCTAAAATATATAAGTAACACATACAACTTAAGGAATAACCCAGTTTAAAAATGAACAAAGTACCTGAATAGACATTTATTAAAAGAAACAATACAAATGGCCAACAGGTATATGAAAAGATGTTTAACATAACTAATCAGGAAAACGCCAGTCAAAACTACAATGACCTATCACCTCATAGCCGTTAGCGTGATGATTGTCAAAAAATACGAGAGATAAGTGTTGAACTAGCTTATGGAGAAAAGGCAACCCTTGCACACTGCTAATATAGATGTACATTGGTATATCCAATATGAAAAACAATATCAAGTTTCCTCAAACAAAATATATTTTCAAAATCTACTTAGTTCTACTCAGATTTGTGCGATTCAGATTTTTGCATATTATATTCCATTTTATAATTTGATTAGATGTTTAACTTTCCTGTTTATAAACACAGCTATGTCTCTCCCCATACTAATGTTAACTTAATTTCATTTCATTTCAACCTTTTTTACCAATCACATGAAGGGTGGTGATGATTTAACAAAGGTCCACAAGAATTGTCGATATTATCACAGATGATGAATACCATTCAAATGAGGGTGAATGAGCTTGCTCTTTTAGAAAAATGCAGTCTTTCATTATTTAAAATATTATTTTTAAGTAAATTTTCATTTATTATTTATTTGAGTCAGGATTCTGGGCAATGACAGCTGTTGCTTATATAGACCTTATAATAAAGGAATTCTCACACATCTCCCTTAACTGAGAGGGTTGGAATTTTTAATCCATGCACCCTGTAAAACTAATGCTTGTATGAAAAATGTGATTTAATTCAGGCAATGCTAATGCCTAGTTCAGGAGTATCTGTAGTTTATTTGAGCTACAATCTCAAAAGGGCCCTAGGTGACCATGAGTGTGAACACATTCAAGATAAATTACCAATTTTTCAAACTGCTATATCCAGAAGGGCCAGATAAACAGGAAGTAATAAGTGCTTTCTTCACAAAGAAATTACTTAATTCATTAAGTCAGTAAGTACTAGAAAGACTGGGGAACCAGAAGCTTGGGGTCTATTAAACACTATGTTTCTGAATAAATCGCTTATCAGCTCTATGTTTCAAAGAACTATGGTTGGTTTTATTTGACCCTCCCATTTCTCATGAGTGCTTGGTGAGAATGAATGAGATAGGATGAAAGACTGGTTTTGAATTTCTTGAAATAAATGTCCCATATATATTTTAGGAACTATTTCGAGAGATGGATTTCAGAAACTAGGATCTTAAATTGTTGGCTGTGTGACATGCTGCAGCATAATGTCTTGGATTCTTCCCTTTGCCTTTCGGCAGCATTGTCCAATATTTTTTCAGGCTGTGACATAGTTATGAACTTCTGGGGGCACATTGTAAAAACAAATAGAGCTTCTCAGTTACAGCTGCTTTGTCATTAAGGGAAATGGTATTTGTAGACCCTCTACTATGTAAGAGGGAACATGTAAAAGTTGTTACATACATAATTACATTTAATATTTTCAACAATTCTATGATATTATTTTGGAACAAATCAGAGAATATTTTTATTATCAAGCTGAATTTTACCTTACCAATTATATTTATAAAAATACATTGTTTTATAATTGGCTATTAAGGCTAAGTATACTTTGTTGGCTATCACAGTAATTACTAAGTGTTTTCTCTCTTCACCCCTCAGTGATTCATTTGTGTTCCCTGTCAAAGAGGCCAGTCTTCCCAGATTGAAAAAGGTTCTTCAGCCAATATTTGTTTATGGTAAAGAATTGGCTAGAACTTCCAAACAAGGTCTCAAGGTCCATTTGTAAGAAGCATACTAAATTTTGTTTTTCATATTTCCCAAACTTCTGGTTATCATGAAGCTATTCTGTGCTTCAAATTAAATTATATATGTAAATTTGCATGATAACATTTAAAATATGATCCAAGTATAACACCATAAACAGTTTTATTATCACAAATAACAGAGGGAAAGTGAGTTAGGGAGGAAACAAAACAACAAAATATGAGTGAAAGAGCAAAATTGTACATATTAATACATACGTAGATAAAAGACTATTAATCTGACCTCAGTTACAGTCAAGGTCATCAGTCAGCCTAGCTCTGTTATGTAGAGTCAAGGTCATAGACTTGGACAACTTTACATGCTACTAAACTTGCTATCACAGACAAATCCAAAATGACCAGCTGATGAATTAATATTCATGAAAGCTGAGGAAGTCACTGTTTTTATAGTTTGTTTTAACATCATTAGAGTTTACATTCCCATTCTAAACTTGCAAATAATAAGCTAGTAATATGAGACATGAAGAAAGCTTTAAGTTGTATATGAAAAGATCTCCTATATTTTATGGCTGATTAGGTTTTGGTCAGATGGTTGCTCACTGCTCTTTGCTTGATAAAACTAGCTGCCTTCTATAAAAAGCCTTAATAGGTATGTTCTCTGTTTTAGTGATTACCAATTTATTTATAAAAAATAATGTTTATTGA
This sequence comes from Chlorocebus sabaeus, assembly GCF_047675955.1. Taxonomy (NCBI): domain Eukaryota; kingdom Metazoa; phylum Chordata; class Mammalia; order Primates; family Cercopithecidae; genus Chlorocebus; species Chlorocebus sabaeus. The sequence continues at coordinate 60,070,479 of NC_132915.1, forward strand.
ACAGCCACAGCATGAACATGACATTTACTAAATAATTATTGTGCTCAGTGTGCTAGCCTAGCAAGGTAGAAATCAGGTGGAGTTGAATAATTATTACCCAATCTAGGACTTAGTGGGTCAGGGGTATTCCTTGTGCTTAGTCACTACTAAGCATAATCCTTATGACACTTTCCTGAAGCAGGTGTTACTATTTCACCTTACAGATGAAGGAACTATAGTACCAAGATTTATGTGTGTTTCCTAAAAACCACTTATATTTAATGTGTAAAATTTGATTAGTTTGGACATGTGCAAACACCTGTGATACCATCACCATAATCAAGGTAATACACACTGAACAGCTCCAAAAGTTTTACATCTATTTCAAAAGTTTTGCTTAGTATGTTTTCTGTGTGGTAAGGACATTTATCATGAGACCTACTTGCCTAACATATTTTGATGTGTACAATACAGTATTGTTAGCTATAGACATTGTATTGTACATTGTATCTCTAGAACTTATTCATCTAGCATGAATGAAACTTATTATCAATTGAAGAACAGCTTCTCATGCTTCGAGTTCCCCAGCACTCAAAACCGGTATCGTATTCTCTGCTTCAACAACATTGACTACTACAGATGCTTCACATAAGAGGAATCAAGCAGTATCTGTCGTTCTGTGACTGGTTTATTTTATTCAGCCCTGTCTTACATTATAACAAAGTCAACTCAAAATGGATTAACTACTCAAATGTAAGACCTGAAACTGTAAAATTCCTGGTGAAAACATAAAGGAAAATCATCTTGCATTGGCTATGGCAATGATTTCTTTCCTATGGCACCAAAAGCACAGGCAACAAAAGAAAAAATAAACAAGAGGAACTACGTCAAACTAAAACACTTCTCTACAGCAAGAGAAACAATCAACAGAATGAAAAGACAACCTATTGAATGACAGAAAATATTTGCAAGTCACTTATATGAAAATGATTTAGTTTCAAAAATATATATGGAACTCCTATGACTTAATTGAAAAAGCAAACAAACAAGGAAACAAGTAACATGGGCAAAGGACTTGAACAGGCATTTTACCAAAGAAAACTTACAAAACATACAAATGGTATACGAAAAGGTACTCAACATAACTAATCATCAGGGAAATGCAAATCAAAACCACGAGACATCACCTCAAACCTGTTAGAATGCCAATTATAAAAACAAAAACAAAAAACAAATGAACAAAATAAAAGAAAAAATAGCATACGCTGGCAAGGATGTGGAGAAATTGGAACAGGTGTACACTGTGCTGGGAAAGGAAAATGGTTCACCTGCTATAGAAAATATTACAGAAGTTTCTCAAAAAATTAAAATTAGAACAATCTTATTATCTAGCAATCCCACTTCTTAGTATATATGCAAAAGAATTAAAATCAGGGCCCTAAAGTGATATCTGCATTCTCATATTTATTGCAGCATTATTCAACAGCAAAATTTGGGATATAACTTAAGTGTCTGTCTACAGATGATTACATCAAGAAAAAAGTGATGTATATATGCAATGAAATATTATTCAGTCTTCAAAAATAAGGAACCCCTGACATTTTCAACAACATGCATAAACTTGCCATTTGTTTAATATCAATAGTTAAAACTTGGTTTTTCTTCATACTTTCTTAAGCTAAACTTTCAATTTTGAGATCATTGTAGATTCACATATAGCTGCAAGACATAATGCAATAAATCCCATGCTACAAAGAGAATAAAATATCTAGGAATACAACTTACAAGGGACATAAAGGACCTCTTCAAGGAGAACTACAAACAACTGCTCAAAGAAATAAGAGCAGACACAATCAAATGGGAAAACATTCCATGCTCATGAATAGGAAGAATCAATATTGTGAAAATTGCCATACTGCCATAAGTCATTTATAGATTCAATGCTATTCCCATCAAGCTACCATTGTCTTTCTTTGCAGAATTAGAAAAAAAGTACTTTAAATTTCATATGGAACTAAAAATGACTCTGTATAGCCAAGACAATTCTAAGCAAAAAGAACAAAGCTGGAGGCATCAACCTACCTGACTTCAAACTATACTACAAGACTACGTTAACCAAAACAGCATGGTATTGATACCAAAACAGATATATAGATCAATGAAACAGAACAGAGACCTCACAAATAACACCGCACATCTACAACAATCTGGTCTTCAACAAACCCGACAAAAACAAGCAATGGGGAAAGGATTCCCTATTTAATAAATCATGCTGGGAAAACTGGCTAGCCATATGCATAAAACAGAAACTGGACCCCTTCCTTACATCTTATATGAAAATTAACCAAAGATGGATTAAAGACTTAAATGTAAAATCCAAAACCATAAAAACCCTAGAAGAATACCTAGACAATACCTTTCAGGACACAGTCATGGGCAAAGACTTCATGACTAAAACACAAAAAGCAATTGCAACAAAAGCCAAAATTGACAAACAGGATCTAATTAAACTAAAGAGCTTCTGCACAGCAAAAGAAACTATCATCAGAGTGAACAGGCAACCTACATAATGGAAGAAAACTTTTCAAGCTACCCATCTCACAAAGGTCTAATATCCAGTATCTATAAGGAACTTAAACAAATTACAAGAAAAGAAACCAAAACAACTCCATCAAAAAATGGGCAAATGATATGAACAGACACTGCCCAAAAGAAGACATTTATGTGGCCAAAAATCATATGAAAAAAGCTCATCATCACTTGGTCATAAGAGACATACAAATCAAAATCATAATGAGATATCATCTCATGTCAGTTAGAATGGTGATCATTAACAAGGAAACAACAGATGCTGGAGAGGACGTAGAGAAATAGGAATGCTTCTACACTGTTGGTGGGAGTGTAAATTAGTTCAACCATTGTGGAAGACTGTGTGGCGATTCTTCAAGGATCTAGAACCAGAAATACCATTTGACCCAGCAATCCCATTACTGGGTATATACCCAAAGGATTATAAATCATCCTACTATAAAGACACATGCACACAGACATTTATTGCAGCACTATTTACAATAGCAAAGACTTGGAACCAACCCAAATGACCATCAATGATAGACTTGATAAAGAAAATGTGGCACATATACACCATGGAATACTATACAGCCATAAAAAAAAAGATGAGTTAATGTCCTTTACAGGGACATGGATGAAGCTCAAAGCCATCATTCTCAGCAAACTAACACAGAAACAGAAAACTAAACACCACATATTCTCACTCATAAATGTGAGTTGAACAATGAGAACACATGGACACAAGGAGGGGAACATCACAAACCGAGGCCTGTCGGGGTGGGGAGCTAGGGAAGGGAGAGCATTAAGACAAACACTTAATGCATGTGGGGCTTCAAACCTAGACAATGGTTTGATAGGTGCACCAAACCACCATGGCACATATATACCTATGTAACAAACCTGCATATTCTGCACATGTATCGCAGAACTTACAGTAAAATAAAATAATAACAATAATAAATAACATAAAAAGAAAGTTTACATTTTCAATTATATGGTGTAAGATGTCATTGATCAAGGAAGATGTAAGTACCAGGACAAGGAAAAAAAACAATAGCATATCATCTAACAAATGGTCTTAACCTATCAATATCTCGCACAAGCTGTGATATTTCTGCAACTTATGTAATAGTCTACACTATAGCCAATAGTGCCTGTTTATCTCATGCTATATTCAACATTTCTATTTATCAGGGCTGTGAAATTTGTACAAATGCTGGCAGTAAAACTGCAGAAGAGAATCAAATGATGGTTATTACAGTGATATTAAGATGAATGCATTATGTTATGTTGTTGTATTAATAAAAATCAGTAGTATATTAGTACACCAATACTGTTCAAGCTGAGAGTCAAATCAAGAATCCAATTCTATTTACAGTAGCCACACACACACAAACATAGGTTTTTAGTTTAATTAGATCCCATTTGTCAATTTTGGCTTTTGTTGCAATTGCTTTTTGTGTTTTAGTCATGAAGTCTTTTCCCATGCCTGTGTCCTGAATGGTATTGTCTAGGTATTCTTCTCTAGGGTTTTTATGGTTTTGGATTTTACACTTATACACTGCTGGGGGGAATGTAAATTAGTACAACCTCTATGTAAAAAAGTATAGAGATTTTTTGAAGCGCTAAATTTGATCCAGCAATCCCGCTATTGATTATCCATCCAAAGGAAAAGAAGTCATTATATGAAACAGAAGCTTGCACATGTATGTTTATAGTAGCACAATTTGGAATTACAAAGATGTGGAACCAACCTAAATGTCCATTGACTAATGAGTGGATAAAGAAAATATGGTGTATACATACCATGGATTACTTCTCAGCCATTAAAAGGAATGAAATAAAGTCTTTTGCAGAAACTAGGATGGAACTGGAGGCCATTATTCTAAGTGAAGTAACACAGGAGTGGAAAACCAAAAACTGTACATTCACACTTATAAGTGGAAGCAAAGTTATGAGCAAGTGAAGTCATACAGAGTAATATAGTGGACTTTAGGGACTCAGAAGGAAAAGGATGGCAGGGGGGCTAGGCATGAAAAAACTACACATTAGGTACAATGTATACTACTTGGATGACAGGTGCACTAAAAGCTCAGAATTCACCACTGTATAGTTTATCGATAACAAAAAAAACAAACTTGTACCCAAAAGCTATTGAAAAAAAATTTACCCGTGGGTCATATAGATCATAGAATACTATGTAACATAAAAAGAATGAAATGATGTCCTTTGCAGCAACATGAATGCAGCTGGAGGCCATTATCCTAAGTGAACTAACACAGAAATGGAAAACCAAATACTGCATGTTCTTAGTTATTAGTGGAAACTAAACTTTGGGTGCACGTAGACATAAAAATGGAAACAATAAATCCTAGAGACTACTAGAGGGGAAAGAGGGAGAGGGGTAAGAGCTGAACAACCGCCTATTTGGTACCATGCTCCTTACCTAGGCAACAGGTTCAACTATCTCCTAAACTTCAGCATCACGCAATATATATTTCTAACTAAACTGCAAATATACCCTCTGATTCTAAAATAAAAGTTTAAAAAGAAAAAAATTACTTTATAAAAGACTAGTTTTAACTCAAGTACTGCTGAGAGAGCAGATCACACTATGTGAATTCACTATACCTTTTAAGTGTTTAATATTCCATTTAAACTCTGTCAAATAAAGTATAAAATACAGTTTATGATGTATTATTCATTGATAATATCATGTCAACATAATAAAAACTGGTTTATTTCTTCCAGTAAACAGATTCTTCAATGAAAATTTTTGTCACTACCAGACATGAAGAAATAGATGCAATGCTTAAAGTGATGTTTAAATAAGTTAAAAGTTAGTGATGAAAGGAAAGAAAGAACTAGGGCAATGTTTAGTTGGGCATGGGAGACTGACTTAAGCCTAGTTGCTAGCAGAGGCAAAGTGAAAGGAAGAGATTGCTAATGTGATTAAAAGGGATGATTGGTGGAGGAGGGGAGGCAAGAAAGAAGGCATTGACAGCACAGCGTTCTTTTTCTAAGATAGGATAGAATTAAAGACAAGGAAAGAATAGATAGACATACTAGAAATAAAGGAAAATAATGTTGAGGAATGTATGGCTCAGATACTGTATATTCTCAGTGAGTTTGGAAATTAGAAAACTGCTGAGATTGAATAAAGACTGCCTTGAACATTTGAGGACAATGTTCACACTTTGCACAATGTTTGGTTGTCTCAGACCAAAATAATATTTTTCAGACACAAACCAAAAATATTATTTATCATTGACAATACAGATAATATTAAATTTGTATATTTATAGCGATTTGTAAACCTATTATTTATTCAAACTCTTCCACATAGGGCTTTAAACAACTTACAGAAAAGCCTTTCAATAAAATATTATTTGTTTTCAGTTCAGAGTTATCAAGATAAGCATGGCAGAAAGATGAGCAGGGCTGTTGATGGGGCTGACAGTAATTTTGTTGAGGAGATTATAACAGAGGTATTACTTATTCTTGCTACTTCTCATAATTTCCATGAAAATATTTTTTGTTTGTTGTTTTTATTTTGTTTTTAAACATGCATTTGGCCTCTTGCTGCTGCCCTTTTATTCACAACTCCCTTGAAAGGAATGCCAACCAAATCATCTATTTGATAATTACAGAAGTAATAACTTGTAACATTTGTCTTAACTCTCCTTCTTCCTATTAAGTAAGAGTGACCTTCAGGGATATTTCTTCCACTGTTTTTCTCAAGGCTCTTTCTTTCTAGAATGTTTGCATCATTCACCACTAGCTGACTAGGTGGGTAAGACTATTTTGCAGGATGAGCATTAGAAAGACTACCTGGTGAGTAACCTAAAGCCATGCTTACCTATCTAAATAATGTCAGTGTAGTCAATATTTTTTGTTCCACTCTTCCATGCTTTTCTTTTGTGCATAACATTTTATAGATGTTGATTGTCTGGGTAGGCAATAGAGGTTCCATTTATTTAAGGCTCCCTGAGAAACCTCAACAGAAGTTAAACATAAGACTATGGGACAATAAAGTTTGCCCAAACAGTTTCTGATGTGGGCACATAGAAAGATCAAAAACCCTAAAATTGTTCATTAAACTAAAGAATAGTTTTAGAGGAAGAAGAACAAGAATCTGTAAATACAATAGTGAGCAACAGCAAATTCCTTCACTGTGCTTGGAAACCATTTACTTAAGTAAAGAAATTTATATTAATTTCATACCAATATGTGTAAAGTAATAATTGTAAATGTAAGCTACTAAATAAAGCTGCATAGGACAATAAGACGAGTAGGTAGAAGGCCCAAAATCATCTAATGGGGTTAAGGCAGGATTTTTTTGTTGTTGTTAATAGCATCACCCGAAGAAAGGACATTTGAAGAATAATCTGGAATTATCTAGATGAAAATAGGAGAAAAGAACATTAAAGGTAAAGGTGAAATGTTACTTCCCTTTCCAATAATTAGAATGAGATATGTCACTTTTGTGAAGACCAAAATGATAAGAGCCCAAAGAGAACGTTGAGGCATCTTCTGAAATGATATTGAAAAGTTTTAGGCCAGGTGCAGTGGCTCACACCTGTAATCCCAGCACTTTAGGAGGCTGAGGAAATCTGAGCTCAGGAGTTTGAGACCAGCCTGGGCAACATGGTGAAACCCAATCTCTATCTAAAATAAACAAAAAGAATTGCCAGGTGTGGTGGCATGTGTCTGTGGTCCCAGCTACTTGGGAGGCTAAGGTGGAAGGATCACTTGAGCCTGGGAGGAAGTGGTTGCAGTGAGCCGAAGTCACACACACCATTGGATTCCAACCTGCGTGACAGAGCGAAACCTCATCAGGAAAGGAAAGGAAAAGAGTGGGAAGGGGAGAGAAGGGGAAGGAAGGGAACAGGAAGGAATGGGAGGGGAGGGAGGGGAGGGGAAAGTGGGAGGGAAGGAGAGTGGAGGAGAGAAGTTTTACAGCAGATTAAGATTATGCCTTAGTTTCTATTGGTTAAGGATTTTGACCTTTATTTTGAGGATATTTGGAAACCATTAGAGAGTTCTGAGCAGGAGAGAAAGTGGAACAATATGATGAAATGTGTTTTTGAAAAGGCAAATGATCACTATGATTGCTTTAAGCAGAACTGATTGAACAGGGGCAAGAGTTGATGTGGAGGAACTTGTTTATAGGTTATATAAACAATATAAATGAGAGGTGACTGGGCCCTGGAATAGGAAATGTTAAACACAACTACAGAAAAGCATTAAGATATATTGGCAGATGAGTTCAAGAAATGAAAGATGAATTTAATATGTGAAATGAGTCAGGGGGAAAACACAAATATATTCTTAGGTTTTGACTTACACAACTGAATGAATGGTGTTGCTGTTTATTTAGAAAAGAAATACAGGACTGGGCGCGGTGGCTCACGCCTCTAATCCCAGCACTTTGGGAGGCTGAAGCGTGCTGATGGCCTGAGGTCACCAGTTCAAGACTAGGCTGTCCAGCATGGTAAAACCTTGTCTCTACTAAAAATATTTTAAAAAAGAAAAAAAAAAAATTAGCCGGGCCCACCTGGTAATGGGCATCTGTGATCCCAGCTACTCGGGAGGCTGAGGCAGGAGAATTGCTTAAACCCAGGAGGTTGAGGTTGCAGTGAGCTGAGATCAGACCACTGAACTCTAGCCTGGTGATAGAGAGAGACTCCCTCTCTCAAAAAGAAAAAAAAAAAAAAAAAGAAATAGGGAAAGAAATCCAGATGTAGAAGGAATGATCAGGAGTTTGTACATATGTTGCATTTTAAGTGACATGGTAGCTTCCAACAATAGATTTAAAGTGGATATAAGGAAACAGACTTCAGCTGGGACACAAGCTAAAAATATAAAATCCTGAGTCATTTAAACTTTACATGTTAATTAAATAGTAAAATAATGTAATTTTAGAGGGAGATGACAGATCAAGAAGAGAGCATATGGCCAAATCTTTAAAAACTTCAACATGTAGATGTTTAATAGATGAGAATGAGTCTATAAGAGAGAAAGAGAAATAATAACTGAGAGGTGTGAGGATACTGAGGGGGTGTAGTGTCACTAAAGTTAAGTGAATAAATCATTCTCAAAAAGAAAACACCAGTGAATTCTGCCTATGAGTCAAAAAAAAAAATTGATAACTTTTGTGAGAGCAAAATTTGTCAGAAGCTAAACTGAAGTGAATTAAGCAGTGAATGAGAAGTGATGAAATAAAGAGCAAGGAGAGACCATTATTTCCAGAGGTTTCCTTGAGAGAGCATAAGAAAGAGATAGAAATTGGTGTCTAGGGCTTAGGGATGGGTGCTTGTTTATTGCTTCCTTCTGCAGAAAGGCATGTGAAACACTTAAAGGCAATGGACAGGATCCAGTTAAGACACAGTAGTTAATAAACACACACAAATAAACCAATCAAACAAAAAGTATGTAGTGTACTCACCTAAGATGAGAGAGGAGATGCTTACACAGTAAGAAGGGCATCCCTTCTGTTACAGGAGATAGCAATGAGGTATACATGGAAGCACACTTAAAACATTGTTTAGTGAAAGGCATTAATAGAACCAATGCCTAATGGTTCATTGCCCTTTAAGTGTTCTTTGTGAAGAGTACAACATCACTTAAGTAAAACGTGGAGAGAAATTTTATTAAATGTGGAGGAATTTGGGAAGAGTAAATAAATAATTTGTTGGAGTGGACAAGGTGAGAGCTGCCTGAAAAGAGAAATAATATAGAATGGCCGGAGAATAGCAAAAGTTGAATTTGGGGATCCTAAATTTGCAGTGGTACCCAATATATAAGTTGTCCCAGCAAGTATAATCTAGTTAGATACAGTTATATTTAAAATTAACCATCGGTTTAATCCATGTTTTGAGTTTTTCCATGGAGGTAGGGTAAAAAAACAATGAACAAAGGAACTTACTGTTTTGTCAGAAATATAAAATTTCAGATCATGATAATTATCCTCTGAAATAAGTTCTCTAGTTGAGAAAACTGAGGAACAGAAATCTAAGCACAAGGGTTGCTGTCGAGGAAGTTTCACGAATGGGGTTTGAGCCCGGATGTGGCTACAAAGTCAATAGTCTTAATGATGTGTTATGCTTCCTGAAATGGAGAAGAACATAGTATGATAGTAAGATAAATGCTATGGGACACAAAATAGACTTGACAAAAGGATTTGGAGAAGATAGAATGATGGTAAACCAGAAGTTTAAATAAGGCTGTAAAATATTGAAGTGGGAGTAATTGTACAAGCAAACTAGGAAAGTCTACAAAGTTTGTGATAGCAGCATGACAGATATTTAGAGATTAATTGGATATGTGCAGTCACAATGTACAAGATGTGGCCAATGAAGTGGTTAGGTAACAGGGTTAAAGAGTGTTTGGTGAAAAGACAAAAATGTCTTACTTAGATATTAAAATAGATATTAATCATTCAACATCAGGCCAGGTTTAGTATAAAAAAAATATGATCCAGTTGCCAAAATCTTTGCTGAATCAAGAGGAATAGCACAGAGGCTGAGAAATGGAAGGATTAAAAAAAGGCAGAGGATATTCAGTGAACCAAATACTAAACGTTTTCTAAGACAGTCAGAAAATAATGACCTGGGAGGTCCAGTGTGTGTAAGGATGATGAAAATCAGCTCCATCTTCTGACCCTCAGGTTTAAGGACTATGAAGACACAGCTGCTTCTTTAAGAGAGGGCATGAGCAAATCTTCAGGGAAGAACTGCATTTTATTATAGGCAAGGAGAGGATAGAAACATCCAGAGAGAGAGTTGAAATAGAGTTTTGAAATTATATGAAAAAATACGATTTTCTAAGTTGTACATGGAAAGTAAGTTCCTCTGTGTGTGGAAAGATTCCTTATGATTAGAATTCTGAACCAGTTCAGCTTTTCAATAGGATTAAGTCCCTCAGGTTATGTAATTCAAAGATAACGACAGGTGTCTGGGAAGATCTTTTATTACAATGAATTGTCAAGAGAAGAGCTGGCTGCAAAGGCTGAAGTACCCATTGTAATGTTCAGGGATCCACTGGTCTGAAGTCTGAAGGAATATCACTTTAGTAGGTAGGATATACATCATATGTATTAATAACTACAAACTGCCAAGAGATAGGCCTTACACATTACCCACATTGATTATTCTCTAGAAATCTTCAAGGTGGGGTGGTAGTTTTCCTTCCATACCAGCTAATTGCAAGGGCAACCACTGTTGTGTTATCACTTGTGTTTGGTGAGAATCTCTCCCCATTGACTGCCTACGTATCTCCTGAGCTTTGAAAATGTCATCAACACTTGACTCAACCACCCAAGCAGTACGCTTTGCTACTGCTTTCCTGTTGTTGCTGCTAAGCCTTTTTTTTTTTTTCATTTTTGAATCTCCTAATAATGCTTTGTAACTCATTCATTTTCTGTCTTGTTGGCAAACCTTTTTGTTTTCTAGATTACAGCTTTTTTAAGAAGTGAAGCAGCCAAGGCCAACATAATGATTTTTTAAGTAGAGTCTTTTTTGTTTTTGTTTTTGTTTTTTAAATCTCATAGTCCTCTCCTTTTTAGAACAAACAGCGTTTGAAAATATGTGATATTTGTTCTGAAGTTGTGTAAAGATGGGTTCAAATGGGATGCCACGTCATACCAGTGACCACTGCTTACAACTCTCAGAACTGCTGCTGAACCTACTGACCCTGCCAGAACCGTTTTTCACCATGAGACTTCATCCTACTTTGCCCCTCTCTGGAAACTGCCTTCTAGTGCTCCACCCCTGAGATAAAATATAAAACTAAGTCTGTGATACGTGTTACATTTTATCTGAATGAGATTCAAGTTATTCTTCACCACTGATTCCTGGAGCATATGAAAAATCAGGAACTCAGGGCAAGCAACTATTTAAATATCCTTAAACATCTCATAAGAGTTATACAGGATTTTTATTTTGTTTCGTTTTGCTTGAGACCAAGTCTGTTGCCCAGGCTGTAGTGCAGTGGTGTTAGCTGATTGCAACCTCCGCCTCCCTGGTTCAAGAGATTCTTGTGCCTCAGCCTCCCTAGTAGCTGGGACTACAGATGCGCTCCACCAGACCAAGCTAATTTTTGTATTTTTAGTAGAGATATGGTTTTGCCACGTTGCCAAGGCTGGTCTCAAACTCCTGGGCTCAAGCAATCCACCTGCCTTGGCCTCCCAAATTGCTGGGATCACAGGCGTGAGGCACAGTGCTTGGCTCCTATACAAGATTTATTTCCCCTAGTGTATGTAGTCTTATCTAGTCTTTAAAAATAAGTAGAGTTGTTTTCAATCTATAATAGCATTTAAACTTTGTTTTTTAGTTTAGCAGGATTTCATTACTCTTATAGACAATGTCATTAAAATATTAGTATACAAATGTAGAATGCTCCCTTAGGATAATTTGATCACATTTTACATATTTGTTTTCTTTTGGCAGCTGACCCTCAGTGGCACAGAGAGGTTGAGTTAGCTATAAATGCCTTTGTACAGTTCCAGCATTTTACAACAAGTACCTAACACCATTATGTTTTTTCGTCTCTTCTAAAATGACTAAAGTTACAATTTCCCTTTCATGACTGTGCTGCAACCTTGATTTATCATCCCCACAAACATGTGGACAAGCTACAAAAGATGGAAAGCTAATATTCAGCATCGACAGACAGACGCAAACACATACACACGTAGTATTTGTTACCAGCTTCATCTGAGCAGAGCAGAACAGAGCATTAACTGCAACCTCCTCACCTCACTGAGCCTGGGCTAAAGCTTTCAAACACAGTGTTGATTTTGAACTCCATTAGTCTTTTACGCTCATTCTGTGAGATGATTCATTCTCATGCAAGGCCTGCAACTGGTTGCTAATAAAATCCTACCCTGACAAATAAACGGTCTGTAATATAACCTGCTTCAAGGCAGTGAAATCTCAACCACTCCAATATGATCTGTGGCAAAGCAATATGCAGCTTACTGCTATTCTCCCAGCAATGCCTGCGGAATGCATCTCTATTCCTTTGTTTGTCCCAGATTTCTCCATTAATGAACCTAAAACCATAGATCATCTACCATGGAATTGCAGTATTCTTTCATTATGGCTTATGAGTTCAAACAAAATAGCTATTGTTTACTAAAAAGATCCTATTAGAGCTATGCAAACAAAATTGAGGATTTTTCTATTAAATGGCATGATGGAGACAATCATGTAGAGCATAGGATTCTCCTTAAGAAGCTGAAACACTTGAATTTCTGTATCTCTTTTATTTATTACTTTTGAGCTAAATTAAAATAACATCCCCATTGAAATAGATAATAATATCTATTTCTCCAAAGTTTGTGATTATAACTTACAAAAATATGAAATAAAAACTTAAGGCATATGAGACAGGTATGGAAAAGATGCTTATGCTAATCCGGTAGAGAAAGAAAATCTATGAAGTACACACTCTGTAGAATTTTTTTTCTTTTCTCTCAGGGATGTCCTGAGGAGTAAATAAGATAATGATTGTGAAATTAGTCCACACATTATGAAGCAATAGATGGATACAAGGTATTTTTTTTTCTACATAGAATATTGTCTGTCCTTACTAGGCATGATCATTCACTAATATCCATATATGCTATGAATCTGTCATCATAAAATACAGTAGTGCTAAAAAGAAAAACAATATGAACACATAATTTATTTTTAGAAAATTTATATACCTCTCTATAGTTATAAATGATAATGTTTATCTTTCTCTCTGGCAAACCTTTATGAATAGCTCAAATGATACTCATTACTGGTAATCTTTACTCTTGCTTGAATCACACTAAGATATTACCAGGTGTCATCCTGACTTAACTTCACCATTTGCCTGAGTTCTAAACATGGATTAAGCTTAGGATTAAGTTTTCTTCAGAGAGGTTTAGATGAAGTTGGCACAGTCAATGGGTGCATCATCCACAAAGCAGCATATCATGAAGAATGAACAATTATGGGAAAAGAAAACAGAGACACATAAAAGAAGAAACAGTGAAAACTTAAGAGACTAAATCGTAGCAGGCTTTTTGAAGCAGTGCTTCCATGGAGAAAGAGGAAGTAGGGGGTTGAAGAAGAATGAGTTGAGGGCCTGGCAGGTAACGATAATGCCGTACACTGTGCATAATATAATTTATGTGAGATCTGTGTAAGATCATTGTATCCAAGCTGGACAGGTAGATTGGCCCCAAAGGAAACTGATTAAGAGATGAAGTTGCAGTAATTATTCAAAGGCTTCAAAATCTTGAAAGTCATCAAAGCAAAACAACAAACATGATATTTTAGTTTAATTGAAAACACTGTGTGTTACCTTGTACAGATCACTTGACATCTCCAAGTCTTGGCATTCTCAACCATAACATGAATATAATGATACTTGCATTCAGAATCCTTATGATGTGCTCAAAGGTTTGTCATTATAACCTAGCAGTTTTGATTTTACTTAAAGGAGCCATAGGAGAAAAGGTGCATCACAGACTTCATTTCTATTAATATCAGAAAATACAAAGCTAGACTTAAAGAACGTAGGGCAAAAACTGGTTTGCATACAATATTGTACATTAACACACACACATGCATACACATATATAAATACATATATACATTGTTAATCTTTTTAAAATAAGGATCACCACACCATAATCCCAGCACCTTAGGAACCAAGGTGGGTAGATCCCTTGAGCCTAGAAGTTTGAGACCAACCTGGGCAACATAGTGAGACCCTGTCTCTACAATTAAAAAAAAAATTCATCTGGCATGGTGGCACATGCCTGTAGTCTCAGCTATTCAGAAAGCTAAGGTGGAAGGATCACCTGATCCTGGGCCAGTGGAGGCTGCAGTGAGCTGTGATTGCTCCACTGCACTCCAGTCTGGATGACAGAGCAAGACTCTGTCTCAAAAAATAAACAAACTAAATAAAATATAAATGTAAATGTAAAAGAAATGAAATAAAAAAGGATTAGTATACAAAAGAATGAACAATTAGGAGAACAGAAATTTCTGCCAACAGGCAGATACTTTGTCCAAATGATCTTTCCTGAAATGGTGTGGCCCATAATTATATCAGTAGAGACATTTAATTTGATGTCCAATGAGTATTAAATGTGGATTGGAATTCTCCCACACAAATTCAGTAGCACTCATCAGGGAAAACTGTTTAGCCTCATTCAAGCAGAAAAAAAAAAAAAATAGATTTTTAGACATTTATTGGCTAGAAATCTTGGTGTCAGTTAATGTTTGAAAGCACTTCAAGACATTACACCTGTTAACTCTGCTTTTAGCATAGGTTTTTGGACTGGAGGCAGAAAACAATATGAAATACGTTCTTTTACAAGAGAGCTTTTGCTTACCTTTAGCACTGGCAACATCAGGATGATACTGTTTCTCAGAAAAGAAAGATCCATCATATATGTAAATGGTCCTGTAATGCCCTACACAGAGCACAGAAAATCATTTCTAAAATGTTATCAGATGACAACCTGAAATACATCATAAAAATCATTTATCATTTTCGGTAACAATACATTAAAATATAGGACTGTTAAGTTTTTACAAAAAATTAAATTAGCTGGAACAAGAATATAAGGATTATTATATAACACTTAAAATTTAAATATTATGACCCAAAGGTGCTGAAAGATGTTTCACACATTTTAGGATGAAGTACTGGTGGCTTTGGAGATTGCTCTTCTGCCAGCTCTTAATGTTAAAATCTGTCCCCTACAGAACTTGTCCTTGATTTATTAATTTTCCCTTAGATACCCACAATTGGTTCAACCTTAATTTTTAGTTACATGGCTAGTTACACTATGAACTCCTAAAGAAACAAACTGTCTTTATTTACTTGGCACTGAGTTCACCCTTTGAATTTAGTAAATGAGTGAAGCAACCAACTTACAGGGAGTGACTGCCATATGAATTTTTTATTAAGAAATTAATCCTCCCAACATAGAAGTAAATTATGTGGCTGGATGTGGAGAGTAGACATATGCATATGGTGAGAAAAACAGAGAAGTGATCAAATTTGACACTAAACGTTATACAGTACTCTTGGTTGCAAAATACTATGTATTATCTAATCAAGATTAGTGAATGTCTTGTGTGCATGAAACTGAATTATACTCTAGATTTTGCCTTGAGGTTTTATATACACACATGCACAAATAATAGTTTTAACTGAGGCATGTTCTCTTGTCAACTATGAATCAGCCCTTAGAGCAAATATAGAATGGATCATGCATTTCCTCATTTTCTCATTTGACAGTATTGTAACAGATGTGTGAGCTCTCTAGGGTTTAAGTGTTAGAAAAGAGGCTTAGGGAAGTAATTGCTGACTCATCAACAATCATCCTTTAATGTTTCTCCTCACTGGGCTTCACATCTTGAAAGATTATTCACTAATCTGCATGTATTAACCAATAAGTCATTTATTTTCCTACTTATTTATTTTATTGATTTATTTATTTAGTTATTTACTTACTTTTTTTTTTATACAGAGTCTCGCTTTGCCACCCAGGCTGGAGTGCGATGGCATGATCTTAGCTCACTGCAACCTTTGCCTCCTGAGTCCAAATGATTCTCCTGCCTCAGCCTCCTGAGTAACTGGCAATATAGGTTTACGCTACCACTCCTGGCTAATTATTTTGTAGAGATGAGGTTTCACTATGTTGGTCAGGCTAGTCTCAAAATCCTGACCTCAGGTGATTCACCCGCCTCGGCCTCCCAAAGTGCTGGGATTACAGGCGTGAGCCACCCACACACTGGGCTCCTACTTATTTAAATATAAAACTCATGCATTTGCCTAGCTGAACTTGTGTCATTACCTAAATATAATTTTTTTTCTCACAGTAAGTGGAAGTCATTTCTACTAACATGTTTTTTTACACTTTAGCTTGTCACAGCAGGGTTTTTATTGCTAAATATCTTCTCTTCTGTAGGCTCTTTTCAAGAGCAGACACAACTTGCATATCCCCAATTGCCCGCTCCCCTCCCACCCATTTACCAAAAGCTTCTGGGTAGCCTGAGGAGGCATGAGCCTATGTTTAAAAACACAGACTTGCAGTTTGTAGACAGAACATGGACTAATTTGGAAATATGAGGAATCCATGAACAAACTTTAAAAGAGGTATTTTAACATGGACACTTTCAAATCCTAAAATGTTATAGGTATAGGACTATAAGAAAATAGAATAAATGTATGACATATCTTCAGAAGATGATAGCCTATCAATTTCGTTAGATTTTGAAAACCAGTGCCATGTATGTTTATTTACTACTATGTCACTATTTTGTGGAGTTCCTTATAAGGTCACCATTTCAGTCATCTCAGAAAATAGGGAAATTATTATTTCTTTGGGTAGAAGAAAACATTATAGTGCCTATGTTTAAATATTTGGAATGTAGATGTTAATGTAAGACTAGGCAGTAATTGAACTCTGGAGCAGTAAGAAAGAAATCATAATCAGGTATTCAATTGACTATTGAATGGTTATCTGTGTTCACTTTCATTTTTCATATTTAAGTAGTTATACTGAAACTAGAATGCTTTTAGTTCTCTACAGCATATTTCAAATCTAAGTAAATAAAATTTAAAATACAGCGCTATACCTCAATATTATTGAAGTATAATGAAGATGTTATACTTCAAAATATCTATAATCAAATACATGTTTTAATATCTAGTAATGTGTATATTTATATAAATATATACATCCAGTATAGCCATGAGATGAAGGTACTAACAACATATTTTTGATGTGTCTGTTTATATTGATTAAATTCATGTCAGGTAAATAGTGGAATACATTTCATGGAATAAAGTGTTTAAGTTTATAAAGGAAACTATCATCGCATCCCACCATCTCCTTTTTCCAATATCCCTACACTATAAGATCCAGTGAAATGGCTTCATTCTCTAATGGGTTCATCCAGCATTCTTCTACAGTACAAATTGAGCACTGCTTCAGGGATGAGAAATGAATTTTTCCAGAAGAAATATAATATAGAGTTTATTATTTATTGCTTTTCCTGCATAAATTTAATCACAATGAAATTCATATGCAGTCATAAAATGGTAAGGACCAAAATTCTAGAATCCTAAAAAGTATGATTCTTGATATTGTAAATGACACAATGTAAGACCATCCTAACTTTTTCAATGTCCTTGAGCAAAACACTTAAATATTCTGTGCCTCTGTTTATTTATCTTCATAATGAGACATTGGATGAATCGGCCTTTTAGTACATTCTAGATCTAACATTATATGGTAGCCTGCCTTTTGTCATAATGCAAACAATAACTTTTATTTTCCCTTCTCTTTTTGTACTCAGGAGTTAGAACATTTTCTTTCTAAAGGATGTTTTGTTACCTAAGTTAGATAAAGAGATAATTCATTATCATAGAGGATGATAAACTCCATATTCCTGCTTAAAGTGAATCAGATAATACCTCATTTTTTTAAAAAAAAGCAACAACGAAGTTCTGTTAGTGTACTGTCTTCCAGTTTGAATAAACACCAGTTTTTGCAATATTATAGTTCATTCCTTTGATTCGTGTCCAACAGTTATTTCTAAATGTCTTAAATTGTACCATGTCCAATGACTAATAGGCAAGTACAGAAAATCTTTGATGAATATAAAAACCAGTGCTCATTCATCCAGTGTCTCATAAGTTGCAGGAGGCTAAAGAAAGCAAACTGAGACTAAACCTTCTGCTTTGGGCCCTGACTCTAGCTATTAGGTGAAAGTTGTCTTTTCTTTCTTTTCATGGTTGACATACTGGATAAAAAAGAAACAAAAAATGCTCTCTGACAGCACAGCCTCTCTCTGTGCTCACTTCAGCTATGTAAATACAGAGAAGCCTTGAAAGAGAGGTCAGAAACAAAGCTCAAATCTATCATTCTTTTAGCTCCTCAAGAAGATGCTTATAGCTCCCTGGCTGGGAGCAATTTCAGTTTTCTTCCTGAGGCTCCCATTCCCCTAAGACGATGTGCATGTGACTGAAGCTCAGCAAAGCCAGTGGAAGTGTCAGGGAAGAGGTATTTCAAGAATGTTTTAGGAAGATATTGCAAATACATTAAAATCATCTTTCTCATTGTGATTGTTGTGATTTTTGCCCTCTTCCCCTCAAGCTGTAAAAGAAAATGTAAATGTGAAAACATTCTTTATACTCTGGTGTGGCAAGGAGCTGGCAGACAGCACAGAAGAGTAATGAACTAAGGACATGCTCCATGGCAAGGGTATTTACTAGTTCTTTGGCAGCACAGGAATTTGATTTGCTTTTTGAGAGCAAAAAAAGTAGAGGGTTTTAGGTTTGTCTCTTTTTATGATATAGGAACAAATGATTTCATCAAAATGATGACTTTTAACCATATGGTAATAATGCAGTGTTTTCAAGGGCAAAGCTCTCTGAAAAACACAATTTGACTTGAAAAAATACACTGTAAAACCAAAAAATTAAGTTGTGCTGCTGTGTTTTAATAAAGCTATCACAAATACCTGTAAGCCAGTTGTGTTTTAATAATAAAAGGACAATGACCACTCTGATGAAAGTCACAAAAACTGAAACCTGGGGCATGGGAATTTAGTGGTTGTGAATGCTTTTCCAGTTCAGTTTGTATGAATGTAAGTTATTTGACTTTCTTTTTCTTTTTCTTTTTTTTTTTGTTTTGAGACAGAGTCTTGCTCTGTCACCCAGGCTGGAGTGCAGTGCTGCAGTCTCAGCTCACAGCAAGCTCTGCCTTCCGGGTTCACGCCACTCTTCTGCCTCAACCTCCCGAGTAGCTGGGACTACAGGCGCCCGCCACCACGCCCAGCTAATTTTTTGTAGTTTTAGTAGAGACGGGGTTTCAACGTGTTAGCCAGGATGGTCTCCATCTCTTGACCTTGTGATCCGCCCGCCTCGGCCTCCCAAAATGCTGGGATTACAGGCGTGAGCCACCGTACCCAGCTGTTATTTAACTTTCCTATTAAAACAATCATCTACACATTTAGCAGATGTGAATATCGTAAGAATCCTTTAAATATATATATTCCATATAAGTCTTCAGCTGATTTTTAATTCACCTTTCAAAGTTCTGTTGACCTTTAAAATGGTTTAGTACTACAAAAAAAGAATAGAGGAAGGATGAAATTGTAAAATAGCTGATACCAGCAATTGGGAAAAATTATTAGTGGAAATCAGAGAGAGAGACAAAAAAACTCTTAATGGAAATAGCTCAAATTATGGATGGGCTTCATGTTCTCCAGAAAGAACTTCATAAAATAATAAGCTTAAAAATCACAGAATCGGCCTCATATATGGAAATCAAGTATTTGTCCAGTTTAATTTCAAACCTGACCTTTTCATATTCCGGTTAAGAAGCAGCTTGTTTTCTTAGTGTATAGTGGAAAGCCTGAGGCTACCAGGCAAATTAGGGCCCAGAATCCCCTCTTGTCTCTGTCTGCAGCATTCCATGTCAATCTACATTAAATTTTCTGTCATTTTCACGGCAACATAGAATCACAACTGCAGTCATTGAAGTGTCCAGTATTATTAAATTGGTGCACCAATCTAATACTTAATTGAAGTCCTCATTTCCCATAAATAGGCCAGTGCCAAATGCATGAGATAAACTATAAACAGCTGCATTTATGTTGATTTTTTTGTTTTAAAATTCCTTTTCAACTGAACAATGAAGCCTTAAAATGTACAAAAAATGTCAGAGACTTCATAGCCAACAAAATCCACTATGAATATTTTATCATGTTTCCTTTTAACAAAGAAGTTTTATTTTAGTGTCTGCATAAGTGATTGATATATATTTTTTTGCCTCTTCTTGCTTAGTTTTTTCTGTATATGCCAAAGTCATCATAAACTTATTTCTAATGATTTCTATGTGATATTCATTGAAGCATGTTTTATGACTTAAAAGAATTCCATTTATAATATGAACCACATTATAATAGTTTGTGTAATTATTCCAAAAATGTGGACTATTTAGGGTGTTTTAAGTTTTTCTCTATGGTAAGTGGCGTTAAAACATTTTAAAAATATTTTTGTATTGTGCCAATGTTAAATCTAAAATGCAGAGTGTGGAAGTTTCTCTCACCATGTCAGATGCATCCAGGTTTAAAAAAATTTTTTAATTCTAAATTTTAAATTTTTATATATAATTTTAAATATTTATAATTATACATTTAAAATTCATACTCATAATTTTAAATTTATGATTATAAATTAATAATTATCAGAATCATATTTATAAATATTTGTTATAAAGGTACATATATTATAAATATGTAATAAATAAAATATAATTTATTAAAATTTATAAAGTTTAAATTAAAAAAATTTTTCTGATTCCAGTCTGAAAATAAATGCTGAAAGCAGAATTCAGAAGTGTGATACCTTGAAACGCTTTCAAACGTTAACTGAAACCAAATTTTCTAGCTAATAAATGTCTGAAAATTGATTTTTTTTTCTTTTCTGCTTGAATGAGATATAATTTTGAAAATTGTGTCTTGTCTTTAAATTTGCATTTTTTAGTTATTGATTAGATTAACCATTATGTCTCATAGTTGCAGATTAGTTTTATTTTATTTTTTAATTAATATTTTTGATTTTTTGCATAGTCCTTAAAATGGCAACTATTTTGTTTTATAAAGTACTCTATAAATTAAGGCTATTTATCCTTATAGTATATATGCTCCCAATGTACAGTTTGGCTTTTAATTTTTTTTAAACATTTCCCGTTACCTCTTTTGCATACTAATCCTCTCAAATTAAAAAAGAAAAAGAAATATACTTTTAGTTCTTGGGTTCACAAAACGATGAGATTTTCACAACCATTAACATGCTCTTCTTTACACACAGGAAACTTATTCTTATGTTATTTTGACAAGTGTAAAGAAAGGCCTGTGGCCCCTTCAGGAGCAGGTAGGTAGGCTGCTATTCTGATCTTGCAGAAGAAAAAGCATCACACTTCTAAGAAAACAGCAGGCTGACTTTATTCCTGTTATAGCTCTTCTTACTATTCACTTCCAATTAGTTTTCACATTCCCAACCAAAAACAGTTATCCTGGTAATTATATAGTTCTAGTATTTTATGACGAGATTCATGTGTGTGTGTCTGTTAGAGTACTTAAAAATCATGTCTGTAATTATTTACTTACAGTTATTTCTTCCCGAGAAACCATAACTTCTGAGGAACTTGCTCTAATGTTATTCTAGTATAGAATAGCTGTCCACTTAATGTTAACTGAATAGCATAATTACCTAATTAGTTAAATGACAGGAAATAATTAGAGAGTGAAATAGAGAGGGATGGAACAGGAGAGTAAATATGCAGGTGCACTGATCTCCCACGCCATGAAAGGACTAGTTAAATCATGACACCTGCAGACACCAAACAAAGAGGAACTGTTGGGTCACTCAGTCACCTCCTCAGACAGAGAGGAGATGGGCTGGGCTTCAAGCAGCCTATGCATTGACCCAATTCTCTGCTTTCCTGGGTGAGATATTATCATTTTAATAGCTCTGCTGCTGCATGTCCTATCATCACAGTGTGCTGGCCTTGCCCTCTTTCGAGCCATGCTCCCTTTCAAATCCGCTTTCTCATGTTTCTGTTATTATGATTATGACAAACAAAAGAGAGTTTCAACCTTGAGTGAAGCACAATTCCATTTTTGTTGCCTCATATACCATGTGGCAGCTCATTCACTCTTGCACAAAGAGAAGTCTACCGAATCAGCCTCTTTTAAAGGAGATCAGAGCACCTGCAGCATATGGATTTCTTAAAAGAAAATGCAGGAAATAGGAATTAAATTAGGGAATACAAGAGATACAGCAAGGTAAAATACAGTGGTAACTAAGCAAAAAACTAGGGGAAAAAATTCTTCAGAGAAAGAGAATATTTAGTTCTAAAAGGATCAAAAGGTAGAGTTTCTGTGAAGTATAGTTTCCTGAAGGAGTGGATACATCTTTTATGTTGAAGTTTATGATACTCACAAGGTAATATTAAACTAAACTACTGCAGAATTAGGTCTTCTATGTGAAGTTTCTAGGATTAATCAATAAACCAGGACCTAAGAGAACTGTTTAGAAATTTTTCCTGAGAGACAGTTGCTCAGTAGTTTGGTAACGTTCAGTCATATCATCTTTTCTTGAAAATATATTTATACAGGGAGGATGCGGGATGGAGAGCATTACGGAAAAGAGCTAATGCATGCTGGGCTTAATACCGAGGTAATGGGTTGATAGGTGCAGTAAACCACCATGGCACACATTTACCTATGTAACAGACCTAACCTCCTGCACATGTACCCTGAAACTTAAAAAACAAAATAATTTTAGAAAGACAATATATTTATTAATCATAATACAATAGGAACTCAAAATGTATACGACACCATTGATGTAAAAAATATAGTAGGCATTATGGCAAAATGGACATTACTTACTTACCATCTCTATTTCCATTTTCAAAAGGAAAAAAAGAAGTTTCCATGTAAGGCATTCAGCCATGTGTATGCTTAAACTCAGTCTCATTGTGCTAGTTTTTATTTTTATTTTATTTTATTTTTGAGACGGAGTCTCACTCTGTCGCCCAGGCTGGAGTGCAGTGGCGCGATCTCGGCTCACTGCGAGCTCCGCCTCCCGGGTTCACACCATTCTCTTCTCTCAGCCTCCTGAGTAGCTGAGACTACAGGCGCCCACCACCACGCCCTGCTGATTTTTTGTATTTTTAGTAGAGACGGGGTTTCACCATGTTAGCAAGGATGGTCTCAATCCCCTGACCTCATGATTCGCCTGCCTCGACCTCCCAAAGTGCTGGGATTACAGGCGTGAGCCACCGCGCCCGGCCTCATTGTTCTAGTTTTTAAATGGCATTATAGAAGACAGAAAACAATTAATATCATTTCCCCCAGGATTTTACACAATATCAAATGAATCAGAGGCTGAAATAAAAACACCATCCTGGACAAAACTATGGATGCCTAAGACCAAGTCTAATAAATGAGGAAGGACTGATGAATTAGTAAAGACAGATAAATAAGTTCATGATAAAATATCTCATAAAGATTGTATGATTTCTTAAAATGAATAGCATATCCTATAGGGAAAATTGATATTTCATTGGTTCTAACAATGAAGGCAATGGTTGTAGGAAAGACTTGCAGAGACTTGATTCAGTGAGTTGGAGCAGTAAGTGATACGGAGCTGAACCAGCGTGTCCAAATAATAAAACTTTGTAAAAAGCAGACTATCTGTATACTAGTGTAGAGAGGAAACGCTGAATCTTTGCTCAACCCTATACTTTTGAGTTCTGGGGAGAAATAAAAATGATAAAAAACAAAACACGCACATGCGCACACACACACACATTATAACTAGATCACAAGGTAAAATTCTGCTTCTAGGAGAGCATAAACTGAGTCTTTCCTCATGTAGACCTCCCTCAAATAGTTGGTCCAGGAAAACCCCACCACTTCCAAAGATTAGCAATATTAGAAAATTGAACTAGGTTGGCATGATGGCTCATGCCTGTTAATTCCAACAGTTTGGGAGGCCAAGGCAGGAGCATCACTTGAGCCCAGTAGTTCAAGACCAGCCTAAATAACATAGTTAGGACCCTTCACTACATAAAATAAAATAAAACAAAATAAAATAAAATAAAAAACCAAATTAACCTGGCATGGTGGCAGATGCCCATAGTCCCAGCTACTTCTGAGGCTGTGGTGAGAGGATTGTTTGAGCCTGGGAGGGAAGTCAGGGCTGGCTGCAGGTAGCCATTACTGTGCCACTGCACTCCAACCTGGGTGACAGAGCCAGACCCTGTCTCAATAAATAAATAAATAGATAAAATATAAAATGAAATCAGACATGATTTATTCAGACAATACTTTGTATAAGAGAGAAGGAGCAAAAAGAATGGAAAGAGAAAAGGAAAAAAAGAAGAAAGGAATAAGAATATAGAAAAATATTGCTAAAGAGAAACTGAAAATTATAACCAAATTCTATCATCTATCTGTCTATCTTCATCAATCTATCTACATTTATCTCTATATTATATCTGTATTTATCTATTGTATTTATGCAGTGCATCAGCAGCAGTCTCTCAGACTACACTGTGCTCATTCTATTTATTGAAGGGTTTCTACAAAGCCCTAGCCAAGATCTTGGGCTGGTAATAAGGTGTGGTTGCTACTGGCTAGATGCAGGCTATCTTCTGTACTGTACCCCCATTCTATTCCTGGCCTATATTTATTAATTTATGTATCATATAAACTATTTGATTTCCATATTGAAACAATTTTCTGTGAAAGTTAGCAGATACTGTGAACAACACCATTAGTATCCTATAAATAGATCTTTCCCTCTTTCTGGGCCTCTCCTTCCAGTCTCAGAGTGGAATATAATCCTCTCTGAGATCAAAATTGTGTCAACCTTCCTAATCTATGGATTATTGAACAATTCTATGGTCCATTATTCTAGGCTTGGTGCTCTCAAAATTTAATCTTTGCACTTAAAGAAATGTTCTTTGCAGTTGAAAATGCTTGTTTCAATGCTTGAGACCATAGTTAACTTTGAAAACTTTATTTTCAAATGCCAACCTGCATGACTACTTTCTTTGGCCTTTAATTGGAGGCTAACATCAAGGCAACTAAGAACAAGCATAAGATACCAGGAATATAAATATGTCAGCTAAAATGTCCAAATATAATTTATGGCATAATAATTTAATAATTAAACTTTTATTTGCAGTGGAAAACTTGAATATATGAATATCACAATAAAGTATGTTTTTATTCAGTAATACAAATACTTTGAGAGTGTTTCTAAAACAATTTTACCATCTCTAATTTATATATAGTAATTCAAAAATATTAACTGCATTTTTGCTTTGTTCCTGATATTGTGCTAAGCACTAGAAAAAAAAGCATAAGGCACATTTACTTTCTTTCATTTTTCTCCTTGACTGCCCTGGAGTTTAGGATTGCTCTCAACCTCTGTCATCCTCAGAAATTTATCTTCACTTTGTCATTTTATTCTGTGGAGAGGCATCAAGCCACCAAGCAACATGTTTGAGAAAACAACTTTATTCCAAAGAGTGCATTTTTTTTAAGTAAACAAGTCTTAGAAAATGTTTGCCTGTGGATCTGATACTAATGTATACTGAGATGTAATAAAATTGGAATATGGATTTATATGCCATAAATGAAAAGTATTTCCTCACTTAGCCTTCAGGGACTGTCCCCCATTCTCTTGGTATGTTTGCCTGCTGATTCTAATCACTCTCTAACATTAAATCAATCCTATTTATTTCTTGTGGTACATAAATTATCGACTGTCATCCTGAAGGAAGGCAAAGCCAGAAATGTTTTGCTTATACTTGTCTTCATTGTCTTGGGGCAAAACACTCCTGACTGGTGATTAATTCACATCAAAGGTCTTTTGATTTATGCTCTTTGAGTGATTTTTGAAAGTAAGTTCATATGTTTCTTGGATTACATGCCGAATTATGTATGATTCTCTGTAATTCTTAGGGTTTCTCCTGTTGTGATACTGTGTTGCCTATTTCTCCAGAAGTGATTACTGAAATCACTTTAATAAGAATAAACATAATGGGGAGAAACATTGTAAACTCATGTAATCAATGTGACTTCTCCATGAGTTAAGTACTAGTATTACCCCGATATAAAGTGAGTGGGGGAAAAAAATAGATGAGTGAGAAGTTTGCTCATCCTTTGATCATATTCTTACAATTAATTAAAAGTGGCATAACACGGTGGCTCATGCCTGTAATTCCAGCACTTTGGGAGGCTGAGGTGGGTGGACCACTTGAGTCTAGTAGTTCTAGACCAGCCTGGACAACATAAAGAGATCCCATATTTACAAAAAAAAAAAAAAAAAAAAAACAAAACAAACAAACAAAAAAAAACATTAGCCAGGCATGGTGGTGACAGAGAGAAAACTTGCTAAGAAAAAGAGAGGAGAGGAGAGGGGAGGGGAGGGGAGGGGAGGGGAGGGGAGGGGAGGGGAGGGGAGGGATAATAATGGGGATTGGGTTCAAGATTCCAATCTGGGAATCTGGCTCTAGATGCCCAGTGTCAGGCTTCTCACAAACTCAAGTCTCTGTAAATTTTCTAGTAGCATTTTAACCACGTGGGTCCTTGGTACCCTAAATAGCCACCCTTAGGAGAGGAAAAAAATGTGACTAGGAGAAATGTGGGTTTGGAAGTAGGGAAAAATTATTATACATGTCTATGTAATTATATATGTTTAAGTAAGGATAAAGCATGCCTATTGAGAATTGGGAAGAGATTTAGCTTTGAGAAGAGAAAATTCCTCAGCAACTGGGAAAAGAATAAAACTACAAAGAATGAAAGAAACTTTGTCACTTAATTAGATGAAGTAACTTTAAGTTTTAAAAAGATGGTGTAACTTTGTCACTTAATTAGTCAATAAACTTTCCAAAAACACTAAATAAAAAAGACCTGGAAAGTTCTTCTCATTTTATTTTATATATACAATTTGTATGTTTTCCCCTTTTTTTCAGCATGAGATATGATGCATACAGTATCAAAAGTACAAAAATATTCTTGATATTGAGGATTCCACACCACACGAAAACAAATATATCTAAAGCACTTTATATATGTTGTGTATACATACATACACACATAATACACACATATACACACATGTGATATATGTACATGTATACATATATCACATGCATGTGCATATATCATGCGTGCACATATACAAATATATATGTATGTATATATAATTTAGAAGGATGAAATTAACTTTATGTTTAAAGGATTATATTAATTTTAGGTTTAAAAAATTAGATTTGCTTTAGGTGCCTGCAGAACATTGACCAAGCTTTAAATATTTAAGTGTTCATTCTCCTAACAAAATGACCAGTATTTAATATGTACTAAATAAATATATAACTTAATGAATTAAATGTAAAAGTCATGAAACTGTACAAGTTTTGGAGTCAGGTCCAGGATTTAACTATATTACAAACACTAAAAATAAAAGAATATGGCTCGACAATTTAGAAATTTGAAGCCATTTAACTCATAAAGAATGATGATGCCTTTTGTTGTTTGCTTCTGCTCTAGTAGATATAATAAAAGCTCTGATTTCAGTGATAGATTAAATATTTATTGTGATACTTTGTAGATAAGTTTATATATAAAGAATTGTGATATTACATATATCAAAATATATTTGTGTTACTAAAACCTTTCTTTTATTTTTATTCCAGTGCCAACAGGTTTGTACTAGAGGGAAATATGTTCATAGGAAAGAGATGGAAACTGGAAACTGGATGCTTAAATAATAGCATTTTATGATTTAAGAAGTATCAGTGTTAATCAGTTTCCATATGTAAAACACATTTTTTTGAAGCACACCAACTCCCAAGTTATTGAGAATAATAATATAGAGGTTACTAAAAAGCTAAAAAATACTAAGAATGAAGGTTTATAGTCTGTCCAAAGGATGGTCGGTATATGCATATATAAACAAAGTATCAAGAAGCAGCAACAAAACCAGAAACATGGTAGAATTTTTTTTACTAGCAATATTTCAATGTGTCTGGGTCCTTAAAAGCCTGCATGATACCACATAGACAAATCAGAAGTTATTCCTCTGCTAATGTATCTGTGAAAATCCTATGATGTCAGTGGCTTTATGAAATCCACCTTTTTTTCTGTAGTCAGGGGAGAATGCTGCCTTTTCCAATAATCTACAGATTAGCTCAGATACCTGAGTAAGAACAATATTCAGGTGCCCATAAATCTGTTATCAATGGTAAGTTTTACAGAATAATGACTATATGCCATGGTATTTTCTAAGCCCCATACCCAGATGTCAGTTATCGAGTAATAGTTATTACGTCCAGATGCCATTTTAACTATTTTTGCATTACATATATTATTGTATTTAATCCTATTCACCACTCTCTGAATCAGTTAGTATCACTACTTTACTATTTTAGTTGCAGAACAACAGGATTCGAAGTTTAAATCCAACTCACTATCTCCACCCCTAACATCTAGTCTGAGCAATTATCATCATACTGTGCTTCATTTATTACTCTCTATCTCCTAGTTTTGATTTATTTTCTCTTATCATTTAGCACCTGACATTCTATTTTATATATGCTCATGGTTCTTTTGTTGTCTTTCTTCATTTTCCTCATAACAAAGACAAATTTATGCCTTCTAGTTAGAATAATGGGATTTGAATGAGGGGGAAAGATATTCTGAAATTTATTGCTTTACTGCCAGAAAGATGACTACAAATTCTGTAGCTAGAAGCTTTCTGTTCAGTGCTTACAGTGGACTTAAGTTAGTCTATAACTTGACAGGTTATACTGGTGTTTTGTCTAATCACTCATTTAATCAATTTATAAACATTTACTGAGCAAAACTTTTTATTAAAGGCAATTTGTTAGGGGTATGGAAAACAAAATTTATGTATGACATCATCCCTGCCTTTAGAAAATTAGATTATGTTATGGGATCATCATGCAAAATTCATCCATTCATTCTACAAATGTTTATTGAGTACCTTCTATTTGCTAGGCACAGATCTACTGCTACACATACGGACTTTAACAAAAGAGGCAAACATCTCTGATTTCATGGAGCATATATTCTAGCACAGGGAGATAAAGAATACACAGTAAATACAATATGCCAGGTGGAAAATATAGCATGGATAATAATAAGTCAGAGAAGGAGGATAAGGAGTTCATACCTGAAAATGCCAATTTTGTAATGCATTAAACTGCATTGTTCTTATTCTTTTTCCCGAAAACACTTTTACTCCCACTGCAGTCTTATGCATCATAGAAATCCTACCCAGAATTGTCTTTAGCTATTTGCTAACTATTTAATGATTTTCTAGGTTAAAAAAAATGTATATCACATACTAAAAACAAGCAAACAAAAATCTTAGATGATCATCTACTGTGAACACTTTCCAGAATTATCTGGATGGATTTTTCTTTTTAAAAAGTATATATTTTGAAATTCATATGCAGGTAGAAAATGTCCTAGAAAAACTGTATGAACAAACAGGAAATGTGAAAGCCCATATTTAACCCAGTGTCTGACCCATGGGAGGAGTCACTCATTATTTGTTGAATGAAGAAATGAATGAGTGTATTAATGAATAATGAATAGGGGTGAGAATATTTAGACATTAAGATATTTACTGGCATTTACTAATTATGATTAGTGGTGCAATTCACTTGTCTACCGCTAGTATGTTCTGAATGACTCCTCACCTCTGTAGTTTTTCTACATGTTGGTATACTATCGCAGTGTACAGTATGCTTCTAAGATGTATATTTTAATGCTAACCTTGGAATCAATAGATATTGAAACACTAGGTCTTGTTTTAAAAAGGATGAATGACACCAGAAGTGCAGAGCCAAACTGATCTCTGGCTTGAGAATACAGGAAGAATTTCTAGAAAGAAAAAAAAATTGACACATAGAGAGCTAAAAAAATTGTTGTCATCCTACAACAACTATAAATTAGATTGTATAAATCTAATTTATATAATCCTACAAGTATAAACCCTACAAGTATAAATCTAATTTATATAATCCTACAAATATAAGTCTAATTTAAAAATACATAGAAAGCATAACTTAAAAAGGCAGGAAACATTGGATAATTTTTAAATGTTAGGGAAGTCATAAAAGTATTAATTTATAAGATAATTGAATTATTTGATGATGTTTGCTGTAATTTTTACTGTATACTAAAGGGATGACTATTTAGAAAGCTAATAGAGTGGAAAAAGTAATAATCAAAATAACTTAAGGAAGTGAATATAACAAGTAGAACAAATATAAAATAAAGAGCAAAGTGACAATTTAATCTCAGGAATTACATAGCTTGTCAGGTTGGCCGAGTGGTCTAAGGTGCCAGACTCAAGGAATTACATTAAGTATAAGTGGCTTACAAACAAAATGCTGCTTAAATCTATATATAATATAATTTTAAATAATCAAATTCTATGCAATCTTCTCAGAAATATAACTAAAAGGGGCAATTAAAATGCACTAAAAACTACAATAAAGAGGAGGAAGAAAGTCACAAATAATGTAGAAAGGGAAGAAATGAAAAAAAATTAAGCAACAGTAAGGAATAGAAAACTGGGGAAAATAATTAGAAATGGCAATTCTAATTATTGGATTAGGATAGGGAATAGGGATAGGGAAAGAGGAGGCCGCACATGATCTGAACTGCATATGGTATAAAATTAACATTAGTTCAACTTTAAATGGGAAAGGGAACAAATGTATACCAACCTTCCTACTAGCAATTTTAGGTAAATATTCTTTGCAAACATCTAGAAATATTAACTATGAAATTCTCACTTGTGTTTTAAAGCTAATTGAGGAAATTCTCCCAGAGAGGTGAAACATATACTACTTTACCCCAGAAAACTCTTTTAAAAATGTGATGAATAACATTCTTAACATTCAAGGTTTTATACTAAATTTCTCTAGCTTGGCCTGGAGACATTTTGATAGATAGCTCAAATCATCAACTAGAAAAGAACAATGTATCTCCATACTCTTGATGGATTTACTCTGAAGTTCCATTTCTTTTTTTTAGCCTGATCAGTCTATGTGGTATGAGAAGAAATGTAGTATACAAGTTTAAAGAGTAGGTAATATTTTCCCATATTTTATAGAGTACTGACTTACTTAAATTATCTTGAGAGGATCAACTTAGAATTTCACTTCTTTAACTGATTTAAGTCGGCTGGGACCTACTCAGGGAGTGACAAATGGGAATGAGAGAGAGAGAGAGTAAAATCGGAAGAAGATACATATTTAATTTAGCAGCCAGATCAAGAAAGTTCTTACCTACAATTATCTAAAATCACAGAATTTTTAGGATGAGGAAAAACTTAGTTCTAAAAGATTATAATACAACTAAATATACTTAATTTATATTATAACAATAGCAATGCGTAAATATAGACATTTAAACTATAGTTACTTAAGTTATAGTATGTAATACTTAAGTATACATGTACTTATATATGATATATAAGTAATAGATATATGTATAAATAGATATATACACACTATACATTTTTAGAAATTGCACAACTAATTTCTGGGTTTTCACAACTTTAAATGGGAAGTCAAAAAGTTTCAAAACTTATTGTTTTTTCCTGGCAATATTGTAGGCGCCAGATTTGTGAGAAAATTTATGCTTTAAGTCGAATCTTCCATTAAATAGTTTCTAACATGCTGGATCAAATTTGCTAGTAATAAAACAATAGATTAAAGTTGAAATAAATATTATTTTAATATTTAAAATAAGATCCTAGAATTATCTATAGTGTGTGTATGTATATATGTGTGTGGGACAGGGTACTAATTAGCATGATAATTGAGTCAGCAACTGTGAAAAAATAAATTATATTGCAAAGCCATTTGCACCCCAGCAACAAACTTTCAACACTAGAATAGAGTTGATTAACAGAAAACAGTATTACCAAGAAAACTTCAAATCTATAGAATATAAGACAATTAAGACCCTAGCAAATCTGAACCTTTTAAAAGAATTTTTCATTAAATCATCATAGTCAATGGCAAGAAGGAGTGGTATTTGTCAGTAGGTTTTAAACCTATTGTACTAATGCAATTATTAATAGCATCCTTTTTTAGTCTCTAACGTGACCAATTCTGATAATAAATTATATGCTCACCCTAATAAGCCTCTCTAATTTTTCCTAATTCTTATAAGCTTCTTATACTTATGTTGTAGTTTCCTTGTTTCTGCTTTATATATAATGTCAAAGTCAGCAATTCCTTATTATATACTTTATATCTGCTGCAGGTGTGTGTGTGTGTTTGTGGAAGGGTGCAGGGAGTTTTTTAGAGGAGGTAAAACATTGTTTCATTTCTGCATGTACTCCTTCTTCATATTAAAAGAAAAGAAAACATATTGGGAACATCATAAAAGATAGATAATAGAGAACATAAATTTTCACCAAATTAAACAATGGCTAAACATTTAATAATACATACTTACAAAATGTTTAAATTCCTTTTATAAATTAAACAGATTTTAAATGTAAAACTAAGTTAATGAAACTCTAACTGCATTTTAGCTACAATGGACTGAGTAATGCCAGAGTAATTTAAATGTTAAAGGCTTGTGGAGAAAAAATGTTAATAAGCAGGGTATGAATACATGCAAAAATTACTTTCTTACATAAAGAAAGAAAATAAAATCAGTTTTTTAAAAATACATAATGAATATACTTTTAGGCATCTGTCATGGAATGCTAAGCATATTAATAGTGAATGAAAGTTCCAGATCTGAGTTCTCTAAAGTGCTTCAACATAAATTGTACCATTTATCCAACCTTTCCCACAATTGTTATTTAAAATGCATATTACATATTATTGTAATTGAAACATATGTAAATACATCGATTTCTCAATAATTTGAAGGGTATATTAATTTCAGGTTACAGACCATGACTTGATATATTTTTTACCTCAGAGATCTTTCTGCAGAGTATTGGCTTAATAAAAGCTTGCTGAATCATTGAACCACAGAATGAATTCCAGAAACTCAAGGATGTGTTGAATTACACTGATAGATACTAGGATATTAAAATACTTTTCTTATATAAAACATCACCAACTGTGGTGTTATAAATATAAGATGAGACAATGGAAATTAAAGTTTAATAATATATGTATGGCCAAGTGAACTGGAAATAAGATAACTTGAAGGTACCACTACAAGTTGTCATGTGTACATTGAGCAAAATCTGAGAGCAAATTCAGTGTACTAAATATGTTGCCAAAGGCTAGGGACTTAGCGTTTATCTAAAGTAAATCACCTGCTACCACCAACTTCGCCTTGGTTGTAGTTTTATCAAAATTAAATATTTGATGTCCTTTAGGGTGTAACTCACTCTTCCAGTCAGGCATGATTGGCTTGAATACTGCAAGGCATTTCTGAGTCACTTTCAGAATCTTCAAGTATTTCCCTGAGGTGAGAAGCAAATATTGAAACCTTATTTTATACCTGGAGATTCATAAGAAAACTGAAGGGTAAAATTGCTAAATGAATTGTTTTAAGGTCAAGTAGCAGTTACAGGGTAGAGTGAAACACTGGATTCTGAGTCACTTTTTGTTTTTTTCAGGCAATACAATATATACTTTTGGGAATTAATTCGATGATCAGCCCTGAAAAATAATTCAAAGAAGAGAAAAATTCACTCACATGAAAACAATATTGATTAAGGCAATATATTTGGATGACTGTCAGACTCATATATTTGGGTTAATATTTACAATTACATTATCTCAGTAGCCTAGAAAAATCCAGGAAGTTATAAAAATCTTTTAAAATATATCCTTCCTTCTTCCTTTGTAAAACAATTCCCCACTTCTAATCCTAACTAGATTAAATGGAGGAATACAGCCATTAAAAAATTACATAGTCTTCTAAAGAGAAGACTCAATGTTTTCCAATGATCTGTGCATACTTGAAATTACAGATTATGTTGCATATGAATATGAAAAGAATATATAGTTCTGTGTTAAATGCATACATATAGCTGGAGTGGCTGAGTCTGTGATATAAGATAATAGTCAAAAGCAGTCGTTTTTAACCAAGAGTTTTGTCCTCGGGGGACATTTCATGGTGTCTGGAGACAGTCTGCTTGTCAAGACTGAGTTGGTTGGGGGCCTGGAATAGCAAGGAAGTCAACTGAATCAACATCTAGTGAGTAGAGGCCAAGAAATTGCTGATAAACACTTGTAATAAAAGTATTGCTGATTGGCTGGGCACAGTGGCTCACGCCTGTAATTTCAGCACTTTGGGAGGCTGAGGCAGGTGGATCACGAGGTCAGGAGATCGAGACCATCCTGGCTAACATGGTGAAACCGCGTCTCTACTAAAAATACAAAAAATCAGCCGCGCGTGATGGTGGGCGCCTGTAGTCCCAGCTACTTGGGAGGCTGAGGCAGGAGAATGGCCTGAACCCAGGAGGCGGAGCTTGCAGTGAGCCGAGATGGCGCCACTGCACTCCAGCCTGGGAGACGGAGCAAGACTCCGTCTTAAAACAAAAACAAAACAAACAAACAAAAAGTATTGCTAATCATAAAACACTGCTAATCTTCAAGTTTGTTCAAGTTCTAATTGTTTGCTGTTACCATTAACAGAAAAAAATCAGAAGAGAGAAATATTAAGTAGGATATTTACGTAGAAAATGTAGAGATTGAAAAGATACTGGGAAAAGTATATCTCAAAACTATTATTTTTATCTAGCTAAAGCCAAAGAAAAGGTTATTTTTTTCCACCATGTAGAGCCAAAATATTACTAATAGTTATACATAAAGAGATAATCTAAAATCCTGAATTATTTTAAAGGAAAAAATTGGAAATATATATTAGAACCACCAATAGGAATTATTTATTGGTGGTTCAAATATATGAAACATTAAGTTTTGCAAAATTGAAAATACAGTGCAAAGATAGGATTAAAGGAGGCCAGGCATGGTGGCTCATGCCTGTAATCCCAGCACTTCGGGAGGCCAAGGTGGGTGGATCACCTGAAAACAGGAGTGCAACACCAGCCTGACCAACATGGCGAAACCCTGTCTCTACTAAAAATACAAAAATTAGCGGGGTGTGATGTCACACGCCTGTAATCCCAGCTGCTTAGGAGGCTGAGGCAGGAGAATTATTTGTACCCAGGAGGCAGAGATTGCAGTGACCCAAGACTGCACCACTACATTCCAGCCTGGGCAACAAAGTGAGACTCCATCTCAAAAAACAAACAAATGAAGATAGGATTAAAGGAGAATATAGTGCTAACTTGTTTCTCAGATCTGCCTTCATATGAGATTTAGTACTGGAAATAGGTTACTTACAAATCTGTGGAATGCTGAGGGGCTGGAAATGGCAGGAGGCTCAGAAAGCTTCCACCCTGTCCTCGGCTGGATAGAGCTCCAGAGTAGGGAGGCTGGTGAGGTGCTCACTGGAGCGATGAACAGCCTTCTAAGCCAGAGACATCACACTTTTCGACTTTCCTTTTTGTGATGTGCTTGTGGAGGGAGAAACCTAAACTGGAACCTGATGTCAGGTCTTCTAGAAAATGAGTTTTGACCCTTCCAGTGCTGAGACAGTGAAATGCATACAAGTGCATGGGTGTAATGCAAGAAGTCAGTAGGTTATCCAGTACTCTGATCATTAATATAATTAAGGAGTAGAAATTGTTGCTCCTAGAATAGTGTAATTCCCCCTTTCCAGCTTAGAATATAGAGCAATTAATCTTTACATAATCTAAGCTTCTGATTCTTAGATTGCCCATGACAAAAAAAAAAAAAAAAAAGAAGAAAAATAAAATGTACTTTTTATTAGGTTTGGTATGAAGTCAGTACTTGGTATATAAATATTAAAATTATGCATGTTTTTAAAACATCCACAATTTTAGGAAATTTTCATAAGAATGCATTTAAAAAATAAAATTACACTCTTGTTCCATCTGTATATTGCCTTACAATGTCTAAAACCATTATTTTCTATGTCTTAAGCCACCATTACAGCCTACTGGACAAAACCAAGATTCCCTTGTTGTTGCCGGAATCACTCCGCCCTCTGATCTCCAATTCTCAAATAAACGGGGCATTGATCCATTTCTCTGTGTGAGTTAATGCCATCGAATTATACTTATCTGCTTATCTCCCTGGGTTCCTTCTTATAGATAAATTTCTGTCTCAGTCTTCCGTGCCAGTATATGTATTTTATTTTCTATGTTTTTATTTATTTATTTATTTTTCTGGAACGGAATGTGTCACCACTGAACCACAGTGTTTCTGAGACTTGTTATCTTTGTGACCCTTTCAATTTCTCCATGCTTTCCCTCAACTTCCTGAAATCCTATAGGAACATTATTAACTACTTTGTAGGAGGAGACTTGATAATCATTCTTTTAAAAATGAGGTTAATTTTTCATCTGCAGTTCTGAGAGGCTATGAAGTGGGAATATTCAGGGTTTTCCTGAGCTCTGGGGCTCAGAACAAAGGAGAAATAAAACCCAACTCCCAAGGGAAAAAATAGGCTTAGCAAGTAAGGGTTTGTGGAAAAGGTCTGCCGCTGAAGTTATGAGACAGAACAGATGAATTTGGAAAGTGGGACATTGGATATCACCTGATCTAGCAGGAAACAAAAGAGGAACCTTGTAAAATGTTACACAGTAGACCTAAGAAAGAGGAAGAAGTATTAGTGAGGTACATTTGTTTAGTGGTATTTACAGGATGTTAACAATTGTCAGCACTTCCTATTCTTGAAAAAAATAGAGCTTTGGAGGGTCGAAACACTTTTACCAGTATACTAATATGCTGCTTTGTAATTTATCTCCAACATTTGTCTTTAATTCAGGTCTTTGCTTCTATCATAACTTGTAGCTTGCCATCTGAAATGTAGATAGCCATTTCCAAAGTATCACTCCTCTTCTCTGCCCAAGCCTACAATTCCAACTCTATTTATAGCTTATGACTAGAAATATGTTTTAACAGAAATAAAAATGCAGATCTTTATAGTTTATTTCTGTGATATTTCTGAGAAATGTAAAAGCAAAATTAATAACACAAAGGCAAATATATAGAAAATTTATCTGTAGAAAATACAAAGGAGAACATAAAAACAGTGGTGTTTCTTTGGAATGATTAGAGTATGGAAATATGGGTGAAAGTAACTGATTAGAATCTCTGTCAAACCACTAATGATTATCATGTTAACCAGTTTGGGATATAAGTCTATTTATGACCATCCAATAAAAAAGCTTACACAAATAAATTGATCGAATATAATCTCATTAATTATATACCTCTTTATATTGTAAGATCATACTTTCAAATTATATTATTATAGTGTTATGATTCCTACTCTTTCCAGTTTTATATTGTTTGTTCTTTGTATTCTTTATATTTAAATCCCACTGTTTACATTTTTAAACAAACTCATCATAGCCACTTCTTTCAATTTATATTAGTTTTCAGTTATTGCTATCTCATATTTCTTCTCTCAATCTAAACACCAAATTTCTTCATGGATTTTTTTCCTTAAGACCTATAGACAGTT
Organism: Chlorocebus sabaeus; assembly: GCF_047675955.1. Lineage (NCBI taxonomy): Eukaryota > Metazoa > Chordata > Mammalia > Primates > Cercopithecidae > Chlorocebus > Chlorocebus sabaeus. The sequence goes on from NC_132915.1 coordinate 60,108,203, forward strand.
CTGGTTTTCTCTCATTCTTTTTTTGCTTTTTTTTTTTTTTTTTTTTTTTGAAATGGAGTCTTGCTCTGTTGCCAGGCTGGAGTGCAGTGGTGCGATCTCGGCTCACTGCAAACTCTGCCTCCTGGGTTCAAGCGATTCTCCTGCTTCAGCAGGACTACAGGCACGCACCATCAAACCTAGCTAATTTTTGTATTTTTGGTAGAGATGGGATTTCACCACGTTTGCCAGGATGGTCTCGATTTCCTGACCTCATGATCTGCTCGCCTTGGCCTCCCAAATTGCTGGGATTACAGGTGTGAGCCACAGCGTCCGGCCTCATTCTAAGACTCCTAAGTCAATGTGTCAATGTCAAAAGAGGGCTAATTTTTTTACTATGAGGCTTGAGGCACACTCTTCTGTAAAGAGCTATTTTAGATTCAAAGTTTGCTACAGATTTTTTATTTTCCTGTTTTTGTCTCTTTTGTTCAGAAAGATAAGACATTTTAGATTTTTTCCTATTAGATAATGCTTATTTGCAGTATTAACTGCAAATTCACAAAAATGGACAAAGTACCTAATGTAGGCTTGCCTTTTTAAGGTAATCTAGGAGTTTTTTTTGTTTTGTTTTGTTTTGTTAAGGAAAACCCAAGGTATCAAAGTATTATCTGTGTTTTTCTGCCATAACTACTCTTTCTCAAGTTAGATGCAATTTGTGCAACAATGTGCCATACAGAAGTCTACATACTAATATTCCAGTTTCTTAGAAGTAACATTATTTTTACTAAGAAAATAAGAGTGAAAGATCAAAGTATAAGTATCTCGGGAAAAGAAAAATATAGCAACCATGAAATGAGGGCTCTTTTTAAAAATCAGTTAAGTCTTCATGGTATATGATATGATCCTTCATGTATTAAATGTCAGAACAATTGAAGAAAGGGAACAATTTAAAAAGTTGTCAGACTGTGCCATCTTTAGGGTCCACAGATACAGAAAATGTAATTGAAGCAATGATGTTAGTAGGATATGGAAATGACATCGAAATGTCATATTTAACCATCATATACTGAGATGAATGATGCTGCCTCTCTTCTCCCAGATGAAGAGAGTGTTATGCATCCTCAAAGAAAACTTAAGTATTCGAAAGATGGTTCTGTTGCTAGAATAAGGAAACGAAGTCCTCCATCTTGTCCCATAGAGGGATGTCATCACAGCTCTTCTTCCTTTCCTTCTCACTTCACTTGCAGTTTGATAGAGAAACTCCTTTAAGCTTCCCGAAAACTTGAAACTTGCTTGATCACACTCAGCCCTAATCCAACATATTCAAACTCAGCCTACTCTGTCACCTCAACTCCTCAAAGACTGAAGTTGAATATGTTTCCTTGATGCACAAGGTATTTGTATGTGGTTGTTCACTGGTGGGGAACAGGGATACAGTAACACAGAAAGGGAAATTCTTAGTTCAATCGCAACAGATTACTGGTAAACTATTGTGTCATCTGGGTTGACAGGCTCAAAGGAAAGGAGCGTCTTTAGTAATAAGCATATGAGACTTCTGCAGTACCTTTTATCTTTCTGTGAATAGAACTCACAATTATAATATGTCATTTTATTGTTTTATTTTCAAACATTTTAAAAATCACATTGCAGAGGAAAGTAGGGACCCACCTATAAGGAACAGTACTGTATACATTATAAGCCTAGATATTAGGAGGTATCTTCCTCTTCAATTTCTCATAAGAAAAAGAGAATTTTTAAACACCAAATGAGATTTCATGAGGAAAGGAAATTTTCAACTTCAATTTTCTTGTATGAAATCTTCTGTTAATTAAACTTCTTAAAATAATTATCTGCTTAAGAGTGATGGCTAGATAATGTGTTCATGAAAAATAATCTAGGCCCTTGAGCAAAGTAATATATTCAGCCCAAAAATAATTAGAGAGAGTTATTGCAACTATTACAAGATAAAAAAGATACATTGAAAGCAGATCCACATTTTATTTTACATATATTTGCATAAATACATACATGTACATATATAAAATCTCAATCTTTCTCAGTCTATATAGCCATTTACTTTTTATTATTGTTTGATGAATAATTTAAAAAGGTAAATAATCAAGTATTCCTACCTGTATGTTTACAGATTTATACCACTTCATTTTTTAAAGGTTAAATTTAAAGGTTAAATTTCAGAAAAATCCATTGAATCCTTTAAATCCATAGAATATTTTCAATGACATTTGAAAAGTTAAGATACCACTACCTGAGTTAAACATGATAAATTATATGAAACAAAACCATCAGGTCACAACTGAATAAGACATCATAATTACTGATAAATTTCTTCAATTCCCATGTTCAAATATTCTAAATTTTCTTGTGTTAGATGTGTCCACTGTATATAGATATCAATGGGCTTATTTAGGATTAGGGTGAAAATGAAAGTACTGGCTACTAGCTACAGAAGAACAATACATTTTACTGAAAGAAGAATAAATTTGCTTGTTGTTGAATACTATAATTCAATATAGTAATAAAAATTATAGTCAGCCTAATCTTGAAGACAAACCCTTCAGTTACATTTACTTCCCAAACTCACATTTACTTGTCATATTTATTTGCAGATGAATACATACACCAATACAATTGAATAAACATACTTTTAATTAACTGACAAATTGGTATTTTTTAAATGAAAAATAGGATCATGATAAATAATAATAACAGCTATCCTTGTTCTGGGGAGAAAAGGTAGCCAAATACAAATTTAATACTACAAATTTAACTACATTTAAATTTTTAAAAAATTATCCATACATATTAGAAATTGCATTTGACAAAATGTATTTGGAGGAGACAGGTTTTCAAAAATAACGTTACGTTATTGAGGTGACATCCCTAAACCTTTGAGTTCATTATCATGAAAGGGAATTTGTAAATTCTCTCAAATAATATCCTTTTGTATTATTGTCAAGAGACAAGAAAACTGTACTGGATTTTATAAATTATTGCTTATGTTTATTGTAGTTATGAATGTCTTGGTATCTAAAAAATTCCAAAAGTCAAAATACATAAAATTGTTTTAACTTTAATTAGTACATTCAGGGCATGACTCCTTCTGGTAAAAACATAATGAAACACATTAGGAGCTCCAGTCAAGTTCATATAATATAATCAAAAGACAAACAATGTCTTTAAGAAGAAAAATTTATGAAAGCTATGGAATCAAAACATTTTATGCCAGTAAGACACAAACGTGCACACACACACACACACACACACATACAAACACACACATAAACACATTACATGGATGGTTCATAGTTGCCATTATCCGTGAGAGAAGTCATTGTGGTTTAAGTGAATTAGGAGGAAGATTAAGAAAGAATCCTACCATTTTCTGTAATCTTTTGTACAACGTCAAAGCAACTTACTGAATTTTTGCCTTTTTTTTTTTCAATCTGTACTCTGCAAAGCAAGGACTTGATGTATTTTGAAGCAAATATTTCTTTTATCTTCCTTGTCATCTTGGCTAGTTTGCTTTTGGTGAGGTGAACATACCTTTTGTCATGAAGATCTGTTTGATCTGAGCAAAGGATCCTTATAAAGCTATTAACCCTTCAAAGAGGATTTCTTTCCAGCACACCAGTCAAAACATAAGTCTCAAAAATACTCTGCAAACCTTTCATTCTATCTTTTGCTTTGTAGCCTGATAAAGAAAATCATAAGTTCAATTACTTAATCATTATTCAATCATCTATTATTCATTACTTTTTTACTAATATGATTTTAATGAAGAACCTTACTATCCTTAAGTACAAAAATATGTAACAGATTTATTTTCTCCAATAACTGTTTTTAGCTATGTTCTGTCAAATTCCCTTTTCCTATCTCTAAGCAACAGCTTGGGCAGGTCTTACAATGTGTCAGTCTTTTCCAATTACTAAAACTTAGCAAACTTTTAATCTTTCATCTCAATGCAAATTCAAAGTTCTCCTCTCTCTCAGTACAGGATTAGAGTGTGGTTTGATGGTTTGGGAATAGGGACTGGAACATGTTCTACTCCTTACCCACCACCATATCTTCCAAGTCTTAAAGATTTTCCAGTACTGAATAGAGAGAAGACAAGAGCAAATATCTCCTCATGAACTATGCGAAGTTGTATTAGGTTAGTTTTCTCTTTTTCTTGTATTTTGTTTGAACATTTACAATACACTGTTTGTAGTCATGGAGATCATGGCCACAGAAATCATATCTCAGGTATTCAAGTACTGACTGTTGTTTTTGCACATACAGTCAGTCCCTGACTTATGATGGCTAGCCTTACAATTTTTTGAGTTTACAATGGTGTAAAAGTGATATACATTCTATAGAAACCAAACTTCAAGTATTCATTCAACCATTCTGTTTTTCACTTTTAGTACAGAATTCAATAAAGTACGTGATATATTTAACACTTTATTGTAAACAGGGTTTGTGTTGGTTATTTTATTGAACTGGAGGCTAACATAAGTGCTCTGAGCATGTGTAAGGTAAGTCGGGTGAAGCTATAATATTCAGTAGGTTAACTCTAACAAATGAATTATTTACTTATCATATTTTGAATTTATAATGGGTTTATCAGAGTGTAATCCCATCATCTATAAAGGAACATTTTTATGTGGGTTCTTCCCATTGCCTTGAAATAATTATTTGTTGCAGTTATCTGCTATGGAAATTCTGGCTTAAAATCAATCTCTTACCTCTTCCCTCAGACTAGGATTGATGGTCCATCGTGCAACATTATTTTTGAAAGTTTCTACAAAATAACTAATAATCTTCCATGGTAAACACTAAATCTATAAGAATTTCACAGGTTGTTGACAAACCAAAGTATGAAACTATGGGGTATTCCACTGCTACTTCTTCTCTAAGCCCACTTCTCTCCAATTTTCCTTTATCTGTTTAGGTAAAACACACAAAAATGAGCATATGTAATGTCTGATTAGATGCCCAGCCCAGAAAAGAAATGTCACTCTACTTCTCTTTCAGATATTCCCTTCCAATTTTTGTGAGTATTCCCTCTCACTTGAATTTTGGAAGGCAGCGGGTGATATCATCCTTTTTTTACCTGGAAAACCTTTCACCACAAAAATAACAGGTCAACTATCTTTCCGTTAGCTCTTGTCCAACATGTATACACAAGGAGATTTGTAGGGTAGTCAGGTTGAATCAGATATGGCTTAGCAAAAGCTCTTTGTGAAATCCTGGCAGCTAGTTGTTTCCTTGAAAATGTAAAAATATGTTCCCTCTTTGTGTTTCAGCCACAAATCCAGAACAGTAGAAAAAATTCCACTCAACCTGTTAATACAATAATATTTTTAAGTTCTCCATTCAAATATTATTGAGTTTCATATGGGTACATATTCCTCAAGTATATTCTACAAAGCCATTGGTTCAAAATGTATTTCTATAATTAGTATTAGAATTCCTAGGTAATGGATTTTTTCAATATAAAAATTACCAGCATGTTTCTTAGCATATGGGTTTTAAATTGAATCATTGTGTCAGTCTAAGTGTCAATATTCAACCCAAAATAATTTTGATTAAATGCAATAATTTTATATGATTTGAATCAATAATTGGAAAAATAAAATGGTTAAATAAACCAAGAATTTAGAAATGATACAGTAGGCAAATTATGTGTGTAGGTAAGCTATTTGTGTAGGTGAAATTATGTGTGACTACCACACTGTGTTTTTTGTTCTTCTTATGAAACCTTTTGCTTACCCTTTTCCTGACCTTGGAAATATACTCTTATATTTCGATTACAAAAAAAGCACAAACAAAACCACTTTTGACTATTGTGTGCAAGCCCTTTGTAAATGAAGGAGAAAAAATCTTGAAAACAGTGGAAACATAGGTAGATAGATAGATAGATAGATAGACAGATAGATATAGAGACTGTGTATATATATAATATATATATTATATATAGAGATAGAGATTGTGTGTATATATAATATATACACAATGAAATACTATTCAGCCTTTAAAAAAAAGATTTTTTCATTCGAAACAACATGGATGAACCTGGAGGACATTATGTCAAGTGACATAAGCCTGGCACAGAAAAGATAGATACCACATGATCTCACTTACATGCAGAATCTGAAAAAGTTAAACTCATAGAAGTGGAGAGTAGAATGGTGGTTACCAGAGGCTGGTGTTAGGGAGGATGAATGGGGAAGGCAAAGACCTTAATTGAAGGACACAAAATTTCGTTACATAGGAGAAACAAACTTAAATATTGCACAGAATTATGACTAGAATAAATAATACATTATATATTTTGATATTGCTAAAAGAACAGATTTTAAATATTTTCACCTAAAAAACAACATAAGCATGTAAGGTAATGGATTTAATCATTCCACAATATAAACATTTGTCAAAAAATATTGTACCTCAAAAATATACGATACATGAAATTATTTGTCAATTAGGATAAAGTTCAAAAATTTAAAAAATAGGAAGGCATATCCGAGAGAATAAATTAAGGGTTCAGGATATGTGGAGAATGGCCAGACATGGTGTCTCATGCCTGTAATACCAGCATATTGGGAGGCCGAGGTGGGCAGATTGCCTGAGCTCAGGAGTTTGAGACCAGCCTGGCCAACATGGCGAAACTCTGCTGCTATTAAAAATCAAAAAAATATACCCGCGCATGGTGGTACACGCCTATAATCCCAGCTATTTGGGAGGCGGAGGCATGAAATCACTTGAACCTGGGAGGTGGAGTTTGCAGTGAGCCCAGATTGTACCACTGCACTCCAGCTTGGGTGACAGAGCAAGACTGTCTCCCATTCTTGATTTCACAGAGCCCATCTTCGGTCCTACTCTCTTTCCTTATACTCTTACCTGTCTAAATAGATGGCTATATCCAGATGTTCAGGACTTTTCCCAAAATACACTTGACTATCCAAGAATGTTAAATATAATTTTTTGGATCTCAGAACCTATAAGATCTATGTTATTGTATCCAATAAAACTCTAACCTTTGGATTAACTTTTTGTTAAATCTTACCTGTTCTCAAATTTCTGCTTTCAGTTAATTAATTACTATTTTCTTCTCTCCAAATCCCTCCTATCTCTATTCCTAATAGAAGTAGCTTTAATTTCCAAACTCCTTTGTGAAGATATTAAGAATGAATTTTTTCCAAAGAATTATACGGGTCCCATCCAAATACTGCCTAACACTTTCAGATGACATATAATGATTTTTTATTGTATTTGCCTTTGTAAACATTTTGTATTGTACAAATGTCATTCAAGGGCCTTAGTTGTGTGCAACAAAAAAGTACTTTGGTTATTAATATAGAAAAGATTTTTATCAAAAATAATTGGGAAAATCAATGAATTTTAAGAGTTTGAGGAAATTATTTTAGAAAAAATACTGCAAGAATATGGCAAGCTAGTCATATAGAATTATTCACACAGCCAAGCTGAGACAGAGTCATGAGGATTCTGCTGTTGTTGCTGCAGCTGCTGAGCCACTACCACAGTGTATGACACGGCCACCCCCAGCCTTAGATTCCAACTCCTATTGCTCGCAGTTCTGCCACTGCTGCTCTAAGAAATTGGCTGCTGTCATTGCCACTGCCTCAAACAAAATCAATTCACCTCTCAAGAACTAGTTTCAGATTTGAAAATCCAATGTAGGGTACCTTGATCAGCAAGCTGCTTGAGGGCTGGAGAAGTATTTCCAATTTCTCTCATAGAAGGTATATTCCCTCTACCATCAGAACTCACACTGAGAAGAATTCCCTCAAAATAGAAAGGAATTACACACACTGCACAGACACCAGCTGCAAAGTACAAAAGTATACTGATTTTTCATTTATGATACTAAATAAAGTTGCCTTTATAGATTAATTTACTTTGATGAAAAACTTGCTTTGACTTACGAAATATAAATAAATAGCAGTCAAGGTGGCTTGCTGATATGGCAGTATTTATGAAGGGGAGTAACTGGAATGCTTAGATTTTAGGTAAAACTGTTCTATTGCTCTGCCTTTCAGTGTGTTCAGGAAAACTGCTATGTTCTGTGAAGAGCACAGGATCCTTATTGATGTGTCTATAGTGATTGTAGCCTGGTTAACTCTTATTCCCTCTGTAAATGAAGATCACTCAGCCTAAAATGCTAATTTGGAGAATTCTGGGTTCCAAGTTCTTAAATCTGTAAGCATTACATAGATAACATAGCTATGATGCAAAAAGTCATGTTGACTATTGCAGAAAGCTCCGTGAGTACTGACTGAGGGGAAAAGGGTGTCATAGCTTCAAAATATGTATAATGTAAAGACTCAAATTGCTGAACTAATAGTAGGTTTCTGCTCATAAATACCCACTGGGTTGAAGTGACCATACAGGTGTCAAATACATAAACATTAACAGAAAAGCCATGAAGGTTGCTGTTATTTTCACTGAGGGATGAGGCAGATGATTCATATGGAGTGAAATTTGAAGGGACAGTGGAAAGCAAAAATAAATGTACACATGAATACATTAATCACAGATAATATTCATTCATATTACCAACTACAGAAAAAAATGAGATACACACAAGTGTCAAACAGATGGAGGCTGGTTATCAGCTTTATTCTGGAAATAGTTGTTGAATATGTAATTATAGCCACGTCTTAAATTATCATAGCCTTATAGCTCAAACCCATAGTATCGACAGGTGGTAGAGTCTTCCAGCAGACCCTAATCTGTTCTGCTGAGAGAACTGCTACCTAATCCTCATATTTGCAAGTACTGAGTCAACTATAGATAGGTTTCCTGAGCTGTGTATTAAAATTCATCCTGGAACTCTAACCCAATGGTCCTATTTCATAAAAATCAGAGAAAGAGAGAGGATAACATCTCTATCCTAAAGTAGTCTATCCTAAAAAGAGAAGAAAAGAACTTCAATTTTATATTCCTAGACCTTATTTCCAAACCCATCAATCAGATCAGTATAACTGCATCTGATTATGTGAGATGGGGACAGAGACTAGAAACTCTAATACTTTTCCTCTGAAAGCAAATAACTCCTCCCAGAATTAAGAGCATGAGGAGGATAGGGTGCCTCTTAATAATTTCCACACTTGGTATCTAAACCCATTGAACTTAGCAGTTTAGGTTGCTGTCAATGCTGAGGTTCTCTCCTTGAAGAAACAGAGTATAAATATGTAATTCAGGTTCGCTCTCACTTTTATGAGACCACTTCCAGATGAATTGCACTTCCTTTATGACCATTATTGAGCAGTACAACGTTGGCCCAAGAAAACTCAAATCTATTATATCAATTAAATTACCTTAAAGACCAAACTTCTCTGTGGGCTGGAGCTACATTTCCTCTTCTATTACTCATTTCAGATTATGCCCAGCCAAATTGCTCAACAGAGCTCCCCAGATATGATGTAATGAAACAAATCAGTGGTATAACCTGATAGAATTTGGTCAATAGGATCCCCTTTCTATTATCAAATACCTAGGGAGACATTGAAGTTCAAAAAGAATTAGCCTTGTCCTTGCAAGTTAAAGCCAAAAGATATGAAAGTCTGTATTTCTTTCCAACCCATTTTCTTAATTCTGATGCCTGTCAGCCATAGGATCTCAGATAGATACCTGCATAGAAACAGGATTACTCAGCAGTTTTGTTGGTAATTTTTGGCTTAAGATTTACAACTCAATTCAGAACCTTTAATATGTCACAATACGTAATGAGGCCAGAGTTAATGCAAATAGGATTATTACAGCTCACAAAATTACAAATGTGCAAGAAAATTTCAGACCTTATGATAATTACCCTAGGAAAAGAAAAAAAGGAAATATCTTGACATGTAGTATAAGCCAGACACACATTGCTCACTGTTATTAAAAAATGGCAAAAAAAGACTCAGAGTTACTAGTGGGTAAGGGGTAGTAGTGAAAAACTTGGAAAAAAAAATACACATTTTCTTGCATTGAGTCTCACCGAGATTTTAGTCTATTGCAATTGCAAAAAAAAAAAAAAAAAAAAAAAAAAGAACTTAAATGTAATTGTGAAAAGTTACTCACCAAGAGATTGATGGTAAGATGATTAATAAATTTGAGGGAAAATCTGCCTGTACCTTTATAGATAATATGACATCCCGCACATTCTTGACTTCTTGAAAATTCTAAAAATTGCAATGATGACCACCCTGCCTCACTTTGTCAACTCCTTATGTGTCTAATTTTCTCAGGCCACAAACATAAAATCTCATAATTTCTACTTTTCCTTTGAACCCTCTTTTAGACATTTTAGTGCTGCATGAAATCTGGACTTTTTGATGCCATTTCCTTTCTCTCTCCGATGAACAGATACTGACTTTTGTTACTGCCTGCCTGTTGTTTCAAAATGTCTTCAAATTCAAAACGTCTTTGGTACAGTTTTTCCACTGTGCTCATATTTTTTCCAGTGGTAGTAAACACCCAATTAAAATCCTGAACTAAAGCTGTTATTAAGATTTTTGAAGACACTTTACTTAGTAGGGTTCCAGTGAAGATAGACACAATACCCCTACCAAAAAAAATTTTATTCTAAGATCTTTAATTTTAGAATTCAGCAACTTTTACTAGCTTCAAAAATAGTAGAAACATTTTGCAGTCTAAATACATATTTCTCTAGTGTTAATGTTTTCCACTCTTCGATCTACACTGTTTTCTAGATAACTAAGGTGAAATGCTTAATTTCATAAACTTCTTAATTTGTTCCCTTTTCTACTAGGTATAAAGTTGGCACTGTTTATTGGAGATGAGGGCTTGTTTGCATTCATTTTTTCTTTTCCCTTTATTCATAACCCAGACATATTTTTCCTGTAACAACTATGTAATTATTATGCAATAACTATGTAATTTTTGATCTAGTTAACAATGCCCTCATATACTTGCTCAATATTGTCCAATTTTTGTCTCCACTTCAAAATGCTTTAAAAATTTTAAATAACGAATAATTCCCCAACCACTTGTATTAGTGATTCCATATCTGTAGCTTTAAAAAAGTGTTTTTATATTTGTTTTTTTCTGGGTTCTCACTAGGTCCTCAAATTTCTAACTTATGTATTACAAACTCATCACATGCTAACTAGATATGAGTGATGATCAATGACTTTAGGATTTATATCCACCCCTAAACCTCTACCCACATAAAAAGAGATTGCCATATTATCTTGGGTCTACACAGAGTTTGAAATAATATAAAGAGGAACTGAATTTGAGTCCATTAATCTGATACCATCTACTAATGCTCACCACTAGAATATTAGAAATAGCAAAACATCCCATAGGTAAATAATCTATGTCTCATGTACAAGTTAGCTTTCTTCTATAGTTAAATGTTTAGCCTGCCATCTAAGTGGCAAGCCAGAGGAAACATAGACAATAATCAGGAATTAAAAAGACAACTCTGTATTCTAAGTCTATGCTGCTCCTAGATAGGTCAATGTCAACAATTAAGACTCAAACGGTTGTTAGGTACCAAAACCCCAAAATAACACCTAGTAAAAAATAACTACATAATGATGGAGAACAGTCAGTGAAAGTGGCTTCATCTGGTTAAGAAAAGCTTGATCTAACTAATGTCTCCATCACTAATGGCTACACTTAAGACTACATGACTTTATTATACCTACACTTGAATATAGCTAACTCTATTTGCATTGGTTATCAAATGTAATTTCCTCTCTATTTCTCATTGTCTCCCAGACAAAACATCATTTGTGGTGAATAATTAACCATATCCTCTCAACCACTGAAACTGCTAATGCTAATGGAGGAAAACACACAAACAGACACACACAAACACACACACATATACACAGTGAGAGATAATCATAAAGAAGTAAATCAACATTTTAACTTTAGTATTAATAAAATTGAGTTGACAAAAAGGAATCAAATGTGTGGTCACAATCAATTTTCTTAACATTGTCTCCATTATTTGTAAAAGGGTATTGCGATATGTCATCTGAATAATGGCAATATTTAGCCATCTAAATTGAAGTAATGGCTTATGGTCACCAACCCCCAGAAATCAAGAATATGGAGTCATAGATGTCAATCATGACTCAATGAGCTTACTACCCAGACTCAGGGAAGAGAAGAGAATTTCCTGTATGTTATGCTCAGCATGGATAATAGAGTGGAAAATAAAACAGCAGAGCCTAGGGCAGATAAGAGGCATTTACACATTGTGACAATTAGATAAAGCCATAATCCTTGCAAACAAGAAAATTTCTACAAATGTGAAAACATAGGAACAGTTTGTATTGCTTTGTTCTAAGCATGAAGACAAATGACCTAAAAGACTGACATTTAACTTTTTTTGCTACATTTTATCTGCCACTTAAAAAACTTAGGAGAGTGACATCACCAAAAATAGTGGAATAGGTAATACCAGGGCTTTTTCCATCCACAAAAACAATTAACAAGCTGGCAAAAACCTGAAAGAATCAATTTTTACAGAATTTTGGAATGAACCAAAACTTAAAACAACCAGGGAATGACTGGATGAAAAAGAAAGGTGTTCCTTTGTGGTAAGAGAGTGTCATGGGGTTATGGGATCTTTAGGGTGTTGATTTTCTTCCCAGAAAGCTCTGTGGCTGGTGGTACCTTTGCTCAAGTTCTTGTCCTGTGGTCAGGAAGAATGAGGTACGCAGATAAGTGGAAGGTGAACAAGATGAAAAGGAGCTTTATTGAGTGTAACAACAGCCCAGAGGAAAACCACAGTGGTTAGCTCCTCTCTGTAGGCAGGTCCTCTCATGGAGTGTTCAGCTCTCAGCAGATAGGAGGCCCTGGAGAGGATGGCTCCTCTCCACAGGTAAGTCACTGGGACGTCCTGCAGGGCTCTGAGGCTCTCAGCAGAGAGGGTAGTTCCTCTCTGCAGCTGGTCATCCTGCCATCTCAGTCCTCTGCCCTCTGCACTGGCTAAGCCTTGGGCTTTTATGGACCTCAGAGGGGAGGAAGTCCCTGCCAATTGGTCTGTGGGCGGCTGGGGGTGGGCATGGGGGCACAGACGACGCACCTCAAGTCCCTATGCCTGTCCGGGGACTCGCAATGTGGGCCCCAGCTTTCAGGCCCTCCCTAGCCTGAAGGAGGGGCGTTACTGGGTACCTGCTTCCTTCTGCCCAGGAATCTGTCTGCCTCCCACTGCCATTCATGACCCAGAGGCTCAGGCCCAACCCCCTCCAAGATTGGAGCAGGCTGCCAGGAAAGCAGGGAGGCCAGAAAATGGAAGTAGACTGCCACTGAGCCTGCATGGGGTCAGGGGTAAGAGGAAGGACTTCCTGGGCCTCCGAGTGTGCAGGCTGCAGAGATGCTTGGGTCCTCCACCTGAGAGGGTAGCCTCATCTCCACCCAGGGAGCTCCTGCCCCACCAGTTCAGAAGGGGTTGGACTTCTGCTTGTCCCCAGCTCCTGCGTGCTTGGTGGAGCAGGAGGCCTAGGTCTGCAGCTGCTGGTACAGCTGTGCCACACGCACCCCCCTCCCCCATACCGCCAGCATGAGAATGGCAGCTGCTGCCATCAATGGCATTTTGGATTACTCACTTGCCTTCCCTCCATCCTCATGTTGGCAGTGGACATCAGTAAGGCAGCCCAAACTCCTGGAGTAGACTTCTAGCACCAAAGGGAACAACTAAGTCTTTTATTCTTACATTAATGTGATTGTTCATTTTCACCTTGTCTAGTCCCCAAGGGGCTAGTACAATGGCTTGTCTGTTTAGCCCATCTCAGAGCATTCTCAGGGCTTGGGTGACCTTTGCCAAAAGCATCAAAGACATAAATACGGGCCACAGCAGACTGGAACAAGATATAACAGTTGGGACAAACAACAGAGAGACTTTTCTTGTGACAGCCTTCCCTGAGTTTGTATAGGGGTGATACCGGTTTCCTAAAATAACTTAGCAGGGAATCTCTCCTCCTAATTTTTTAAAATAGTTTCAATAGTATTGGTATCAATTCTTCTTTCTGTCAAATTACCAAAGTCATTTTTTTCATGGAATTGGAATAAATACAATCCTAAAATTCATAAGGCCACAAAAGAGAGCTTCAATAGCCAAGACAATCCTAAGCAAAAAGAACAAAGCTGTAAGCATCACATTACATAACAAATTATACTTCAAGCCTGTAGTAACAAAAACAGTGTGGTACTGGTATTAAACATAGACACATAGATTAATGGAGCAAAATAGAAAAACCAGAAATACAGCCACAAACCTACAACCAAATGATCTTTGACCAAATTAGCAAAAATTTAGACTGGTGAAAGTCTATTCAATTTAGACTGGTGACAGTCTATTCAATAATGATGCTGGAAAAATTGGATAGTCATATGCAGAAGAATAAAACTAAACCCATATCTCTTACCATATACAAGAAAAAACTCAAGATGGATTAAATTCTTAAATGTAAGACCCCAAACTTTAAAAACCCTATAAAAATTTAAAGAAACTAAAAAATCTATAAAATACTAAAAAAAAAAAAAATAATAAGAAAAATTGTTTAGGACATTTGCTTAGGCAAAGAATGTATGACTAAAACCTCAAAAGCAAATGCAGCAAAAACAAAAATAGAAAAGTGTGACAATTAAACTAAAAAGTTTCTGCATAGCAAAAATAAAAATAATCATAAACATACAACCTAACAAATTGGAGAAAATGTTTGCAACTATGCATGTGGCAAAGGACTATATCCAGGATATACTAAGAACGCAAACAACCCAACAGGAAAAAAATCAAATAACATCATTAAAAAGTGAGCAGAATATAAATGTATCAAAAGAAGACATACAATCAGCCCCACAGGCATTTGAGAAAATGCTCAACATCACTAATCATAAAATAAATGCAAATGAAAACATAATGAAATACCATCTTAGACCTGCCAGAATGGCTATTACTTAAAAGTCAAAAAACAATAGATGTTGGCAAGGATCTGGAAAAAAGGGAACATTTATACACTACTGGTGGGAGGGAAAATTAGTGTAGCTTCTGTGGAAAACAGTATAGAGATTCCTCAAAGAACTAAAAATAGAACCACCATTCAATCCAGCAATTCCACTACTGGGTATCTATCCAAAGGACAATAAGTCATTACATCAAAAAGACATCTGCACTCATGTGATTATTGCAGCACCATTCACAATAGTAATTATTGAATCAATCTAAGTGTCCATTGATGGATGACTGGATAAAAACAATGTAATGTGTTTGATACCAATACTACTGAAGCCATTATCCCAACTGAAATAACTCAGAAACAGGAAATCAAATATTGTCTGTTATCACTTATAAGTAGGAGATAAACAATGGATACATATGGACATACAGAGGATGACTAATAAACACTGAGTACTCCAAAAGATGGGAGGTTGGGAGACGGTGATGTTTGAAAAATTGCCAACTAGGGACAATGTTCACTATTCAGTTGATGAATACACTCCAAGCCCAGACTTTACTGTTATGCAATATATTCATATAATGAAACTGCACTTGTACACCTTGAATCTATTAAAATAAAATTTAAAGATAGAAAAAAAAGCATGAAAAATTTAGTTGTGGTGTGTAGCTTTTTTTCTTGTTGTTGCTGTTATGTCCTTTCCTGGTTTTGGTATTAGGGTGATACTGGCGTCATACAATGATTTAGGGAGAATTCCTACTTTCTCTATCTTGTGGAATAGTGTCAATAGGATTGGTAACAATTCTTTGAATGTCTGATATAATTAAGCTGTGAATCCATCTGATCTGGACTTTTTTGTGGGTAATATATTTATTACTGTTTCAATCTCACTGGTTGTTATTGGTCTGTTCCGTGTTTGTAATTCTTCCTGATTTAAGCTAGGAGGGTTGTATATTTCCAGGACTTGATCCATCTGCTCTAGGTATTCTAGTTTATCCATGTAAAGGTGTTCAAGTAGCCTTGAACGATCTTTTGTATTTCTATGGTATCGGTTGTAATATCTCCCATTCCATTTCCAATTGAGTGTATTTGGATCTTCTCTCTTTTCTTGGTTAATCTTGCTAATGGTCTATCAATTTTATTTTAAAATAACTAATAAAATACTAGCTAACCGACTCCAACAGCATTCCAAAAAGATAATACACCATGGTAAAATGGGATTCATACCAGGAACACAGGGATGGTTTAACATGCACAAGACAATAAATGTGATACACCACATAAACAGAATTAAAAACAAAAATCACAAAATCATCTCAATAGATGCAGAAAAACCATTTGACAAAATCCAACATCACTTTATGATTAAAACCTTCAGCAAAACTGGCATACAGGGGACATAATACAATAAAAGCCATCAATGACAAACACACTGCCAACATAATACTGAATGGGGAAAAGTTGAAAGCATTCCCTCTGAGAACTGAAAAAAGACAAGGATGCCCACTCTCACCACTTCTATTCAACATAGTATTGGAAGTCCTAGCTAGGGCAATCAGACAAAAGAAAGAAATAAAGGACATCCAAATTGGTAAAGAGGAGGTCAAACTGTCGCTGTTTGCTGACGTATATACCTAGAGAACCCTAAAGACTCCTCCAGAAAGCTCCTAGAACTGATAAATGAATTAAGCAAAGTTTCAGGATACAAAATTAAAGTATAAAAATCAGTAGCTCTGCTATACACCAACAGTGCCCAAGCTGAGAATCAAATCAAGAACTCAACCCCTTTTACAATAACTGCAAATAAACAAATAAATAAATAAAATACTTAGGAATATACCTAACCAAGGAGATGAAAGACCTCTACATGAAAACTGCAAAATACTGCTGAAAGAAATCATAGATGACACAAACAAATGGAAACACATCCCATGGTCATGGATGGGTAGAATCAATATTGTAAAAATGGCAATATTGCCAAAAGCAATCTGCAAATTCAATGCAATTCCAATCAAAATACCACCATCATTCTTCACAGAACTAAAAAAAGCAATCCTGAAATACATATGAAACCAAAAAGAGTCTGCATAGCCAAACCAAGACTAAGCAAAAAGAACAAATTGGGAGGCATCAAATTACCTGACTTCAAACTATAGTATAAGGCCATAGTCACCAAAACAACATGGTACTGGTATAAAAATACACACATACATTAGTGGAACAGAACAGAGAACCCAGAAATAAAGTCAAATACTTACAGCCAACTGATCTTCGACAAAGTAAACAAAAACATAAAGCAGGGAAAGGATACTTTATTCAACAAATGGTGCCAGGATAATTTGCCAGCCACATGTAGAAGAATGAAATTGGATCCTTATCTCTCACCCTCACCTTATACAAAAATCAACTCAAGATGAATCAAGGACTTACATGTAAGACCTAAAACCATAAAAATTCTAGAAGATAACATTGAAAATCCCTTCTAGACATTGGCTTAGGCAGAGACTTCATGACCAAGATACCAAAAGCAAATGCAACAAAAACAAAGATAGGTAGGACTTAATTAAACAAAAGAGCTTCTGCACAGTAAAGTGAGCAGGCAGCAGAGTAAACAGACAACCCACAGAGTTAAAGAAAATCTTCATAATCTATACATCTGACAAAGGATTAATATCCAGAATCTACAACAAACTCAAATTATCAAGAAAAAAAACCCATCAAAAAGTAGGCTAAGGAAATGAATAGACAATTCTCAAAAAAAGATATACAAATGGCCAAGAAACATATGAAAAAAAATGCTTAAGATCAGTAATGATCAGGGAAATGCAAATCAAAACCACAATGCGATGTCACCTTACTCCTGCAATAATGGCCATAATAAAAAATCAAAAAATAATAGATGTTGAGGTAAACGCAGGGAAAAGGAAACACTTCTACACTGCTGGTGGGAATGTAAACTAGTATAACCACTATGAAAAACAGTCTGGAGATTCCTTGAAGAACTAGAAGTAGAACTAACATTTGATCCAGCAATCCCACTACTGGGTATCTACCCAAAAGAAATGATGTATTATACGAAAGAGATACTTGTTCATGCATGTTTATAGCAGCACAATTCACAATTGCAAATATAGGGAACCAGTCCAAATGCCCATCAATCAACGAGTGGATAAAGAAATTGTGATGTGGTATGCATACACACACACACACACACACACACACACACTATGGAATACTATTCAGCCATAAAAAGAAATGAATTAATAGCATTCACAGTAACCTGGATGGAACTGGAGACTATTATTTTAAGTGAAGTAACTCAGGAATGGAAAACCAAACATCGTATGTTCTCACTATAAGTGGGATCTAAGCTATGAGGATAAAAGGCATAAGAACAATACAATGGACTTTGGAGACTTGGGGGAAAGTATAGGAGGGAGGTGAGGGATAAATGACTACAAATCGGGCTCTGTGTATACTGCTGGGGTGATGGGTGCACCAAAATCTCACAAATCACCACTAAAGAACTTATTCATGTAGCCAAATACAACCTGTTCCCCAAAAACCTACAAAAATATTTTTTAAAAAGAATATACATATATAATATTGGTATTAATGTTTGATGTTAAATCAAATGTTTTTTATTTTTTTAAATATTCATACCATATTTATTAACGCATAATATTTCTAAATTAAGTAATTTTTTTAAAAAAAATTCTTGAAATAAGAATTCTAATACATGTAGTAAGGTTGAACGACTTGTGTGGTAAAGTAAATCATACTTAAATACAAAAAGTAAAAATGAAGTAGCTTTAATTTTGCTCATGTCATGTACTATGCTCTTTTACATATTTCATTTTGTTATTTTAGATTAAAACACTGGAATAGATATTCAAGCTCATAAATAATAAAACTGAAGCTCAGAGAATATAAACTGAGTGTGGAGATGACATTCACACTTAGAACTAACACATCTAAGCCAGGACTGTTTTCTTTTTAATTCTACATCTTGAATCTGCTCCAAGTATTAAATAATCATGATTTAAATAATGCATTAATGACAACTTTAAAGGAAATTCAACATTGCACCTAAATATCAATAAAATTAGCCAAATGAGAAAAAGTGTTCAAAGATTTCGTCAAACCCTGTTTTCAAAAGGAGACAAGGGTATTTCATCTCACTTTGATTATAGCATTATCTGCTTGATACTTCATATTGTAAGTATCTCAACATACTTAACATGTCATTATTTATTCCTAAGTAATGTGAGTGCACCCCAAGTATTTAATGTATAGTACCAAGTGGGAAAGGACAAGGCTTAATTACATACACTATGAATGTATTAGGACCTAGACACGTTATCTGATTTTGTCTTATTAAAATTTTATGAGCTGGGTATTTTAAAACTATTTAACTGAGAAATATTTATAACTGAGCAATAAAGAAATTATACAACTGTATGTACAAGTCACATTTTTTATTAAGTGCTCAATCAGTACACACACAAAAATATTGTAAAGCTTGACAATTTTCCTTGCTGTCTCTCCCTACACTCCCTAACAGCAGAATTTGGGAGCTGTGCTGCGTGACAGGTCTATAGACATTGATTGTCAAGAGTTATTAAGGTGAGGATGAGAATCTGCTTCATCAATCTGCAAATAAAAATACCTTAGAAATTTCTCAAATTAAGAGAAGCTGGTTTTGCTGTCTGGTACCCACAAAAGACAATTGCCTGCACATACACAGAATTACAAACAAGCCCCCAAGGGTGTCCAAACTGACACAATCTGGGTGATTCTTCTCTGTCAGTTGGGCTTGTTCAACCTTCAGATGGAAATTCCTTGAAAAATTCCCCCAAATTGGGAGGAGATCATGCTGTCTGGGCGCATAAAGGACACTCACCTATCTGGATACAGATGCCAAATTACAAAGGCTATTCTTCATAGGTAATAAGGAATGCAGCTGGGGCTGGCAGTGATGGGGCCAGAGTGAGAAACACTGAGACCCACCTCCAACCAAAACAGTTGGGGCAGCTGCCTAGGAGAGCTTCAAAACTCTCCCAGTCTGCAGCAGCCAAGCCACAAGGAATCCATCCTGGTCAGGGAACCAAAATCTGTTACTGAAAGGCCAGGGGTTCCACCTAGGTCCTTCTACTTGCCACACAGAAAGCTAATCACCGAGACAATGACTATTGCCAGAGAAAAAGGCTTTATTTGGGTGCTGCAGTCAAGGAGCTCGGCGATCAGTCTTGAGTCCATCTCCCTTATCAATTAAAATCAGCTTATAATAGCAGGGAAGAAAGGTAACTACATGCAAGAAAATAGGAATTTGGGAATGGTACGAAAGAGGAGTTGGTCAACAGGAAGCAGGTGGTCAGTTAGGCAATCATGATGAGTGAGGGGTCTGGCATCTCATTGTCCAGACACAGTGATCTGGTAAGTTTCAATTACTTGACACGATTTCGGAGGCCTGATGGTTGGTTTACTGAGAACAGAATCTGAGTTCCACGTAAGACAAATGTAACTTTCTCAAGTTTTAAGACTAGGAGGGCCAATTTCTATGTTTATTTAAAAAGATAAATAAATAAACATTAGATCTATGGGACATTTGGTCTGGTTTCATATACATTATTAAAGATCTTATACAATGTTTCTCTCAATACCAATATATTTGGCTTATATAAAAATATTTAGAATGTTGAATATCTTATCTAACTGACCTAAATATTTATGCTTTTCATAGGATTTATTTTCCGTGTTTCAAAAGTTTCAGCTTCTAGAAGTTTTGAACTTTATGGTCTTGTTATTATTTACTTGGTTTAAAACAAAGAAAAAATAGGCAAAGATATAAAGTAAAATGATCCCCTTCTATTTCTAGCCCTCATGTTACCTATTCCTATACCCTATGAGTAGCTATTTGATTGATTTTTAAATTCCACAGTTTATGTATGCAAAAATGAATGTGATTTTCACCATTTAAATATTTCCATCATTCCTTATATCACACTGTCAGCATGACATAATGAACAATAAAAATGGGAAGATATGGTAATATATGTAAAAAAATTCAAAAGCCTAGATTTGTAAAATATACGAAAGTAATTAGGAAATCATGAGCTTTGTGGTATTAATAATTTTGTTTTCAACATAATTTAAGTGTAAGTTTATATAATTTAATTTTTGGTAATAACTTTGTGCATAAAAAGCTTGCAAAATTTATGAAAATTTAACAATTGGCTTTTGTGAGCCACTGTAACCCAGCATCAGCACATCACTTGGTCACAGCTTTACTCTTCTTTAAAAATTGAAGTATTGTTTATTATAGCATAAAACTGGACACAAGAGCGAAACAACATTAGTAGGTATATGTTTGCATAAATTATGATAGTTCTGTATTATAGAATGTTCTGTGGCTCTCATGAAGTATGAGTTAAAATTGAATATATGTTCATTCTGCTTTCTTTTCATTTAATACACTTTATTTTTTAGAGCAGTTTTAGTTTCACAGCAAAATTAAGAGGAAAGTAAGTACAGGTATTTCCAATATACCTCCAACCCCACACATACACAGCCTTCCCCATTATCAACTTCCCCCTCCAGAGTGATATATTTGTTACAACTGATGACCCTACATTGACACATCTCTGTCACCCAGATTTGCTAATTTTCATTAGGGTTTCCTCGTTTACATTCTATGGGTTTGGGCAAATCTATAATGGTATGTGTCCACTACTATATCATGACAATAAAAAACTTCACTGCCCCAAATCCTCTGTTCTCTACCTGTATTAATGGTGTGTACATGTAATCCCAGCTACTTGGGAGGCTGAGGCAGGAGTCGCTTGAACCCAGGAGGCAGATGTTGCAATGAGCCAAGATTGTGCCACTGCACTCCAGCCTGGGCAACAGAGCGACACTCCATCTCAACAAGAAAAAAGAAAAGAAAAGAATCAAAACAGCAAAATAAAGTATAGTGTTTTTAACCTCTTATATATGTGGTAAAAGTAAATGGCAGTTTAAAGAGCTACATAGTGCATGATTGCATAATACCATTTTTATAAACTTCAGATAGAAAACTAACAATGTGGTGTTTCATGCTACTCTTAAATGTAGTAAAAGTATACATACATATATATATATAGTTTTTTAAAGACTAGTTTGAAACATCAAATTGTTAGTATGGTGTTATATATATGTATATGTAAATATGAATACATATACATATATACACACACATGTGTATTTGTGTGCATGTCTGTGTATATATGGATGGGTGTGTATATATATGAAGAAGGGAATGATGAACAAAATTTAGACCAATGAGGAGCACATGGATCTTTTCAATGGACTTCATTATATTCTATTTTGTAGTAGGGGGTGGAGGATGCTTAGCTAATTATTTTATTATATATATGTATACATTTAGATGCAATTGTATACATTGACATATACTCTATCAATGAATATTAGGAAAAATACTCTAATTTGGAGGCAGTCTTCTTAGCTAATATTTTAAATAATATCAGTGTTAAGAACACTTTTAAACTCTAGTTATTTCCAATTCAAAATTCAAAACTATTGACATTAATTCAGTATCACCTTTTCCTTATCCCTGTTTTCTAATCACTCTCATAGGTCTTTCCAAATTTCCCCATAGGCTGTATCCCTTGCAAAAGTGTCACCTCATTTGTCTAGCTGCTCTTATATTGGCATTAGCTTTCTTCTCCTCCTTGACCTATGTGACTGGGGAACTGTGGCCTCAAACACAAGCAATGTGACTAAAGTAATTTTCTAGGTTTTCTAACCTTCAGGCTTGTGAATTAGTTTACTCTTATGGAAAAACTCATCCTGACTCACAACATTTACCTTTAGGTGTTCTTTCTATTCTCACTTTCCCTCATAACCAAGAGCTCATATGTTATAGAGTGAGTTATTTGATACCTCAAAAGAAAAAGGAAAAAAAAAAAACCTGTCGATTTTACAGTGTAGTTTTAATCATGATGCTCTTATTTTGAATTATAGTGTTTTGTTCCTATCTGTACCTTCTACTTGGATATTAACTCCCTGAAAAACCTGTCATTTTATTTAGTAGCCTTTAGGTTACCACTAAACAATTAATTTTCATGCTTATTATCAGCATGCAATGACAATTTGTTTAATTCAGCCAAAAAATATTTAATGTAAAATATTAAAATTCCCTAAATTATAAAAATTAGTGATCTAATCTTTAAGTAACTAAGATTTCAATGAAGTGTCACTGCATATATGATCAATATAAGTCTAAATATGAAAAACATATAAATTTTTTCTGCAATATATGGAGAGATTTTCACAGACGTTCTACTTTAAAATACAAAACATACATTGCCAAGGATAAAAGTAAATTTAAAAAATAAAAATAGTGGTCTTCATTTAAATTATCCTCCAGCACATAACAGCTGATGTATGTATATTTGAATAATGATTTTCAAACTTTCATAATAAAATGGCCCCTCAACCTTATCATTATTTATTTGACAATTGAATAATTTTAGTGAGAAGAAATGAGCAAACTTAATAAGCTTAATGGGATGCTATATTAATCAGAAGCAATTATAAAATCCAGTACAGAAGCTTCCATTTTAAAAGGTCTATTGAGAGATGCAAAAAGAAAAATAAGCATAGAAAATATTTAGGAGCAAAGAAACCAAAGAGAAAATGGCAAAATGTATGGTGAAATTTTTAAAGCTTTATCTTACCCCAAACTGCTTTAGAGAACACAATATTTTGTCTGACACAATGCTATTTCAAAATAAGTAGGTAAACAAAAAAGTAGATGAAATGGAACAAGTATTTAGAAAAAAATACAAAACAGAAATAATTCACCTATGATTTTTAACAATTTTCAGATAATCAGCAGAAATCAATACCCAAAACATAGCTATCCTGTCTGGAAAGTCTGTAGATGCAGTTACCAGGCAGGAACTACAATGTTCTTTCCGTCTACACCAAATCTCTGTATATAATCTATAATACCATCATAGTGTTCTCTCCCCATTTTGACTACTTAAAAGTGTTTCATGGATATATTTTGTATTTTATTTATTTACTATCTCTTCTTTCTTAGATAATTGTTTGATATTTTTGAGGAATAATAATCTCTTTTTTCCTATAATGGATTGAGAATAACACATAAATAAAATAAACTCAAGAGATTAATTTATATTCCTGATTTGAAAGTAAATAACATGAAATGAAACTGTGCTAGGATTGCATTTTTGGACACCATTTTCTCTCTCAAATATTCTCCATGGGTAATTTGATTCAGTCCATGTGGTCAATTATATTCCTATATTGATGAATGGCAACTCTTTATTGTATTTCTCTTCTAAATTTTAGACTCATGTATGTTGGTGGCAACTGAAATGTTTCACCTTATGGGTCCTTCAATTTCAAACGTGTCCAAGATTGAATTGGTTACCTTTCTCTGCATACCTGATCATTCTTGATGATTATCTGACTATTTGGAAGGTCCATGCCATCTATTTCTCTATTCATTAACCTGGGCGTAATCCTTCATACCTCTTTACCATCACCTTCCAACCTTTTCAGGAGGCCTTCTATCCTGGACATTATGATGCACCATCCAGAGAGCTCTTCAGGGCTGAAAGACCTAGTAGCAAGAAGTGCTGCCAGCTGTCAGTCATCAGCTCTCATCTCTCTTCAGGGATTGCTCCCAGTTGAAAAGACCTCCCTATGCTTACTGCCTTCTGCCGTGGGCAACCTTCATCCGGTGACTACTCCATGTGGGTAGATCCAAAGACTTGGCACTTTGTGTCCAGCCCAGGACAACTCTGAATGGCCAGCTCAGTTACAACTAAATCCTTTCCTGATGTGGAACTGCAGCCTAACTTTACTCTCTGCCCAATCCTACCTCTTTCTCGTACCCCACAGGTGTTAATCATTCTCAATAATGCCTTCTAATTACTTTCCTAAAGCTCCTTGTCATCTTAAAATTGGCTTCCTGGGAAAGTCGATGTGCAATATCTGCCAATTAAATGTCTCAACTAAATTTCAAGTGTATTCAGTATTCAATTGTTCTCCAAATCGACTTCCCTCACCCAAAGATGTTACATTCATTTCTCGTCCAGATCTCTGCTTTCCAACTTAACTTCTCACCCCTCTCTAATCAGTTCTTTCTTCAAACAAAGTACACCTTAAAAAATTAAGCTAATTATGTAAATTCCATGGATTAAAATGTGGTTTTAGTTTTCCCATGCCTTTGGGATGTCCAGTCTCTCTAACTTGGCTTTTCATGATCTGGTCCCTGGTTATGTTACATTTCAAGGCTATTTTGAATCATCTCTTTACCACATAGACCTTACTCCTTTTGTCTTAACTACCCTCTTTGCTCCAGAAATTGTGAACTTTGTTCACTTCTTTTATAAAGTATTTTAATGTAGCAACATAATATAATAAAGTGTAAGGTTTAGGGACCTTGACCCAGGAGGCCATCATATTTGGGAGTGATATCTAACTATACAACTTAAGCTGCGTGACTTCTACCAAATTACTTACCTCCCTATACCATGCTATCTGCATTTCTAAGATCACAATAAGAAAAATTCTTTCAAAGAGTTTGTTGAATGATTAGATCTAAATAGAAAGGTTAATTAGAAAGCACAAAGTGAGATATAATGGCTCTGAAAGTGCTTGGAAAACTTCTCAGCACAAATTCAACAACCAATGTGAGTAGCTTTCTTCATCATAATCATCATCTTCAAGCACTGACTTCTCCATCTCCGAAAGTCTCAAATTCCTCGATTGCCAGGTTCTCATGTTTGTTATACCTCAGGTGAAGTTCCAATTGGCAATTCTCTGGCAACACTTTCCAGACTCACTTAGATTAGTTGTATTACTTAATATGTGGTCACATTTCACATTATATTTTTCTTATTTTTTTTTTTTTTTTTTTTGAGACGGAGTCTGGCTCTGTCGCCCAGGCTGGAGTGCAGTGGCCGGATCTCAGCTCACTGCAAGCTCCGCCTCTCGGGTTTACGCCACTCTCCTGCGTCAGCCTCCCGAGTAGCTGGGACAGGCGCCGCCACCACGCCCGGCTAGTTTTTTGCATTTTTTAGTAGAGACGGGGTTTCACCGTGTTAGCCAGGATGGTCTCGATCTCCTGACCTCGTGATCCGCCCGTCTCCGCCTCCCAAAGTGCTGGGATTACAGGCTTGAGCCACCGCGCCCGGCCTATTTTTCTTATGTTAATATTTTAAAACACTGAATACTCTCCATTGGGTCATAAACAATATTTGTTCTAGCTCTGAATATAAGGACCTATTATAGTATCTATTTTATGGTTAACTTATAACAAATAATAATTTCAGTGACTGAATGATTGAAACAATGCATTTTTTTCATAGGTGTTTTCTTCTTGAAGGCTGTTCTGAGATAGTCTAATAATATGTGCTTCTAAATAAACACTGTTTAATTATATAATTCATTCTGGAAAAATAGGTCGCAAAACATGTATAACATATACTCCTCTATTCATTTTAAAATTGCAATGCTATTTTTATATTAAAAATAAAATACAGATTGAAGAAGAACACAGGTACATACAAAACCACATATCTATTGATCTAGACAAGAACATAAATGCTTTATAACTCATATAACTAGAACTAGTGGTTCTTAGCTAGCCTGGGAGGGGTTGCCTAGCCAAAGAACGTTTGACGATTTCTGGAGGAAAATTTTGTTTGTCATAACTTTGGGGGAAAGCAGATGCTACCGGCATCTAGAGGGCAGAGGTCTGGGCTGCTGTTAATAGTTTAGCATGTACAAGACAGCCCCCTATATGGAAGAATTATCTGACCCAAAAGATCAAGAGTACAAAGGCTGAGTAAACCTACAATAGGTTAAGGAACCTAGAATTTTAAGAAATATAAGATAAAAAATTCAGAGTATCTAGAGTATGTTGTAGGATGACAGGCTTTTTAATGAGATATTTTTAAGAACAGGATGGTGGCTCTCTTTCTGAGTGGTAAAAGAACATGTGCCTTGAAGTGAGGACAGGGCTTACTGATCTTGGAAAAGGCATTCTGACATCAAATTTTAAAATTAAATAAATCCAGAAGTTAATTTTTGTTCATGTATGTCAAAAAGAGAAGAGAAAAGTGATGTGAATAAAATTATTCAATTAGAATAGCTGACAACGCAAATGAGAAAATGAGCTCATGATACTTGGTACATATTAGTCTTCTCACAGGACACACGCCATGACATGTGCTATACAGCCTTAGACTGAAAGATTAAAGCAAACTGTCTCCACCACATCATTTGGGAGAAAGTTCTGCAAAGTAATAGAGTTGCACAACAATTTTCTCAGTAGAGTAATTATAAAGGAAATTTAAACATGTAAAGAAGTGGGCTAGTTTTATTTTTAAAAAAGCTCTTTAATAAAACTGGCTATAACCAGATTGAACAAATGCCTGTGTAGGTGGGCAGCTGACATGAAATCCTGTATTAGGTAACAGAAGCACTGTTTCAAAACTGGAATCTTTCCCCACTCAGCCTAATGAATTATTCACATATAACTCCTTTCCTATCATTGACAGCTAAAATGGCTTAGCTAAGTCCAGATGAAATGGAGAGTTAGAGAAAATGGAGAGCCACGTGCAAACTGGGTTCAGCTAGATTTTCACTATCAAAGCAAAGTAAAAATTTGAGGCAATTATAAGAAATTTCCGTGTGTGTGTGCGCGCGCATATACTTTGAACCTTGTATTTATTACCAAATAATCATATATATAAATATATATATATCTTCAGTTTTCAAATTACTTCATGTGTTTGAATATTTGTTTCCTAAAAAACAAAATATGTATATTAATATTTTCTATGATTATTTGTAGATTTGGGGTTAAAATGTACAGAAACTCAATGCTATCTAATGATTTAGATGCTCAGTAAAAGTTAAAACGTATTTATAGTAACTACTAGAGCAGTCTCAAAACTTAAAGGCTGGAGCTTAAGTTTATTCGTTGTACTCAAATAATCATCATAATTTTATAAATGATAACTGAGGTTCCCTGGTCAATCAGGAGAAAAACATAAATGCTTATTTTAGACAATAGGAAATAGATAATTTTCAGTGAGAGTGAGATACATAGAGGTTTGTTATCAGACTCTGTTGCAGAAATTGACTTTTTTTTTTTTTTTTTAACATTTCTGAAACACCTGAAGTCTGCGGTATGTATACAGTCTAAAATTACTCCCTGTCAATGAAAAAAAAATAAGGTCATTACATTAATTTTTCTTTAGAAGATTTTAACTGAGAAAGGTCATTGAAATTTGGGGAAACAACTAGAATTGATGTATTGCAAAACCTCTGCCACAGGAAGTTTTTCACATTCTCATGAAGTCTAGTTAATACCATAGAACTTTAGTGTTGTTTTTCTATGCTCTCCCCACCCTAATTCTCTTCTTTACTTGACCTTCCCTTGTTCTGATTGTCACACGCCACTGCATTTACTCAAAATTATCAGCACTAAAGTTGGTCAATTGTGTTACTTTCACTGAATCCTGCAGTTTCTGAAATAGACAGATACTTCTGCTTGGTGCAATTACTACTTCTCCTTGATCCTGTTCATCCAAATAAGTCTCACTATTTATGCTCAGTAATATTACTTCCTTAAGCAAGACTCTGTGACTCAGGTCCCTCTGCCAACCATCTTTCTTGCTACCCTGCTGCCTGCACTTAACTTCTGCCAATGATTCCCTGCAAAATCTGCAGTCCTGTGGCTCTGTTGTGCACTCTGGTGAAGTGGAAGAAATAGCTTCATCTTTCCCTACCACTGTTCTAAATTTGTTTTACTTCCTACCAGGGAGTAACGGTAGAACTGCCAAATATACAAAAGTAATGAAACTCCATTTCCTTTATTTACAAAATAAATCCTTCCCACCCTAGCTACTTCTCAAGACATAGAAATGGATTTATTAGGACTTAAACAAGAGGCAAAGCAGTGTCAGATGTTAAATGATCTTCCTAAAGTTTACAACATAAGCTGTGTCACCCAGTTTACCTGGTAGCATGTGACACACACGTAAAGATAAAGCATGCCTCTGTTGCCTGCACATCAGGGACCATTTACCAGGTAGAGCCTTTCTGCTGATTTAGTCTTTTTGGAAATGAATCATATGAGCCTTCTAATTTTAGAAAAATACTTTAAAAAAGCCTTTATTTTAAGTTCAGGGCTATATGTACAGGTTTGTTACATAGGGAAACTTGTGTCATGGGGGTTTGTTGTGCAGATTATTTTCTCACCCAGGTATAAATCCCATTAGTTATTTTTCCTGATTCTCTCCTCCCACTCTCCACTCTCTAATAGGCCTCAGTGTGTGTTGTTCCCCTCTGTGTTTCCATGTGTTCTCATCATTTAGCTCCCACTTATAAGTGAGAACATGCAGTATTTGGTTTTCTGTTCCTGTGTTAGTTTGCTAAAGATAATGGCCTCCAGTTCCATCCATGACCCTCTAGTTCATTTGATGATTGCATAGTATTCCATGATGTACATGTACCACATTTTCTTTATCCAGTCTATCATCGATGGCCATTTAGCTTGATTCCATGTCATTGCTATTGTGAACAGTGCTGCAATGAACATATGCCTTCATGTGTCTTTATAACAGAATTATTTATATTCCTTTGTGTATGTACCCAGTAAAGGGATTGCTGGGTCAGATGGTATTTCTGTCTTTAGGTCTTTCAGGAATCATCACACTATCCTTTGCAACGGTTGAACCTAATTTACATTCCCACTAACAGTGTGTGAGTATTCCTTTTTCTCTGCAACCTTGCCTGCATCTGTTTTTTGTTTGTTTGTTTGTTTGTTTACTTTTACTTTTTAATAATAGCCATTCTGACTGGTGTGAGATGGTATCTTGTAGTTTTGATTTGCATTGCTCTAATGATCAGTGATGTTGAACTTTTTAAATATATGATTGTTGGCTGCATGCATGTCTTCTGCTCATGTTCTTAGCTCACTTTGTAATGGGGTTGGTTTTTTTGTAAATTTGCTTAAGATCCTTATAGATGCTGGATATTAGACCTTTGTCAGATGCATAGTTTACAAAAATTTTCTCCCATTCTGTAGCTTATATGTGAATTCTGTTGATAGTTTTTTGCTGTTCAGATGCTCTTGAGTTTAATTAGATCCCATTTGTCATCTTTTGCTTTTGTTGCAATAGGCATCTTCATGATGAAATATTTGCTTATGCCTATGTCCTGAATGCTACTGCCTTGGTTGTCTTCCAGGGTTTTTTATACTTTGGGGTTTTACATTTAAGTCTTTAATACATCTTGAGTTACTTTTTGTATATGGTGTAAGAAAGATATCCAGTTTCAATCTTCTGCATATGACTAGCCAGTTATCCTAGCAGCATTTATTGAATGGGGAATCCTCTCCCCATTGCTTGTTTTTGTCAGATTTGTTGAAAACCAGATAGTTGTAGGTGTCCAGTCTTATTTCTGGGTTCTCTATTCTGTTCTATTGGTCTGTATGTCTGTTGTACCAGTACCATGCTGTTTTGGTTATTATAGCACTGTAGTATAGCTTGAAGCCAGGTGGCATGATGTCTCCAGCTTTGTTCTTTTTGGTTGGGATTGCCTTGGCTATTCAGACCCTCTTTTTGTTCCATAAGAACTTTTAAATAGTTTTTTCTTGTCCTGTGAAGAATGTCAATGGTAGCTTAATGGGAGTAGAACTGAATATACAAATTGCTTTGGGCAGTATGGCCATTTTAATGATATTGATTCTTCCTACCTATGAGCATGGAATATTTTTCATTTTTTTGTGTCATCTCTGATTTTTTTGTGCAGTGGTTTGTAGTTCTCATTGTAGAGATCTTTCATCTCTGTATTTAGCTGTATTCCTAGGGAAAAATACTGTACTTGCTTTATTCAAACATTGCTGGAGCTGAAATAAAGAAAGACAACAGGATGTTGTTACCATGACTCTGAAGCTTTCAATATGCAAACGTGAAAGTATGCTAAACTTACTTTCTGGGCTAGTTCTGGTGACTGAATCTCTTTTATTTCTACCAGCTCCAGGCAGGACACACAACCAGAAAAAAGCTTGTGTGGGCATATCCTGATGTCCATTCTCTGTCACTCTATTAATACATTATCAGTGGGAGGAATGATTCAATTAGACACCTAAGATTTTTAAATTTAACACATTAGCTTTTAAGGATCTAGGGATTTAGGCAGAGTCTCAAAGGTAGGTGGTCTTCACAGTTGCATTGTCCTACTAAAAATTCTTATGTTTCTTGCAGGAGTGGAGTTTAATTACTGAGTCTTTTTAACTGACTTTTTTCCTCTAGGATGTTTCTTTCCCAGTTTTTTTTAAGGATGTTTTTATTTTCAAGTTAAATACCAGCCTCTGAGACCTATTAAAGATGGAATCTTCTTTGGCTACTATGCTCATTAAACTAAGGATACATATTTGTTCTAGTGCAGTTGATGTTTCTCTAATTTCATAACAGAAAAGAAAAAGGAATAAAAACCACAAGTAAATTTGATTCAGAGCTTTCCAAATTCACTAAAAGATGGAATTCTTCAGCATGACTTATTATCTCTTTAGCAAACCAAGTTTGCTCTGAAGGAAGAGCAAACTTCCATCTCTGAAGGAAGATCAGAGATGACCTGAAGTGTCAATTCAATTGGGAAATGTGGTGGAGAACTATAATCGTGGTGAGATTAACTGTATTTTCAAATATAAAAAATGAAGCTGCAGTATATCATATACTATTCTTACTTAAATTTGATAGCAACCTAGTGAAACTTATGAATTTTTTAAATGACTTTAGTTGGCTCATTTCACATTAGGAAGTCAATGCTTGTTAAATTATTTTAAAAAGACATATAATGATTGGGTCAAATTCTATTATAAAAATGTCTTTACAATGAAATGTTCACTGCAATGAGTATATTTTCAATGCACAAGTTAATAAACTATAATGCTTTTGAGAGGTCTTAAAATAATAAAATCAAGAAACTGGTAATTTTAAACAGACTGCTAAAAATTCTCATCATATCTCCTTTTCATTCTCTTCTTTATTAACCTTTATTTAAATACAAAAGTGCTATGTGGGAAACAGACCTTAAGTGTGACACTCTTACCTTTAAGGAAAATTACACTAACCATATCCTCTTATTGACCAATTAACTAAATCATCTTTTCTAATGTAACACAATGAGCTTATCATCTATTTAATATCTTGGGAACAAAATACATAGCTAAAACATTTTTTTCCAAAGAAAGAGATATCAGCCTGAGCCCTGATATATCTCAGTATGTCTCTGATGCTCTGTAAATAAGCTTTGGAAAGAAAAAACATGACTTTGAGATATAAGGTATATAAAAAGCTAAATCATCTTGATATCCATATATAACTTTGAAACGGTACATTTTACATATATGTATGTATTTGAAATGTTCAATGAAAATAATTTCTAACTTTCATTAAATATTAAAGTATTCATCTGTCAGAAAAAGCTTGAGAAAAATCATCTCTATTAATTATTTCTGAGTTGGGAAATGGCCATGAAAATTTTGATGAAATATTAGGGAGATAATGAGAGGCTGCAAGCAACATTACATTTGATCAACACAGCATGGAAAATAGACGCATGGAAAATAGATTGCATAGATGAATAGTCTCTCTGCACTCAGGACAGTGGTGATCTGATGAGTGACTGAGTGTTTTCTGAATGAAAATAAGCTTTCTATAAATTTAATTTTGAGCAGAGCTAAGTAACTAAAAATTTCATCTTCCTCAAAGACTATATTTAGTGATTTCTCTTACCAGAAATGTAACAAAAAATAATAATAAATGCCTGAGTCACTCACCAGATAGGATTGAGTGAGCATGGCCATTTCAGCCCCAGAAAGCCATCATTTTATGGCTGATGACTCATGAGAACATGTCTAGCTAATGAAAATATGACTAGCTTCCATTCTCTGCTGCAGCTAACAATCCTGGTTACTTTTTACCTAATAAATAACTCCTAAAATGTGGTAATATTGCATGCATCAGTACACAGTTGTTAGCCAGATTCTCTTTTATCTTGAGGTCCATGTACTCTCATAATTTTTTCGAGATAGGATTGCAAGGAGGAACCACTAAGTTATTAACCCATCAGCCAAGATAAGAGATGGAGGCAGATCTTAAAATGGTCATGTTGCCTTCCTTGCCACAACCATCTGCATCACCTTCAAGCTAAAGAGAGCACTGACCTTACCAAGGAGAAGTTGGCCATTTCTGCATTCTCAGAAAGTTCAGGTGAATCTGGAGACTAAAGATTTTCAGGTGTATAAACACAGATGGCCTGATTTAATGTGCAGGGTCTCTTTCTTTCCTAATCACAGTGCTGCCCTGATCATTGCAGACCTGTCTAGATAGAGAATATCAAATTTGTAGAACTCTCTCTAAGCTTATGGTTAAGTTCTGAACCCAACTCTCAATTTTTTCCTGACTTCTAGGTTTGAGACATCTCCTTACATGCCCCCCAAAATGTTTACTGGCTTTGACACCAAGCTTTTAATTTATGGTTTGTCATTCTCCACCTTTCCTTGTCTGTCTTCACAGCATCCCCCTTTCAGCAACCATTCCTTTCATTTTTCTTCCAAAGTGGTTGTACTATTTTGCTTTTTTTTTTTTTTTTTTTGGAGTCTCGCTCTGTCGCCCATTCTCCTACCTCAGCCTCCCAAGTAGCTGGGACTACAGGCGTGCACCACCATGCCCGGCTAATTTTTTTGTATTTTTAGTAGAGACGGGGTTTCACCGTGTTAGCCAGGAGGGTCTCGATCTCCTGACCTCGTGATCCGCCCACCTCAGCCTCCCAAAGTGCTGGGATTACGGGTGTGAGCCACAGCGCCCGGCCCTATTTTGCATTCTTACCAGCAGTGGATGATCATTTCTGTTGCTCCACACCTTCTTTATTAAATGATATTGTCAGATTAAAAATAATTGCCAATCTAACATATGTACGGTTTGTCTTAGCAGAAAGGTCACAAGAAAAATAAAGAAGAAATATGTAAATATAGATTTCTCTTAAAGAATAATTGTATAATATGCACTACAGAAGTTGGTACAACAAGGTTGGACATTAATATTATGACCCAAATAATTACACTAAATTTGTGGAAATGTTAGTAACATTAATGGCATTTAATATTCCAATTTATAGCATCTCTTCCTCCTCTTTTAATTCACATATTCTTTTTTCCTCAAAATGCCCTTCTCTTTCTATAGAATGATAAAAAATGGTATATAACTGCCATTGCAATAATTTTAAATTCTCCTTATTATCTCTGGTGATATTTTATGACAGTTTCCTTACTTTTTGCCTCATTATTATAGATATTTTTCTGCATACATATCAGTAGGAATAATAGAGTCTTAAATTCTAAAACACTCTTCTGTTTACCATATATCCTTAGAAGCTTCTTGGGTTTGATTTTATTATTAAACATTAAATTCAAAATTACCAAAGAAGATTACCTGCTATGTAGAAGAGAGAAAAGAAGAGTTCCCAATAAGATACAGGAAAAAAAATGTATGTTTAAAATATTTGTAATGGGGTTAAATATTGTTTTAAGAGCTGTTTAAAAAAAGCATATGTCTTAAATAACCAGATTCAAAGACCAGTAGTTTTTACTCCAAAATTTATTGAACTGTCAAAGTTCCCATAATGTACTTAGATATGATTCAAAATGTGTACTTGGAACTAACCTGAATTAAAAATAAAATTCACCGGGGGGCATGGTGGCTCCTGCCTATAATCTCAGCACTTTGGGAGGCCGAGGCGGGTGGATCACGAGGTCAGGAGATCGAGACCATCCTGGCTAACACGGTGAAACCCCGTCTCTACTAAAAATACAAAAAATTAGCCAGGTGTGATGGCGGGTACCTGTAGTCCCAGCTACTCAGGAGGCTGAGGCAGGAGAATGGTGTGAATCCGGGAGGCAGAGCTTGCAGTGAGCCAAGATTGCACCACTGCACTCCAGCCTGGGTGATGGAGTGAGACTGTATCTCAAAAAAATGAATAAATAAAAATAAAATAAATAAATAAATAAATAAATAAAATTCACCTATT
Organism: Chlorocebus sabaeus; assembly: GCF_047675955.1. Classification (NCBI taxonomy): domain Eukaryota; kingdom Metazoa; phylum Chordata; class Mammalia; order Primates; family Cercopithecidae; genus Chlorocebus; species Chlorocebus sabaeus. The sequence continues at coordinate 60,143,269 of NC_132915.1, forward strand.
ATTATGTAGTGTTTTGCTCAGTAATTTGAAGAATCTCATCCTGAAAGAATAATAGAGATTTAGTTTAACAAGGGGTATGCGGATAGTCCAGAAGTGTGTCAATTTATTATTAAGCATAAAAATAAAGGAAGAATAACTAATATTAAATGAGTGATTTATGATGATATGGAAATACATTATTATAATGTATTATCTTTGTTGTGGCTTATGTAAAAGTTAAACTATGACTTTGAAAATAAATTCCAAAAATTGCTAAATGAATCACTAGCATTAATTAGTATGTAGTCATATGTAGTTTAATATTTTTATAATGACAACCAAAGGAAAAATTAAATGTATTTCATAAAAGCATTTCATTGAATTTTAATTTATTCAACATTAAAGACTGCTAGGAAATTAGGGCTTGATTTTATGTTAAAATTTTATGTTAAAATAACATAAAATATTATTTTATAGAGATATAAAAGTATTGAGCATATTTTTTTATTTTATGTTTAACATCAATTTTTTTTAACTTTTAAGTTCAGGGGTACAAGTGTAGGTTTGTCGTGGACGTAAACTTGTGTCATGAAGGTTTGTTGAAAAGATTATTTCATCACCTAGGTATTAAGCCTAGTACCATTAGTTATTTTGCCTAACGTCTCCCTCCTTCTACCCTCCATTCTCTGAAAGATCTTAGTGTGTGTTGTTCCCCTCTATGTGTACATGTGTTCTCATCATTTAGCTCTCACTTATAAGTGAGAATATGTGGTATTTGGTTTGGTGTTGCTGTGTTAGTTTGCTAAGGATCATGGCTTCCAGCTCCATCCATGTTCCTGCAAACGAGACCACGTCCTTTGCATGGATATGGATGGAGTATGTGTATGGATGGAGTATTCCATGGTGTATATGTAGTAGTATTCCATGGTTTATATACACCATATTTTCTTTACTCAGTCTATCTTTTCAAATGAAGATATACATACTGCCAACAATCATATGAAAAGAAGCTCAACATCACTGAATTAGAGAAATGCAAATCAAAACCATGATGAGACACCATCTCACACCAGTCAGAATGGCCATTATTAAAAAGTCAAAAAACAACAGATGCCAGCGAGGTTGTGGAGAAAAAGGAATGCCTATGCATGTCAGTGAGAATGTAAATTAGTTCAACCATTGCAGGAGACAGTTTGGCAATTCCTTAAAGACCTAAAGACAGAAATGTCATTTGACACAGCAATCCCATGAATGGGTATATACCACAAGAGATATAAATCATTTTATTATAAAGACACATGCCTGTGTATGTTCATTGAGCACTATTCACAATAACAAAGATCTGTAATCAACCTAAATGCCCACCAATGATAGACTGGATAAAGAAATGTGATACATATACACCATGGAATACTATGTAGCCATAAAACAAGAACAAGATCATGTTCTTTGCAGGGACATGGATGTAGCTGGAGGCCATTATTCTTAGCATATTATCACAGGAACAGAAAGCCAATTTAATTTTTTTAAAAGAGCAAAATAGTACTGAGTAGTTTTAGAAATGTGAAAGAGAGACATCTGCTTCAAAGAAATTGAGTAGATATGTTTTTCTCTATTCTTCCCACTAACAGTATCTAAATCTTCCTTGATATTATACATAAAACTGAAATATGAAGAAGAAGCACACAGCTAGGGACCTCAGAACCCAAGGAACAACACAATGGTGAGTCTTCTGGGAATTCTTGGTTCGCATATCTCAGACATGTTGCCAAAGAAGACAGTAACCTGAAAGCAACAAAGAGAATAGACAGAAAATCACAACAAAAGATTGAGGAAAAAGCAGTGTAGAAAGACAGAAATGTTTTAGACAATAGCCTAGCTAGTCTGGCCAAACGTTACAAATAAAATTGTGGCCCCAACCCAACCATGTCAGCAAAAGCAGAGAGGGAAACCTAGACTCTTGCAAATGCCAGATTTTATTCAGGCATCACAACCTAAGCCTTCTCCAGTGAGGTGATATCATAGAAGGCTAAGCAGGGAGTCAGAACATACATTTGGTAGGTTAGAAGTAACACGCTCCATTGCACCTGTGGTGTCTGTGAAGCCTGCATGGGGAGCCTGCACTTTCAGCCCCAGCTGCTATTGATGTGGCACACACTCTCATTCTGCTGAGGTGGTATCAGAGGAGGCCTAGAGAAAAGCAAGGACTTTCAGAAATGCCCAGCAGTAAGGAGTCTACCCCTCACTACATAGTGTCAGGGAGCCCAGCAGGGAGTAGTAATTGAGCACCCCTGCACTTCCCAGGCAGTGTGGATTTTCATAGGGAGCTGAAAGTCTCACTCTCACCCAGCAGTAATGACAACCTCCTTTCTCCCTCTGGTACCGAAGGAAGCCAAGTGAGGAACCTGAACTTTAATCCCACAGGCAATAGTAACAAGGCAGTGGCCAAGTTACCCTAGCGAGGAGGTGTCAGTGGAAGCCAGCTAAAACAGAAAGTTTTAAAAGAATCCAGTGTCTGATAACACATGGATACCCAGGTTTAATTGCATAAACACTTAACATATAAAAAATAGAATAATCTCAGCAGGAATGAGAAAAAGACAGAAGATTCCAAAACTGAGATGACAAAGGTGTGAGAATTATCTGGCAGAGACTTTAAAGCAGTAACCATTAAATACTTCACTGAAAAAGTATAAGCATGCTTGAAACAAATAAAACAAAGCTCAGCAAAGGACTGAAAAGTCTCAGCAAAGATAGGAAACATATAATGAACAATCAAAGAGAGATTTTTAAATGAATGAGGCAAACACTGAACTGGCAGATTAAACAACGTATATCACCCAATCTCAACAACAGAGAAAAAGTAACCTGATAAAAAGGGCAATAGAAAGATTTAGAGAGACTTGTGGGACTATAACAAAACATCTAACTTTACTGCCACTGAAGTCCTGGGGAAAGAATAGGAGAAAGAGGATGTAGTCAATAATTACTAAAAAAAAAAAAAAAAAAAAGGTGGTTTAAAACATCTTAAATTTAGCGCTCTCTCTCTCTCTCTCTATATATATATATATATATATACACACACACACACACATACATACACACACACATTTAAAATGATGAGCTAACCCAACCAGATAAACCCAAAGAAATAAATGCCAAGACACATCATAGTCAAACTTTTAGAATGTAAAGACACAGGAAAATTTTTGAAAGCAATAAGAGGGAAAGGATTTTTTACTCACAGAAGGAAAACAATTTGAATGACAAGGTATTTCTCATCGGGAATCCAGGAGGCCAGAGAAAGTGGCACAGCATTTTATAGTGTTGATAACAAAGAACTGTCAAATCAAACCTGATACATGGTGACAATATCCTTCAGGAATGATGGGGAAATAAGATATTCTCAAGTGAAGGAAAACTAAGAAATTCATCACCAGCAGATTTTTCCTAAAAGAAGGACTAAAAAAGTTCTCTGGACTAAAAGGAAATACAAGACATTTAATCTTGGAGCATTAGAAAGGAAGTAAAATATGAAAATAACAATATATGGGTAAATTATATAAAATTTCCCTTCTCCCCTTGTTTTCTAAACAAATTTGAATATTTGAGTAAAACTATAACACTATTTAATGTGATTCTAAATGTATAAGAGAACACATTTAAGATGATTATATTACAAAGAACTATATTATGAAGGATAAAATTATGTTAAGGGATTTAAAAGTTTATATGTTTCACTAAACCTGGTACAATGTATATGACAGTAGATTGGAATAAATTATAGATATATACTATCCAGATCAACCACTAAAGAACTATATAAAGAAATAGATACTGGCCAGGCACAGTGGCTCATGCCTATAATCCCAGCACTGTGGGAGGTCAAAGTGGGAGGGTGGCTTTGAGACCACCTTGGGCAATATAGTAAGACTCCATCTCAAGAAGAAGAATAAAAAGAAAGGAAGGAAAGGAAGGAAGGAAGGAAGGAAGGAAGGAACGAAGGAAGGAAGGAAGGAGAAGGAAGGAAGGAAGGAAAAGAAGAAAGGAAGGAAAAAGGAAGGAAGGAAGGAAAAGAAGGAAGGAAGGAAGGAAAAAGAAGGAAGGAAGGGAAAAGAAGGAAGGAAGGAAGGAAAGAAAGAGAGAGAGAGAAAGAAAGAAGAAAGAAAGAAAGAAAGAAAGAAAGAAAGAAAGAAAGAAAGAAAGAAAGAAAGAAAGAAAGAAAGAAAGAAAGAAAGACTAATCATTTAATCATTGGAGAAATGCAAATCGAAACCATGAGGCACCATCTCACACCAGTCCGAATGTCTGTTACTTAAAAGTCAAAACATAACAGATGCTGGTAAGGTTTTGGAGAAAAGGGAACACTTACACATTGTTGGGAAGAGTGTAAATTAGTTCAAACATTGTGGAAAGCAGTGTGGTGGTTCCCCAAAGAGCTAAAAGGAGAACTACCATTTGACTCAGCAATCGCATTACTGGGTATATACCCAGAGGAATATAAATCACACTACCATAAAGACACATACAGGCATATGTTCACTGCAGCACCATTCAAAATAGCAAAGACATGGAATCAACCCATAATAAATGTTCATCAGTGACATATTGGATTTTAAAAAATGTAGTACGTATACAAAATGGAATACTATGCTGCCACAAAAAGAACAAGATCATCTTTTGTAGTAACATGGATAGAATTGGAAGCTATTATCCTCAGCAAACTAATGCAGGAACAGAAAACCAAGTAAGTGGGAGCTAAATGATGAGAGCTTATGAACACAAAGAAGGAAACGACAAACATTGGGGTCTACTTGAAGATGAAGTGTGGGAGGAGAGAAAGCAGCAGAAAAGATAACTATTTGGTTTTGGGTTTAATTCCTGGGTGATGAAATAATCTGAACAACAAATCCCTGTGACATGTGTTTACCTATATAACAAATCTTCACGTGTACCTCCAAATCTAAACTAAAAGTTAAAAAGAAAAGAAAAAAATACTACAGATAAAATAAAAACAGAATTTTTAAAAAATAGGACTCCACAGGAAAGTAGAAAAGAAGAAACCAAAGAAAGCAAAACAGAAAGCAAGCAACCAATAACAAGAATTAAATAAAATGACATACTTTTTCCCTAACATGTCAATAATTACATCAAATATAAAACTGATCTGAGGGCTGGGCAGCAAGAGCAAAACTCCCTCTCAAGAAACAAACAAACAAACAAACAAACAAACTGACCTGAATTGAAAGGGTCATGACTATGTAGAAAAATCACAAGAAATCTAAAAGGAAAAATACTCCTAGAATTAATTATTCAGTTCAGCTAAGTAGAAATAAAGTTTCAGAATAAATTCTATTTCTTTACACTAGCAGTAAACAGATGGACAATAAAAATAAAACATTATTTACAATCACTGAAGGAAAAAAAAATATATAAATGTATATCTAAAATACATGGACAGGACTTATGTTCTGGAAAGTATAAAATGCTGACAAATGACATTAAATAATATAAAATGAATGTAGAGATATACTGTGTTTATAGATGAGAAGATTCAACATGGTAAAGTTGTCAATTCTCTACAAATAGATAGACAATTTGTTTGCTATCAAAATGCGAATGAGAACTTATTTACTTATTTTTTATGTACAGAAAACTTTAAAATACATATGGATAGGTAATAAGTAGAGGTGAAAAAATATACCTTAAGCTTAACACCTTCTAGCAAAATGAACTCATGATAGATCATGCACTTAAATGTAAGACATAAAAGTTTTATTTAAAAAGCCATTGTGAATAGTGCCACAATAAACATACGTGTGCATGTGTCTTTATAGCAGCATGATTTATAATCCTTTGGGTATATACCCAGTAATGGGATGGCTGGGTCATATGGTACATCTAGTTCTAGATCCTTGAGGAATCGCCATACTGTTTTCCATAATGGTTGAACTAGTTTACAATCCCACCAACAGTGTAAAAGTGTTCCTATTTCTCCACATCCTCTCCAGCACCTGTTGTTTCCTGACTTTTGAATGATCACCATTCTAACTGGTGTGAGATGGTATCTCATTGTGGTTTTGATTTGCATTTCTCTGATGGCCAGTGATGATGAGCATTTTTTTCATGTGTCTGTTGGCTGTATGAATGTCTTCTTTTGAGAAATGTCTGTTCATATCCTTTGCCCACTTTTTGATGGGGTTGTTTGGTTTTTTCTTGTAAATTTGTTTGAGTTCTTTGTAGGTTCTGGATATTAGCCCTTTGTCAGATGAGTAGATTGCAAACATTTTCTCCCATTCTGTAGGTTGCCTGTTCACTCTGATGGTAGTTTCTTTTGCTGTGCAGAAGCTCTTTAGTCACAATAGCAAAGACTTGGAATCAACCCAAAATGTCCATCAGTGACAGACTGGATTAAGAAAATGTGGCACATATACACCATGGAATACTATGCAGCCATAAAAAAGGATGAGTTTGTGTCCTTTGTAGGGACATGGATGCAGCTGGAAACCATCATTCTTAGCAAACTGTCACAAGAACAGAAAACCAAACACTGCATGTTCTCACTCACAGGTGGGAACTGAACAATGAGATCACTTGGACTCGGGAAGGGGAACATCACACACCAGGGTCTATCATGGGGAGGGGGGAGGGGGGAGGGATGGCATTGGGAGTTATACCTGATGTAAATGACGAGTTGATGGGTGCTGACGAGTTGATGGGTGCAGCACAGCAACATGGCACAAGTATACATATGTAACAAACCTGCACGTTATGCACATGTACCCTAGAACTTAATGTACAATAAAAAATAAAAATAAAAATAAAAATAAATAAAAATAAAAAGCCGTAGGGAAAATCCTTCAGGATTTCAGACTAGGCAATCGTTTCACAGACTTGACATCAAAGACAAGCTCTATTAAATAAAACAAATATAAATTAGGCTTCGTCAAAGTTACAAATGTTCGTTCCATGAAATATTGTGTTGAGAATAAAATAAACCTAAATACTTGGAGAAAATATTTGTAAACTACATATGTTGAATAGAAGTGGCATCTAGAATATATAAAGAATTCTGCAAATACACCCATAAAAAAACAAAAAATCCAATTAGAAATTTGACAAAAGGTATTTCCCAGAAAGACAATATCTTGATGGCAAATAACCCATAGAAAATATGTCCAAAATTATTGGCCATTAGGAAAATACAAATTAAAATACATAACAAAATATCACTACACACCTACCAGAATGGCTAAAATTTGAATAGTAACAAAACCAAATGCTGACAATGATACAGAGAAACTGGATCACCCATGCATTGCTGGTAGAAATAAAAATTATCCAGACACTTTGGATAATAGCATAGTGTTTACCTAAAAAATAAATTTATGCTTACTACATGACGCATCCATTATACTCCTGCTCATTTATCCTAGAGAGATGAAAATTTACACAGAGACTTGTACATGAATGTTTGTAGCCGCTTTATTCCTAAGTTAGTAACTGGAAACAACCTTGTGTCCAGCAATAGATGAATGGTTAAACAAACTGGCACTATCCATGCCGTGAAATATGTATTAGTCCGTTTTTATGCTACTAATAAAGACATACCCAAGAGTGGGTCATTTATAAAGGAGAGATGTTTAATTGACTCAGGCCCACATGGCTGGGGAGGCCTCACAATTATGGTGGAAGGCGAATGAGGAGCAAAGTCAAGTCTTACATGACAACAGGCAAGAGAGCTTGTGCAGGGGAACTCCCGTTAGTAAAACCATCAGATCTCATGAGACTTATTCACTACCATGAGAACAGTATGGGGGAAACCTCCCCCATGATTTAGTTATCTCCACCTGGCCCCGCCCCTGACACATGGGCATTATTACAATTCAAGGTGAGATTTGGGTGGGGATACAGTCAAATCATATCAGAATACTACTGAACACTAAAATGAATAAACTAATGATACAGAAAGCAACTTAGTTAGAGTCCCCAGAAAATTATGGTAAGTGGCAAACATCAATCTCAAAAGATAACATACCATAACTTCAATGTATACCATTTTGAAATGATAAAAATTAAAGACGTAAGTAATATATTAATGACTGGAATTAGTGAGTTAAGAGGGAACTGAGTGTGGCTATCAAAGGGAAACAGAAGTGATGTTCTGATCAAGGAATTATAATATACCAATGTTAATACTCTGGTTGTGATACTATATCATAAATTTGCAAAACTATATTAAGCCAGAGTTTCTGGAGAAACTGGGTAAATGGTACAAGGAATCTCTCCCTATTATTTCTTACAAATTTATGTTAATTTAAATTATCTCTAAATAAAAATTTTAGTGTAAAAAATATGAAATAGAAGTAAATATGTCCATGATGTTAAGCAATTATACACATGTACAGATTCAAAACCAATATCTATTTGACTGCATTTTACTTTTCCATTTTATTTTGTTAAATATTATTTATTATTTATTTGTTGTTTGTTTGTTTTGAGACAGGGTCTCATTCTGTCACTCAATCTGGTGTGCAGTGGTGCCATAATGGCTTAATGCACCCTCGATCTCCTGGGCTTACTCCATCCTCTTGCCTCAGCCTCCCGAGCAGCTGGTACTACAGGCTTTTGCCACCACAACCAGAAGAGTTTTGTAGTTTTTGCAGAGACGGAGTTTCGCTATGTTGCCCAGGCTGGTCTCGAATTCCTGGGCTCAAGTGATACACCTGCCTCAGCCTCCTAATGTGCTGAGATTATAGGTGTGAACCACTGTACCAGGCCTATTTGAATGGATTATTATGAATCCTGAATTTCCTAAGTAATTGATTTTACTTATTATAGCTATTGCTTAAAAATTTACTTCTCCCAGTACTTTTGGATATATATTAATTATGCCACAAATACCATAGTGGTTAAAGTATAAAGATAATTATTAGAAATTATCATAACCATTACATTATCTGGGAGTGAAAGTGAAAATTTAAACGAATAGCCCAACATCAACATATATACCCAATTGAATATATAGAGCACTTCTTCCACCAGCTTTTTCTTAAATCCCATTGAAAACATCATCACCAGGGTGTCAGAATGCATATGCGTCTCTGTTACTGATGATAGCCCCTCAGTTCTGTGTTTGGCTGGCTTTTCATAGTCTTAGCTTTTGATAACTTTTCAGTTCCTCACTTTCCATGTATCTTCACTTAAGTTTACTGATATTATCACCACCTTATTCTTCCACAAACCCTAATTGTACTGTTTTATTGTTGGTGGTGGTGGTATTGTTAGATTTTTGCTTGTTTTATTTTTTCCCCTCCCTATGGCTTTGCATGAAGTCTTTTCTCTGTTAGTTCAATCACCCATTCACATGTCACGTTGCTCTGCCGTGTTGTAATCTCTTTAACTGAAGTTACAAAACTGTTAATCCCCTACTGCAGCTATGTTTATAAATATAGAAAATGTGGACATAAACTTTATATAGACAATGACATATATATAAAATGACCTTAGGCTTCAGTTGGCTAATTTTGAAATAGTAATAAATTAACTTTTTTTTCTAATTCCCTTCCGCTTACACACACTGATTTAACAGTGGATTGTCCCATAGTTTTTAACTATTTAGTAGTAGACTCAAAAAATTCAAGCTGATTTTGTAGCTGGGGATGTTATGCAGTTATTTGCTTTTAAATATTTATTTATATGAAAGTGCTTTTGAACTCTAAGTACTATACAGTCAAGCATACAATTTTTCATCTTATTTTCATTCTGCTTTAATCACTGATGTAAAACTTCAATGAGAAACAAAAAAGAAACACACAGAGCACAACTTGTAATTTCAACAAATAATATTATTATATCTGTGGCTTCATTTAGAGCTATATAACTTGCATGAGAGATTTTATGAATACATAATAGATTTAGTTTTCCTTTTAATAGTGACACATAGATATTCTTGAAACACAAATTCATTCATTATTTTATAGAGACCTGAAAGAAGTAACTATTACAAAGGAGTAGAGAAGGCTTTTCTTCTTCAGTCTTAGTACAGAGGCTTTTAATCTTAGTCTCTTGTGATAGGTTTACCGAATGATGAATCAGTAACAGAGTGTTCGTTAATCTCCCAATTCATTTGAGCTGATTTTGTGTGTTGATAATTGAGTGAAATTGGTTAGTCCGCAGAGCAGCAATTTCAGTAATACCCAAAGCAGAGCCTATAGGACTGTAGATCCTAACTTAAGGGAACAACAAGAACAACAACAAACTCAAACAAAAAACAAGCCCAGTGATACTCTCAGAAACACACAAATTAAAATTATGTTGTCTTTTTAATTGTGATATAAAGCATCAAACAGGCGGAATGAATTCTAAATTCAAATGGAGAGTTGATGTATAGTTATCAAAAGTTAATCCAATTATTCTTTTATGTATTGTGATTTTTTTGACTGGAATTTATAAAAACTGGGAAAGTGAAACAGAGAATTGGGAAAGTAAGAACAGAATTCTTTTAAAAATGTGTTTGTAGGCATATCAATAAATTGAAATGAAGTCCAACATGATGAATCACGTTTTTTTTTAACAACAACATTTTAAAAACCGTGTGAAAATCTCCATTTAAAAAGTTTCCATTTATTTTGACTTCTTCAAATGAGAATTGCTTTATATTCCACTTCATTTCTAATTCGTCTGTTAACTGGGAGTCTATGTTTTATCTTTGTTTTCTTTACTAATCCTTGTTTTAAAGTCAGCGTGTCTAAATCTGTCTGTTCACCAAACCACCAGAGAACTTTGTCTAAAATGCAGACTCCCATATGTTTGTTGGCCACTTAAGTGTCTTCTTTCGAGAAGTGTCTGTTCATATCCTTCACCCACTTTTTGATGGGGTTGTTTGTTTTTTTTCTTGTAAATTTGTTTAAGTTTCTTGTAGATTTTGGATATTAGCCCTTTGTCAGATGGATAGTTTGCAAAAATTTTCTCCCATTCTATTGGTTGCCTGTTCACTCTGATGATAGTTTCTTTTCCGGTGCAAAAAGTCTTTAGTTTAATTAGATACCATTTGTCAATTTTGGCTTTTGTTGCAGTTGCTTTTGGTGTTTTAGTCATGAAGTCTTTGCCCATGCCTATGTCCTAAATGGTATTGCCGAAGTTTTCTTCTAGAGTTTTTATGGTTTTAGGTCTTATGTTTAAATCTTTAATCCATCTTGAGTTAATTTTTATATAAGGTGTAAGGAAGGGGTCCAGTTTCAGTTTTCTGCATATGGCTAGCCAATTTTCCAACACCATTTATTACATAGGAAGTCATTTCCCCATTGCTTATGAAATACCATCTCACGCTAGTTAGAATGGGGATCATTAAAAAGTCAGGAAACAATGGATGCTGGGGAAGATGTGGGGAAATAGGAACACTTTCACACTGTTGGTGGAAGTGTAAATCATTTCAACCATTGTGGAAGACAGTGTGGCAATTCCTCAAGGATCTAGAGCTAGCAATACCATTTGACCCAGCAATCCCATTACTGGGTATATACCCAAAGGATCATAAGTCATTCTACAAAGACACATGCACACATATGTTTATTGCAGCACTATTTACAATAGCAAAGACGTGGAGCCCAAGTGCCCATCAATGTTAGACTGGATTAAAAAAAAATGTGGCACATACACACCATGGAATACTATGCAGCCATAAAATAGAATAAGTTCATGTCCTTTGCAGGAACATGGATGAAGCTGGAAACCATCATTCTCAGCAAACTAACACAGAAACAGAAAACCAAGCACTTATAAGTGGGAATTGAACAATGAGAACATAGGGGCACAGGGAGGGGAACATCACACATGGGGGCCTCTTCAGGGGTAGGGGGCAAGGGGAGGGATAGGATTAGAAGAAACACCTAATATAGATGACCATTGATGAGTGCAGCAAACCAACATGGCACGTTACCTATGTAACAAAACTGTATGTTCTGCACATGTATCCCAGGACTTAAAGTATAATAATAATAATAATAAAATAAAATAAAAGTAAGAAAAAATGCAGACTCCCAAACTCCCAAAACTTCCTGAAATCAAACTCTTGGGGATGGAAAATGGAACTTTGATTTAAAAAAGAGATCTCTCCAATTTACAAAGAAAAAAATCTGGGAGAAGACTAAACTTTGTATGGGAGATATTTCTGTTTACTGTTCTGTTTGAGAAAAGAAGACATGGAAGGAAAGGTGCACACAGCTCAAATTCGACTTCCCAGAGTTCATGGAAACTGGTTATTATACCCCGTAATGTGGGAAAAGTTAAGTGTGTGTTAGTAGAAGTTCTCTTTTCCTGAAAACAGTTCCTTTCTATTGTCGTGTCTTGAGGAATTTCTTTTGAAAAGTGCTCTGGCACTTCTGGGGTGGAAGTTCTCATTTTTATTTAGACACCAATGTGTGGATCAGAATTTGATAAGCATTAAGTGCAGTTATATTCCCTGTATTTAAGTTATCTGGGTATTTAGTGTTACCTTTGACTTTAGGGCAGAGGGCTTATGATTATTTTCTTCACAATAGAGAATTTTTATATAAATTTATCCTTGAGTAGCTTCTCCTCCACTGTAAAGTCTCCAGTATGTGCTACCTAGTTTCCATAGGTACACGTACAACCATTCCCATTTAAGGACCTGTCTACTTCTGGGAACTGAATATTATTCAGCTATGCACTATCAATACAAATTACAAACTTTGGTGTACCTTGTCTATCTCCAAAGAATCCATCCAATACCCAAATACACTTCCTGTTAAAAAGTACACCCCTACACGTCTGTGTAATCCTTAAAAAACACAGGATCTATGCTCCTCTACCTGTTGGACAATCTAATCTACACCTTTTGATAGACCTCAAACTTCAAATGCCCAAATATTTTATCTGGATTATATCCTCTGTTGCCACTACTCCTTCCCTTAACACACACAACTTGTCAAATTCTTCTCAGTCTAAACACACACACGTTCATGTGCATACATAGCTGAGCACACACACATACACACAGAAATGCTTTTCATACCGTATGCAGTTGAGTATGAGAAAAAAAAACTTTAAGTGAAAAAGGATATGTATTCATTTCATTGTTTTAAATCTGCAGTGAAAAATTCACACCTACACACATGTGTATACTCATAAACAAATTTTCCGTAATGCTGTTCATTATACTCATATATTCTAATAGCATGTTTTATAAAAATTGAGAACTGGAACTTTAGGGCATGCTTATCAAACCTCCACAGTAGTGAAAATAAAATAAATATGACAGCGTATTTCACAGTAGTGAAAATAACTTTACAGTGTACATCTTTCCACATTCTGTCAACACAAACTTCTGCCCTCACACTCCCTCCCACCCAGACAAGTCACACATTTGTTCCTTCACTCCTCCAATTCAGTCCTTATTCCAACTGCCTCTCTGTTAGTTGTTAACTTATTTCCTGCTATGAAGAAAATAGATTACTAGCTGTTAACATTCCAGAATATTTGCATTTTGCATAGAGACACTTTGAGGATATCTGTCGTTTTAGATGGAAGCCAAGTCAGACAACTTCTTAGACAAAACTTGACCCAGCTGCTTCCTATAGCAATTGCCTCTTTGGACATGAATATACTGAGTTGTGTGTGTATCTGCCCCTTAATTAGCACTGTCTCTTAACACAAAAAGAAATTCACTTCTCCTAAACAAAAAGATGTCACCTTTATGCTCATTTAATTGTGAATCCACACACATATTGAACTTTGCCATAATCTGATACATATGCGGGCCCCTGTTATAGCTACCAGGTGTGTAATGAACACACATTCTGGTACTGACATTAGTAGTGGCATTGATCGTGACCAAGTAGTTGGAGCGTATTACTTATATTGACTCTCCTTGGTCGTAACTGGAAAAATCCTATTCAAACTGCCCTACACACACACACACACACACACACACACACACAATTATTTGTTGAAGTGACAGACTTTTATAGGTATCTAAGCTTCAGATTTGGGTTATTCTAATTTATAAAATTAAGACCTCGTTTTGTTCCATTTCAGTCCTTTTAGCATGTGACTTTAGTCTAGGATTCTATGTGATCATTTTTTTGCAACTATAAACTATAGTGAATATTCTGAAGAGTTCACTTTCCCCAAAAAGATAATAAGCTTGTCTTTTAAAAGACCCAGCTAAAATCTAGGTAGTTGTTCCTGTCATTGAATAGGTCATAATGCTCATATCTGAATCCAATCCTTAGTGCCAGAGAAAATAATTTTTGTTTGTTTGTTTCTTTAAGCCCATAGCTCTTGTCTGTTCCTGGAGTTTGGAAGCAGAATTAACTGTGCATAAAATTTATTATTTAAAGTTAAAGGATTATGTGATGACCAGAGAAGAATTTGTATGCTGTTTACTGGGCGAAGATTTCTTTAATATTGACGATCAAAGTTAATAGATATCCATTGCATCCAAAGTGGCAAGTTGGCATCCATGCTAGCACTAGCCCAAACCCATCTATTGAAGACATTTCTGTCAATTCTGGACCCTTTGCTATTGCACTCACAATTTGTCTCATGATTTTCCTTAAGGACTCTCCAGTACACAAGTAGCAGTTCATCAGAGCAAACATATGACACCTCTAATTAGGTTTTTTACGATGTTATCTTTGGATAAAATTCTGCATTTGTGTCATTAACTCATTATTAATCTCCACCCACAAATGTACCTTAATGATTCTTGAGTATTTGCTGTGACACCTGCCTTTGCATCTTTAATCTAAGACCAAATTTTTAGTTAAATAATAGAAGTATTTAGATGTTTAAGAGACAAATGTCAGAAAGATGTAGCCAAACATGGAATTTTAGTTTTGATTTCCAATAATACATGGCTAATCATAAGATCACAAAGTTGATGTATATTTAGCTGTGCATACAAAGGAAAAAAATCATCTCAAATGATAGAAAATGACATATGGATAATATTTGAGTGCCTGCATAGCTCTTAAAACTGTATAAAGACTTGTATAATCATCCTTATAATTTAACTTTGTATCTTTAACATGTTAATATGTCTTCCACTGACTTAGAGATACATATTTGAAACTTAAAATTTCTTTTCTTTTCTTTTCTTTCTTCTTCTTCTTCTTTTTTTTTTTTTTTTTTTTTTTTTGACAGAGTCGCGCTCTGTCATCCAGGCTGGAGTGTAATGATGCGATCTCTGCTCACTGCAACCTCCGCCTCCTGGGTTCAAGTGATTCTCCTGCATCAGCTTCCCAAGTAGCTGAGATCACAGATGCCTGCCACCATGCCCAGCACATTTTTGTATTTTTAGTAGAGGTGAGGTTTCACCATTTTGGCCAGGCTGGTCTCGAACTCCTGATCTCAGGTGATCCACCCCTGCCTTTGGCCTCCCACAGTGCTGGGATTTATAGGCATGAGCCACAGTGCCCAGCCTGAAACTTAAAATTTCTATACCGTATGTCAACTCCAACACCTGAAAGAATAGCAGGAGAAGTTAAGCGTGGATCTCCACTGGCATTTAAACTTTTATTATTTCATTATGCATCATATTTTTCTCTAAAATCATAAAAATTCATTAGAATTAACACTAAATAAAATGCAAATTAAATGATTATAATATTAGTAATGAAAAGTTCATAAAATGCCTGCCTCCCTGTATGAGCTTTGATTTTTTTTTCAAAATTTTTTCTGTATGTAGAGGGGCTGGAGAGAGAGTGCAAGGGAGAAACTTAATACCTGGGTCTCTTAAATAAATCCATAAATGACATGTGAAGATGGCATTAATGTTATAAAAGATGACAAGAATCATTTCATGGTAGCGTTTGGCATTTTACTGCTACTACTAACAGCTATGAATACATTGCAAAGCTCTGATAAAACATTACAACCTTGCCTTTGAAGGTTATAGGTTTTATTTCTTTATATTATCATAGTGGTGCTTGTTAACATCACCTAGTTAGTTGATCATGCTTATCTATAAACAGTATCAAGTACCTCTACGATACCACTTTTTAATCACCTATTATTTTCAAGATCACAACCCACAGTTATTACAGGAAAAATGAATAGTTTAGTATTAAATATTATAATTATAGAAAACAGTATTTTAGGCTGGGTGCAATGGCTCATGCCTGTAATCCCAGCACTTTGAGAGGCTGAGATGGGCGGATCACAAAGTCAAGAGCTCCAGACCAGTCTGGCCAATATGGTGAAACCCCATATCTACTAAACGTACAAAAATTAGCCAGGTTTGGTGGTGCATGCCTGTCACCCCAGTTACTAGGGAGGCTGAGGCAGGAGAATCATGTGAACCAGGAGGCGGAGGTTGCAGCAGTGAGCCGAGATCATGCCAGTGCACTCCAGCCTGGGTAACAGCAAAACTCCATCTCAAAAAAATATATATATATAAAAAACACAAACACAGTGTTTTATTTTCTTGAGGCAGGTAGCAATTGTTGTTTTTAATTGTTTTGTCAAAAGTAATAAGTATCCAAAATAATGAATAGATGAGATAGATGAAGGATTTGAATTACTGTGTGCAAATGCCGGCTCTTCTCTGATGTCCTCTCAGGCAGATTCAATAGCTCTGACCTCATGTGGCTATAAGAATTTATGCAGGCAGCAATTTATAACACTTAATTGGCTGTATGGCAAATATATACACTTATATATGTATTCACGCAATATTTTGAGTTTCTTATTGGTTCAGAGACCCTTTTTCCTTTTTCTGTATTTTCAGTGCTATTCAGCACATAACATTTTCTATCTAGATATGAAATAAAAACAAAAAGTAAGGTGTTTATCACAAATTTGACAATAAATACAGTGAAAAACAATAAAATTCTAAATTGAGCTGACCACTATTTTGGGTTAGAATTCATCCTCAAATATCTAAATTTTGGTAAATGGCATCATGATCTCAGTTCTGTAGGCATAAATGTTTAGTATTAGCTTTCACTGTATAACCCACTTACCCATTCCCCATGTGTCACTAAATTCTTCTGTACTTTCCTTTATGATGTTTGTCAAATTTGGCCTTTCCAACCTCCTGATTTTATTTTTAGGCTTCCGAATTTAATATCAATTCTACCATATTAGGCTGGCTTAATCCTAATGTCATCTAACATCTTTTTTATCCTATGTCACTATTATGAAATATTTCACGAATCATCCATTTTACATATGTATATTTATTTTTAAAATGTAAACATGTACTAATCAACTAGTTTGTAACACACAATCTAAATAAAAGGAAATAATCAATTTTAAGAAGAAAATAAATTTAAATAAATGTATTTCTGCATTAGTGAATTTTAATACAGACTGTATGGGAATGTAACATATTTTATGAGATAACTGATCTAAGTGATTGATTTTTTGTTTTTAATTTCTCCCAGTCTCCTGTGCACTCAGCACTCCAAAATCTTAAAATATTGCTTTCTGATCAGAAATCTATAATGGTTAAGCTCAATTTAGATTCTTCTCTGTGGAGATTTAAACATTTCTCTATTTAGGTTCTTCTTTGCGAATACGAATTTATTTCTTGTTTCATGCTCCTTACCAGCACACACATATTACTCCTCTGTTTTAGTCAGCAGATCTTTTTATTTTATTTCTCAATTGCTTTGTTCAGTTTTTCCATTGTGTTTTCCCTACATTGTCTCCACTGCCCATATCACAAGACTCACACCATTCCTACCCAATCCTACACCATATCCCCTTCTTCTGATCCAGTTTTTCCCATTCTCAAAGCCTCAAGCAGTTTCTCAGAAATGTTTTCCTTAACATGTTAACAGAATTTAATTATGCTTTAAAAATAAAGGTACCTGAAGGATCTATCCCATCACAGAATGAAATATCTTGATCCTATTTTCCGTAAAAAATACCTTGACCATAGTCAAAGTATAGTCAACTACAGTCATAGGCCTCCCGAGCATTAAGAATACCCAGTTTAACCTATAAGCAGCAGGTGGTGATCGTGTCAATGTAGGTTTATATCTGTTATGACTACTTACTAAATCAATGGACCTACACACTGTAGGTCCTTTATAAATGCTTATCCTTACAGATGATAATTAATCTTCCTAGGATTTATCCTTGTTTGCAACTTGATAAGGACTCTAGTGGGGTCTTAAGCACTCTCAAAGTAGTATAAGCATTCTCAGTAATATGGTAATGCCAGTCACATTTCTTACTGTGGAATTAATGAGCAAAGAAAATAACTGGGTGTCTATCCAATTATTTCTACATTCTAATGCTTTACAGGAACACTATCTCTTCTGAATTACTCTTAGAAGTTTTTGCAATCTGAGGAATCCGACCATTTGTTTTTGTGGTATTTGAGACAAATATTACATTAGCCAAAATCTTGTTCTGTATACAAATGGCAATCTATAGCAAAGGCAAACTTTCTGGTATCAAAACGTAATAATCTTATTCTGGAATTTAATGAGTAATTTTATTTGGAATTGGAACAGATGGGTAAAAACAGAGGAAGCAGATTCTTCTGGCTAATTGTTACATGTAACAAGGTAAAATTTTCTTCATTTCTCTGAATATTCTTTTAGTGATGAACGTCATGCCAGTAGGCATAAAATTCCAGTTTTTATTTTTGAAGCTGAGGTGTTAATGCAATCATTAGTTAGGCTGCTTTCAAAAACTTAAAAACAATAATATAATTTTAGACATTTCTAAGTAATTATGTTAAATAATTCCTTTTGCTAATCTCATCAATCTTCTTATTCATGTGTCAAGACAGAATGGTCTGTGAGGCTGTTCTAAACCTTTTAGGAAACTTCCCAGACTCTTAGCTTCAAAGTAATGCTCCTATGCACACCAGCTCAAAATAAGCATCTCTCCAGTATACTCCCTGATGTCTCATGCCCTGACTAACCTTTGTTCAGCCTCTTTGATGTAAATTATCAATGGTTTCTAGTCAGAATATCAGTTTTTGCCTTGTCACTGGACACTCTAGTTTTTTCTTAGAAAAATGTATTTACAGTCATATGCCACGCAGTGATGTGATCAGTGATGGACCCTATATACTCAAATGGAGCTGACACATTCCCATTGTCTAGTGACATTGTGCCTGTCATAAAATCATTGCACAGTTACTGTATTTTTCATAAATTTAGTGTAGCTTAAGGGTACAGTGTTTATAAAGTCTACTGTAGTGTGTAGTAATAACCTAGGCCTTCACATTCACTTACTGCTCCCTCACTGACACCCAGAACAACTTCCAGTCCTGCAAGCTCCATTCATGGGAAGTGACCAGGATAGTTATACCATTTTTTTTTTATCTTTAATACTATGTTTTAAAAATTTTAATACCATATTTTTACTACAACTTTTCTACGTTTTGATATATATAGATAAACAAATACATACTACTGTGTTACAATTGCCTATAGCATTCAGTACAGTAACATGCTGCATAGGTGTGTGTGTAGCCTGGGAGCAATAGGCTGAACCGTATAGCCTAGATGTGTAGTGGGCTATGCCGTCTAGGTTTGTGTCAGTACACACTGTGATATGGCACAATGATTAAATCACCTAATGATGAATTTCTCAGAATGTGCCTTTGTTAAGCCATGCACACAACCATATTTAATTTTACAATTTCTTCTTTAGCCAATGTAAAAAAAAAATACTCTGTCTAGATCATCTTCTCGAATTTTTGCTCAGCAAAGAGATCTTTCAGTCTTTCTCCAGGACGGGTATTGGGGCTTTAATTCAGAGGGTTTTCTAGTAGGTTAAAATGAAGCTAATAATGAACATAATTTTTAAACTTTCTGTTATTTTTCTTCATTTTAGTATTGGCTTTTCAACGTTATAAACAAAACTTGTGAATGTTTTATATTAGTAGATTATAAGTTCTGTTTGATGATACTACAGCCCAGTTGTCCTCAAAGTGTGACTTGGACCCCTTTCAAGAGGTCAATGAAATTAGTGCCATTTTCATAATTATACTAAAATATTATTTTTTATTTTTACTATCACTCTTTCACAACTATATATCAAAATTCCCCAAGAACTACATAACATATATTATTGCATAGATTGAATACAGAAGAGGAAATAATTGAATAAAATTAAAGTTATATTTTAAAAAGGCCACTCTGTTTACCATTTTTAGTGTTAAAATATATTTTATAAAATTGTTTATTTTGTTAAAATGTAATGAATTTATCTTTGTCATACAAAGTTAACTATTAAATATATATATTTAATTTTCCAGTTTTAATATTGACTATAATAAATAGCCATAAATATATCACATACAAGCCAAAGATCTTGGGCTCTCAATAATTTTTAAGACTCTAAAACTGTTCTTAGAAGAAAACTTAAGCACTACTACTCTTGTATAAAATTTAAATTGCATCACTAATTGATAAATACTTCTTTTTTTTTTTGCCTTATGACATCCTTTTATTGTTTTCTTTTTCTTTTTATTATTATACTTTAAGTTCTAGGGTACATGTGCATAACGTGCAGGTTTGTTACATATGTATACTTGTGCCATGTTGCTGTGCTGCACCCATCAACTCGTCAGCACCCATCAACTCGTCATTTACATCAGGTATAACTCCCAATGCCATCCCTCCCCCCTCCCCCCTCCCCATGATAGGCCCCGGTGTGTGATGTTCCCCTTCCCGAGTCCAAGTGATCTCATTGTTCAGTTCCCCCCTATGAGTGAGAACATGCGGTGTTTGGTTTTCTGTTCTTGTGATAGTTTGCTAAGAATGATGGTTTCCAGCTGCATCCATGTCCCTACAAAGGACACAAACTCATCCTTTTTTATGGCTGCATAGTATTGCATGGTGTATATGTGCCACATTTTCTTAATCCAGTCTGTCACTGATGGACATTTGGGTTGATTCCAAGTCTTTGCTATTGTGAATATTGATAAATACTTCTAATAAGTAACAGTTTTTCCTTGCAACTGAAATGAGAAGCAGAGTGACTAAGTTCCAAAAACTGATTAGTGTTCAGGTTGTCAATGTAACCCAGCAATATAAATTCTAATTGAGCTTTTCCCCAGCAAATTACAATGGGTTAGTAACAGGGTATAAATTATAGTTTAATAAAGAAACAGTGGCATGTAAACTTAGGCTAATTATGTAAACATGGAAAATTCATTTGCAAATTGTGATGAAGAATTAGATTTAATAAATACTCTTCAGTATCATCAAAATTAACACATGAAGTTATTCTACATGACTGTTTCTTTCAGAAATAACTAGCCCTAGAATTCTTAAATCTAGGACTATGCAGTTGCACATAGGAAAATCCATTCTACTTCGCACTAAATACAGTGCATACTTTCTTATGGAGCCTCTTCATTCAGGTAACTCCTACTTCTTTTCAAATTAGGTGTATTTGGAACACAGCAGAATGACTACTTACAACTCGATATACGAAAATTTCACTTATCTAATTTGTCAGCACCTGCACAAAGTAGTCAATAAATCAGCCCCTTTTGAATCTGTTAGTCTGCTATTTCCTGACAGTCTCATACTGAAGCTTAGTTCCTGGACATTTAGAAACCTAGGCCAGCATAACATGCCAGCCCTAAATATGTCAAATATGTCATTATTATGCTAGGAAAAGCATCTTGCAAACAGATAATCAAATTTCTGGATGTGGGAAAATGAAGCTATTCACAAAGAAAATACATGTGTCTTGGAGAAAGGGAGGGGACTATTTTTATATAGAATTAAAGCTCTTGTAAGTAGAAACAAAAGGTCTCATCTTTTAATTTTCCACAGCAGGATCTGTCTGTCATTTTATGTAGGTTGCTTCTCATACAAATAATGTAGTAGACACGCTGTGAAAAGTTTGCATGGGTCATCTATTTTTGTAAAAATCCTCAGTTTCTCACTAAGAAAAAATATGATTGTGAAAAATTTTAAGTAAAAATGCATATGTATTACATGGGTACCATTCAATATGATTAATGTAGAAGGGAGTATGAATGCGGTAATGGGAATTGGTTAAAAAGACCAAATATTTTTGTGGTATTGCTGAAAACTAAACCTTAAACTATTTTTTTAAAATGCAGTTCAGGGAGGACTTCACTGAGCCCAGAGCTTGATGTTTTAAATTGAATATATATTTTGGAATTGGAATGTTTGAAGTTAAAATCTCAGGTCAGCAATGTTTACAAGTGGGGCAACTATCACAGATTACTTGCTATGGATATTTTCCATCCTCCTTCCTTCCTTCTTTCCTTCCTACTCCTCACCCTCTTCTCTTTCTTTTATTGGTACAGTGGGATTACAACATTGAATCACTTGGGTATCAAATACGTTCATTATTCATAAATGCCGGCATCATTTTCTTTTTTCATCTTCCTACCTGTCTTCTTTCTGGCCTTCCTCCATTCATTTTTTCCTCTAATTATGTAAGTTGCACTGTTTTAGTCTTCTTACCCTCATTTTCTTGATTTGCTAAAATCAAAATACTAACACCTACCTTAAAGAAATGCTGTGATTACTGTACTGGCTAAATACAATTGTGCTTCCTGTCTTCCTGTCAACTGGCTTATGTGCCTGGGAAAAGTGTCAATGCTGACAGAGTTGGGTGTGATGAATAAGATTACAGTCTTCTAAGCTACCTTTGGAGTTGGTCACTAGGGGCTTATTGAGCTGATCCTTTCCCCTCTTAATAGCCTATTTGCTTGATTTACTTAGCCCTTTCCAACTCAATTCCAAAACACTTAACCTTTGAAAAAGATGAGGCCAAAATAAAATCTGGAATAAGAATTTCTATTTTTTGCCCAGCTAAACATCTGTTTCCCATTAGTTACTGAAGTCTATGATTTTAAAGCAGTTGCTTCATATCATGCTCTAAATTATCACAAATTTCAACTTATCATGGTTTACATTAATATTCTGCTACAGATATTATACATACGTCCAAAGAGAAAATCATCATAAAGATGTAATAAATGGATTTTGCAAAATGGGTTTATTATGGATAAGAAGTCCTTTGATTAATACTTTGTTGTTGAAAAATATCTAGATAAATTTTTTTCTTCACGTTATTTGATTTTTGTGTGTGTGAAGAATTTTCAAAATTAATCTCTGATTTTGTGAGTATACAGGTGGCAATCAAATGGGAACAGCAATTTCCACCCTTATGTCCTGGATGCTGCTCTGCTTGCTGGTGTTAGGATCATTACCAACCTCTCAAAGTGCCATCATTATATCTCTTTCTACTGACTATGCCAGCAGCAATCTGTGCAAGTAGTTAAGCTCAGAATACCCACCCTCATTTTCAGACTCCATGGAAACCTGAAGAGAGTGGGATCACTTTACTGAGCACAGGTGCTCTCTTTGGCCCCTTCTATTTAATTGAATATTATCTACCTACTTGTATATAACAGGGGATGAAATTAGAAATGTAACAACACCTGAAAATGGTTTTTTTGAGTATATATTTATTTGTAAATTCTTTACCAACATCTGTAAAGGAGCTCATCTAAAAGATTTTTTGTTTTAAATCTAATATGGGTTAAAATGACAAAATGATAATGTCACATATTTCCATTTTAATTATTTTTACCACAGTGATTCAAGGTATCCCTCATACTGTATCAATTCAATTCTAACAAATAGGTTCTAATTCCATCCCTAACATCTTTTGTCAGGAACTAATTCTAATGGTCACTCCTTCCTTTTATGAGGCAAAATCTTTGTTCTTTATACTGTTTTAAATCTCAGGTAATAAATATTGTTAAATATAAAAAAGCCCTGTGCTTTCTCTATTTATCCATAATTCTCCTCCTTACTTCTAAAATTTGTGTTTCTGTAGAGTTTCTATCTAATACAATTATGACAATGGTTCTATCGTTTGGAGGAAGAAAGAAACATCAAATAAAAAAGAAATCAAACGTAACATTTAAAACGGAAGATGTTAACCTGTCCTTACTAACATAAAATATGTATTCATATTCACACACGTGTGCACACATACACACACACACACACACACACACACAGAGACACACACACACACTACTGGAACAAATATTTGAGAGTACCAAAGTTGCAGGACACAAGGCTAACACATTAAAATAAGTTATCATTTAAATACTAGCAATTAACAGTTTGAAAACCCCAAATCACGTAAAAAGTAATGAAACATTTAGAAACAAATTTAACAAAAGGAGTGCAAGACTTGTGCACTGAAAACTACAAAATATTGCTGAGAGAAATTAAGGATGATTTAAATTAATGGAGGGACATTCTATATTCACAGATGGGAAAATTCAATATTGTTAAGTTAACATTTCTTCCTAATTGATTACTATATTCAGCACATTATTTATTAAAAACCAAAGCAGGTTTTGCTTGTTGTTGTTGTTATTTAGATTGGCACACTGAGTTAAAAATGTATGTGGATTGGCCCGGCGCGGTGGCTCAAGCCTGTAATCCCAGCACTTTGGGAGGCCGAGACGGGCGGATCACGAGGTCGGGAGATCAAGACCATCCTGGCTAACACGGTGAAACCCCGTCTCTACTAAAAAATATAAAAACTAGCCGGGCGAGGTGGCGGGCGCCTGTAGTCCCAGCTACTCGGGAGGCTGAGGCAGGAGAATGGCGTAAACCCAGGAGGCAGAGCTTGCAGTGAGCTGAGATCCGGCCATTGCACTCCAGCCTGGGCAACTGAGCAAGACTCCATCTCAAAAAAAAAAAAAAAAAAAAGGTATGTGGATTAATTAAAACAGCAATGAGATACCAATAACACCTATTAGAATGGCTAAAACCTAAAATACTGAAAACATCAAATGCTGATGAAAATTTTGAGCAAAAGAAACTCTCATTCATTTTTGGTAGAAAGGCAAAATCATACAGCCACTTTGGAAGACAGTTTGGCATTTTCTTCCAAAATTAAATGTATTCTACTATACAAGGTGGCAATTTCACATCTTGGCATTTACCCACATGAGTTAAAAACTTATGTTCACAAAAATCGTGAACATGGATATTTATAACACCTTTATTCCTAATTGCCAAAACTAGGGAGCAACCAAGATCTCTTTCAGCAGGTGAATGGATAAATGAGCTGGTACACATTCAGGCAATATAATATTATTCAGTGCTAAAATGAAATGAGCTACCAGGCCATGAAAAGGCATAGAGGAAACTTAAACACATATTAATAAGTGAAAGAAGTTGATCTGAAAATTTGTATATGGTATGATTCCAACTATATGACATTCTGGAAAAGAGAAAATGATTAAGAGAGTAAAAAGATCTGTGGTTGCCAAAGGTTAGGAGGAGAAAGGGGTAAATAAGCAGAGCAAAGATAATTTTTAGGGTATCAAGAATATTCTGTATGATACTACATTGGTAGATACATATAAATTTACCTCAAACTTCTAGAACATACAACACCAAGAATGATTAACCGTAACCTAGAGACATTAGATGATAACGATGTATCAATATAGTTTAATCAACTGTAAAAACTGTACCACTCTGGTGGGAAATATTGATAATGAGGAAGGGCTACGTATGTAGGGGGCAGTGGCTATATGGGAAATCACTTTACCTTCATTGCTCAAGTTTGCTGTGAACCTAAAACTGCTCTAAAGGTAAAGTCTTTTTTTTTTTTTTTTTTTGAGGTCTCTATTCTGTTCCATTGATCTAATCAGAGCAAACAGGCAACCTAGAGAATGGGAGAAAATTTTTGCAATCTACCCCTCTGACAAAGGTCTAATATCCAGAATTTACAAGAAATTTAAGCAAATTTACAAGAAAAAAACAAATAACCCCATTAAAAAGTGGGCAAAGGACATGAACAGACACTTCTCAAAAGAAGACATTTATGTGACCAACAAACATATGAAAAAAAGCTCAACATCACTGATCATTAGAAAAATGCAAGTCAAAACCACAATAAGATACCATCTCACACCAGCCAGAATGGCAATTATTAAAAAGTCAGGAAACAGCAGATGCTGACAAGGATATGGAGAAATAGAAAGCCTTATACACTGTTGGTGGGAATGTAAATTGATTTAACCATTCTGGAAGACAGTGTGGCGATTCCTCAAGGATCTAGCACCAGAAATACCATTTGACCCAGCAATACCATTTGACCCAGCAATTCCATTACTGGGTATAAACCCAAAGGAATATAAATCATTCTGTTATAAAGTTGCATGCACATGTATGTTTATTGCAGCACTGTTCACAATAGCAAAGATATGAAACCAACCCAATGCCCGTCAATGATAGACTGGATGAAGAAAATGTGGTACATATACAAGATGGAATACTATACAGCCATGAAAAGGGATGAGATCATGTCCTTTGCAGGGACATAGATGAACCTGGAAGCTATCATCCTCAGCAAACTAACACAGGAACAGAAAACCAAACACCGCACGTTCTCACTCATAAGTGGGAGTCAAACAATGAGAACACATGGACACAGGGAGAAGAAAAACACACATTGGGACGTGTCTAGAGGAGTTAAGGGAGGAAGAGCATCAGAACAAATAACTAACGCAGGTAGGGCTGAATACCTAAGTGACAGCTTGATAGATGCAGCCAACCACTATGGCATACATTTACCTTGTAAAAAAACTGCACGTTCTGCACATGTATCCAAGAACTCAAGTAAAATTTTTTAGAAAGGGAAAAATGATGTATCTATCTAAGAACACAGATGTATATGTGAATTCTCATAGCAGCATTTTTTTCATTATACCCACAAATTGAATACACTCTCACAACTTGAGATGAGAATAAAAACAATGTTTGTATGTATGTATACAATGGAATACTATTGAGCATTAAAAGCAAATGAAATACTGGTACATGGTTACTTCATGGAAGAATGACAAAATACTGTGTGAGTGAAGGATTATACATGGAATTTACATAACATGCCCAATAATGGGAAATAATTTAGAGCACAAATCAGACATCCACGTTGTTGCAAAGGACATAATTTCATTCTTTTTTGTGGTTGTGTGGCATTCTATGATGTATATGTACATTTTCTTTATCCAATCCACCACTGATGGGCACCTAGGTTGATTCCATGATTTGATTTTTTTAATATATCTTTAGTGTTTATTCATTTTATTGTTTTCAATTTTATTTTCGATTCAGGAGGTACATATACAGGTTCGTTACTCGTATAACAAACTAGGGTACAAATGATCCCGCCATCCAGGTAAAATATCCAACAGTTAGTTTTTCAAATTTTGTCCGACTCCCTCCCTTCCCCATCTCCAGTTTTTGTTGTTGTCATCTTGACGTTCCTCAGTACTCAGTGTTTAGCTCCCACTTATAATTGAGAACATGCAGTATTTGGTCTTCTGTTTCTGCATCACTTGGCTTAGAATAATGGCTTCCAGTTGCATCCATGTTGTTGCAAAGGACATAATTTTATTCTTTTTTGTGGATGTGTGGTATTCCATGATGTATATGTACATTTTCTTTATCCAGTCCACCACTGATGGGCACCTAGGTTGATTCCATGTCTTTGCTATTGTGAATGGTACTGCAATATGAATGCTTGTATCTTTTTGGTAGAAGAGTTTGTTCTCTTTTTGATGTATAACCAGTAATGGTATTGCTGGGTTGAATAGTAGTTCTGTTTTAAGTTCTTTGAGAAATCTCTGAACTGCTTTCCATGGTGGCTGAAGTAGTTTACATTCCCACCACGGAACTGAGAGTGGGAAAGTATTGTTTGCAAGTGGGTACAATAGAACATTTTCGGGGTGAGCAAAGTGTTCTAAAACTTGCTTTGCTGATGGTTGCAGAGTTCAATATATTTTCTAAAAATTATTAAGTCACACATATTAGGTGAAATTAATGGCTTAAAAATTATGTATCTCTAAACTTGCCTAAAATGAATGAAAGACACGAGTAAGATAAAAATTTTAAAAACCCTTAGAAAACAAATAGTACCGTAAACATACATTTAAAAAATAGCAACCTGGGAAAATACTTAAAATATGTATGCTGTATGATAAACAAATGATATCATTAATGTATAAAATCAATAAAACATCGGAGCTATCCAAGATATAAAATAGATGCAGTGTTTGCATAAAAATAGAATTAGCTTTGAATTCTCAGAAGGGCAGCACACTTTCCAACATTGCTCTCTTTTTCACCTTTCCATCCTCTCAGTTTCTCCGGTAGGAAATCAAGATGGTATGAAGTTAGTCAATTATGTTTATCAAATCCTCTTAGGTGGTAGACCTTATTTTAGAGACTTGGGATAGAATAATGAACAAAATATAAAGACACCCTTCTTTAAAAAATTTACTCAAGTATCCTTTATTGTCAATAAAGATGATAGATATGTGAATTAAGATTACTTCACATCTTAATTAATGTTGTGTAAGTCAAATAGTATGGTGTTATAGGAAATGCCTGGGTGTGTTGCTTTTACCAAGGTGATTGCGAAAGATCTCCATGAGAAGGTAATATTAAAATTTGGGGACAGCCTTAAAATTGGAGTTATAGAGTGGAAAATGAAGGAAATGGGGCTACTAAAACTCTTAGTGGGGATTGAATTTCATGTATATCAAGCATTTCTGAGGTTAGTGCTGGGCGGGATGAAAGGGAATAAATTGGAGCCAGCTTATGCAGAACATCACATGACTTATGAGGCTATTAAGACATTTTAGTAATGAGACTGTTAAGACAGATTTTATTCTGTTTTCTTTTAGAAAGTCAAAGAAAAATTATCAAAACTTTGAAAAATCTCTTGGTTACATAATGACTTTCTTTCTTTCCTTTCTTATTAATTGAGATATTATTAGCTAAACTAACATCAGGAAAAAAATGTTAGCAAGTAATCAGTGGCATTGAGTGGGAAAGGATTTAGGATTTTAGATGCTGAATTTGGTTTATAAGCTATATTTGTGTATGTGTGTGCATGCATGTGTGTGTGCATATATAAGTGCATATGTGTGTCTCTATATTTATATTTATAAAATATATACAGCAAGTCCTCAAATAACCTCATATTGTTCAATGTTATTAATATAGAATGTTCATGAGAACAAAAATATTGTCTTCAGCTGTGGCCACTGTCTTTGTGAAGTTTGAACCTTCTCCTTATCTCTGCATGGACATTATCCAAGTACTTATGTTTCCTTCCACATTCCAAAGATATGCACATTCGGTTACTTGGACCAGTGTCTAAATTGTCCCCACATGTAAGAATGTGGAAGTGTGTGAGAGTATACTCTGCAATGGGATAGTGTCCTATCCAGGATTGGTTTCTCTTGTGTCTCAAATTGCCTCGTTAGGCTCTGGCCACCCACAATTCTGAACTGAAATAATTGGGTAAATAATCACCTTGCTTGCTTTTATTTATCTTTCTTAAATATATGTATAGCTCCCATTTATTTCAATGTTAAATATTAGGAGGCTTTCACCTTTATTTAGAAATTTTATGATTTTTTGACTAAAAATACGCCAGAGTAACTTGACTCTTCTTTATATCAATCAGCCTGTGGTAAATTGGTTTCCTTATACAACACTTCACTTAAAGTTACAGTTTCCAAGACCCACTGATGACACTGAGTACTTACTGTATATTTATTTGGTATATATGCAAGATTATACAATGTCATAAATACATAAGATACAAATATACACAAGATACATACATATACATAATACATGTATATACTGTCATGGTCAATGACTGTCTGAGGCCAGCACATAGGTGATAAAAGAATTTACTACCAATACAGTAATGAGTTTAGAAAGGCAGATTTGTTTCAAGAAAAGGGGAAAATATGTTGCAAGAGAACAGTAGTCAAGACAGCAGTGAGAAGGCTGTCTGCAAAGAGGCAGGGGCTGGAGGAAAATTTTTTAAGTTCGTGCTGCTTAAGCTGAGTACTTGCAGACAGCGTGCAGGTGGGCTGTGAGCTAGGTGCTTGTAGGATGCTTAGATGCTAGTGAGCCATTTGAGGTTGACCCTGTTTCTCAGAACATTTCCTCCCCTCTACCCCATTTCTGTTCATGCCAGCAAAACCCATTTTTCAATTTTCTTTTAACTCCTTAGGGCTACGCGTTTCCCTCCTGACAGAACAACAGTGACAAATCTGTGCTATTTGGGTAGAGGTCCCATCTTCCAACTACTCTCTGCTTCCCTGGGCATAGAACTGACCATTCCTAAGGTTGTTGGTTTGTCAGGGGACAATCTGAGTCATTGTCTTGGGTTATGGGACTTAAACTGTTGGGCATAGCCAGAAGATGGGACTCAGGGAGAAGAGGATATCCATAAGGAACTGATGTCCAGCCAAGTCTAAAGGAGAATTGTGGAGGTGTCTGGGCATGATTGGCTGACACTCTTGCATCCTTAGAAGTTTGCTGTGGAACTGCTGCATTCTGGAAGAAACAAATTTAACCAGGGTAAGTTAGAGACATGGAGTTGGGATATGAAATAAAACAGCCTGAAGGGGGAGCCTGGCGGCCACTTTTACTTATTTGTCAGTGCCATTGTTCGCAATGGAGATTTCATCATGTTCTTCTGATGGGCTTTGCGGTGCTTAAAGATACTACCTGTGCAGGAAGTATAATTGCCTCCAATAGGGTCATAAATTCAGGAGCATGTTTAATTAGAGTATCTTAGGCTGTTAAAAATCCTCTTTTCCACCAAATGGCGTCATGAGCATGTACTACATGAAAGGCATGGCCTGAGTCTGTGTAAATTTTAAGCCTCATACCTGCTCCCAATTGTAAGGCTAGGGTTAGAGCAATGAGTACTGAATTCTGGGCTGAGGTGGTGCCTGATTTTTCTTTTTTTTTCTTTTTTTTTTTCTTTTATTATACTTTAAGTTCTAGGGTACATGTGCATAACGTGCAGGTTTGTTACATATGTATACTTGTGCCATGTTGCTGTGCTGCACCCATCAACTCGTCAGCACCCATCAACTTGTAATTTACATCAGGTATAACTCCCAATGCCATCCCTCCCTCCTACCCCTCCCCGTGATTAGGCCTCAGTGTGTGACGTTCCCCTTCCCAAGTCCAAGTGATCTCATTGTTCAGTTCCCCCCATGAGTGAGAACATGCGGTGTTTGGTTTTCTGTTCTTGCGATAGTTTGCTGAGAATGATGGTTTCCAGCTACATCCATGTCCCTACAAAGGACACAAACTCATCCTTTTACATGGCTGCATAGTATTCCATGGTGTATATGTGCCACATTTTCTTAATCCAGTCTGTCACTGATGGACATTTGGGTTGATTCCAAGTCTTTGCTATTGTGAATAGTGCCGCAATAAACATACGTGTGCATGTGTCTTTATAGCAGCATGATTTATAATCCTTTGGGTATATACCCAGTAATAGGATGGCTGGGTCATATGGCACTTCTAGTTCTAGATCCTTGAGGAATCACCATACTGTTTTCCATAATGGTTGAACTAGTTTACAATCCCACCAACAGTGTAAAAGTGTTCCTATTTCTCCACATCCTCTCCAGCACCTGTTGTTTCCTGACTTTTTAATGATTGCCATTCTAACTGGTGTGAGATGGTATCTCATTGTGGTTTTGATTTGCATTTCTCTGATGACCAGTGATGATGAGCATTTTTTCATGTGTCCGTTGGCTGTATGAATGTCCTCTTTTGAGAAATGTCTATTCATATCCTTTGCCCACATTTTGATGGGGTTGTTTGTTTTTTTCTTGTAGATTTGAGTTCTTTGTAGGTTCTGGATATTAGCCCTTTGTCAGATGAGTAGATTGCAAAAATTTTCTCCCATTCTGTAGGTTGCCTGTTCACTCTGATGGTAGTTTCTTTTGCTGTGCAGAAGCTCTTTAGTTTAATCAGATCCCATTTGTCAATTTTGGCTTTTGTTGCCATTGCTTTTGGTATTTTAGACATGAAGTCTTTGCCCATGCCTATGTCCTGAATGGTATTACCTAGGTTTTCTTCTAGGGTTTTTATGGTATTAGGTCTAACATTTAAGTCTCTAATCCATCTTGAATTAATTTTCGTATAAGGAGTAAGGAAAGGATCCAGTTTCAGCTTTCTACTTATGGCTAGCCAATTTTCCCAGCACCATTTATTAAATAGGGAATCCTTTCCCCATTTCTTGTTTTTCTCAGGTTTATCAAAGATCAGATGGCTGTAGATGTGTGGTATTATTTCTGAGGACTCTGTTCTGTTCCATTGGTCTATATCTCTGTTTTGGTGCCAGTACCATGCTGTTTTGGTTACTGTAGACTTGTAGTATAGTTTGAAGTCAGGTAGCGTGATGCCTCCAGCTTTGTTCTTTTGACTTAGGATTGTCTTGGAGATGTGGGCTCTTTTTTGGTTCCATATGAACTTTAAAGCAGTTTTTTCCAATTCTGTGAAGAAACTCATTGGGAGCTTCCTTTTTTTCTATTAGGGGTTGTATTAGTCGGTTTTCACACTGCTGATAAAGTCATACTGGAGACTGGGCAATTTACAAAAGAAAGAGATTAATTGGACTTACAATTCCACCTGGCTGGGGAAGTCTCACGATCATGGAAGAGGGTGAAAGATACTTCTTAAATGGTGGCTGCAAGAGAGAATGAGGAAGAAGCAAAAGCAGAACCCCCTGATAAACCCATTAGAGCTCATGAGACTTATTCACTATCACAAGAATAGCATGGGAAAGACCAGCCACCATGATTCAATTACCTCCCCCTGGGTCCCTCCCACAACATGTGAGAATTCTGGGAGATACAATTCAAGTTGAGATTTGGGTGGGGACACAGCCAAATCATTATTCTGCTCCTGGCCCCTCCAAATCTCATGTCCTCACATTTCAAAACCAATCATGCCTTTCCAACAGTTCCCCAAAGTCTTAACCCAAAAGTCCACAGTCGAAAGTCTCATCTGAAACAGGCCAAGTCCCTTCTGCCTATGAGCCTGTAAAATCAAAAACAGGTTAGTTACTTCCTAGATACAATGGGGATACAAGCATTGGGTAAATATTGCCATTCCAAATGGGAGAAATTGGCCAAAACAGAGAGGTTACAGGCCCCATGCAATTCCAAAATCCCATGGAGAAGTCAAATGTTAAAGTTCCAGACAATCTTTTTTGACTCCGTGTCTTGCACTGGCTCATGCTGATGGAAGTGGTGTGTTCCCATGATCCTGGGCAGTTCCACCCCTGAAACTTTGCAGGGTACAGCCTCCTGGCTGCTTTCATGGGCTGGTGTTGAGTGTCTGTGCCTTTTCCAGGTGCACAGTGCAAGCTGTTGGAGGATCTACCATTCTGGGTTCAGGAGGATGGTAGGCCTCTTCTCACAGCTCCACCGGGCAGTTCACCAGTAGGGACTCTGCATGGGGGCTTTGACCCCATATTTCCCTTTTGCACTGTACTAGCAGAAGATATACATGAGGGTTACCCCCCTGCAGCAAACTTTTGCTTAGCCATCCAGGCATTTCCATATATCTTCTGAAATCTAGGCAGAGGTTCCCAAACCTCAATTCTTGGCTTCTGTGCACCCACAGGCTCAACATCACATGCATCACATGGAAGCTCCCAAAGCTTGGGGCTTCCACCCTCTGAAGCCACAGCCCAAGCTGTACCTTGGCCCCTTTCAGACATGGCTGGAGCAGCTGGGACACAGGGCATCAAGTTCCTAGGCTGCCCACAAGACAGGGACCCTGGGCCCAGTCCACGAAACCACTTTTTCCTCCTGGGCCTCCTAGCCTGTGATGGGAGGGGCTGCTGTGAAGGTCTCTGATGTGGCCTGGAGACACTTCCCCATGGTTTTGGGGACTAACATTAGGCTCCTTACTATTCATGCAAATTTCTGCAGCCGGCTTGAATTTTTCCACAGAAAATGGGTTTTTTTCTACTGCATCATCAGGCTGCAAATTTTCTGAACTTTTATGCTCTGTTCCCCTTTTAAAACTGAATACCTTTAACATTACCCAAGTCACCTCTTGAATGTTTGCTGCTTAGAAATTTCTTCCACCAGATACCCTAAATAATCTCTCTATTTCAAAATTCCACAGATCTCTAGGGCTGGGTCAAAATGCCACCAGTCTCTTAGCTAAATCGTAACAAGAGTCACTTTTGCTCCAGTTCTCAACAAGTTTCTCATCTCCATCTGAGACTCCCTCAGCCTGGATTTTATTATACATATCACCACCAGCATTTTGGGCAAAACCATTCAACAAGTCTCTAGGAAGTTCCCAACTTTCCTACATTTTCCTGTCTTCTTCTGAGCCCTTCAAACTTTTCCAATCTCTGCCTATTACCCAGTTCCAAAGTCGCTTCCACATTTTCAGCAATGTGCCACTCTACTAGTAACAATTTACCATATTAGTCTGTTTTCACGCTGCTGATAAAGACATACCCGAGACTGGGCAATTTACAAAAGAAAGAGGTTTAATTGGATTTATAGTTCCACCTGGCTGGGGAAGGTCTCGCAATCATGGCAGAGGGCAAAAGGCACTTCTTACATGGTGGCAGCAAAAGAGAAGAAGCAGAAGTGGAAACCCCTCATAAATCCATTACACCTTGTGAGACTTACTCACTATCATGAGACTAGTATGGGAAAGACTGGCCCCATGATTCAGTTACCTCCCCATAGGTCCCTCCTATGTTGGGTCTCTCCTACAACACATGGTAACTCTGGGAGATACAATTCAAGTTGATATTTGGGTGCAGACACAGCAAAACCCTATCAGAAGCTGTTAGTCCATTTGGGCTTCAGGCTTCAAGGTATATTGGGGCTTCCTAGGGAAAATGTTATAGTCCTTAAGATGGATTTTTACAGGGTTTGCAAACTAACAACATCATGGAGTGGAGGCATCCCATACCTCTAGAATTTGTTGTTAAGTGAAGGATTTTAGGGGATTGGCACTTTTGGTGGCAGGAGCTAGTAATGTTAATATTGGGCAAGTGTATTTGGGAATTGAAAGCTAGTTTGGAGTTTTGTCATTATATCCCTTCTAAGTAGATAGGTAGGACAGCTTGGTAGAACCAGGCAAGCGTAAGTGAAAACATGTTTCTCCAGAGTGCATAACAAGGGGGAGGTGAAGTGTCCCTGATGTGGCTGGCTGTCTATGCTGGTGTGGAGGATCAGCGACTAAAACGTAGGTCCAGAAAAACTAATTAGGGCTGAATAAGTAGGTCCTATGTCGATTACAAACTCAGTCTTATTCCTTGCCACATTTAGGGTTACTCAAGGCTCAGTCATAGAGACGGTTAATACAGGAGCCTGGATGGCCTCTGGGTCCAATCAGTTATCTCTTTCTGCCTTCTCAGTCTTATTAGCTTCCTCATAGTTGAGGAACACAGTTAGGGGCATTCGTTGTTGCCATCCTCCCAAATTAGCCCATAATTAAGGTTGTTAGTTACGGGATGACTCTCCCGCATGTGAAAGAGAGGAGCAATCCCATTTCCAATGCCTGTGTTGTTTGCAGTGTTGACAGGAGCCAAGAGGTGGTCCCTGAGTGCCAGAAGATAGTTAGGGAGGCTTTTGATAGTTCTGTTGTTAAAGATCTTGAAAACCATGTCCAGTAAAGTGGGGAATGGAGTTTGTGGTCCTTGGTCTAGTCTCCGAGGTTTGTGCCTAATATCTGAAGAAGCCTGGCTGATAAAATGAACAGTTAAGTTAGTGAGGCCTTCTGGGCTCTGAGGGTTCATATTAGAGTATTTTCTCATGGCTTCAGCCAGCCTAGAATGAAGTAGAGCTGAGTTTTCATTTTACCCCTGTATTACCTCTTTTAGATTAGCAAAGTTGATTGGTCCTGTGGCAGCCTTTTTTATGCCTACAATTAAACAAGTAGTCATTTAATTACTGCATTCCCTGCCAGTGTTCCTCTCCTGGTAGCCCTATCTAGGATCAACATCAGGAACTGCTGTTCTCCCCAGGCCAGACTCCTGAGGGTTGTGGGCAAGAACCTATGTGGCCATTCTTGAGCCAGGGACCAAATGGAGGCCTTTTCTTCATAAAAACAACTGGTGGTAAAGATAATATAAATGTTCTGCCAATTGTGTTCAAAGGAAATGGTATTTTGAATTCTTTCATGAAATGGGAAGTATCCTCTTTAAAGAAGCCAAACTTAGCTTCTATCTGAGAGAGGTTGGACACTGGGAAAAGAACATGGACTCTGATGGTTCCTCGATCCCCATTTGCTATTTCTCAGAGAAGTAAAACTTTGTCTGGGGCTGAAGTGGAATCATAAATGGTCCCCATAAGATCTAGTATGTGAAGGGGAGAAGGGTCCCTAATAAAAGGAAGAGGCACTGAAATATGACATCCAAAGTTGGGATGTTGCGGGAAAGTGAGGGAGAAGAAGCAGATGGAGTAAGTATAGTTGAACATAAAGGTGATTTGTCAGGGAAAGAAGAAGGTTGAGAAGGTGTAGCCTCAATCAGTGCAGCCAGTTTGGGAGAGTAGAAGAGGGTAAAGGAAGGGTCTTTTAGAATGTCAGGGGAGACAATGGGGCTAGAGAATTTAGCCAAGCATATTTGCCAGGTTTGCTAGAGATCGAGATCCCAAGAGAGAGTCATGAAAGCCTGGACATAAGCAACTTCAGGCCATTTAGAAGAGTTGTGACACAGCAAATCGAGTTGCAAAAGAGTATTAGAATCTAAAGTCCCATTCAGAGTCCAGGTTAATTGATCCAGGAGTTTATACAGAGGCCAAAACACATTACACAGGATAGTTAGGCATTTCTTTTTGAGAGCCTGGGGGTCAAATTTATCCCAATGTTTTAGGATGCAAACTAGAGGTTAATCTGAAGGAACAGACAGGGTTTTTCCCATGGTGGGAGTGGAAAACATCCTACCACTTGGGGCTAATGTCTGCTGGGAACATGAGCCACACTTTCTCTAGGGGTATCCCACAAGAAAAAAGTTCCACTCATTTCTGCTGAGGGACTCTGAGATGCACTTACCTAAGGGGCATCCCACCTATTTGAAGGCTGTCCTGGTGCTGGGGTTGACAGTGCTGGGGCCTTACACTGGATGGCCAGTCCATTTACGAGGAACAAGGGTGAAGGGAGAATTCAAGCCTGGAACCAGCTTAAAAGAGGCAACAGGAATGGGAAGACTCTGAGGCCACTTGAAATCAGCTGATGTGGGAACTTCTGAAGCAGGAAGCCTGGCTATCTTCACAGCAGAATTAGAGTAAGAGAAAGAGAGAGTTTAAGTCACCCAAAACACGGGTGGATTTGCCCTAGATGAGCTGCCACTGATAACTGCACCACACCTAGGAACTGGAGACCTCTGAACAGGGAGGATAGGAGAGTCTACCACCCTTCTGGTCCAGGTAGCTAGTCCTGTTTGCCTCATAGCCTTCAGGCAACACCAGAGAGCAGCATGGGCCAGATACTGTAAATTATGAGAGGGCTACTGGAGGTTGGCTGCTGGCATGCTGAAAAAGGAAAGTGAACTTAGGTTCCTCACCTGAGTGGGTGGTGGTGGTAAGGCACTTCTGCATGAACATATTTCAGCTTCACCAGGTGTAGCCCTGGCCAGATACCTTCAGTATCTCTGTGCCTTGACACTGTCCACTGAGTGTCCCGAGTAGAAAGGGAGTGGGGAGAGTGTTCCTGTAGGGAGAGATTTTTCACAGGGTAAGAGGTCCCCATAAGGGCCACCAAAATGTTGTGGTCAATGTCTGTCTGAGGCCAGCACATGAGTGTTAAAAAAATTGGCCATATCAAAAATGAGTTTAGAAAGATACATTTATTTAGAGGAAAGCTGGAGATACATTGCAAAAGAGCAATGGGTAGGACAGTAGAGGGAAGGCTTTCTGCAAAGAGGCAGAGGTTGGAGGAAAATTTTATAAGGTTTTGCTGCTTAGGCTGAATGCTTGCAGACAGGATACTTGAGTACAAGTGGGCTACGAGCTGGGTGCTTGTAACAGGATGGTTGGATACTAGTGAGTTGTTTGCCGTTGACACAATTTCTCAGGACATTTGCTCCCTTCTACTCTTTTTTCTGTTTTTGGCAGCTAAGTCCATTTTCTAATACATCTATAAAAGTTTTATATAGGCCAGGCACGGTGGCTCACGCCTATAATCCCAGCACTTTGGGAGGCCGAGGCGGGTGGATCATGAGATCAGGAGACTGAGACAATCTTTTCTAACACGATGAAACCCTGTCTCTACTAAAAATACAAAAAATTAGCCGAGCATGGTGGCATGCTCCTATAGTCCCAGCTACTTCGGAGGCTGAGGCAGGAGAATTGCTTGAACCCAGGAGATGGGGGTTACAGTGAGCCGAGATCATGCCACTGCACTCCAGCCTGGGAGATAGTGTGAGACTCTATCTAAAAAAAAAAAAAAGTTTTATATATATAAAAGATATACACACACACACAAGATATATTAGAGGATGACCACTTCTTGTAGAAGAAAATGAAGCTTCCTGAACAAGACATGTGACTCTTGATAAATAAGTCTCTCTTTACTTTCTAGGTCACTATTTCCCTCATTGTGCTCTGTACTTTTTGTTACAATAATAATGGACTTAAACTAATTTCCATTATGCACATACTGTGGTTTTAGGGACCTGTATACCTTCATCTTCTTATGCCAATGCTAAGTGTTAATATTTTTGAAAGCAAGATTATTATAGAAGCAAAGAAACAAAAAATGGCCATTCCATAGGCAAAGCAGCCTTAATATTGCTAACTTGTTCTTACTACCCAAAGTGATCTATAGATTCAATGCAACCACTATCAAAATTCCAATGGCATTTTTTCACAAAAATAAAAAAAATTCCAGAATTCATATAGAAATACAAAAGACTCCAAATAGCCAAAGCGATCTTGAGAAAAAAGAACAAAGCTAGAGGTATTACACACTTTGATTTCAAGATATACTACCAAACTATAGTTGTCAAAACAGTATGGTACTGGCATAAAAACAGAATTATAGACCAATGGAACCTAATAGAGAGAATAGAAATAAATCTGCATATTTGCTGTTGATTGTTCTTCAACAAAGTAATCAAGAGCACACAATGGTGAGAAGACAATCTCTTCAACCAATGGTGTTGTGAAAACTGCATAACCACATGCAAAAGAATGAAATTGTATGCTTATTTCATCCTATATAAAAAACAACCCAAAGTTAATTAAATAATACTAAGTAAGTTGGCTTTCCCCTCATAGCATTCTTAACCATCCTTTGAGAATCAGCCCAAGCAGTACCTCCTATAAGATGATCTCTTTGATACCACTGTCTAAGGCAAACACTTGTTTTAGAGCTCATATGATGCTGTATTTAGCTTTCTGTCACTTGTACGTGTTACATGGAAACAGCCAATTCTCATTGGTTATCATTGCTCATTGCCTCTTAAAGTAAGCAACTTGTTTTGTTTTCTCTTTGTATTTGCAGCCTCTGAACAGATTTCTGGCACAGAGGATCTGTTCCCTTAATGTTTAGTGGATAAATAAGTGAATGATTGAATAAGCATACCTAGAGCAATAGGCATTGAGAAATTATATGTCAGTATGATGAGGAAAGTGATTTGTGGTTTCAAATGGAAACTAAAGTGTTATTATCTTGTTTGTATTCAATCCCCAAGAGAGTCATTTACCATTCATGCTGTGAACATAAGTTAGCAAAGTGAATCTGATAGAGAACTGTGTGCCATGGCAAACACATGCTATTATTTATGAATTATTTTACTTCCTCCATTGATAAGGTGGATTTATTTTATATAAGTATACCAATAAGAAACACAAATATCTTTGGGGATCTAGTATTTGCCATGTCCCCTACCTTCTCAAAGTTAAGTCTAGAAAATGTTGAATAATTTCTGCATCTTTAAAGAGAAAAAAAAATTATGGTATTACCAAATAATTTATATAATGTCTTCCTACACCAAAAATAACTATAACTCAATGATTAAGAGAAAAAAGAGACAAAACTCAGGGATAAAAAAGAAATTTTCATAACAGTTTCTAATTTGAACCTCTAGATATTAACTTATGCTTGTGAGAAATTATTTAACAATAAAATTATAAAATATGTAGTAAAATTGTCAATAACAAAAAGAATAGTAATATCATGATTCATTAACTTTATTTATATTCATTACAATTTTCAGGACAGCTATGGGAAAACCATTATTGTAAGTGTTCTATGGGGTGTAGAAAGGCAACACCCCTTTTTATTTAATCAATAAACATTTCCATCATTTTTAATATTTGAAGCAATTTATTCATAGAGATTAACCATAGAATGCAATCATAAAGTTTGTTTTAAAAAACTAAACATTTTTATCTTTTAGGCTTAATGTTGCATTTTACTTTAAATGTTAACAATATAATGCCGTAATTACTCAATAGGCTTGTAAATTTATACACACATGTATATACACAATGTATTTACACATTATATAATGTGTATATACAATGTATATACACATTATATTTATATGATTTATCTTCTAGTCTTATCAGAAAACTTCATCCTACTGCACAGCCGTGGGGATGGAAGTACATAAATAGGAAGGGTGAACTAAATTAAACCCAATCTAATAATTCACTCCAATAAAATAAAATTACCTTTTTTAATTCAACTTACTTGAGGGAGAGGAAATAGTCATTTGTTTATATTTTCTTCCTTTCTTGCTTCTTTTCTTCAAGATGGAATACCTGTGTATAAGGAATAGAGGGGTTACCCAGTGGTGCTCAGGAAGAGTCTCACTTAGATGTGTACAGGTCCGTGAACTCTATTCAGTTCCTCTGGTATCTATGCTCATATCCTGTGACCAGCTGACACTCTCCATTTGGGAGTTCTGTCCTAATTTTTTCAGTTGTGACCTCTGTCAAAGAAAAATCTCACGGGTGAGAGTTAAACCCACAAAATAGATTATTCAAGACAATTGTAATGGGGGTTGAGATCACTGCAATAGGGAAGAAACACTGAAACAAGAGGCAGACTTGTTTTCTTGTTTCTTTTGTTTGTTTGTTTGTTTGTTTTTAGAGTCTAGGTCTTGTTCTGTCACCCAGACTGGAGTGCAGTGGCTCAATTATGACTCACTGCAGCTTCAAACTCCTGGACTCCGGGGATCCTCCTGCCTCAGTCTCCTGAACAGGTGGGACTACAGGTACATGCTGACATGTCTGGCTATTTAAACAAATATTTTTAGAGATGTGGTCTCTCTATGTTTCCCAGGCTGGACTTGAACTCCTGGCCTCAAACAATTCCCCAGACCCAACCTCTCCAGTTGCTGCGATTACAGGCATGAGTTGCCTGACTCAGCCCAAGGCAGGATAATTTTTAAGTTCTAGGTGACCTAGTAAGAAAGTACTGGAAGGTCAATGTGATAGATTGGTCAACGTGATTAGGCCATGTATGTTTGCTCTTTGGACTTTATCAAAATCAGGCTCCCACCCTCCCAAAGACTGTGAATTAGGGGTGCAATCTTTCTTGAGAATTATATTACGAAGTGGGGCTGCCAGGTCATTGAGAAAAACATTCCCTGGTTGTAAAACTGGCCAATGACTGAGAGAACACTTATATCTCAAAGGGTATAAAAAGAATTTATACGTGTGAGTTTTCTAAAGGAAGTGCTTTAAAGAAGGGAGGTCTGGAGCCTACAGTCAGGAAACAATCTGTCCAAAGTTTATTCAGGCTGAGGGAAAAGTTAAGCTGCCTTGGTAACCTCAAGTTCTATTTTTTCTTAGATCTTTCAGGGCGAAAAAATGTTTATACTCTGTTGGTTTCCCTATTGATCTTCCTCAGCTCTCTTCAGAGCTGCAGATTCCTCTGAGATCCAGCCTAGACTCCCATTCCATCTGCTGTCTCAGTATTCTTCTTTATAACCCTTGTAATCAAGGTCACTTTTTTCCTACTGCAGCAATGCCATTCAGAGCCTCACATCTGAAAACTTGAGTCCCTATATGCAACAAATACAGTTTTTGATACCTTGAGTGCCTCAGAGACTTAAAGGAGGCTCTGAAAAATTTAGTTCAAGTTCTTCTTCTGCCTATTCATCTTGAGCTGTCAATTTTACTGTGACGAATTCAACAAATATTAAGAGACTACCTTGATCCTTTAAGAATTGTTCATGGAAAACAAAGCAATAGTCCTTCCTTCCCCTGAAGTTTTCTCAATCCCTGCTGTTTCCCTCTTTAGCTTCCCACTGAAATTTTAACCCAGAGGTATGAAAACGTCACTTGTGTCTCTCTATCTGATTAATTTGAGGAGGAAAAGAGAAAAGAAAATGCAAGAAGAACAGATTTAAGAATGTTAAAAAATTTTCACGCACTACAAGATAAAATGTAACGTCTAAAACTGGTTAAAAATGTAGTTACATGCATATTAAAATATGGAGAAAACTAGTAAAAGTAATCACTAAAATCATTTTAGGGATTGCCTCTGGGCAGCAGGGCAGACTGGAAGGTTTAAAGCTTGCTGAACTTAGCTTAGGCTTGTAGCAGTAGTGGCATGATTTTTTAAGTGTACATGTATTATACTGATTAAAATAACAATTAAACCACCCTAGCTAGCCAGGTGAAGAATCTCTCATTGTAATCTAAGTAAAATATTTTATCCCAGCATTGATATTGACATACCTCTTCTGCTAACACTTGATCTCTATACATTCATCCCATTTATCATTTTTACTTTTATCTAAATGATCAAAATCAGATTTGCCTCAGTTTTACTTCCGTTGTCTTGATTCTGGACAAGCTGTGTGTGTGTGTGTGTGTGTGTGTATGTGTGTGTGTCTAACATGTGAAAAAAATACTATATGTGCTTGTACATTTTGCTGGGTGTTTTTGTTCACATACAGTGTAGTATATAGACGGCTATATATATAAGCACATTTGAGTTAACATTTTTCTTTATAAAGAACAACTAACATTAGGTTGTGAATATATCTCATTTACTGTATATGACTTCACCTATATGTGGGTTTTCGGTGTTTTATTCTATTAACACCAAAACCCATATATAGGTTAAGTAGTATACAAGGTTTTTAAAAAAATCTATTCAGAGTGTTACAGTTAACTTCATATTTCTTTATATGCATTTCAAATATATGCAAACATTAAAAATTCTAGAAGTGAAATTATTAGTCAAAGAACAAGTGAAATTTCTAAATGTAGAGGATATTTTCTAATTTTCTTTGATAATGGATTGTATCAATCCACACTTTAATCAAGAATATATTTTCACAATATTGATTTTACCCATCCATGAGCATGGGATATGTTTCCGTTTGTTTGTGTCTTCTATGATTTCTTTTGCAGTGCTTTGTAGCTTTCCTTGTAGAAGTCTTTCACCTCCTTGGTTAGGTATATTCCTAAGTATTTTATTTATTTATTATTTATTTTTTGCAGCTATTATGAAAGGGGTTGAGTTTTTTATTTGATTCTTCGCTTGGTCACCGTTGGTGTATAGAAGAGCTACTGATTTGTTTACATTAATCTTGTATCCAGAAACTTTGCTGAATTCTTTTATCAGTTCTAGGAGATTTCTGGAGGAGTCCTTAGGGTTTTCAAGGTAAATGATCATATTGTCAGCAAACAGGGACAGTTTGACTTCCTCTTGATCGATTTGGATGCCTTTTATCTCTTTCTCTTGTCTGATTGCTCTGGCTAGGACTTCTAGTACTATGTTGAAGAGGAGTGGTAAGAGTGAACATCCTTGTCTTTTTCCCCTTCTCAGTGGGAATGCTTTCACCCTTTCCCCATTCAGTATTAAGTTGGCTGTAGGTTTGTCATAGGTGACTTTTGTTACATTAAGGTTTGTCTCTTGTATGCTGATTTTGCTGAGAGTTTTAATCATAAAGGGATACTGGATTTTGTCAAAGGCTTTTTCCTGCATCTATTGAGATGATCATGTGATTTTTGTTTTTAATTCTGTTTATGTGGTGAATCACATTTATTGACTTGCGTATGTTAAACCATCCCTGCATCGCTGGTATGAAACCCACTCGATCATGGTGAATTATCCTTTTGATATGTTGTTGGATTCAGTTAGCTAGTATTTTGTTAAGGATTTTAGCATCTATGTTTATCAAGGATATTGGTCTGTAGTTTTCTTTT
Organism: Chlorocebus sabaeus; assembly: GCF_047675955.1. Taxonomy (NCBI): domain Eukaryota; kingdom Metazoa; phylum Chordata; class Mammalia; order Primates; family Cercopithecidae; genus Chlorocebus; species Chlorocebus sabaeus. Next base: position 60,187,268 of record NC_132915.1, read on the forward strand.
TTTGGTTGTGTCCTTTCCTGATTTAGGTATTAGGGTGATGCTGGCTTCATAGAATGAATTTGGGAGGGTTCTTTTTTTCTCTATTTTGTGGAATTGTTTCAAAAGGATTCTTCTTTGAAGGTTTGGTAGAATTCTTCTGTGAATCTGTCTGGTCCTGGACTTTTTTTGTTGGTGGTGGTAATTTTTAAATTACTATTTCAATCTCGCTGCTTGTTATCGGTCTGTTCAGGGTATCTAATTCTTCCTGATTTAAGCTAGGAGGGTTGTATTTTTCCAGGAATGTATCCATCTCTTATGGGTTTTCTAGTTTATGTGTGTAAAGGTGGTTCATAGTAGCCTTAATTATCTTTTGTATTTCAGTGGTGTCCTTTGTAGTATCTCCTACTTCATTTCTCTGTCTGGTAATTTGGGTTTTCTCTCTTCTTTTCTTGTTTAATCTTGCTGATAGTCTATCAATCTAATATTCTTTTCAAAGAACCAGTTTTTTGTTTCATTTCTTTTGTACTTTTTATTGTTTCAAATTCGTTTAGTACTGATCTGATCTTAGTTATTTCCTTTCTTCTGCTGCATTTGGGTTTGGTTTTGTCTTGTTTCTCTAGTTCCTTGAGGCATGACCTTAGGTTGTCTGTTTGTGCTCTTTTAGACTTTTTGATGTAGGCATTTAGGGCTATGAACTTTTCTCTTAGCACCACCTTAGCTGTATCCCAGAATGCAATCCCCATCAAAATACCACCATCATTCTTCACGGAGTTAGAAAAAATAATTCTAAAATTCATATGGAATCAAAAAAGAGCCCGTGTAGCCAAAGCAAGACTAAGCAAAAAGAACTAATCTGGAGGCATCACACTACCTGTTCTCAAACTATACTAAAAGGCCATAGTCACCAAAACAGCATGGTACTTGTATAAAAATAGGCACATAGACCAATGGAACAGAATAGAGAACACAGAAATAAACCCAAATACTTACAGTCAACTGATGTTTGATAAAGCAAACAAAAACATGAAGTGGGGAAAGGACACCCTTTCCAACATATGGTGTTGGGATAATTGGCTAGCCACATGCAGAAGAATGAAACAGGATTCTCATCTCTCACCTTATACAAAAATCAACTCACGATGGATTAAGGACTTAAACCTAAGACCTGAAACTGTAAAAATTCTAGAAGATAACATCGGAAAAGTCCTTCCAGACATTGGCTTAGGCAAGAATTTCATGACCAAAAACCCAAAAGCAATTGCAAGAAAAACAAGGATAAATAGCTAGGTCCTAATTAACCTAAAGGCTTTTGAACAGCAAAAGGAACAGTCAGCAGAGTAAGCAGACAACCCACAGAGTGGGAAAAAAATCTTAAAAATCTATACATCTGACAGAGGACTAACATCCAGAATCTACAACGAACTGAAAAAAATCAGTAAGATAAAAACAATGAATCCCATCAAAAAGCAGGCTAAGGACATCAATAGACAATTCTCAAAAGAAGATATATAAACTGCCAGCAAAACGTATGTAAAAATACTCAACATCGCTAATGATCAAGGAAGTGCAAATCAAAACCACAATGTGATACTAACTTATTCCTGTAAGAATGGCCATAATCAAATAATAAAAAACAACAGATGTTGGCGTGGATGTGGCGATCAGGGAACACTTCTACACTGCTGGTGGGAATGTGAACTAGTACAACTGCTACGGAAAACAGTATGGAGACTCCTTAAAGAACTGAAAAGTAGAACTACCATTAGATCCAGCAATCCCACTACTGGCTATTTACCCAGAGGAAAAGAAGTCATTATTTGAAAGTGATACTTGCACATGTTTATAGCACCACAATTCACAATAGCAAAATCATGGAACCAACCCAAATGCCCATCAATCAGTGGATTGAAATTCCTATATATATGTATATCGCAATATATATATTGGAATATATGTATATTTCATATGTGATGAAATACTACTAAGCCATACAAGGAATGAATTAACAGCATTTGCAATGACCTGGGTAAGATTAGAGACTGTTATTCTAGGTGAAGTAACTCAGGAAGGGAAAACCAAACACCATATGTTCTCAGTGATATGTGGGAGCTAAGCTATGAGGATGCAAAGGCATAAGAATGATACAATGAATTGTAGGGACTTGGGGGGAGGGGTGGAAGGGGGATGAGGGATAAAAGACAACAAATATGGTGTAGTGTATACTGCTCTGGTGATGGGTGCACCAAGTCTTCAAAAATCTTCACTGAAGAACTTACTCATATAACCAAATACCACCTGTAGTCCAATAACTTATGGAAAAATAAAATTAAAACAAAAAAAACGAAACAAAACAGTACGTAAGAGCTGAGTGTGGTACTTCAAGCCTGTAATCCCAGCACTTTGGGAGGTCAAGAGGGACGGATTACTTGAGGCTAGGCGTTTGAGACCAACCTGGTCAACCTGGTAAAACCCCGTCTCTACTAAAAATACACACACACACACACACACACACACACACACACAAAAGCAGGGTGCGGTGGCTCATTCCTGTAATCCCAGCTCCTTGGGAGGCTGAGGCACAAGAATTTCTTGAACCCAGAAGGTGGAGATTGCGGTGAATGGAGATCACGATGCCACTGCACTCTAGCCTGGGCAAAAGAGCAAGACTCTGTCTCAAAAAGATAGAAAGAAAAGAAAACTAGTATAAAAGAATTTCTGCCTATTTTCTCACCCTCACTGCTACTAGGAAACATTTAAATATATGGCCATCTGCCACCTGAGAGCTGAAAATAGTATCTCTTTTGTATTTACTTATTTTTGAGTGAAGTTAAGAACCTTTATTAGCTATATTTGTTCCTATGAACTGTTCACTCATATCATTTATTGGAATGTGTAAGTTCCATTAATTTCAATGCTGGCCTTGTTAAAGTACCATGTTTGATGTCATTTATTTCCTGTAGTTGTATATATTTTTTTCCGCATTGATCTATATGCCTATGTTTTTTCCTAGTTAAACAACTTTCATCTGTTTTATGTCAAGTGAAGCAAATTTCCTTTATTTTTTTCCTTGTTGTCATTGCCTGGAAATCTTTCAGGAAATAATTAATATTGTGATTAAAATTATTATTTTATACTCAAGATTCCTGACATGTTTATATAAACAATGATTTTTCTTTCTACTTTTCTGACTCATCTGCATTGGTGCATTATTGCATGCATGTCCCAGGAGGAAAAAGAAGTTGAAGAAAATTCAACATCACCATAATAATTGGAAAATGAAAATATGTCACATCAGCTAGCCAAATGAACAGTAATATAGTACCCTGCTATCCTCATTGGAGTCAGACAAACCTGAGTTTAAGTTCCAGTTGTACTATTTAATAACTTAGTAACAGGCCGGGCGCAGTGGCTCAAGCCTGTAATCCCAGCACTTTGGGAGGCCGAGACAGGCGGATCACGAGGTCAGGAGTTCGAGACCATCCTGGTCAACACGGTGAAACCCCGTCTCTACTAAAAAAATACAAAAAAACTAGCCAGGCGAGGTGGCAGGCACCTGTAGTCCCAGCTACTCGGGAGGCTGAGGCAGGAGAATGGCGTGAACCCGGGAGGTGGAGCTTGCAGTGAACCGAGATCCGGCCACTGCACTCCAGCCTGGGCGACAGAGCGAGACTCTGTCTCAAAATAAATAAATAAATAAATAACTTGGTAACAAAGAGAGGATGACATCATCTCTTAAGCTTCAGGTTTCCTTATCTGTAATATGGGCACGAAATATCTTGCTTGATAATATGGGAATTCAACAATCTTCAAGGCAGCATCAAATACTGGTTAGAAGCTCATATCCTGAAGGCAGGCATCTTCATTCAAATTCTAGTTCAAAACTCTACTTCCCTGAGTTTATATTAATCAGCACAACAAAACTTTGTCTCTAATAACTTCTAGCTCTTTGATCATGGTAAGAAATATATTTTCTAGCACCTTAATAACTTCATTTGCAAATTGAGGATAAAAATAGTGGTTTACTATTTATTATTTAGTAAATTAATAACTAAAAATGCATAATGTTAAATACTCAATAAATGCTAACTCTAGTAATACTTGGCACTTATTTGACATTTATATGGATCATATAAAAGAAAGAAAGAGAGAAAGAAAGAGAGAAAGAGAGAGAAAGAAGAAAGAAAGAAAGAAAGAAAGAAAGAAAGAAAGAAAGAAAGAAAGAAAGAAAGAAAGAAAGAAAGAAAGAAAGAAAAAGAGAGAAAGGGAGGGAGGGAGGGAGGGAAAAGAGAAGAAAAGAAAAGAAGGAGAAGGAAGGAAGAGAGAGAGAGGGAGAGAAAGAAAAAGAAAGAAAGAAAGAAAAAGAAAGAAAGAGAGAGAAAGAAAGGAAGAATGAACGTTAACTCCCATTTTGGAAGAAAGGACTTTACCCTGTTGTGATCTTTACTTGTAAGTGCCCTGTGAGAACTCTTCCTGATCTTCATACATGGAAGGAAGATGTATCTGTGATCTAGAGACTCTGACCCTGTAGGCCAAAGAGATACCATGAGAGCAAAATCTAATGGTCCAGAATCATCTCACTTACACATCTGAGAAATACCTCAAATGAAACCCACTTACTGTATTTTTCATATCCAAAGTAGCATAATCATAGCTCATTGGAGTAGCACAATCACAGCTCATTGGAGTGGCACAATCATAGTACATTCTCTCCCAGACCAGAGTGTGGTGGCATGATCAACAGCTCACTGCAGCCTCAACCTCACAGGCTCGAGTGATCCTCTTGCCTCAGCCTCCCAAGTAGCTAGTACTACAGGTATGATACATACAGTATTAATACTTTCTTTCACCTGTTTCCAAAGACATTATAAAAAGACAGTGTGTATGTGTGTGCATGTATTTTTGTGAAGGCGTGTGTGTGTATAACAGGAAAAATATAATATCAACCTCCTTCATTTGGGCAGATCACAGAGTCATTATGCATAAAAGGAGAGGAAAGAATGACAATTTGGATTTGTTTCAAACTACTTTTATACCGATTTACTCTTAAAGCAGCTAAAAATCAGTGCAAAGTTGCAATCAGGTAGCATATAGGTGTTTGAACAGGGCTATCATTTTCCCTTGTGTCTCATGCAACTGTGTGCAAAGTGTTATGATTTCCACAACTCAGTTGTAGGGGTTTCAGTCCACTAAGTCAGAAAATCTGTGGACTCATGTCTATGCATGAAAAGTCTAAGTACTAAAATAACTGAAAACAAACCTTTTCCCAGGTCATGTTTACCAGACTTAGTGTTAGGATTACAGGCCTGGAAATTTTGGCTTTGCCTATGCAGTATCACTCTCTTCTTGCCTACATTCACGCTTCAGTGACTAGAAGTTTTTTCTTTATGTCCACCCATGGGTTTTCTGTGGCCAGGCCTGACCACAGCTCACCACAACTTCATACTCAATTTCTCTGCCCCAGCACATAGTTAGGCAATGTGTCATTTCACAGTAGGAATCCAAATCAAATAACTCTGAACAAAGTCTGTTGTGTAGGTGGCTTCTATACTCGCTTTTGAACATTAAAAGAGAAAAGAAAAAATATTGCTGAATGTACCTCCTACCATTTTGTATAGCACTGACCTTCAAACCTGACCCAGATGGAAATAAAACATCCCTTATCTTTTGTCTAAATGCTTTAGAACACTATGTGACTGAAGAGGAAGTTTTGTGAGAATTATATTTGCCACGGTCCTTACAGTTGGGAATTGCTTGAGTATTATTTTGAAATCATCAGAGGGTTTAATCATTAAAGAATTGTTTACTATGGGACTTGGTTAACAGTAGGGGTAATTGAATGAAATGGTTAAACAAAGAGCATAGCTACATGCTTAAAACAGGACTATTTTTTCCTTTTTCAGTTTTTTGTTTTTTGTTTTTTGTTTTTTCCAACCTTGCTCTGTCGCCCGGGTTGGAGTGGAGTAACACAATCATACCTCATTCTCTCCCAGGCTAGAGTGCAGTGGCATGATCAGTGGCTCACTGCAGCCTCAACCTCACAGCCTCAAGTGATCTTCTTGCCTCAGGCTCCCAAGTAGCTAGCCCTACAGACATACAACACCAAGCCTGGGTACTTTTGTGTGTGTGTATGTGGAGACAGGGTCTCGCTGTATTGTCCAGACTAATCTTGAACTTCTGGGCTTAAGCAATCTATCCACTTTGGCCTCCCAGATTGCTGGAATTACAGGTGTGGGCCACCATGACTGGCTATTTTTTTCTTATTTTTTTTATGACCTTGCCACCACAAATGAAATTTACACATTATGTTTGATATTTATTTTATTTAAGATGTCAGAGGATTAATATCTTAACATATTTAATTTGGAAAAATATATATAAAAATATATATACATACAAATATATTTGCATACGAAAGTATAAAAAATAAATTATCTTCAAGTAGACTGTATTATCCACTTTAACTTTGATTGATTTAAAATAAATTATGGTCCACAAGTATTATCACATGACAATTTTCTGATAAGTTGAATACATATAGGACAGACATTAAAGACTGTTAAAAATGCTATCAACCAACTTTGAAAGAGGTCACTTCATAATGTGAATTTAAAGTTTAACATTTTAAGATGAATAATCCAATGTCACTCTTAAAATAAGAAAACTCAAAAATTTGTTATAAGAGTATCAAAATGTCTTACAGAAATTAAGAAGAGAACCAGAGACACTGGGTCCTACTTGAGGGTGGAGGGTGAGAGAAGGGTGAGGATCAAAAAACTACCTATCAGGTATTATGTTTATTACCTGAGTGGCGAAATAATCTGTACACAACCTCCTGTGACATGCAATTTACCTATATAACAAACTTGTGCATGTACCCCTGAACCTATAAAATAAATGTTTAAAAAAAAGAAATTAAGGGAAAGAATGCAGACAGCTGGGCATAAGATGTAACTCCAAGTCTAATAATAATTTGCTCTTTGTCTCTTGATGCCTTCTCTACATGCCTACTTTATTCTTCTCTCTTCATTACATTCTTTGTTTTTCCAAGACCACATAGCCAAATAAATTTGACAGTTTCTGAATTACAACAATTACAAAAACACAAACAAACCGAAAGATAATTGGTTTGACTTAGGAATAGGTTCCTGCTATGTGGATTAGATGGTGGAAGTATGCTATTTTAATAAAAGAAAAGATAAAGAAGTTCTTAGAGAAGTTCAGGCAGATAGTGGTTATTGAAAAGGCAAAACAATATATGTACACCATTTTATATTTATGGAGCTTCTTTCATGACCCCTTGCCTTGCTGTTACCTCTTTAGTACTGTCTTCTAGGCAATCCATGGTCCCCAACCAAAAGCCTATCTTCTATATTTTAAAACAAAAAATAACTAGATCTGAAAATATCCATTTGTTTGATCTCGTGTATTTCTTCTTTAGAAATCTTATTTTATTCAGGCAAGGTGTCCCTGAAGATATTAAAACTTCATGACCTCCATGGTCTTGACTCAGTGATTCTCATAATGCAAAGAACAGAATTATCTTTTTAAATAAAGCATTGCAAACACCTCCTAGATTTCATGGCTTGAATACCTGCTCAGTGAGGTCATCATTCAAATACAATTAATTTCATTTCAAACACAAGACAACTATTTTACCCTATGCAAATGCTTATGTGCATTTACATAGTCCCTTCTGGTGGCTGTCATGTCTGTCTTGAATATCTTCTTTAAGGAAAATCTGGAATGTTCCTTTCCTATGTGAAGCTCCTTCATGTATTTGAGTATTTTTAAAACATGGAGATAATTTGCTTTTCAGGTGTGTAAACTTAAGTCATTCGATATGTCTGTAATATGTGGATGTTGCTTTGGTGGAGGAACTGGGGTGATGTCTGAATGGGAAGGAAATTCTAAAGGGATGATCAATATAGAGTCAGAAGGAAAGCAAGTTGAATACTTTAAAGTGTGTCAAGACTCAACCTTCTTATGCTACATTCAACACATTTATACAAGTAAAAATAAATATTTTAGAACTTCCATTAAGATTCCATGAAGAACTAATGGAATGTTAAGCTAAAAATATCAGGGCTATTAAATCAAATGCACATGACACAAAGCCTGTCTGCAATGGCTGATACTATCAACATATGCAAATTCAATAATGCTAATTATTGAGTGTGTTTTGGACACCACTATATCCCCCAACACTTAACCTGTCCTCTGGTAAATAACAGATATTTAAGAAAAATGTAAATGAAAAAATAAGCAAGCACAAGGTATAAGATACTTCATATAAATGTGAAGAGGGAGAACAGTGACTTTGAAGAATTCAATCATTATATCTAGAGACTTACTTGTAATTATGATTTTTAGAATGAGCCTGTTAAGTGTAGTTTTCTGAGCTTAGAAGCAGAAACAATATAACTTATTTGACAAAACAAATATATTTTTTCAGTGATTTTATGGAGCACACAAGAATGACACAAGGATCGTTTTAAACTAAGATATCAGTAACTACCTTGGCTCCCCCTAGGGTATGAACTAGAAACACACAACTATTTGGAGTACTTGGGTTGGGGAGAGGCAAAATATAATAGTTGAGTTATGAATGAATTGATTAAAACCTGGGCCTCTATGGTGAGTAACAGTATGTAACGCTATTATAAAGGAATGTTCATGATGATTTGAAATTTTCAACAACAAGGGATTTTTCAATGTGACTCTATTGGGAAGTTACTTATTCCCTCAACCATAGTAGCAATGGAGGGTGAAGATTCAGAGACAACAAAAGCAGCTTTATAAGAAGCATAGAAAACAGAGCAGTAAGAAAGGCAGTGAAGTAATTCAATTCCCTGCACCCATTTAATGTCCAATTCTTTTTATTATAATTATAATTTTGATTGACACATAATAACTGCATATGTTTATAGGGAACAGTGTGATATTTCGTGTATGCCAAATGTAATGTCCAAATCCAAGTAATTAGCATATCTGTCACCTCAAACATTTTTCTTAGTGTTGAGAACATTCAAAATCTTCTCTTCTAGCTATATTTATTTCTAATTCTAACCAACATTTTAAAAATGGTATTTGACATAACTAAACAACTGAATCACTCTTAGAGTTTGAAGACCTGTTTATGTATTAAGTTGTTTGCTAAATTCGTTTATGTTTCTTTATTTAATCTTCGTAACTGCTCTGCTTGCCAATTATTTATATCTACAGCAGCATAATTCAATTATGTTTTAACTCATATTCCTTTTTCCATTATTAAATACTGATTGAGAGCTTTGAAACCAGACCTCTTCAGAACTAGTCTGATTTTGGAACTAGTCTTTTTTTCAGAATGTGTTGTTGGGATTTACAGTTGTCTTGACAAGGTACTCACCTCCATGAGGATAACTATAATTTCACAAATAGTTCTCTAATGGATTATTAGGTACTTTCTAAGCTCATTTAGTCAGAAACTGTGTTTGTTGCTTTATTTGTGTTAGAAATAAATTTAATTTACAGTTCAAAGAGTTTGTACAAAAAAGAAGAAAGCAAATTAAATGCCAGTTTAATTTTCATGGCCTCTAAGTTATCTGGCTTTTTTTTTTTTTAAATAATTCTGGCATGGTTGCTATGCAATATTCACAAACTGTTCTTACTAGGGTTCTTTATTGTCCTTTAATTTGTGTAAGGACTTAAATTTTAATATGACAAATATAAAAAATTATCTGTACTTTCTCTGTGGAAGATATAAATAATATTTTAAAAGTCGTGTGAGATTCAGGAAAATTTATAGAGATAGTAATGTGCATTAATTAATTGAATTATAAGCTCCTAAGCTGCCTTTTCTCTTCTAAACTGCTCATTTTCATTGGGACTTCATTTGAAAATTGACCATATTCAAGGTCCAAACTCTAGTTCAAATGAAGTTGGTTAAATCCATCAGCAAATTCTATTTTCTTGGTCACAGTGAAATGAATTTTGTGTAGGAGTTGTAAGATCTACAGGCGAATTCTTTTTTTTTTTTTTTTTTTCGAGACGAAGTATCGCTCTTGTCTCCCAGCTGGAGTGCAAGTAGCGCAATCTTGGCTCATGGCAACTTCCGCCTCCCGGGTTCAAGTGATTCTCTTGCCTCAGCCTCCCAAGTAGCTGGGATTACAGGTGCCTGCCACCACGCCCAGCTAATTTTTGTATTTTTAGTAGAGATGGAGTTTCACCATATTGGCCAGGCTGGTCTCAAACTCCTGACCTCAGGTGATCTGCCTGCCTGGGCCTCCCAAAGTGCTGGAATTACAGGCATGAGCCACCGCACTTGATCTCACATGAATTCTTTATTTATGTGAACCATTACTTGCAAGCAAAGGCATTTAAACTGATTCAGAATTTGGTACAGGGAAATAAAGACTGACAATAAAAGATCTTGAAATTTGAATTAAGTAAACCAAGGGAGTAGAACAAAGGGTAGTAAGACTCTTCGCACTCCCCAACTCCTAATGCTACCCCGCACCCTTGCAAACTGAAAGTAGAAATCCTTACTACATGTTAGTAAAACAGCTGTGAATTTGTGATCTATTGTACACCAAGATTCAGATCTTGCATCTACTGGGCCTGCAAAAGTAGAGTTGAAGCAGGAAAATGTCATAAAGTCTGTGTTAGCTAATTATGAAGCTTTCAGTAAGTCCTGAAATATACAAGCTTTCCTGAAGCCAACTCATCTGAAGGAAAACAATAAAAATAATAGAGATTTCCTAAAAAGAAGCCACTTTTGCCTGTGAGTTTAATTAAAAGAAAATAACCGGCCATATGCAGAAAACTGAAACTGGACCCGTACGTTACACCTTATACAAAAAGTAACTCAAGATGAATTAAAGACTTAAATGTAAGACCAAAAACCCTAGAAAAAAGCCTAAGTAGTACCATTCAGGACATAGGCATGGGCAAAGACTTCATAACTAATTTTGGCAACAAAAGCCAAAATTGACAAATGGGATCTAATTAAACTAAAGAGCTTCTGCATAGCAAAAGAAACTCTCATGAGAGTGAACAGCAACCTACAGAATGGGAGAAAATTTTTGCAATCTATCCATCTGACAAAGGGCTAATAATCAGAATCTACAAGGAACTTAAACAAATTTACAAGACAAACAAACAACCCCATCAAAAAGCGGGTGAAGGGTATGAACAGACACTTCTCAAAAGAAGACATTTCTGCAGCTGACAAACATATAAAAGAAGGCTCATAATCACTAGCCATTAGAGAAATGTAAATCAAAACCACAAGGAGATACCATCTCACGCCAGTTGGAATGTCGATCACTAAAAAGTCAGGAAACAACAGATGCTGGAGAGGATGTGAAGAAATAAGAATGCTTTTATATTGATGGTGGGAGTGTAAATTAGTTCAACCATTGTATAAGACAGTGTGGCGATTTCTCAAGGATCTAGAACCAGAAATACCATTTGACCCAGCAATCTTATTACTGGGTATATACCCAAACTTTTATAAATCATTCTACTATAAAGACACATGCACACGTGTGTTTATTGCAGCACTGTTCACAATAGCAAAGACGTGGATCCAACCCACATGTCCATCAATGATAGACTAGATAAAGAAAATGTGACACATATACACCATGGAATACTATGCAGCCATATAAAAAGGATGAGTTAATGTCCTTTGCAGGGACATGGATGAAGCTGGAAACCATCATTCTCAGCAAACTAACAAACAGAAAACCAAACACCGCCTATTCTCACTCATAAATGGGAGTTGAACAATGAGAACACATGGACACAGGGAGGGGAACATCACACACCAGGGCCTGTCAGGGTGTCGGGGGCTATGGGAAAGATAGTATTAGGAGAAATAACTAATGTAGATGATGGGTTGTTGGGTGCAGCAAACCACCATGGCACGTGTACACCTCTGTAACAAACTTGCACATTCTGCACCTGTATCCCAGAACTTAAAGTATAATAATAATAAAAAATAATAATAATAATAACAAAACACTGAGTACAATGTGCTGAGAGGAAAATAATTCTCTAAGGTGGAAGTTTTGGTCTATGATGACAAAACATTGCATTAAAGTTTATCATGGGTTTATTCAGGACAAAGACAGTGTTGATAAGGCCCTTATATGGCTGCAGAGTAGCTTTTACCAAAATGATTCTACTGTTGTCTCTCAATTGAAATGAGTAAGGGAAGAATAACAAGAAAAACACATACAACTGAATTATTTATTTTTGGTAATGTGTGTTTTATACTCTTCTAGGAGTATTTTTCAAGGGTTTGGCTAATCACTGCAAAAAGAATACTCTCCTCTGTCAATCAGCTATTCAAGAGGTACAGACATAAAGGAAATTATAAAAGTGTTGCCTGATTTCATTATTTTTAAAAGACCCCCTCTTTTTTGATATGAATATACAGGAGTGATCAAGTAAGATTTTTTTTTTTTTAATGTTTAACGTTTACCTCTGTCAAAATAGATTTTAATTAAATTTAAATTCTGATTTTTTAAAATAATGAGCCAAATATATATCGACTCAGAACAGAAGATATGGTTGTTTTAAAGGGCTTGACCTAAATTAACATCAAGCTTTTTGAGTTTCTTAGTCATTTTAGTCAATATCTAAGTCAACGTATCAATTCTACACGTGCCTATATCACACATATCAAAGTTACCGTTTTTACGAATGGCACTAAACCAGCTGTGATGCTGCTTACTGCATGAGCTCTCATCACAGAGTTCTGCAGCAAGTCTCAGCAGGCTCCACTGATTTCTAACTTTTGCCAGATCCCCTGAAGATCAATTGGCAAACTATGAGAAGTCTGTTTTGAATCCCCAGTAATACTGAAGGTGATTGAACTCTTCATAAAAGTAGCTGCCTCCTTTCTTCAGTTTCAGCAAGGAACATGTAGGGTATAGTATGATAGTGAAGAGTGATCTCCATGTATATATATATTTGTTGTCAAAACTTTCTCCAGTTGGTATTATATATATATGAGAAGTTCAGCAGCTAAGTGCCAAAAAATCAAAATAAAATACCTTAAAATAATGCTTATTGTAAATTTTAAAAATAGCATCAACAGCATGTGTGTGATTTCCTAGATGGGTTCATACCTGCCTGTATGTTGTATCTCTTCTTAACAGATTTGCATATCTTAATAATTCCTTTCTTTTGTATTCTCTGCAACATACTGGTATTAAAATTGTCTCTTTTAATAATTCTGTTTGCAAATCACCTTTTGTTCCTGGAAATGTAATAAAAATAGATAGTAATTTCAGTACCACAAATAATAATAGGTATTTCAGATTATGAAAACATATCATCAGGAATTGCAGTTTCTAATTTTTTCTATGAAGACTATTCAAAAGACTCACAAAACATATTCCAAATATCTTGAGAAGATGTAATAGCTATCAATAGATAGTTTAAGCACTTCTAAATTTATTCATTTGCAGAGAAAAAATGATGCAAGAGCACATTTTGCACAATGTAGTATAAAAATCCAATGTGTAATTTATATCATATTTATTATTGCATATTGGAATACAGCTTTGGTTTATTTTTTATTATTGTGGATTTTTACAACAAATAAAAGGAGTCATGTTCTTGAGGAAAGTGGATAGTAGCAAGAGATTTTTAAGCAATGATTTGTGTATAACATCTTATTTTTGAAGAAAGAATATTTAGGATATAGTGTTATTTCCCTGAAGCTAAAAAAACAAACCTGGTAAGTGTTTCTAATAAACATCATCAAAATCTAGTTAAAATTACTAAATGTGTTTTTAACCTTCTTTCGCATTTTTTGCTTCATGTTGACCACTATAATAGTTATCATTGTTTTACATAACATACCTAATATCAATATCTGGATTAATCAATCAACTTTCCTAATTTATAGATTATTATCTTAAATCCACCATTTCACAATTAAAGTCCATTAGTATTTGGCTTATTTGATTTTATATTTGCCTTTGCTAAAATCAATAAATTTGGATGGATAAATGACTAAATCTGATTAAAAAAATAAATAATTTGTTCACAAGTATCATCTATCACTACTAGTAGTAAAACAGTACACTCAAATATATCATTTTAGTTTGATTAAAGACTAATTTTAATTTTGCTTGTTGTATTTACATGCACCATTTTGGGATTAAGTAATTTAAACTTGGTTTAAAATGACAAAGTTCATAAATAAAATAATCAATTCCTAGATTTATAGTATGTTAAGTATTTAAGACGTAGCAATGGTTTTGACATCAAAGACTGTTATAGTCAATCATGATCGACCCAACAAATATAAGAGGATTTTGCTAAAGATATAACTTGTTTCTTTTTTTTCGGGGGTCTTTTCTTTATGTTATAAGGACTTCTTCATTAATTTGGGGTGTTATAAATATGTCAAAAATACTAGATACTAAGTGCTCATCACACACACTGGTGTGAGTTAGGTACCATTTCTTTAATATATCCTATCATCCATCAGAAATAGATGATATATTATTTTAATTGCAGGGTCATGCTGACATTAGTTCTAGCCTCATTCTCATTAGAAACAAATAATGAAAAAGTAATGACTAGGAAACATCTTTCAGTTCTGATGAAATTCTTGCTTTCACCTCATCTCCCATCAGCTCTTGACACCAAGTGACGCCTATGTTAGTTATGTCCTGATCTGATCACTTTATTGATATGTTGGTTGCAACTCAGTTAAAATTGCTCTAAATACAAATTGTAATGCCTTTTTAAATCTAAATCCAAATTTTAATGTTCTTAATGTTATTTTGTTTGTGTTGTTATTGTTCTTTTTGCTCCTACCAAAATTTATTCAAAAACTACAGCTTTAAAATAGTAGAGTTTTCTCACCTACCTAGGAAATTTACATTCTTCATACTGACTATATACTTTCATTTCCTATTTTTAAGGATTCTATGTGTAAAAGATGAAGCCTCTTTTAACTTCATTTTCTATATCTATTCAATAGTAATGTGAAATGTGTGAAAGACAATTTGGCAAGGTTATTTTATTAAGACATCCTTTTGAAGGGGCAAGGTGGACTCCCATCTTAAGCAATGATATTAATTAGTTTTCTAGTGAATATTGTTGTATTATGTATAACACATTATTGATCCATATTATGTACCAAATATATATTGACAATGAAAACAGTATAGAAACATAAGTATTACTACAATTATTAGTTAATATGTGTGCTAAAATAAAGAATAATGGTATATCTCATTTGGTTATCAAATACAATATAGAAGTTCCATTTAAGCCTTTCTATATGTGGAATAACAAAGAAGAAATGAAATAAAATGACAACCTAGGCAAAACTGACCAGATGCTGAAAGCAGATGGAGAACTTAAAGGAAAGTATTACAGGAGCAGGTTTATAATGCTACAGCTGGTGGTTAAAATATCTCACTATCTAATCAGGCAACAGCATCTGGCCTGCTGCAATTCAGAGGTTTTCAAACAGTAAGGATCACAAATTAATTTAATTATCAAAATTGAATTTGTAAAGCTAGCCAATGAGTAGAAACTCAGAAGACCCTGCCACAGTATCCCCCAACTTTTCACGATAAGAAATTAAACATAATAAAGCATGCCTTTTGACAATTAGACTCCATATATTGTGAAACTAAAGTTTGATAAAAGTTTAATCAAACTCAGTGGGTGTCATTAAACAGGCTATAAGCAAATGATTACATAAATAATAATAAACTTCTGCATTTCCCTCAAATTGTCTAAAGTAGAAACAGGTAATTTGTAATTTGAAGAGCAACAGGCAGAAATATGAAGCATTAAAATTATCTAGATCAAAATTTTAAAAGCTATGATGCCCATGATTATTTCTATCTCCATTTTAATTCACAATGTCTATATTTTCTATTTATTTGATAAAAATAATGAAATGAAAGAGTTGATGACTCAGCAATGTTAACATGAGAGAGATTAACATGCAAAAAGCATTTTTGTTCTGGAAAACCAAAAATAATTATTTGTAATATTGTATCTTTAATTAGGAGAAAATGGTATCCCATAAATTATATTCCATCTCTCCTTAAATCTTGCTGTAGTCCTCAGTTGATTCAAAACTTATCTCCAAAGAATTAACTGTTATAGAAAAAGTCTTTCTCCTTCTGGTCCCAGCCTATCTAACCTCATCAACCAATGCATCCTTCCATGAATGGTAAATTTGATATACAGTAAGTGAGTTATTATTACACAAGAATATCATTTGCTCTCACTTCTTTATACTATTATCTATAGTTTCTAAGCTTCTCTCCTATCCATCAGCTTTATGATCCCCCTCCATTCTTCATAAAGCAAGTCCAACTATAATTCCTGAGAAAATCCCAACTGGAGCTGATGACTCCTACTTTTTCTCCATTCTGTTACTTATCACTGATCATTAACTTTATTTATTTAAATACATATTACTGCCTAGATATTGCTAACACCTGAGGAAATTGAAATACTTTCATAGATAATTATATTTCAAAAGCCTAGTTTATGGCCTGACATTTACTATGCTTACAATATGTGTTCCGTATGTGAATAAATCAATTAATTTATGTTATTATAAGAGCAACTTGCATGTAAGAAATGTTAGAAACATTCCTGGCCAACTAAACTGCCTTCTTGTTATGAAAACAAGTTTTATAGTAAATACATTAAATAAACATTATTGTGTTTTGTTTCTCTTTATCCTTCATTACACCTGAGATCCCCAGTATCTGATCATATAGAAGATTACCTTCTAAAAAATAACAACCACGGAAGTATACAATTATCTAAGTTTTCAAAATTTCTTTTTAAATTTAAAACTTAAATTTAATTTTTCTAGAAAGAGCTTTTTAGGTAGCTAAATTTCTTGCATATGATTGAATGAAATGTAGCCAAGGATATAATAAATTACTTTCTTTCAAAAAGTGATCCCCGTTTTTCCTCCCTCAAAAACTCTCTTCCTGATTTAGTGACTAACTCACTTAGTAGTCTTCTCTATATTCCTATCAGATGAAGAACAAAAACATCACTGACTTTCGAACATGAAACTGATGAAAATTAATGCAGTGTCTTTGATTTTCAAATTCGTTCTATTTCAACAAATCTTTAGTCTCTATGTCTATGTTAGTCTATGTAATCTTGAAATATTTCCAGCTACATAGTTTCCATTTTGTCATGATTTATATATGTGTTATTTGGATTTCTGTGCCTCAGGAAATAGGAAAGTAAAAATAATTTTATATGTATGGCTGATAAAAATTAAAACAGGCAATTAAATTTCAGGTTGCAAACTTTACATGGGAAAAGCATGAAGAAAAAACAGAAAAGTTGTGATATAAATGGTAAACTTCTCTGAATATTAAGCTTGATTTTTTAAAAAATTTATTTATTATTATTATACTTTAAGTTGTAGGGTACATGTGCATAACGTGCAGGTTTGTTACATATGTATACTTGTGCCATGTTGGTGTGCTGCACCCATCAACTCGTCATTTACATCAGGTATAACTCCCAATGCAATCCCTCCCCCCTCCCCACTCCCCATGATAGGCCCCGGTGTGTGATGTTCCCCTTCCCGAGTCCAAGTGATCTCATTGTTCAGTTCCCGCCTATGGGTGAGAACATGCGGTGTTTAGTTTTCTGTTCTTGTGATAGTTTGCTAAGAATGATGGTTTCCAGCTGCATCCATGTCCCTACAAAGGACACAAACTCATCCTTTTTTATGGCTGCATAGTATTCCATGGTGTATATGTGCCACATTTTCTTAATCCAATCTGTCACTGATGGACATTTGGGTTGATTCCAAGTCTTTGCTATTG
The DNA here is from genome assembly GCF_047675955.1 of Chlorocebus sabaeus. NCBI lineage: Eukaryota > Metazoa > Chordata > Mammalia > Primates > Cercopithecidae > Chlorocebus > Chlorocebus sabaeus. The sequence goes on from NC_132915.1 coordinate 60,205,081, forward strand.
TGAATAGTGCTGCGATAAACATACGTGTGCATGTGTCTTTATAGCAGCATAATTTATAATCCTTTGGGTATATACCCAGTAATGGGATGGCTGGGTCATATGGTACATCTAGTTCTAGGTCCTTGAGGAATCGCCATACTGTTTTCCATAATGGTTGAACTAGTTTACAATCCCACCAACAGTGTAAAAGTGTTCCTATTTCTCCACATCCTCTCCAGCACCTGTTGTTTAAGCTTGATTTTTTAAGACAGCGAGAGAGAATGAGATTAGAACATAGAATTAAGTAGAAATTAGAGAAAAAAAGAGGCTGTTTAAAGTTTAAGTGTCCTTGAGGGTCTGGAGAATGTGTATCCTTACTTGAAGCTGTATTCAACTCTTTCCTGGAATTCATGAGCCAATTAATTCTTCTCAGGAACTAAATGTATCTCAGTGGATTTTTCTGGCCTGTATATGCAACATAACATAGAAACAGATTCATATTACTGACATTTGGTCTCTGCCAAGAAGAAGAGATACCAGATTTGCTTTCTAATCTGAAACCACTAGCATAACGGACAAATGTATGACACAAAAGTTCTCAAGATATAGGACAACAGCCTGATCCCTGAGATATGAAAAAATAAGTTAATAACTATAATTGCCCCAGAATATGGCCCAAGAGAATTTCCAGGCCAAGGCATTAGGAGGAAGAATCAGGAAAAGTCAGGCAGAATTTGTTAATTGAGAAGACAAGTCAGGAGCTTAGGATCCTAAAGTGCCTAGAATGGGTATAGCAGTATGCTAGAGACAGCTCTGGAGATTACAGAAGTCCCTCCTTGTCTATTCAGCTGTATCCTAATCAACACATGAACAGTGTGTTGGAAACTACAGGAGGTCTAAGAAATAAGTTTCTGCAACAATTAGAAGGAAAATCATCAGTGCTCACATAGGAAAGGGATTAGTCCTATTCTCATAGGCCAGAGTGGGGAAAACCTTATAATTCATAGGCCACCTGAAGATTACCCAGTAATGGGGGAAATTTTAACATCCAAACTAAACACTGTGTTGGTCTCACTTAGCCATGTTTAAAAATTAAGACTCCAAAAGATCAAATTGTTTTCAAGTAGCTTAATTTCATCACAGAATAAACTTCAAGAATATGTATAGAAATTTTAAAATATCCAATAAACAAAACTTCACAACTGCTGCCATTTGAAATAAATAAAGCACAACACAATGTGGAATGCAAAGAGGCACAAGATAATTCAGAATGAAAAGGAAAAAAATCAACTGAGGTTTATATTAAAAAAGGAAAAAGAACACAAATTTTGACTAAAAAAAGTGACTAAACACTGAAACATTACAAGGATAATAAAGGGATATTCTGAACAACTGTATGCCCCATATTTTATAACTTAGATGAAATGGACCAATTCCTTGAAGGACACATCTACCAAAACTCACACAGGTAACATTAAAGAAACTGCATAGACTTATAACTATAAAAAATTGAATCAATAATTGATAACTTTCAAAAACAAACAAATGAAAAAGAATCTGGCCCAGAGAAGCTCATTGGAGAATTCTAACAAACATTTCAGGAAGAACCCATGCTGATTCTCTACAATCTCTTTCAGAAAATGGAGATGGGGGAATACTTCCTAACTCATTCTATGAACCAGCATTACTCTAATACCAAAGCCAGAGAGAGACATTAGAGGAAAAAATCAATATATCTCATGAAAATAGATGTAAAAATTCTCAACAAAATAATAGCAAATAGAATCCAATATTGTACAAACAATTTATAAACCATGACTGTTCATCTGTTTTGTGCTACTATAATAGAATACCTGAGACTGGGTAGTTTATAAAGAAAAGTTACTTATTTGGCTTATGATTCTGGAGGCTGGGAAGCCCAAGAAGCATGGTGCCAGCATCTTCTTGGCCTCTGGTGAGGGCCTCTAGCTGCAGCATAACATGGAGAAGTGGCTGGGAAACGAGCCATGGCAAAAAGACCAAATTCAAGAGGCGGGACTGCTTTATAACAACATTCTCTCATAAGAACCAACCCAGTACCATGAGAACTAATCCAGTCTGCGAGAGCTGCGTTAATCCATTCATGAGAGCAGATCTCGCATGAAACAAAATCTTCTTTAAAAACTCACTACCTATCAATACTGCTATGGCAATTAAATTTCAACATGAGTTTTGGCAAAAACAAACCACATCCATACCACAGCAATGAACAAATGAAATTTGTTCCAAGTATGCAAGATTGCTTAAAAATTCAAATATAAATCAACAAGCTAATGAAGGAAAGTCATATCATATCAATAGATGCAGAAACAACATTTGACAAATCCCCACCCTCATTCATGATGAACACTCTCAGAAAACTAGATATAAAAGGAGAAGTTCATCAACTTAAGAACATTTGTGAAACACCTACAGCTAACGTGATACTTAATGGTGAGAAACTATATCCTTTCCCACTAAGATGGGGTAAAGGCAGGAAGCATGTGTATTTTCACCAATCTTCTTTAACATTGTACTTGAACTCTTGGATATTGCAATAATTAAAGGAAACAACCGGTATACATGTTTGACAGGCTGAAGTAAAACTGTCTTTATTTACAGATGCTACAATTGTCTACATGGAAAATTCCTAAGAATCAACCAAGGAACTCTTGGAACTAATAGGCAATTATAACAAGGTTGCAATACATAAGACTAATATACAAAAGTCAATTGCTTTCTTATATACCAACGATGAAAAATTAGTATTTGAAATTTAAAATATAATATCATTTAAATTTACACCAAAAAAAGGAAATACTTTAGTATAAGTCAAATATGTACAAGATCTGTATGAGGAAAACTGCAAAACTCTGATGTAAGAAATAGAAGATATAAATAAATGGAGAGGTAGTATATGTACATAAGTAGAAAGATTCATATTGTCAAGGTGTCAGTTCTTCACAATTTGATATGTACATTTGTTACAATCCCAATCAAAATCTCAACAAGTTATTTTCTGGATATTGATAAACATTCAAAAATTTGTATAGAGAAACAAAAGATCCAGAATAGCCAACACTAGATGGAAGGAGGAAAACAAAGTCAGAGGACTGACTCTGCCTGATTTTAAGACAGGATAAAGTTGCAGTATGAAAGGCAGTGTAGTATTGGCAAAAAGATAGACAATAGATCTATGCAACAGAGTAGAGGATACAGAAATTGACCCACAGATATGTACTGCCTCTTGATTTTCTACAAATCTGCAAAGCAATTTTGTGAAGAAAATAGAGAAAAGCTTCTAAACAAACGATGCTGAAACATTGGATAGCCATATATAAATAAACTTCATATTTTACAGAAAAAACTAAAAATGAATGATAAGGCTAAATATACACGTATACTTACAAAGATTACATAAAAACATGATAAAATATTTATAATTTGAAGTAAAGAAAAGATGTATTAGATAAAGCACCAAAAGAGAACATACAAAATAAAAATAAAGATGTATTAGATTTCCAAAATTAGGAACCTTTGTTCTTTATAAGATACTACAAAGAGCATAAAAGGACAAGCCCCAGAATGAGACAAAATACTTGCAAATCACATATTGGGAACACACTTATATCTATAATAACAAAGAGTTCTCAAAGCCCAATAATAAGAAAACACACAGCTCAATAGACATGGTGAGCCAGGCACAGTGGCTCAGACCTATAATCCCAGCACTGTGGGAGACTGAGGTGGATAGATCACTTGAGCCCAGGGGTTCAAGATCGGCCTGGGTAACATGGCAAAATCACATCTCTACAAAAATACAAAAATTAGTCAGGCATGGTGGCATGCACCTGTAGTCCCCATTACTTGGGAGGCTGAGGTGGGAGGATGGTTTGAGCCCAGGAGGTGGCGATTGCAGTGAGCCAAGGTGCCACTGCACTCCAACCTGGGCCATAGAGCCAGACTTGGTCGCAAAAACCAACCAAACAAGCAAAAAGCAAAAAAGAAATGGTCAAACTATGTGAACAAATATTCATAAAGTGATGTTCAGGAAATGCAATTTTTTATTTTATATGTTAATCAAGTAAATATTATGAAACATCTACTATGTACCAATAATTATGCTACATATAGAGGATCAGATGTGACAGATATGAGAATGGTAAAATGCTGTCCTCATGCTTACAGTCCAGAAGAAATATTGGCACTCATTTAAATATAGTGAGAAAATGAGATGTCTAAATGAACATAATAATACACTTAAAAAAATGAATGGCCAAGCAAAATAAAGCATGCATAAAGAACTGAATTTCATCTGAGAGGATAAGGAAAGACACGCCAAGAAGTGTCTTTATGATAAGAACTGAAAGACAGTCAAGATGTAAGCAGATGAGTCATGTATGATTTGGGGTAGATGAGAGGAGGGTCTAAAATCTTGAAGACAGGCTCTCAAAGGAAGTATAAGATGTTCAAAAAACCTACATAGTGTTCTATCATCAGCATATTCTTGAAAATCTGTCTGTAAAAAGGCATTTTTGTTTTCTGGGGATTTAGCACTCAACACACCTTATAAAAAATCAGCTAAACAGAAAATCTCTCCTAGAATTTTAACAGTAAATTTTACTTTGTTCAGGAACTTTAAAATAACAATATTTGTTATTCCTTTGCTTCCTGGAAATAGTTATTTGTACATGCTTAGCTATCCATATCTATGGTGTTTCTTTGTATCTACCTATGTATCTATTCCTCTATCTATCTCATAAATCCTAAGAAATTAGTTAACGTAAATTGAATTGCATCTTATGTTTGTGCTTTTTTGATGTTATATACGTAATTTCTACAAATGACAAAGGACACAGTTCACAGTATATGGGTAATTTTTGGTAAGTGTAAGAATTGCCTAAAGATTGTTTCTAGACCTTTCCTCCCACATTACTTCAATTTTCTTCATTTTCTCATTTGCTCACATATGATTTTCTTCAGATTACTTTGTATTTAAGTAAATATACTTCCATGTTTTGTGAGGGTGCCACACGCTCAGAGGAAGTTTGAACAATGTAGCACAGTTTATATAAGAAATAATTGTGTTTAGCTTTATTTAGAGGTGAATATTGTGTTTTGGGTTTTCTTCATCAAGTTTTTTAAAATGTACTTTTATTAGTTTGTGAATTTATTCAGCACTACTGTAAATGTTTTATCATGCATTTTTATTCAAAATTAATATAATACATTAAAAAACTAATATTTTTGACCAATTTTTATGGCCTTGGTAAATACATGTTTAAATTTTAAATAACTACATGAGACAGGTATTACTGGCTTTGTATTAGGAAAAAAAATGAACCAGAATCTTAATATCGTCTATTACAATCCTAACAATTATTACCTTATAAACTTCAAAACATATTATATAGATTTCAATGCCATTGTACATAAACAAAATCATAAATGAGTTTGACAGTTTTCAGTATTGAAGTCTCAATAGTGAATTGGCTGATTTTGATAATAGTTGTTGCCATTTATAATTATTTAAATTGTTTGTAATTACTTTAAATTTGGGTAACTACTACAGATACAATAATGGAGAATATAAAAATAAAATTAATAAAGAACTCAACACGCACTCACACCTTAATATATTACCGAATTCTTTTGTGGACTATTTTTATTTTACTTTAAATATATCAGAAAAAATAACTAATGGGTATTAGGGCTTAATACCTGTGTGACAAAATAATCTGTCCAAAAAAAAAAAAAAAAAAAAAAAGACATGAGTTTACCTGTATAACAAGCCTACACATGTAGCAATGTAATATATTGATACTATATATTAGTACCAAACTTAAAAGTGTATATATATACTTTTGACTTAATACTTCCACAGATAAAAAGAGAGACAAGAGTGGGAAATTCCTCTTATATGATGAATTTTATATTATTCAAATATGAACACTGACATGTTCCATATTTTAAGAATTCTTCCTGTTTTGAGGCCTTATATTTTGGGAAAAGTTATCTGATTAAGAAACATACTAGTTTTTTTAGTGTTTACTGTTTTACTGAGGAACTTAGTGACAATGAATGAATAACAGTGAATCCTTCAGGAGGCTGAGGTGGGAGGATAATTTGAGCCTGGGAGATAGAGTTTGCAGTAAGCCAAAATTGAGCAACTGCACTCTAGCTTGGGCAAGAGTGAGATCCTGTCTTAAAAAAAAAAAGAAAAAAGAGCATCTTTTCAGTTTCGCTTATTACATGATATTTTCAAACACTGTGTTAATCAAGGAATACTTTTGGAGTCGTTACTTATTTTAGACGATTAGAAAAGATTAATCGCTTTTCATTTCAATATCAGCCATCTGGACATTAGCTAGTTTACATTTAAAATAATTTTTCTAAGGGACAGTTAAGCCCAGGAAGTAATATACTATGATAGCAATAAAATGTGTCCCTATATATTTTATTTATACTTGTATATTATTGTGTTAAAGGTCTTATTAATGGATAAAGACTTTTCTTTTCTCTACAATGACTTACATTACAACTTTCATGAGATCATACTTGCCCTGTGCCATAATTTTAATTTATAATAAAGTTCTAACTCTTTCTAATCACTGATACATGGCAATAAGTAAAAGGACCTTCAAATGAGTTAGCCATTATTTACTGCTTTTCTATTCTTCTAAATAATCAACTATTACTTCTCAACTTTTCAAGCTGGGCCTCTATCTCAAACTCTACCATACTGGCATAAATAGATGGAAATACTTTTCAAATTAAGTTATAGAACATCAAGCAGGAAGTATTTTGTGAGTGTAAAAACAAATGTTGAAGTTTTTATGAGTTAATCGTAATGTATTTTAATGCAAATATGGAAATTATTACCTTATGTAAATTTTATAATTTTTATATTTATAAAATATTGTTGGATTTGTAATAGGAGTTGTATAAAAGCTATTTATTAATTTGTGATAAATTTACATCTTTAATATACTTTTGAATCTTTAATACACAAACAGGTTATATCTCTTCATTTCTTAATAGATTCTTTGACTTCTTTCATCTGCATTTTGTAGTTTTCATCAAACAAGTTCTGTGCATGTTTTGTTAGATTCCTACCTAACAATTTATGATTGAGCAATTGTAATTAATATTCTATTTTTAACTTGTGTCTGCATATGAGTGTTTCTATAATATAGAAATCAATTAATTACGTTTATCTTGTAGTTTGCAAACTTTGTGAATTTACAAGCTTTCATGGTTTTTTTTTTTTTTTTGGTAGATTCTTGGGATTTTATGTATATACAATTATGTTATCTGCAAATGGGAAGAATTTTATTCTTTTTAAATTGTCTCATTTTTAATCTGTATGACTTTACTCTTTTCTTGCCTTTTTGCACTGGTTAGAACTTCTAGCACCCTGTTGAATAAGATCTGTGAGAACTATTGTTCTTGCTTTGTTCCCAGTAATAAGAGGAAACATCCATCTGTCCCCATTAAGGATGACATTCACTGGATGCTTTTTGTATTTCTAACTTGCTTAATTGCCCTGGCCACAATTTCCAGTACAATGTTGAATAGAAGGGGTGAGAGCAGGCATCTTCATATTGTCCCTGATATTTCTGGAAAAGTATTCAGGCTTTAATTATTAAGTGTAATAGTACCAGTGGCTTATTCAGAGATGCCCTTTATCAGGTTGAGAAATTTTGCTTCTTTTCCTAGATTGTTCAGTATTTTTTTTCCCCAGGTTAAAATTTATTTATTTATTTATTTATTTATTTATTATTATTATTATACTTTAAGTTCTAGGGTACATGTGCATAACGTGCAGGTTTGTTACATATGTATACTTGTGCTATGTTGGTGTGCTGCACCCATCAACTCGTCAGCATCCATCAACTCGTCATTTACATCAGGTATATCTCCCAGTGCAATCCCTCCCCCCTCCCCCCCTCCCCCCTCCCCATGATAGGCCCCAGTGTGTGATGTTCCCCTTCCTGAGTCCAAGTGATCTCATTGTTCAGCTCCCACCTATGAGTGAGAACATGCGGTGTTTGGTTTTCTGTTCTTGTGATAGTTTGCTAAGAATGATGGTTTCCAGCTGCATCCATGTCCCTACAAAGGACACAAACTCATCCTTTTTTACGGCTGCATAGTATTCCATGGTGTATATGTGCCACATTTTCTTAATCCAGTCTGTCACTGATGGACATTTGGGTTGATTCCAAGTCTTTGTTATTGTGAATAGTGCCACAATAAACATACGTGTGCATGTGTCTTTATAGCAGCATGATTTATAATCATTTGGGTATATCCCCAGTAATGGGATGGCTGGGTCATATGGTACATCTAGTTCTAGATCTTTGAGGAATTGCCATACTGTTTTCCATAATGGTTGAACTAGTTTACAATCTCACCAACAGTGTAAAAGTGTTCCTATTTCTCCACATCCTCTCCAGCACCTGTTGTTTCCTGACTTTTGAATGATCGCCATTCTAACTGGTGTGAGATGGTATCTCATTGTGGTTTTGATTTGCATTTCTCTGATGGCCAGTGATGATGAGCATTTTTTCATGTGTCTGTTGGCTGTATGAATGTCTTCTTTTGAGAAATGTCTGTTCATATCCTTTGCCCACTTTTTGATGGGGTTGTTTGTTTTTTTCTTGTAAATTTGTTTGAGTTCTTTGTAGATTCTGGATATTAGCCCTTTGTCAGATGAGTAGATTGCAAAAATTTTCTCCCATTCTGTAGGTTGCCTGTTCACTCTGATGGTAGTTTCTTTTGCTGTGCAGAAGCTCTTTAGTTTAATGAGATCCCATTTGTCAATTTTGGCTTTTGCTGCCGTTGCTTTTGGTGTTTTAGCTATGAAGTCTTTGCCCATGCCTACGTCCTGAATGGTATTACCTAGGTTTTCTTCTAGGGTTTTTATGGTATTAGGTCTAACATTTAAGTCTCTAATCCATCTTGAATTAATTTTCGTATAAGGAGTAAGGAAAGGATCCAGTTTCAGCTTTCTACTTATGGCTAGCCAATTTTCCCAGCACCATTTATTAAATAGGGAATCCTTTCCCCATTTCTTGTTTCTCTCAGGTTTGTCAAAGATCAGATGGCTGTAGATGTGTGGTATTATTTCTGAGGACTCTGTTCTGTTCCATTGGTCTATATCTCTGTTTTGGTACCAGTACCATGCTGTTTTGGTTACTGTAGCCTTGTAGTATAGTTTGAAGTCAGGTAGCGTGATGCCTCCAGCTTTGTTCTTTTGACTTAGGATTGTCTTGGAGATGCGGGCTCTTTTTCGGTTCCATATGAACTTTAAAGCAGTTTTTTCCAATTCTGTGAAGAAACTCATTGGTAGTTTGATGGGGATGGCATTGAATCTATAAATAACCTTGGGCAGTATGGCCATTTTCACGATATTGATTCTTCCTATCCATGAGCATGGTATGTTCTTCCATTTGTTTGTGTCCTCTTTTATTTCACTGAGCAGTGGTTTGTAGTTCTCCTTGAAGAGGTCCTTTACATCCCTTGTAAGTTGGATTCCTAGATATTTTATTCTCTTTGAAGCGATTGTGAATGGAAGTTCATTCCTGATTTGGCTCTCTGTCTGTTACTGGTGTATAAGAATGCTTGTGATTTGTGCACATTAATTTTGTATCCTGAGACTTTGCTAAAGTTGCTTATCAGTTTAAGGAGATTTTGGGCTGAGATAATGGGGTTTTCTAAATATACAATCATGTCATCTGCAAAGAGGGATAATTTGACTTCTTCTTTTCCTAACTGAATCCCCTTGATTTCTTTCTCTTGCCTGATTGCCCTAGCCAGAACTTCCAACACTATGTTGAATAGGAGTGGTGAGAGAGGGCATCCCTGTCTTGTGCCAGTTTTCAAAGGGAATTTTTCCAGTTTTTGCTCATTCAGTATGATATTGGCTGTGGGTTTGTCATAAATAGCTCTTATTATTTTGAGGTACGTTCCATCAATACCGAATTTATTGAGCATTGTTAGCATGAAGGGCTGTTGAATTTTGTCAAAAGCCTTTTCTGTATCTATTGAGATAATCACCACTGACCCCACAGAAATACAAACTACCATCAGAGAATACTATAAACACCTCTATGCAAATAAACTAGAAAATCTAGAAGAAATGGATAATTTCCTGGACACTTACACTCTTCCAAGACTAAACCAGGAAGAAATTGAATCCCTGAATAGACCGATAGCAGACTCTGAAATTGAGGCAATAATTAATAGCCTACCAACCAAAAAAAGTCCAGGACCAGATGGATTCACAGCTGAATTCTACCAGAGGTATAAGGAGGAGCTGGTACCATTCCTTCTGAAACTATTCCAATCAATAGAAAAAGAGGGAATCCTCCCTAACTCATTTTATGAGGCCAGCATCATCCTGATATCAAAGCCTGGCAGAGACACAACAAAAAAAGAGAATTTTAGACCAATATCCCTGATGAACATCGATGCAAAAATCCTCAATAAAATACTGGCAAACCGGATTCAGCAGCACATCAAAAAGCTTATCCACCATGATCGAGTGGGCTTCATCCCTGGGATGCAAGGCTGGTTCAACATTCGCAAATCAATAAACATAATCCAGCATATAAACAGAACCAAAGACAAGATTGTTCAGTATTTTTAACATAAAAATGTATTAGATTTGGTCAAATGCTTTTTCTGTATATCTATTGGTATGATCATTTGATTTTTGTTTTTCATTCCATTGATGTGATATATTATTTCAGGATGTTTAATCAACTGTGCATTCTGAGGTTAAATCTCACTTAGTTATAATGAATATTTTTAATATGCTGCTAGATTTGTTTTGTTAATATTTATTCAGGATATTTGCATCTATATTCAGGAGATACTTTTCTGTAGCTTTTTGTTCTTGTGATGTCTTTCTCTGGTTTGGGTATCATTGTAAAGAGGGCCTTATAAAATTAGTTGGGAAATATTCTCTCCTCTTCTATGTTTTGGAAGAGTTTGTAGAAACTCTCTTTTAAAAAAATGGATAGAATCCAATAGTCTGGGCATATATTTTACTTTGTGGGTAATATTTTATTATTATTTTAATAACTTCATTTGTTATAGGTATATTTAAATTATCTATTTTTTTGTTGATGTAGTTTTATGGATGTAGTTTGTGTCTTTTAAGGTCTATAATAATGTCCCTTATTTCTTTCCTTTTTTCCTTTCTTCCTTCTTCCTTTCAAATTTATACCTCCTTTTTCGTTAAGTAGAAAATATCTGGCAACACTGGGTCCCCATTCTCACAGGCTACAGATGACTTAAGTGATAAAGAACTTCCTTTATTCGTTGTAGCATACACATACCAGTTTACCACTGTTCCCACCACCCTTGTCTCCTGACACTAAGGTAACCTCTCAGAGCCATCTCTCAGGTATATCCAGCCATGCTCATGTATGCTGCCAACCTTGTCCCTCAACGATCTTGGAGTTGCCCGGCTCCAGGTCAACAAGTATGTTTTGGAGGAGATTATAAAGGGCTACACAGGTGCAGGGAGCCAACTCTCCTCGCAGAGAAAAGAAATCCTTGCAGTTACAGGCATTGAACTTCAAGGTCCCTGTCAGTGGACAACCCCAACATCATCCCCTGCTATCCCAGGAAACTAGAGATGCCCAGCCACAAGGCATAGCAGAGACAGAAAGAAAGCAGATGTGGCTGATGGAAAAGCTCCTCAATGTTGCAGGACACTATCAAGTGAGTTGATCTCCATTTAATGTTGGCGAGGAAAATCCTTGGGAGTAATACAGGGTGATTTTCTTTCCCAGAGATGTGTAGAGAGAAGGAATCTCTAGAAGTGTTTCAGAAATCACTTATAGTGGCAGTGCTTCAATCAAGAACTGCTGGGCACATACCCTGGGAGAAAGCTGGTTATCCCCACTGGCTTGTCCTCTTCCACAACCAGTTCAGTGGGGTGAGTGTCCACTAGTCCTTTGGTGGGAATGCATCAGGGAAAGAATAGACAAGAAAGAAATGTGAGGAGACAAAATAGCAATGACCACAAATGGGAATGGATCTACTATTCTGTAGATCTGGGATACTGGAGGAAAGTCTAAATTAGATATAAGACTACAATGTGATTCCTGAAGAACCAGGATTAACACCTACCTGAAGAGGACCCTCCTTATGATGCTGATGAGAGACTGGCACAGCAATCAGAACCTGCATCCCAAAGGCCCTCCCTGAGGGACTCAGCCATGGGGAGAGTTAATAGAGAGCACCAACCGGCCCAGCATGGCCATCACAACCACTCTGTCTTGGGAAGTGAGATTTCTTATGAAACAAGAAGAAACGAGGAAAGCATCTCCTAGAACACTAAGGAAGAAAGACAGGGATTTTTCCATTAGGCCCATTTATATCTGAGGACACAATACAGACCACACAATAAGTAACTCAGACTTAATTAGATAATTCATAAAAATAGTTCCCGAGTAAAAAGAAACTGATTCAGGGATGCCTGCACTGGAAAGGAAGACAGGGACTTGGGGCCAGAGCTGAGACAGGAAGAAGCCAATATACCCAAGCCCTGGTTGCTGGCCTCCCAAGAGGAGCAGAACCCTGGAGGTGATAGGCTCAGGCCAGAGGCCTTCTGTTGGCACACCTCATGAATGAGAAGTGTTGTTAGCTGCGGAACTTTGACAGCAAAGAATCCCATTTGGACATGGCACAGAAGGGAAGAGGGACCACATAACTGTCCATCAAAGCAGGGATGCACAGGATAGAGGGCCAAGCATACTCAGCCATTGCCCCTATGTGGACCCTAAGACACTGTTCGCTCCTTAAGTCAGTCACAGCACCTGGAGACATCAAAATCAGATTGGGCAGGGCTGAGTCACAGCTGCCTAAGGGTAAGTGAAGAGGGAAAAACAGCCCTTTGACCCAGACCAGCCAGAGGATCCCAAGGAGGGAGAGACCAACACCCAAAGTCCGACTCTTGTTTGGTCATCTATCATTTCAACTGATCCTGAAGGAAGAAAGAAGCCCCTCACCAGTGGAAAATGCCTAGGTGCTGAGCCAAGATGAAGAGTGGCAGCATCAAGCTGCTTCCCCTCCCTCTTAGTGTTGTCTCTGTGGAGCATTGCTGTTGGTATCATGCTTGTTCTCTAGTAGCCTCAGAACTCTCCTGGTCTTGAACTGCCCCATCTTGCCTTTGGGTTCAGATTTTTTCTAGAACTCTTTCTTTTTTGTCATAGTTTACAAATTCTGTCTTCCTCTTCCTCCCTCGCCTGATCCTCCTCCAGGCATTTGAAGATGATGTTGCACTGCTAGATGAGAATCACAAGCTCCTGCATTTGCATCATCTACTACCCCAGTCTTCCTTGATCTAGTCTTTTTCAGGCTTATGGAGAAGGCATCAGAGACCATATGTGACATCAGTTAGGAGCTTATCTATATACTGCTACTTTAAAATATATAAGAGCTTGGACTCCCACCACACCAGAATGTGCTTCTTGTGGATGATATATAGAAGAGCTTGGACTCCCACCACACCAGTCTGCCAGCGTGTTAATCTAGCCTTTGCCATTTACTCCATCAGGCAGCTTCTCTTCAGCAGAAGCGCAGTGTTTGAGAGAGAATCCAGCTAGCACTTGGTGGTGTCCACCTCTTTGTGGATGTCTCCTTCATAAGTATACTGGTCAATCTAAACCTTGCATTTGATAAGCAGGAAGTCATGTCCTTGAACAGGCAGTTTTATTGACTTGGATCCTTTTGTGACTTTTGTCGTGATTGAGATGTTTCAGGTGATACCTTCTGCTTAAAAAGATTATCCTTGCCAGGACCAGGCGCGGTGGTTCACGCCTGTAATCCCAGCACTTTGGAAGGCCAAGGCGAATGGATCACGAGGTCAAGAGATCAAGACCATCCTGGCTAACATACATAGGACCATATTTAATTCATACTAAATAAAGTATCCATTTTATTTATAATATTGTCTATCACATGTTGAATATTCTGTCAGAACATTTCTACCAACACAAATTCATAGTTCTTAATCTAAAAATTAATTATTTGAGATAAAATATCTTTTCTGTTATTTGATACAGTGCTTAATAGTAAATGTGACTTTTTAATTAAACTCATCTGGCCAGTGATTATGGCATTAATAATTGCTAGTTGTCCTGTATATCAGGCTAAGCCTTATTCTAAGTACTACTTGTGAAATTTATCGTTTCACAACATTCTGACAACTCTGCGAAGGAGACATTTTAAAGGATGGTTTATTAAAAATTGGACTCATTCAGTTGATACAATTATAAAGTCATAGCATTGAGATTTTATCGTGTGCCATGTAACTCCAAAATCCTTGTTTTATACTACTAATCTCACTTTTCTTTATCCTTTTTTCATAAAAGTAAAATGTTTTTCTTTAGTATGAATTAAATATGGTCCTATGTATATACAATTTACTGTTACCTTTGTGCTTCCAAAATTGATTATTTGAAAGGTATATTATTATGTTTTATTATTACTATTATTATTTCATTTAATAGAGTGGAAGGTATAATAAGAATTAATAAGTGAAAAGATTTTGTTACTGATGTGCTATTATCACAACTGCAACATTGCAAATTTGACTTTTCTAGCAAAGGCAAATGCCTTCAGAATATGGAATGACAAGTGTTAAAATGGTTACTTGTGACCGTTCCAAGTTTAAACTGCAGCCCTTAAAATATAATCTGGATTTTTATGATTGCTTTTTTGTTATCCTTCCTGTCCCTTTCATATCTTTCATTAGTCAGCCCCAGAGGTGATTCATACTGATTAAAAATTATGACACTTCATTTTCATAATAGAAACTCATTTCAATTCTACATCCATAAGACTTTAAATTAATAGAAAAATTCTCAGTGAAAAGCATGTCATCTAAAAAGAATGCTTAACATATCTGAGTTGACAGTCAAACCACAAACAAAGAAATTTCTAAGAGGCTCATATTCTGACCACAGATTCGTATGCTTTGAAATTCAATTATCTATTATGTAGAAATACTGTCTTCAGATTTCTCCATGTCCTGAAGACTTTGGCTTGTACCCTCTTTCATTTACAAATGAGAAGAAATTGTCATGAATTCCTCCCTGATAAGTATAACAAATTTGAGAATGATTGATCATCTGCGCAAGTCCCATTTTTACTCAGTTGTCAGTCCTAAAGGCTTGAAATCAGAGTCAGATTCAGATCTATAACATCGTTACTAATGAAAACCAAATTTCTCTGAATTTGAGACCAAACTTCACTAATTCAAATATAAAATTCCTTGAATTTTCTAAGCTTCGCAACCAGTATATTAGGTTACTGTCTTTTACTGCATGTATGTGAAGCTTCAGCCTTCCTTTCTATGACATCCCAAGTCCCATTGTGTATAGAAAATCAATGTGCATAGACATTCTTAGTGATTTCCTTTCCTTGGAAGGTAAACTTAGTAATGCTGTCTTTAGGAGGTTTAATAGTGTTTTACTGACACATAAGTTTGAGTGCAAGATGGCTTGCAGTAACAGTGTTGGTTTTGCTGTTTGTCTTTGGAAATTTAACATATATCCTCAAAGGATAATTTCCCCATATATAAAATTAGTTTTTTCATCTAATAGTAAGATTTTTGTGAAGATTAAATCAGTCTCTGGGTTAACATGCTTAGAGCAGTGCCTGACTCATGGTAGTTCTTAATATATATGCAGTGGATTAAAAAAATATGTACTCATATTATTTGATGATCCTTTGAAAATTAGGATAAATTCAACGAGATAAGTATCTGGTCAAATCATTATCAAACTGTTGAAATCAATAGACAAAAGGAGACTCTGGCAGACAGCAAGAAAAATGTATTCATAACATACAACAGATTCTCAATCAGATAAACAGCTGAATTCTTTTCAGAAACCATGGAGGCCAAAATGGAGATGAATGACATATAAAAAAATGCTGAAATAAAAATACCTTCAATGAAAAATTATGTTTCCAGAAAAGCCATTTTTCAAAATAAAAGGTATAATAATATTTCCAAATAAACAAAACTGAGATATCACATAGCTAGCAAACAAGAATACTTTGGGAATAAACAAAAGGATAAAAAGCAATAACTTAAATAAAGAAAGAAAAAGAAAGAAAGAAAGGCCAGCAAAGGTAACTGCATATGTATGTGTAAAAGACAACATGAAAGCACTTCTACTTGTAACTCTTTTTCTTCTGATTCCAAGACAACGGCATTTAGTGATAATTATAAACCTGTGCTTATGGGTTTATTATGTATGCCTAAAGATGTAATTTCTTAGACAACAAATAAAGAATAGGGGAGAAAACAGCTATATTAGAACAAAGACTGTTACACTATTGAAATTAAGTTGGTATTAATTTGAACTAGGTTTTTAAATTGTTAATTATAATTCTCATGGATAACCATTAAGAATATAACTCAAAAATCTTGGAAATAAATTCAGATTAAATATATTTTTTAACGGACGCACAAATAAAGCACTAATGGAGGAAGAAGGTACCAGAAAAAGATACCAGATATTAAGAAAGAAAATAATAAAATAAATTATAAATCTTACCTAATCAGTAATTATACTAAATGTAATTGAATTAACCATTCCTGTCAAAAGACAGAGATTTGCACAAGGTTAAATACAGTATAGTTTTCAACAGTACACAATTCATAGACATATAGATCCCTGGCACAGAATTAAAAGCCCAGAATTGACCTACACATTTATATGCACTTGGTTTTTGACAAGGCTGCCAACAAAATATATTTTAGTAAAGTTATTTTTTCTATCAATAGTGATAAAGCAATTGGATATTTACATGGGATAAAATACATAGACCCCATGTCTGCCTTACTCCATATAGAAAAGTTAATTTGAGATTGATTAGAGATTTAAACCTGGTAATATGATTAACGTTAAATCTGAAACAATAAAACATTCTAGAATGTTTGTAAATACATTTATAAATATATTTAGAAGAGCATCTATGTGACTTTGCAGTACCAAAGTATTTTTACAATGGTAATGCACATAAAATAATATTCACACAAAAGAAATTCATAAGTACATTAATTGAAATGGAGATTATTTGTCAATCAGAATAATTATTCATCAAATGAATAGGTGATTCAGAGAGAGAAGATATTTTGCATATGTAAATGATTTGTATTCAGAATATATAAAGAATACTAGAAATAAACTAAAAAGCTAAATAACACAATTTAAAAATGGACCAAAGTTTTTTTCAAAGCACTTCAAAGATGAGTTTATCTAAATAATAAATCAGCATAGGTAGAAGGTGCATCAAAGGATACACATATGAAGCATGCAGACCTGGTTGAGCCTTGCAGACTGATCTATGTATGAGCTCTGGCTAATAATTTCAGTTAAAATGGAAATTCGGGGAAAAAACGGACCAATATTAAGCCAAGTAAAATGTCTTTGAGTTTTTTATTTCATAGATTTCAACTTGTGTCCCATAGTGCTATTACGTATACCACTAATGTTTTTTCTTCATTCTCCCCTCCACACTCAGTCAGAGTGCTGTCCCTGGAATTACCTTCTATCTTTTCTTCTATAAACAACTTAAACTTATCTTTTCTTCTATAAACAACATAAAGTTTTATTTCTAGAAAGCTTTCCTTGAATGCAATCTGATTTAGGCATACATCTATTCTGTTCCCATATGACTATGCGCATTTCTTTGTCACGACATTTATCTCACTGTGAAATAAATATTCACGAACATTTCCATGTCTTCTATTACATACAGAGTTGACTGAAGGAAACACCCAGCGCCATATGGTCCTTTGTGGGTATGCAGTTAAAATGTTTGTGATTTTTTTGGGGGGAATGAATTTATGGTAATTAGGTAAAAATACAAATACTATGTATTTGATGGAATGGCTGATCAGTAAATAGACTTGTTATTTGTGCAGTGAGAAAATGAGCATATTGACTAAATTTAAAAGATAATGTAAGATCAATTTTAGTCTTATCATAGACAGTGATTAAATAATAGACTTAAAAATGTATATTTAGAGCAAAAAAAATATTTCTATTATTTAATCACCCGGTATTTACCACATTGGTCTGTTTATCAATATTATAAAAGGAAGTTAATATTACTCAATGTGAAATCTTATTTAATCAAAATATGTAAAGGTGGGCACAGAAATTAGGCTTTGTCAACTCAAATGAACCACTAGCCACATAGTTCTTGTCTAAAGGTGGTATACAATTAACAACATAACATTCAGCACAAATCAATAAAAGATTATTCAGATTTCCTTATCATAACAATAGTAAGGAGTGATGAGGTTTCTAACAGCATATTAGACAATCTCCCTACCCTCAGTGTTTCTCTACCTCATACCTTTACGGACATTTCGATTGAATTCAAATATGTTTGTCAGGGAGCAGTTATAGGAACACTTCAACCCCTCAAGAGAACGTTTTTTGTTGGTGATGCTGTTCCCTTAGAGAAAATGTGTCTCTCTTTGAGACTTATTTCCAAAGACCAATTACCTAAACAACATTACTGTCCTATCTTTAAGTGCATCTTACCTTGAGCCTTTATGTAGACTGGGCAAATTTAATTATATCCTAGATTCAATTATTTATATCCTTCTCATAAACACTGTAAAATAGCTCTCCTGTTTATTTTTATTCATCTTTCTGCACAGTAAACTCTATTATAGTTATGGTTCGCTCTAAAGCCGTGTTTAATAGGACAATCAGGTCACCTCATATTCAGACATATGTAATCATCTTTTATGGGTGACTTGTCACAAATTTAATGAATTTACATGAATTCTTTGCATGGTTTCCTACAGAGAATGGTCATGACCTCTCAACTGTCTAGAGTACATCTAATTGTCATGCATTGCTACACATATGCTTTTTTTCATAAAAATCGATAATTCTCTCTGTGGGATCTTAGATTTGAGTTTGAATATGTTTAGGCAATAATTGTGTAGTATAATTATGCAAAGAAGTAAACAATTTCTGAATCAATCAACACCTAGATTGCTGGTCTAGTTGTTTATTGATTTTTGAGCCATTTTTCCCTAAGTCAAAAGAAAAATATTAAAAAATAATTATTACTCTAATAACATTCCCAGGACAAATTTACTCTCATGTCTTACAAAAGTCAAATACATTTGATAGATGTATCTCACTTTTGCTCCTTTTATAATTTTTCATTTTTCATATGCAGAAATCTACACACATTATACATATTTCATAAATGACACTCTGTATCCTTTTGTGAAACACACACAATTAGGATAGTATCTTCTAAAGGATGCCTATTTTCTTGCTTTCATTTTGTGGCATATAAAATAAATGAGATAGCACCTTGCAGATCATGTGTGGCATCTACAATTCCACTGTTAACCATATATATGATGCAGGTGCACAGAAATCTACGGAACGTTAAACATTTAATTTTCTAAAGTTATGTAGGACCTTCTTAAGTTATAGCAATGCTAAAAATTAAAGTATAATCATATGTATAAATACACATATATGTATAAATACACATATAATCATATGTATAAATACACAGACATTTTAAAAGTAATCATCTCTAAACTCTTTCAACCCAGGTAGCAATGTGAGTTTGGTGAACTCTGAGCATATTGTAAAGGAAGTCCAGTAAGAGACAAAAGATAGAAGTCCAGGAAACTTTTTTTAAAAGCTGAGTTAAATACTAATTATTTTACTTTGCAATGTCTATAACAATTTAATATGCTAACATCTATTGGAATTAACTGAACATAAAGAAAAGCATAAAGGAAGCAGAATTTTCCAGAGTTGTTTGATTTGGGCACCTTATTTTCAAGGAACACTTTATTGAACCAATTTTCAAAAAACACATTTTAGGATATATTAGCTTTTATAATGATGTGGTGAGCCAAAATTAGTATGTAGAATCAATTTCCAAAAGTTACATAAATTAAGACGTGCTCAAATTTTAAAAATCAGCATTAAGTATTTAGTATTGTAATACTAATGCTTTAAAGGAAATTTGAGATTGTCTAAATTGATTCCTTTATTATTTGTAGAGATGAGAAAAAGGATGTTCAGAACGGTTATGTGGGTTCTCACAGCCATACATTTATTTAATGGCAGATGTAGTTCTATGACCAAGTCTGTTGGAGATGTGCAAAGAATCAACACAATAGTTTGGCAACTTACAACGCACAGTATGCCCAACCCAGCTGATTGAGTGCAGGAGACCTATTTATGCAGAGAAAAATATAGAAAATAGAGTTAATGATTACAGTGAATAGGAGAGTGAGAGAAGGCAAGAGAGTTACAGATAAACATTTAATAGAAAATTTTTTATTTTTCTGTGAGAGCCAAAGGACTTAAATAATCCAAAATGAATGTTAAAGGTATGATAAAGAGCAAAACGAAAGCAGACAAACCTAGGTTAGAATCCAGGTTGCTTTGACAAGTAAAATAAACTCACTGACTTCCATTTTGTTTGTGATAAAATATAACTATCATGTAACATAGTTATTACAACTATTATATCACATAGATTAAAAAAAATATAAGCCAAACCATTGGCATATGACAGGTGGCTAATAATAAGTTGTTATTATGGGTATTGTATAGCTTTTAGCACTAACGGACGATGAATATTTTCTGACTTTCATAAGAATATTTTTTGTTGTTGTTCAAACTTTTATTAAGGTAGATTTATTCTGGGTAGTTTAGCTTGTATATTCACTCAAATAACGTTCCCAAAAGACAACATTAAAAATGAGAACACAGATTCTTAAAACTGTTACTACATACCCAAGGTCATGTTACAATATTAAAGCAAGTATTTGCAATATAAATGTACCGTTTGAAAAAAATATGGCTGGTCTATGGAAATCTATCTATGTAACTGGCAAGGAATCTTATAGTAGAGCAGACCATTTATGGAAAAAAGAAAATAGTAGCGAAAGGTGTAAGATGGCTTTCCAAGTTCTGTCAACACGACATTCTTTGCTGGATAGTCATATCATTATCTATATAATAGAAGGGATTTAGTGACAAAGTGAAGATAAGTAATTTTGTTAAAGCCAAGATTGTTTCAATATTGTCTGCTATAAGTATTTTGATAATATTTAGTTAAAAGTAGATCAACAAACTATATGTGACTGCAGTAATATAGAAATTCAAAGGAAAGACAATGGTAATATGATTGACAGTATCCTATGGACAAAAATCAAGGCTGTCAAGACCATCTGTTTACCTGGGTAGCTAGTATCTCAGAATTGTCTCTCCTGTGGATCTACTACACTATTCTACTTCCTTTAATGTTTATTTTCTGTCATGAAATTGATGTTGCACCCCTAGTTTTACCTTTTTCTTACTATTCCTTATAGACTTTTGCATTTAATAGGCAGAATTGGAAAATTCAGAAAATAAAACTTGTTAAAATTGAAGGTAGATTAATTAGTAAACATCAGAGCATTCATTATATTTAAAGTTTATTTCCTTTTATAAAGTTCCTCTGAAGGATACTATTACTTTTAAATCCTTCCCATGGTCCAGAAGAGTATGTCAAGCCAACCCCCATAACATTCTCTTCCCTTTTGCCTGTATTTAACCATATTGTCCTTTTTTGGTGAGGTCCATTTCCTCATAAACAATTTCCCTGATACCAATAATGCATCTGTTCCCACTCTGTTGCCCACAGAATCCTATATTTATATTTCATAATATGCATCACAGTATGTAATTGTTTTTGAGATTATTTGAATAATTATTTCATTTCACTAAAATAAAAGAACCATAATGGTGGACAATGGCACAAAGTTGTCAATACATGGTTTTGAATAAATCAATATTCCATAATTTTACAATAGATTGTTCAAACCTGTATTATTTCTTCAAAGATTATAGAACTTTTCTAATGCTGACAATGGTTTATAAAAATAAAAAGTGATTAATTCATTATTTTGAAAAATCCATAATTTTAGCCTAATTGTTCATAGTATCATATAGATTTGTTCTTTTGCCTTATCTACTTGGGGTCTTGGTTCCATTAAAACTGAGAAACAATTCCAGACTTATCCAAACTCACTTTGACACCAAGAAATGAAAAAAAAAAAAAAAAAAAATCATGGAAAGGCTTCTTAAAATACTAAGGATGTGACCTTTGGTTATATCAAAAAGAGTTTCACTTGTATCTCAAGATCTCCAAAGCTTGACAGCAATATTCTCTACCTGTCACTTATCTTTGTCTCTTAAATAAATTAAGTATTGCTGTGACTGCTGAGAACTGTCATCTTTTCTTCTTCATAAGCATATATCAGATGAAAAATTTTAAAAACTAGTTTTGCTTTGACCTTCCTGGAGATGACATATTCGAATAGGGCCTTGTTTGGAGGGGCACAGCACTCTCTTTGCTGGTGAGTTCATAATGGAATATTGATGTCCGCTCCCTTGCCTTGCGTTAAACTACATTTTACTAACTGATTTTCTTAGTTTTACGAAAGTATCCTAAAGAGACTGAAAATAGATTATATTATGACATTAAAATATTGTTTATAGGAGGATTTTGTTTTTATTTAAGCATTTATAATAAATTGTAAAGCTTTCCTTCAGCATTGAAAAAGTAGTTCTGAAAAATAAAACTGAGAAGAAAATGAAATCTAAGAAAAATATTTTTATCAGTTTTCCTCAAGTACACACACACAGTTAGTTGTAATATATACACAAATAGTTTCATGTATGTTTTCATCAATTTGTATGTAATATATAACAAAATATAATTTATATATAATATGTAACATATATATGTATACAGTCCCCAGCAATCTAATTAATCAAATATTAATGTGTATATGTATATTGTACAGGGACACCTACTCAACAACAGTACACAGACCAATTCCATTTGTGAAAAATTCAGAAACACATTAAGAGTCTTTTGCGCACCCAGGGAGCACAAAATCGGCTGCATCAAAGCTGGTAGAAATTTTTGTGGCACTTACTTGTCATAGTTTCTCCCCACCAGCACAGTGCAGTGCCATTGGGAGAAGACTCCCAGCTTTTAACTTCTTCCTAGGAAGGCAAAGAGAAGACTAAAACATGTATTCAATATTCACACTCTGAGCGGGGCTGAAGAACTGATTTCTGCTGTGTTGCCTGAATTGAAGTGCTTAACAGGAAAGAGTGAGAGCTTGGAGGCCATGAAGAAAAAGTAGAGGTTGGGGGGAGGGTTAGATTACCATTCACTCACTCACAGTGGTTCATTTTCACTTAGCACAGCAAGATGATTAGGAAAAAAAAACTCCCAACTCATGGCCTCTCCTTGAAAAGGAAAAGACTTGGAGAATGCTTCCAAAGTTCTGGGTTTTCAGAGGGTTGTCTGAGTGACGGGTATTTTTCTCTCCAGTTTTAGCATGGTAAGGGAACATGGCATATTCTAGGTTCCTTGGGACCACTGAGAATAAAAGAGATCTGGGTAGCTCACTGCTGCAGACACAATATGACTCAGCAACCTCTAGCTCAGAGCAAATTACAAATGAGAAAATGCTTTGGACAGACATTTCTCCAAAGAAGACGTACAATTTGTCAACAGGAACATGAAAAGATCTCAATGTCACTGATCATGAAGGAAATGCAAATCAAAACCAGAATGACATATTGTTTCACACTGTTAAGGTGAATATTATCAAAATAGCAGTAAATAACCAGTGTCGGTGAGGATTTGGAGGAGAGACCCTTGTGCACTGTTGGGAGGAATGTAAAAGGCTGTCACAAAAATGGAACATATTATGGAGGTTCCACAAAGAAATTAGACACTATAAGTACCATATGAACCAACAAGTCCACTTCTAGGTATGTATCCATAAAAATAGAACCTCGAAGAGATATTTGCACTCCCATGTTTATTGTAACATTATTCACAAAAGTCAAGTGGTGAAAGCAACCTAAATGTCCATGGATAGATGAATGGATAAAAAATATATGGTACATGCACGTAATGAAATATTATTGGGTTTTAAATAAGAAGGAAATCCTGTCGTGTACTAGAATATGAATGGAGCTTAGGGACGTCATGCTAAGTGAAATAAGCCAGTTATAGAAGGATTCCACTTACATTAGGAATTAATTTGTCAAACTCATAAATGCAGAAAGTAGAATGGTAGTGGTCAGGGATTGGGGTAAGAGAAAATAGAGTTGCTGTTCAAAAGACAGAGTTTTAGACTAGCATGAAAATGTTCCAGAGATCTGCTATGCAGCATCTCTAGATGTATTTATAATTTGTATTTATAATTTGTAACCTTCTACATATATTTTACAATATTACACTGGACACTTAAAAATTAAGAGCATTGATTTTTTTGTTATGTATTTTCTGTCACAATAAAAAATGCATTAATTTTTGGTAAGAAAATATTAAGCCTGTAAACCATGTTTTTACCATGATGTTCTTTTACATCCAGATTTTCAACTAGAGAATAAAGGCCCAGGGTTTTAAATCAGCCCTGACTTTCAAACCTGTGCAGTTCTTATTGTACAATGATACAAAACTACTGTGAATCCATTACATTTTTTATAAATATAATAAGCCACCAAACATGTATTTCCCTGTCTCATCACTAGATATGTGATCTTGAAAACATCATGCATCCGCACTGTTCCTCAATGACCACATGTGTAAATGAAGATCATATTATTTACCTCATGAGGCTATTGTTAGTAGTAAATGAGGTAGCATGTAAAAACCATATAATGTGTTCAACTATCAAGCATTGAATATGATTATAATTTTCACCTTTGTCAAATACATAAAACCTACAAATGTTTAAAATGATTAATTTAAACTTTCACTTCTACTATCCATGGAGGGAATTTAATCAAATATATGCTAATGGAAAGTCTGACATGTCTTGTCATTTAGGAGTTTGGCGCTGTGAAGAATTTCACACTAAGGAACATGAAAGAAATTGTATCATTTAACAATATAAGCTGATAGATTAGTCACCTGTTCCTAGAGGCTATACTTACATTTGCTTTCCAAGCTGCCCATTAATTGGGTTTTATCAGAACTAGTTCCTGGCATTGAGATTACATAGAGAGATAATGTAGGAGATGTTCTTAATGCATGAAATACAAAGGACTATAAATAGAATCTGAGCTGGCACATCTCCAGACGTGCCTTGGTACATAAATATACTGGTGGTTTATGCAGCATACTTGACAACCAGTCTAAATAATTTTTTAAACATCCTCTTCTTTATATGAAAAAATTTAACAATTTGTAATAATAAGTAATAATCATTATCATAGATTATTTAGTTTAAAAACAAAATATATTTTATTTAAAATTTACTACTTAAATTTAATAAAATATTTTATGTATGTTTTCTGACAGAAACCCTATAGAGACAGGATAAACTACCACCCAATATTTGGTCTGCATATCAAGACTAATGATGCCATATAAGCACCAAGAGTATATGGCAAAGTTTATTAGTCACATAATTATATTTTTCTGGAAGAGCAGGGTAGGCATACCAAGCTGGTCTGAAAATGTCTTGACAGAGCAGGAAATGGATACTGGCTGAATATGTTATGGCAATTGAGAAATGAAACTGAGTTAGAGTTCCCATGAACTTCCAGCTGGTGCCAAGGAAGAGAGTGTTCTGACTTTCTTATAAACTTGCTCGAATGTGAGTCAGAAGGAGTGGAGAGTGGGTGGGGGTGTAAAAATGGAATCGGACCCATTTTCATAATGGTCTAAAATTAGATCCCAACAATTATATTACATATTCCACTTTGCACTTGACCATCTTAAATTAAATGCACGTATACAAACTTCATGTAGTGATACAGAATACCCGAACTGAAGCAACCAACTTAAGCTCTATGCTATCTGTGTTCATTTTGAATCTGTTTGTATGCAACAATAGATAATATCACAGATTGGAGACATGCAGAATGCTGAAATCAAGTTAGAACTACCCCACAACATTTTATTCTCAAAATTAATATGTATGTGTAGCTGAGTCTTCATGTGTCTGAGGCCAGCAAAATAATTTTGGATTATCTGAGTTAAACACCAGGTAGAATACAATATTTATTAAAGTATTTGTAATATTAATGCAATACTTTGAAGTTTAAACGTTATCACTAAAATGCTACAGCAACCAAAACAATTTAAAACTTTGACCAACAAAATATTTATTTTAGAAGACGAATATTTTATCACTAATGCTGTTTAGAATTGCCTACCCATGATTCTAATAAAAAGGAGATCAACCTTTAGTTTGTTTTATACTTTTCAAATTCTCTACAAACACTGAACCCTCTCATTGCCCGCACCATGGTGAATCAGAGTAATAGTCCTGGCCTTACTACTTCTATGGAGGAAAAAGTTTTCATTTTCCTATGAGAAAGCATGCATCAAATGGCATTTGGAAATTCTTTTTTTTTTTTTTTTTTTTTAATTTATTTATTATTATTAAACTTCAAGTTGTAGGGTACATGTGCACAACGTGCAGGTTTGCTACATATGTATACTTGTGCCATGTTGGTGTGCTGCACCCATCAACTCGTCATTTACATCAGGTATAACTCCCAATGCAATCCCTCCCCCCTCCCCCCTCCCCATGATAGGCCCCGGTGTGTGATGTTCCCCTTCCCGAGTCCAAGTGATCTCATTGTTCAGTTCCCGCCTATGAGTGAGAACATGCGGTGTTTGGTTTTCTGTTCTTGTGATAGTTTGCTAAGAATGATGGTTTCCAGCTGCATCCATGTCCCTACAAAGGACACAAACTCATCCTTTTTTATGGCTGCATAGTATTCCATGGTGTATATGTGCCACATTTTCTTAATCCAATCTGTCACTGATGGACATTTGGGTTGATTCCAAGTCTTTGTTATTGTGAATAGTGCTGCAATAAACATACGTGTGCATGTGTCTTTATAGCAGCATAATTTGTAATCCTTTGGGTATATACCTAGTAATGGGATGGCTGGGTCATATGGTACATCTAGTTCTAGATCTTTGAGGAATCGCCATACTGTTTTCCATAATGGTTGAACTAGTTTACAATCCCACCAACAGTGTAAAAGTGTTCCTATTTCTCCACATCCTCTCCAGCACCTGTTGTTTCCTGACTTTTGAATGATCGCCATTCTAACTGGTGTGAGATGGTATCTCATTGTGGTTTTGATTTGCATTTCTCTGATGGCCAGTGATGATGAGCATTTTTTCATGTGTCTGTTGGCTGTATGAATGTCTTCTTTTGAGAAATGTCTGTTCATATCCTTTGCCCACTTTTTGATGGGGTTGTTTGTTTTTTTCTTGTAAATTTGTTTGAGTTCTTTGTAGGTTCTGGATATTAGCCCTTTGTCAGATGAGTAGATTGCAAAAATTTTCTCCCATTCTTTAGGTTGCCTGTTCACTCTGATGGTAGTTTCTTTTGCTGTGCAGAAGCTCTTTAGTTTAATGAGATCCCATTTGTCAATTTTGGCTTTTGCTGCCGTTGCTTTTGGTGTTTTAGACATGAAGTCTTTGCCCATGCCTATGTCCTGAATGGTACTACCTAGGTTTTCCTCTAGGGTTTTTATGGTATTAGGTCTAACATTTAAGTCTCTAATCCATCTTGAATTAATTTTCGTATAAGGAGTAAGGAAAGGATCCAGTTTCAGCTTTCTACTTATGGCTAGCCAATTTTCCCAGCACCATGTATTAAATAGGGAATCCTTTCCCCATTTCTTGTTTCTCTCAGGTTTGTCAAAGATCAGATGGCTGTAGATGTGTGGTATTATTTCTGAGGACTCTGTTCTGTTCCATTGGTCTATATCTCTGTTTTGGTACCAGTACCATGCTGTTTTGGTTACTGTAGCCTTGTAGTATAGTTTGAAGTCAGGTAGCGTGATGCCTCCAGCTTTGTTCTTTTGACTTAGGATTGTCATAGATTCAATGCCATCCCCATCAAGCTACCAATGAGCTTCTTCACAGAATTGGAAAAAAACTGCTTTAAAGTTCATATGGAACCAAAAAAGAGCCCACATCTCCAAGGCATTTGGAAATTCTTGAAGAGAGTAACATATTGATTGTCTGAGAGTAAGTTATGATGGAAGGAATGGCAAAAGGGAGGGTGGGAGGCCAGCATACATCTGTGCAGGAAAAGAGCCACTAGTGACAAACAGGTAATTAAAAACGTGCTCTGCGGATCACGAGGTCAGGAGATCCAGACCATCCTGGCTAACATGGTGAAACTCCATCTCTACTAAAAAATACAAAAAACTAGCCGGGCGAGGTGGCGGACGCCTGTAGTCCCAGCTACTCGGGAGGCTGAGGCAGGAGAATGGTGTGAACCCGGGAGGTGGAGCTTGCAGTGAGCTGAGATCCGGCCACTGCACTCCAGCCTGGGAGACAGAGTGAGAATCCGTCTCAAAAAAAAAAAAAAAAAAAAAAAGAGGGCTCTGAAACTCAAAAGACGTGTTTTCTACCTTCATAATTACGCTTCATGCTAACATGATTATGTGGGCACCATGAGGACCTAGTAACTACATCAGCGCATATTCATTAATCTCCAAATTTGTGTCTAACACAACATTAGGACTTCTAATGTTTTATCAACTAATGATTTTTTAAATTTTAATTATAACTGACTTATCTTTTTGTTACTTTCGAACACCAAACTATCTCAAAAGCATAAAATGTTTCCCTATTTATGATTGATTAAAAATACATCCCAGGGAAACTAAGAGTTTGTTTTGGTGAGATAATGCCCTTTCTACACACCTAGTCATCCACATTTTCTACCTTATTTTCTCTCTCAAGTTGACAGTCTGGCTGACAGAGCCTTGCCTTCATCCTTTCACCTCAAGGATGAAACCTCCAAGTGGGAAGCTTTTTACAAGGCTGCACAAACTGTCTATGTACTTCTGGCCACCAAATAAATTCACTCAGGTTCCAGGTCAACCTTGACAATGTGCAATCCATTATAGTAGGTGGTTTGCAGTATACAAAGGTGAAGCAGATGCAGGCTTTTTCCACATAGGTCAAAATATAGTTCTTGTTGAAAGGTGTGTTAAAGTTCATCTCGGTACCCACGGACTTAGGTAATGTGAATTAGCATATCCTGATATATGAAGCGATATCAAGTAACTTAAGCATGTGTATTCTTATGAACTTCAGTTTTACCTTTATGAGTTTGTCCTAAGAAAAGAATCATTGATACGTACATAAATTTAACTACAAAACTACTCAGCGAAGCATGATAACTATTTCAACTGACCAGCAATATAGGATTGAGTAATAACAGCTGACATTTTTTTCCATGTGTCAGAAAATGCCTCTCATTATTCCCTCTGCAGAGGCACAGAACACGTCAGGACCTTGCCCAGGATCAAATACCTAAAAGACAGAGGGCGGGATCGTGTCCCAGCATCTGTGCACTTAGCTAGTATATTGTTATCCCAGTTCCACAGAGAGATAGCTCTGACTCATGGTTTAGAATTCAGTATAGAAGCCACCTCCTCAGCAAGGAGGCATTTTCTGAGAGCTGTACCTAAATCTCCCCCTACCCTTCACTTCTTCATCACAGTAGACTATTTATTTCCTCCATTTTATTTATCTAGTACTTTTTTTCTTAGATCAGTGTTAACAATTTTATTGAAATGTGCCAAAAACGATCCCATTATGGTAGTGTACAATGAAATGTTTACCAAATTTGTAGAGTTGGCTAGCCATCACCACAAACCAGTTTTAAAATATTTTAATCACCTCAGTAAAGTACACTGAGACAATTTGCAATTAACCCCAGCTTACACTCTTGGCTCCAAAAAAATACTTTCTATATTAGTAAATTTGTCTTTTCTGAACATTTAATATAAACAGAACTGAAACTTTTTTGTGTGTGTAGTTTCTTTTATTTATGTTGTGGCATGTATGGCTTTCTGTTTCTTTTTATTGTTGAATGGTATTTCATTATATGGCTGTAACACATTTTATCCATTCACTATTTGATTGGCATTTGGATTGTTTTGACTTTTTGGCTATAACAAATAATACTGTGAACACTGTTACGCAAGAAAGACATACACTTTCATTTCTCTTGTATAGATGTGTAGAATTGATATTTTTAGGTTGTATGGTTAGACTATGTTTAACTTTTTAAGAATATGCTAAGATGTTTTTCAAAGTGGTTGTACCATTTTATATTACCACCAGCCTCAAGGCTTTAGTTCTTCTACACCTCGCCACACTTGGTGTGGTCTTTGGATTATAACCCCTTGAGTGGGTGTGCAATGGTATCTAATCTTGGTTTTAATTTTCATTTCCTTAACTAATAAATATTTCATCTTACTGTGTATTTAGTCTTCCATGACAGAATCTAAGTAAGTTCTTGGAGAGCAGGGACCATAACTATGTTTTCCTAGTAGGGTGGTAATACCCTGACAGCACTAATTTTTCAGTGGTAGAATGCATCTACATAATAAAATACTTTGTGGGAATTAAAATGATTCTTACGAGGAATGTTAAATTCCCTTAATATGTAGAACCTATATTCAGTGAATTAAAAGTGGATCATAAAATATGTATAGGCTGACTTATAATTCATAAAATATATATCTACATTAAAATGTTAATGATTATTTCTGGATGGTGTGCTTAGTGGCCAGTCTATCCTATACATAATTTATACAAT
This sequence comes from Chlorocebus sabaeus, assembly GCF_047675955.1. Classification (NCBI taxonomy): domain Eukaryota; kingdom Metazoa; phylum Chordata; class Mammalia; order Primates; family Cercopithecidae; genus Chlorocebus; species Chlorocebus sabaeus. The sequence continues at coordinate 60,235,781 of NC_132915.1, forward strand.
AAAGTAAAAGGCTTAAAAATTAATTTCTAACACTTGCTTAGTTCAATACAATTCTCCTCACAAAGCCATCTAGCCTGTATGTGAATGTTTATTGACAGTGAGATCATCTGCTGTGCTTATCCACATGACAAATTCACTTGAATTCCTTTATGGGGTATGAGCATTTGACTCCCTCTAAGTCCCTCTGTTCCTTTATCAATCTTTCAATAAGACAAGACTCTGATTTTACAAAGATTTTTTTTTGAATTTAGTTTCTATTTCTCAAGTCTGTCTTTACAAGAATCTTCAGGCAAGTTTTATCTAACAACCTTCCCCTATATCTATCGAACCATGTTTTTTGCCACCTCAAAATGGATCTTACATTATCAAAATGATTGTGAAATAAGATTTCTGGAAATAATACTCAGTAGAACATTTTGGGCATACAAAGCAGTAACTTCCATTTTGGAAATATACCATATGCAATATACTCTACTAAATATTTTAGAAATATAATGCAAAAAATTTCACAACAATCATTCATGTATGTTGGCCTTCATTTTGCAAATTAAAACACTGATGAACAAGGAAAGCAACTGAATTGTGTGAATTTTTATCGGTAGTAAAAGCATTTGAATCTGTATTCAATAGTGTCTTATTACAAAGCTCTTGTTCTTCTTTGCTGGTTACAGGGTTTATATTCTGCTCTTCTAAACCATTATGGTTTCCAGATGCAGATTCTATGGTCTCTTTGTTGAATGTGATATTTTCCTAATGACCAGATTCCCGTTTCTAACCCCATTTCAAAAAATGTGAAAGATAAAACATGTTACTAATAAATCTCAGAGCAAGTTGGATACAGGCAGAACTCTAACAAACTTGACCCTTTGTGTAACTGTGATGAATGCTGGAATGCTTAAGAGAACTGGCTCCTGTAGAAGTCAATAATGGAAAATTATTGTTGTTAGACTTAAAGTTGGATTAATTTTCTCCTACTCCAACTGCATATTATCCAGTCTGAAAGATAACCTGTTCATAGGCTCAAACTCTACTGGGAACAGGCCCAGGGCCACTCTATAGCCTTCACACCATGAGACGCCTGGGCCGTGCTTTTCCCAGCTGGAGATATTATGGCTTTCTTCCCACGGAAGGTGATATGTCTTTATTCCTGGGTCCAGGCAACTAGAGACAACTTGAAAATATCAAGTATAAGCCCCTTATTCTTATTGTAGTAGGACCTGCTCACATATCTGAGGGCAGTGGGGCACCACAAGACAGGGAATCCTTAAAGGCCCTGCACACTCAGGGGTCAGTCAAACAAGGTTGTCTTTTTCATATGCTTTCTTGGTTTCCAGCTACATTCTGATTTCTAGGCCTTCATTATGTTGATCATATAAACAATGGAAGGCGTGCATAAAGCAGGCAAACCTCCAAGTGACCAATCTCTCAGAAATCCTCAAAGACTCACTGAAAGAGGCAAAAAATAATTGAGAGTTATTGTTCTTTCAAAGGGGCTCAAGATAACCTCAAATCTATAAGTAAAGCACTTATGACATAGAAGACATTGTCCAGTGCTTTCTTTCTTTCTTTTTTTTTTTTTTTTTTTGATTTTGTGTGTGTGTGTGTTTTTTTTAATACTTTAAGTTCTAGGGTACATGTGCACAACATGTAGGTTTGTTACATATGTATACTTGTGCCATGTTGGTGTGCTGCACCCATCAACTCGTCAGCACCCATCAACTCGTCATTTACATCAGGTATAACTCCCAATGCAATCCCTCCCCCCCGCTCCCCATTATAGGCCTTGGTGTGTGATGTTCCTCTTCCAGAGTCCAAGTGATCTCATTGTTCAATTCCCATCTATGAGTGAGAACATGTGGTGTTTGGTTTTCTGTTCTTGCTATAGTTTGCTGAGAATGATGGTTTCCAGCTGCATCCATGTCCCTACAAAGGACACAAACTCATCCTTTTTTATGGCTGCATAGTATTCCATGGTGTATATGTGCCACATTTTCTTAATCCAGTCTGTCACTGATGGACATTTGGGTTGATTCCAAGTCTCTGCTATTTTGAATAGTGCCACAATAAACATATGTGTGCATGTGTCTTTACAGCAGCATGATTTATAATCCTTTGGGTATATCCCCAGTAATAGGATGACTGGGTCATATGGTATTTCTAGTTCTCGATCCTTGAGGAATCGCCATACTGTCTTCCACAATGGTTGAACCAGTTTACAATCCCACCAACAGTGTAAAAGTGTTCCTATTTCTCCACATCCTCTCCAGCACCTGTTGTTTCCTGACTTTTTTGTCCAGTGCTTTCACTCCTCCTATCAGGAACTGTTTCTCAAAACACATTGTTAGAACTGGGACAAAAGTGTAAGATTAAGGAATTCTATGGATTTTCACATGAATATCTAGGTTCCACCTGTGTATTAGCTATTCAGAATAGACAACTCTTCATTCAATGACACAGCTGACATTTCCAGGGAACCTGCTTTAATTCTGAGCTCCAAAGAATTACTTAGATCAAATATTCTCAGAAACAATCACCTTGCCCAACTGTAAGTATGTGTAGGCTAGTAATTTCATGTTTTTACTTGATATGAACACCTATAGGGAAGCCTAGTCCTCCGAACTTTTTCCAGGAAAATGCTTGGACCAGAATAAAACTTCTTATCAGTGTGGAACCCTCAGGCTGGGCTAAAATCAGATTTCTAGATAGGCTTAGTTTTCCCACTTAGGAGAAACTTTCAAATTGGCAATGGTGGGCATCTCCTCACCTGATTTCTTGGTTCTTGGGCTTCTCTCCATTTCTCTACAATTTTCACTTCTAGCCTTTAGCATTATTCATCCACTACCATTTAATTTCCTAAGCATGTATTATCTGAAGAGAGATAAAATACATTTTATTCATAATTTCTCATCCATAGGAATGTCATTTGGACAGAAGGAATTGCCATCTTTGCTTTCTTCTACGAAGATTATTAGCAGAGGCTATCCCCATTTGTCCCTATACACGGGCCCACTACTTCTAGCAAGAGGGTGTAAGGATCTGGTTCTGGCCCTCTGAGTCAGTCTGTGCACATAGCTCAACTCTGTTCTAAAGACAGAGCCCTACCTCTCCTTCAGAGGTATCAGTGATCATTCTCTCTCCTAGAACTGCTGCCTGTCACCCATCCCTTCCCTCTGCTTTGTCCACTCATCTTCTTTCTCCTCTGATCATTTATTATCTCAGTGGTTTCTACTATCCTTGCTTCTCATTTAAAAAGAGTGACTCTGAGGCATCTATTTGTAAATATATTTCTAGTAAAATTCTTGTTCCTTATTAAATTATGAACTCTTCTCTAATAATTTCTTTATGCATGTAGTGTCCCTGGAGTACTGTAATGAGAGTGGAGACCACTATCTCAAAAGCAGACATAGAGAACAAATGAAGAAAAGAGCATATTTAATCACGTTAATACCTAAAAGCAACTATTAGGTTAAATTTCAGAAAGTACATTCTTAGCTTCTAGTGTGATGACTGCAAAAGTGGGTGAGGTGTGTATGTATATATATACATATGTGTGTGTGTGTGTGTGTGTCATACTTACAGAATACAGTCATGCACTGCACAATAACATTTCAATCAACTATGGACCACATATACAATAATGATCTCATAAGATTACAATGTAGCTAAAAGCTTTCTATCACCTGGGGACAAAATCATAGCCATCTTAAAATAATAGCCCAATTTATTACTCCTGTGTTTGTGGTGATGCTGATGTAAACAAGCCTATTGTGCTGCAGGTCATTTAAAAAGTAAATATAAATTAAAGGACCCAGATAATCTATGAAGGAATTAGAAATAAAATGTATGTTTTTCCTATTCCAAAGCTCTTGACCTTTCAATTCGATTACATTATATAATGGTATCTGCCTTTTAATGGTCCTAATTTGGATGGAAAGCATGCAAGAGATGTGTATATTTACATGTGTGAGTGTGTGTGATTATGCATATGAGTGTGAATATTAATGTATTGGTGATCCAAACATAACATATTTATGGATCACTTGGGCTTTTTACATTGCTACTTTTCTTGTTATTGTCTTTGTTTTTTACATGCCATTGGTATCATAGCTAAAATACGTAAGTTCCTCATTTACTGGCTGGTGTTAAATGAATGCTATCAAATTAGTTCAGCTTATTATAAATGGCAGAAAACAAAGCTTGTGTATACCAAACATTCTCAAGTGTGGGACATAGACCTACTGGAACCAAAGTGGAAGAAGGAATACATCAATGACAATTAATTATAAATTGTTTTACTATGAAATTAGATACAGAATTTTTTCAAAAAAACTCTGAAAACTCTGTAAGATATAATTGCCAAAAGCACTATCTAAATGAACTTAGCAGTTACATATTTCTGTCAGTCACATTCTTTCTCCTATTCTTCTCATTAAGTACAAGTTGTCTTTCTCGAATTTGAAAATCTGAAATCCTTCAAAATCTGAAACTTCTTGAGCAATGGTATGACATTCAAAGAAAATGCTCATTGGAAAATTTCAGATTTTGGATTTTCAGGTTAGGGATGGTGAACAGGTAAATGTGAGGCAAATACTACAAAATTCAAAGAAAATCCAAAATGTGAAACACTTCTGCTCCCAAACATTTCAGATAAGAGATACTCAACCTGTATAAACAAAAACCCTGAGCATTAGCTATAAACCAACAAACAAAATAAGCCTCTGAAAGGTGGAGAGAAGTCACATAGGCCAGGGTTATGAATTTCTTGGCTTTCTATTTCTTCATATATTTAGGAATTGGAGTTGAAGAAAAAAAAAACTGGCTACCTGAAACATGGCAACAGCCACAGCCAATAATAAAAAACAAGAAAATGTAAGACCTGAACAAAATTTTGTTCTTTGAAGCCAAAAGACCATTAATGAAAAAGTCTAGCAAGGCAGGTTTATATATAATATATATAATATACATATATAGTATATAATATACATATATAATATATATTATATATATTAACCATTTTACACCAGACAAACACCATAGGAGAAAAAAGAAATGACTGTAGCCTCATTCCATGTACACCAGCAAAGGCCAAGAAGATAGCCTAGACAATCACACTCATGAATCTGTAACAAGGCAACCCAACACCCCCACTGGTGTACCATCAAAGAAAGCCAACTGGAATATCAGGGTTTAAATGCCAGCTAACCAACAACAATGTCCCTTCTGGCATCAGTGAACCCCACATGATGAGCCAAAATTCCTACCCCCCGCCAAAAGTAAGGAAGATCATCCCCTTCTCTTAGGATATCAACAGAGGCTGAGGGGGAACTAGAATCTCTCTCTCCACCTGGAAAAACAAACCAGAAATAACAAACAGAGAAAAGCCAACACTTCTATAGCATTGGCAGAAAATATAAATTAGTGCAGTCATTATGGAAAACAGTATGGAGATTCCTCAAACATCAAAAATGTAATTACCTTATGATCTAGCAATCCTGCTTTTGGGCATATATCTTTATGATTTGCAATCACTGTGTCAAAGAGATAGCTGCATTCCCACGTTCATGACAGCATTTTTCACAATAGACAAGTTACAGAATCAGCCTATATGCCCATCAACAAATGAAGAGGTAAAAAAAAAAAAAAAGTGGCATAAATACACAATGTTATACTAATCTGCCTTAAAAATTTGAAAAAAGAATTCCTGTCATTTGCAACAACGTGGATACACCTGGAGGACACTAGGCTAAGTAAAGTAAGCCAGGTACAGACATAAAATACCACAGCATCTCAGTTATATGTGAAACAATCAAACTCACAGAAGCAGGGAAGAATGTTAGTTGCCACAGCCTGGAGAGTTGGAAAACTAGTTCAATATTCAAAAAATGACTCATGTAACCCACTATTTGACTAAAATAAAAAGGAAAAGTCACATGATCATATAAACTGACGCAGCAAAAAGTGATAAGATTTAATCTCATTTCATGATTTTTTAGTATCTCAGAAAAATAGGAATAAAAGAGAATATTCTAAACTTGATAAAGAACATCTACAAACAGCAACAATAAAAACAACTAGCCTTAATCTTACACTTAATCTTATAGTTAATGGTGAAAGACAAGATGCTCTCCCCTAATATCAGGGACAAGGCGAGGATGTCCATTCTCACCTCTTTTAATAAAAATAATGGGCCGAGCGCGGTGGCTCACGCCTGTAATCCCAGCACTTTGGGAGGCCGAGGCAGATAGATCATGAGGTCAGGAGATAGAGACAATCCTGGCTAATATGGTGAAACCCCCTTTCTACTAAAAAAAAAAAAATATATATATATATATATATTTATTTTATTTATATTTATTTATATATATATTTTATATATATATATAAAATATATATATATAAAGCTAGCCGGGCGCGGTGGCCGGCACCTGTAGTCCCAGCTACTCAGGAGGCTGAGGCAGGAGAATGGCGTGAACTGAGGAGGCGGAGCTTGCAGTAAGCGAAGATCATGCCACTGCAGTACCGCCCGGGTGAAAGAGCGAGACTTCCGTCTCAAAAATAAATAAATAAATAAAATAAAAATAAAAGTAAAAATAATGATAGAAGTTTCAGACAGTGCAATAAGCAAAAAAACCAAAAAACCAAAAAACAAAAAACAAACAAAACAAAACAAAACAAAAAAGACATTGGGAAGGGGGAAATAAAAACTGTCTCTGTATGCAAATACCATAATTGTTTATGTAGAAAATCCAGAAAAATCAACAATAAAAACAAATTTCTAAAACTGATAAGTGAATTTAGCTAGCCAAAATAATACATGATAAATATATGAAAATCAATTATATCTCGATATTCTAGCAATAAACACTTAGGTATAAATCTATAAAACATACATAATACCTTTTACATGTTTAAAACTACAAAACATTGATTAAAGAAATCCAAGAGGAGCTAAATGAATGAAGAAGTATAATACGACTATGAAATAGATCTCAACTTAGTAAAGATATCAATTATCCTTAAATCGATAAACTGATTCAGTAGAAGTTCTATGAAAATAATTAAAATATTTGTAGAAGCCCTGCATGGTGGCTTATGCTTGTAATCTCAGCACTTTGGAGAACTGAGGTAGGAGGATTGCTTGGGTCCAGGAGCTCAACACAGCCTTAGCAACACAGGGAGACCCCATCTCTACAAAAAATAAAAATTAAAAAAAGTAACCAGTTATAATGGCACACACCTATGGTCCTAGCTACTTGGGAGGCTGAGATGGGAGAATCACTTATGTCTGAAATGCCAAGGCTGCAGTGACCTGTGATCGCACCACTGCACTCCAGCCTTGGTGACACAAGACCCTGTCTCAAAAAATAAATAAATAAAAATAAAAAGTAAAGTAAAATAAAATGTTTGTAGACATACATCAGATTATTTACAAATTTATATTAGAAAGCAAATAAACCAGAAAAAAATTTTGAAAAAGTAAAATGGGAAGATTGTATCTATTCAATTTTAAGACATATTATATATTATATAAAATAGTCAACACTGTATGGTATATCGGGGTATAAACATTGATCAATAGGAAAATGATAGAGAGCCCTTAAATAGACTTATAAAAGTATGCCTAATTGATTTTTGGCAACAGTGTAAAATCAACTCAATAGAGGCATGTTGTCTTCCAACAGATGATACTAGGGCAATTGGATATTCATAGTTAAAGACAGGCAAAAGAAAAAAAAACAAAAAAACCATCAACCTTGGCCTACATCTCACAACTCATACAAAAATTAACTCAAAATTGATTATAGAACTAAATGTAAAATGCAAAGCTATACAACTTTTAGGAAAAAAAGACAAATATAGAAAATATCTTTGAGATTTAGGGTTAGAGAAAGAATTTTTAATTTGATATTAAAAGCATGGTTCATAAAAACAATAAATTAGACTTCATCAAAAGTTTAAAATTTATTATCCAGAAAAAAATTCCTGTTAAGAGAATGAAAGACAGTTTGTCTTTGTTCATCTCTAGCAGATTGAGAGAAAATATTTGCCAATGACATATGCCACAAATGAATGGAATCTAGAATATTGAAAGAACTCCCAAAACTCAACAGTAAAAAAGAAAAAAATAAATAAAAGCACATGAGAAAAAGACACAAAAAGCCATTTCACCAAAAAGGATTCCATTTGTTTCCTGTGGCTACTGCAACAAATTACCACAATTTAGTGGCATAAAACAAAAGCAATGCATTCTTTCAATTCTGACAGTTAAAAGTCTTAATCAAGGTATCAAGAGTGTTGATTTACTACCAGAGGTTCTATGAGAGAATTTGTTCCTAGTCTTTTCCAGTTTACGTGGCTATTGGCAGTCCTTGGCTTGTGGATACATCAATCAAGTCTCTTCCTTCCTTTCCACAAAATCTTTTCCTTTGTGAGTCTGTGGGTTCTCCCTCTGCCTCCCTCTTATAGGAACATTAGAGATGGACTTTAATGCCCGCATAGATAATCCAGAGTGATCCCATCTTCTCAAGATCTTAATCATATCTGCAACAAGTCTTTATTCCAAATAAGGCAAGATTTACACATTCTAGGTATTAGGACATGGACATATATTTGGGGCAAACTACAAAGAGATACAAATGGCAAATAAATGTGAAAAAATATTCAGGGTCATTAACATTAGATAAATGCAAATTATAATCACAATGTCATACTACTATGTATTAATATTTCTCAGATTAACTAAAATAAAACATAGTGACAACACCAAATATTGGCATGGATCTGGAGAAACTGTATGTCATAAATTGTTGGTGGGGATGTAAATGATGCATATACCTTGAAAAACAGTTTAGCAGTTTTTTTAAAAAAATAAATACAGATAATTAACATGCAACTACCACAACCCCAATTATACTCTTAGTCATCTGTCTCAGAAAAATAAAGTCATATGTTCATGCAAAAATCTTTTCAAGAATACTTACAGGATTTTTATTCACAATTTCCCCAAACTAAAAACAACCCAGATGTCCTTTTCTTAGTAAATGGTCAAACTATGTACATTAATATCACAAAATAGTATTCAACAATAAAAAATAAACAATCTATTAATACACGCAACATCTGGATGAATTGTCTGGATGGATTTCCAGAAATATACTAAGTGAAAAAAGGCAATCCAAAGGGATTACTTTATTATTTCATTTATATAAAATTATTGAAATGATAAAATTATAGAAATGTAGAATAGACTAGTAGTTGTCAGGAGTTAAAAAGTGGGCTGAGGTGGAAAGGAAGCAGTTCTATCTACACAACTATCTGTAGAAGGGCGATATTAGGAATCCTTGTGGTAATGAAAATGTTCTGGATCTTGACTGTCAATGTCAATATCCTGGTTCTGATATTTTGCTGTAATTTGCCAGCATGTTACCACTGGGGGATACCAGATAAAATAATACATATGGAGATCTCTCTGTACTATTTTTTACAACTGCAAGTGAATCTACAATTGTTTCAAAACTTTGTAAAAAATTAACAAAATTTATTTAAAATAGTACTCAAAAACATCTGATATAATCATCCATAAATACATAGAAACATGCCATTTGTTCTTTCTATCTCCTAAACACATTTATTCAGATGTCACCAGCCATTGAAAATTACTCATTTGACAAAATTATACGTTCATAACACAGACTGCAAAATAATTACTAACTTCCTTTGATTCTGTTGTTTCCTACCAAAATCTATAACATAAAGAGTTGTGTCACTTTTTGTCATTGCTTTCCAAAACGCATAGTCAATTAATACTAAGACTTTCAATTATTTTATAGTGTACCACTGAAAATAATTTTAAAATCTCAGTTCAGCACTATTTTGATTTATAGGAGAAGTAACATAATTCTTACATTTTTCAGAAAAGCAGTTTTGATATTTCATTAATTCCGTAGCAAAAAGTATTATTTTGCTATCCATGACTATCTAAAAGACTATCCATGACTATCCATGACTATCCATGACTATCCAAAGACTATCCATGACTATCCATGACTATCTAAAAGACTGTCAAAAGCAAGATGATCTAATAATTTATCAAATAATGTGCCTACAAACTTAATACATTACTCTAAGAAATGAAAAATAATCTCAGAAAGATAAATCCTTATTCTATGCATCCTAACTATCCTTTGCAAGACTGGAATATGGTTAGTGACTAAACTAGAATAAACCAATAAACCAAAAGAATTCTAGATTAGGGTTCTGATGTTGGTATATTGCTCACTATGAATTTAGATGCTAAATATGTTATTTAACCTCTGTTTGATTCAATTTTATTATATGTGAAATGATTATAACAAGAGCCACTTCACATGAGGCTGTTAGGATGATGAAATAATATGACATATCGAGAGCATTTCCCATACAGAATATCACCAGGTAAAGCAGGTGTGTATATTAGTGTTACCTATCATTTAGTATTGGATATTGAATGATAAATATAATCATTAACCATTGTTAAAGATGTCTCCTATATTTATTTTCACAATACTCATGAAACTTTTATGCTTTCTTTCAAAAATTCTGTTCAGTATCAATTTGATTACCAGCTCCCAATCCTGCTTTACCCAAGGCCCTTCCAAGTTTCCCATTGCTTTCAGGGTAAGGAATCTAAAGAAGACTGAGGTAAATTTACTTGATAAGTTGAAGTAGAAAAAGCATAGTGAAAAGAAATCAGATTAAAACTCTCTACAGCAGTACCTCAGGAACAAGCTTGACATAAAGATTTGGGAGTAATCAAAGTGGTCTAAGACCTGACATGCTGCACATCAATAAGATCTCCAGAATGAAGGACTGAAGAAAAGAGGATGGGGAAGAAGGCATTGAAATGCCTACAGTTGAGAGAAAGAAGATTAGGAACTGAGGTAATTGAAACATCAAAGTAGAGCCTGAAACCTGATGCTATCCAAGTGAGTTTCATAATGATTTGATCAACTTTGCCAGCTACAGAAAGATTAAGGGGAGAGAGAGCTGATACAAGCTTACTTGAATTTAGCAAGAAAAATTTTATTTCAAAGCACAGTTGTGAGCATGAGACTCAGACTGATGAACACACATTATAAAGTTGAGAGTGTGGATTTTCACGTGATCTAGAATTATAATAAATGAAAGCTATTTGACTTGTTGTGTAATCAGGGATAATTTCCCTGAGTCTCAGGTTTATCACATTTAAAATGGTAATAATAATAATTATATCTGCCTTGCAGGATTGTTGTGGGAATAAGAAGGTGATAATGATTAACACAGTTAGTACATTGTCATCAAATAGAGATTTGTCACTGCAAAGATTGTCATTAAAGATGTAAAAAAAATTTCACTCACTTTGTCAGTCACTGAAAGGTTATAAATGGCAAGTTGGGAGACAGAAATGTTTCAACAAATATAGAAAAAATTAACAGAAGAAGTGACACAGGAAGATATACTGTTAAACTAAGTTTAGCAGCAAGTCTGGTGTGGGTTTCTGGTGGATATTACAGAGGCCATCCATTTTTCATAGGAAAGTCAGGAAGCTAAGTGTGGCCAAGATTACTCTGGAGAATTTCATAATTAAAGTTCTAATAAAGCATTATGCTTCTTCTGGAGAAAGTAGATGCATGGATTTTTTACTTTTGTGATTTAAAAAACAAAACAAACAAACAAAACTTGGAGCCAGGACACTATTTTTTTTTCCCCTAAGAATTTTAAGATCTAGGAAAGTAAGAAGATAAAAGAACATTGGGTACCAGCGTCCTGTGGATGATTAGTAGAGATGACAATTTGAACAGATTGGACATTAGAGGGAAACGAAGAAGTGTGTAAACCATGAAAGGGACATGCTTATTAAGAATGTATTCTGTATTAAACACTTTGCTAGTTTTAAGAATATATCATTTAATCCTCAATAAAAATTCAAAATTGGAGAATTATTACTTCCGTTTATTGTGAATGTAATTAGAAGGGGTGAAGAAACATCCAAAGTGAAGACTAAATAACAGAGCCAACATTTATGCAGTTTGCTCAGATTCTACATTTCTACTCATCCTTAATCAAGTGCCAGAACTATGTAGAAAATAGGAAATGTGAAAAAAATAGAAATGTATTTTTTCTGGAGCATGGCAACATTAAAAGCAACCACAGAAAGGCCAGAGGTATAAAGATACATTTTTATTACTGAAAGTCAGAAATTATTCAGATATTTTGCCTTTGTACAATGATCTTTAAAATTGCTTAATAGTTTTCCAAACTCATTCCAGAAACTCTAGCATCAACAACCTATATTACATTTTAGTTTGGTTACTATTTCAAACTGAATAAAATTTAGTCCTTAAATAATTTATTTAGATTTTCAAAAGACATTATTTGAAAACAAATAAAATCATATAACTGATTTATTGAGTAAAAGTATTGTCCTCCAAGATCTTATCGAAAATTTTACACGGTCAAGCCTCCAATAACAACAGCTTTTCACAGAACAGAAAGACACTCAAGTTACTCTCATTTTCTTTAAGTTCAAGCTCATATTTATTGCTAAATTAGCTTTTATTTTTTAAATTATATAATTTTATTTTGTAATATTATTCTTTCATTTCCTTAGAACTATAGAATTATTTGACGGGGTATTGCAATGTGATTCAGTTATTTCTAAAATAGTTTATAATCTTGAATGTTCCAAACAGGCCCTCCCAAATTATACTGTCTTCTACCAGGAAACATTAAAGGGCTTTACATCAGTAGCAGCTTTCAGCCCCTGTCCTCTCAGTGAAGAACTCTGTTCACAGAAGTTGCCGTTCTTGGTATTATGTAATTTTGCCATCCTATCCACAACTGTATCAGTGAAAAACCGTTGACCCAAAGATTACCATCAATGGATTTATGTGGAAGCAGAGACAGGAAGTAGGTAAGTTGCCAAATTGCCTGAGCACTAGTGAGATGTGTGTTTGATAGCTCAAAAATATTTCAATATTTGAGACTGATCTATAGCTTCTGACTACATTCAAAATAGTATGTAGTGACTCTCACTGGCCAATCTAACTGTATGAAAAAAGTACTACTGTCTTCATAAGCAAGCTTATTTGTACCAGAGAAACCATACCCATGTTTATATTGGAGTATCAGGGAAAGCCTGGTTTTTGCTGAAGCCTTAAAACATTGCTGGGGTCATAATTCAGCATGGTAGATGACAGTTTTTAAGATATCTGCTTGTCTTTTCAATAAATAGGAAATACTGGTTTAAAAGGAAAGAAAAAACTTCTATATTTTTGCTGCTGAATTTCTTCAATATTGATTCAGGCTGAAAACCAAGGTGATTTCTTTTGTGGTATCAAAGGACAGTTTACTTGTGAAAATTATAGGAGAGTCATAATATCTTAGACATTCAAAATAGCCAGTGCCAACTGTTACGAGTTGAATTGCATCCATCCTCTATCCCACAAAGGTGTATTGGAGCCCTAACACCTGGTATTTCAGTATGTCGCCTTACTTGGATATAGGTTTTTACAGAGGTAATCAACTTAAAATGAGGCAATTAGAGTAATCTCTAATTCAGTATGAGAATATGACTCATAAAAAAGGGGAATTTTGGACACAAAATGCTGACAGAGGGATGATAATGCAAAAACACAGAAAGAATGCCATCTACAAGCAAGGATCACCAGAAGCTACCAGAAGCTGGGAGAAAGCCACGGAACAGATCCTCCATCACAGCCCTCAGAAGAAACTGGTCCTGTTGACACCTTGATTTTCTTCTTCCTGCCTTTGGAACTGTGAGACAATATGTTTCTGTTGTCTTAATCCACCCAGTTTGGGGTACTTTGTTATGGCAGCCCTAGGAAACTAATACACCAGGTCACTGTTTTAAGCCTGGGCATCTGTTGGCAGAAACAATTGTGTTCAGCTTCTTACCCGCTACATGGCCATATAAGAGTCACTTGGGCCTGCAAAATTTTCTTCCTGGGGCAAAATAGCCCTCATAGCGTTTGCTGGGCTTGTCAGCTCTAAGGGGATATCTTTCCTTGATGTAGCCTTAATGTATCTACCTTTGTTCTGTTTAAGCACATGCATCAGTGGCCCTCAGGCATACCTTCAGGTTTCTGCATTTCAAACCCCATTGGGGAGGTAAAGGTACTATAGCAGAGGTGGAATGTGTCCAGCTACATCACCTTTTGGTTGTGGAGTAGATCTGCTTGCCATGGGGGACCACCAAATTGCAAGGAGCTAGATCTTGTGCATTCTTTCTCTCCTCTTACTGTAAGTAAATGCTGTACCAGTTAAGTGTGGTGTGCATGTTGTCTGTTCTCAGTGATCTTGACTCATGTACTGGTCTCTTCCTTGGGTGTCGTATATCTGCCTTTTAACCTTGGCTGCGCAGGCTGGCCACACAGCAAATGATGAAACAGTATTCAAAACCTTGGAAACACTGTACAGGTCGCCTTAACGGAGAGAGCAGTAGAGTAAAAACTGGGCTAAAATACTGCCAAAATCAATTTACAAATTCAGTGCTATTCCTATCAAACTACCAAAGACATTTTTCACATAATTAGAAAAAACTATTTTAAAATTCATATGGAACCAAAAAAGAGCCTGAATAACCAAATCAATCTTAAAATTCAAACTATCCTGCAAAGTTTCAGTAACCACAACAGCATGACACTAGTACAGAAACAGACACATAGACCAATAGAACACAGTCACAAATATATTCACAATAGCAAAAACATAGAATCACCCTAAATGCCCATCAATGGTGGACTAGATAAAGAAAATGTGGTACATATACACTATGGAATAATACACAGCCATAAAAAAGAATGAGGTTATGTCTTTTGCAGCAACATGGATGCAGCTGGAGGCCATCACACCTAAGCAAACTAATGCAGTAATGGAAAAAAAAAATACCACAACTTTTCACTTGTAAGTGGGAGCTAAACACAGAGTACACATGGGCACAAAGAACGGAATAGTAGACACTGGAGCCTACTTGAGAGTAGACGGTAGGAGGAGGGTGAGGACTGAAAAACTATCAGGTACCATGCTTATGACAAAATAATCTGTACACAAAACACCATGACGTAAAATGTACCCACATAACACATAACAAACCCATGCATGTACCTCTGAGCCCCAAATAAAAGATTTTTTAAAAAGAAATACTGGGATAAGAAAGGACGCCTGTCAGTTTCTGTAAATTATCAAAAATGTTGTCATGTGAGTAGGACTTCTGCCTGGCTGCCTGGTAGTTTCGCCACATCGTCTTCCTTATTCCTTGTATAGTCTTTCAATAAAAATCTAATTCTTATTTTATATTTAAACCAACATTAATGGCATATTTGATATTTATTTTACTTATCAATATGGCAATTCATTAGCAAATATTCAAATCTCCTCCCTTGATGGAACAAGGGTGGAGAGTTAGCTTGGGAAAACCATTGTGGGGAAGCAGTTTTCTCACAGAGCTGTGGAAAACGCTGAGATCAAAAGGGAAACTAGAGCAAAAAGGAAACTAGATCCATGCCAGAGGGGAATGAAAAGGCTTTCCATACCAATGACCCAAAAAGAGATAGGAAGAGCCGAATACGGAAAAATAGGTCAGGGATCACAGGAACTAATCAGGCAGCACAAAGTCTAGAGCAATGACTCTCAAATGTGGTCTCACTTTTGTACAACAAACTGGAGAGCCTTCAAAAACAGCCAGTGCTTAGGCTCCACCTAAAACTAATTAAATTAGAACACCTACAGATGGGGCTTCAACATCATATTTTTAAAAATTTCCCAAGGTGATTCTAAAGTGCAGCCAGGGTGGAAAATCACTGAACTAGAGCAAGAACAGAATTTTCATGGGCAATTATCTGGAACAGGTGGTATTACTACATGCTCTGTCTTCTTGCTGACGTGCCAGCAGTTACAATCTGAGACAACTGGACTAATTTAAGAGTGCTAGGCAAAGAGCTGACTTCATCTTTAATACTCATGTTAATGAAACTAGAGTTTTTACTGTCTTAATCTATTCCTATTATTTATGTATAGAAAATTACTTAATGAATCAATAAAGAACATAATTTTACATATAACCCTGAATTTAATTGATTTTAATTCTTACCATTAATTTCATTGTCTTCTCATATTTTACTATTCTTGTTTTTTTTTTTTTTTCTTTTTTTGAGAGAGAGTCTCGCTCTGTCGCCCAGGCTGGAGTGGAGTGCAGCGGTGCGATCTCCGCTCATTGCAACCTCTGCCTCCCAGGTTCAAGCAATTCTCCTGCCTCAGCCTCCCAAGTAGCTGGGATTACAGGCACACACCACCATGGCCAGCTAATTTTTTGTATTTTAGCAGCGATGGGGTTTCAACCATGTTGCCCAGGCTGGTCACGAACTTCTGAGCTCAGGCAATCCACCCACCTCGGCCTTCTAAAGTGCTGGGATTACAGGCATGAGCCACCACACCTGGCCTACTATTCTTTTGAAATTGACAAATACTTAAATATAAGTAAAACAACAGAAAAAATACAGTAGAGTCACAAGTAGCTACAATGATTTTAAGAGTTAACAGTACTAATCCTGGTAAAAATTCCTGTGTACCATGTCTCAACATCTTTCCTTAAGATAAATTCACCAGCCTAAATTTCGTGTTTATCATTCCCATATATTTTTAATTTGCCAACTCCAGTTAACAGTTTTAAAATTTAATTGTTTTTAATGTCACAGGATCCTTAGGGTGTCCCTTTTCAAGCCAGAAATCTCTGTGGCCAGTGGTGCCTTTGCCCAAGTTTTGCTCAGGCCCACTGGGCTCTTTCTACCCACTTGGCCAGGAGGGCTTCACTCGGCCTGTGTAACCAGCCCAGATCCTATGCCTACCATTCTGTGAAGGAGCAAGCATGGAGTCCGGCCACTGTGCACAGCCAGGTACAATGGCTGCTGCAGTGGGGTGGGCAGCCCCAGGTGCCTGCAAAGGTCCTGGTTCCATGCAAGGCTGCACCTGTGTCAGATGCATCACAAGTGGCTTCTGCGGCAGGCACCCACATCTGAATGAGGGGAACACTGTGTTGGCTGGAAGCTTGGAGACACCAGGAACTACAAAGCCCCAAAGAGGGTGTCACAGCCCTGGCTCAGGGAGCCCCTAAGTCTGGGATCCTCTAAGGGTTTCAGCTTTTCTTCTCCTCAACTGCAATGTGGTGAGTGGGGTGGGAGTTGGCATGTTTCATGTTTCATGTTTGTGTTATAGCTCTTTCAGTCCTGCCATCCAGTGGGTCCCAAGTTGTCCTGCATCCAGGAAGAATGAGGCATGCAGACAATTGGAGGGTGAGCAAGGCAGAGAGGAGCTTTACTGAGCAACAGAGCAGCTCTCAGGAGACCCACACTGGGTAGCTCCTTTCCGTAAACAGGTCATCCCAAGTGTGTAAGTCTGGCTGAGTCTGGAGTTTTCATGGGCTCAGAAGGGGAAAAGTATATGCTAATTAGTCAATGGGCAGCCATGGGCAGGCCTGAAAAAAACACTATCTGATTGGCTGACAATCATCAATGAAGTTCTCATTCCCCTCCAGGGACTTCACCCAGAACTGGCAGCCCCAAACCCTAGGCTTCAGGATATTCCTGGCTTGAAGGGGTCTCGACCCATCCCTTCCCACACAGGAACCTGTCTGCCATTAACGCTGTCAATGGAGCCCAGGCCATTTGTGCGAGAAGGTGCCAGCAGGCCTGCAGGATGAGCTGCCCTAACCTCCGCTGGTCTCCCCACACACTGATTGGAACTCAAAGTCTAGAGCTGCACCTCCCCACTGCAGCAAGAGTCCTCACCACAGCCACTCCAGATGGACTGTCAATGCCATCATTTCATTCTATGATTATGTCATTCCCCTACTGATAAGTATTCATAGATAATTATTCCTTTTAACAATAATAATATGTAGGTTATTTCTAGTTGTTTTCATAAACAGTTTGATTGAGAAAAAACCCACAGATTACAAAATTTACCTTTCAAAAGTATACAATATAAAGGCTTTTGGTTTGCTTACAGAGTTATAGAGCAATCATTGCTATGCAACTGGAACATTTTCATAAATCTCTCCAAAATTGTATTACTATTAGAAATAATAATCCATTCTACCCACTTCTGAGTGCCTTGCAATACAAATCTACATTGTGTTTTTCTGATTTTGCCTGTTATTCACATTTCATTATACAAAGAATAATTCAAATATGGTCTTGGTGACTGGCTTCCTTCAGTTAACAGTGTTTTCAAGGTCCATCCATGTTGCAGTTTGGGTCAGTAATTTGTCTTTTTAATTGCCAAGTAATATTTCATTGTATAGATATACTACATTTTGTTTATCCATTCATCACTTCGTGGACATTTAGGCTATTATAATGCTGCTGTAAACATGTGTGTAAGTTTTTGAGTGACAAATGTTTTCATGTCTCTTGAGTGTATATGAAGGAAAGGAACTTCTGGATCATTTGGTAACTTTATGCATAACACATTATAGAAACTAAACATGTTTTGTAAAATAGCTTGATCCTTATAAACATCATGATCTATATATGATTGTTCCAAATTCTTAACAGGCTCCCTAACTTTTTTTAATTATCTATCTTTGTTATGTTAGCTTTCCAAGTGGTTAGGAAATGGCACCTCATTTTTGTGTCGGTTTTATTTCTCTAGTGATTAATTATGTGAGCAAGCTTTCAGGTGCTTATTGGCCATTTGTACACATCTTTGGAGAAATGTCTATTCAAATATTTTGCCGTTTTTAATGAATTATTTGTTATTTTGCTATTACATTACAATAGTAAGTATACTGGATACAAGTTACTTATCAGATATATGATTTTAAAATTTTATATTATTTAAGAGTTGTTTTCTCATTTTTATGATAGTGCTTTTGAGACAAAAAAGTTTTTAATTTTAACAAAGTCAAATTTATCTATATTTTGGTTGATTGTGATTTTGCTGTCCATCGTTTAAACGCAATTGACTAATTCATAGCCACAAAGATTTACTCCTGTGTTTTCCTCAAAGATTGCTAAAAATTTAGCTCATATTTAGGTCTGTGATCTGTTTTGAGTTCATTTTATATATTTTGGAGGCAGAGATCCATTTTTATTCTTTTACATGAATAGGTCTCTCAGTGTCTCAGTTTAAAAGTCTATTTTTTCCCTATGTAATTATTTAGGACATTTGTTAATAATCACTTTACCATAAATATTAAAGTTGAATTCTGAAATCTTGATTTTATTCTATTGGTTTATAAGTTTATGGTTATTCCAGCATCACATGTTTTACTACCATACTTTTATAGTAAGTTTTGAAACAGAGTTTTGAGTCCTACAATTTATTCTTTTTCGAGATTGGCGAGTGTGGTTTTTATAGAAATTTTAGCAAATCTGTAGATCATTTGTGAAATATTACCATCTTATTAATATTTAGCTTTCAGTTCATTAACATGATATATAGTTTAAATTATTTTATCTTTTTAATTTATTTCAGCCACATACAGTTTTCTATAGAAAAGTCTTGCACAACTTTTGATTATTTCCTAAGTATTTTATTCTGTTTGATAATAATTATAAATTGAGTTGTTTCTCTTTATTTCATTTCAACCTGTTAATTCCAGGTGCATAAACTGGTGATGTTTGTGTATGGATCTTATAACCTTCAATCACACTGAGATTTTTTATTCTTTCTAAAATATTTTAGAAAATGCCTTAATATGTTCTTTATACAAGACAATGACATCTTCCAAACAGAAAATTTCGCTTCTTCTTTTTCAGTCTGGATGTCCTTTATTTCCTGGTCTTGATTCAGTGCTCTGGCTAGAATCTCCAGTATAATGTTGAATAGAAGTGGTGAGGGGAAACACCTTCATCTTTTTCCTGATCTTAGGGGAAAACCATTTCACAATTAATTATGTGTTAACTGTGGGTTTTCATAAATGTACTTTGTTTGTCTAAGGAATTTGATGTCTATTTCTAATGTGCAAAAGATTTTTTAAATCATGAAATAATGTTAGAATTTGTCAAGTGCTTTTTCTGTGTATTGAAATTATGATTTCCCTCCTTTATTCTATTCATTAAATGTTGACTTAGTCAGCTTAGGCTGCCATAACAAATACCATAGACTGAATGGCATAAACAACACCAGTTAATTTTCTCAGAGTTCTGGGCACTAGAAAGTCCAAGAGCAAGGTGCTGGCACGGTGGATGTCTGGTGAGGGCTCTCTTTGGGGTTTTAGAAGGCCATTTTCTCACTGTGTTTCACATGGTCTTTCCTCAGTATAAATATACAAAAAGAGAGAGAGAGAGAGTGCTCTCTCTCCCTCTTCATATAAGACCACCAATTCTATTGAATTAGGACCCCACCTTTAGGACCTCATTTGACCTTATTTACCCTTTAAAAGCACCATCTCCAAAGACAATCACATTGAGGATTAAGGCTTCAACATATGAATTTTGAGGACACAATTCAGTTCATAGCATATGGTATATTGGATTGAGTTTTGAATGTTAAAACAACCTTGCCTTCTTAGAATACAGGTCATTTGAACTTCTTGCATAATTATCTTTAATATATTGCTGAATTTGGATTTCTGTAATTTTATCAGACATTTTTAGTCTGTATTTATAAGAGACATGTGTCTTTAGCTTTTTAATTTTTTCTTGTGGTGTCCTTATCTAATATCAGTGTCAAGTTATTATTGGCCTCACAAAATGACCAAGGAAATATTCCATCATATTGTATATTTTTGAGTTTGTGAAGGATCATTAATTTTTTTTTAATTATACAGAATTCAGCAGTAAAATTGTTGGGACCTGGACTGATTTTTCTGTGAGGAGATTTTAAATTACGAATTTATTCTCTGTATTTGTGATAAGTCTCCTCTGATATACTATTTCTTCTTGAATCATTCTTAGTAGTTTGCATCTTTCTAAGATTCTCTCCTTTTTATGTTTATTATCTAATTTGTTAACATATATTTATTCAGAGTAAACTTTTTTATTTTTAATATTTTAGGGTACACAATATCTATTTATGGGGTACATGATAAGTTTTGATACAGGTATGCAATGTGAAATAATCACATCATGGAGAATGGGGTATCCATCCCCTCAAGCATTTATCCCTTATGTTACAGACAATTAAATTACACTTTTTCAGTTATTTTAAAATGTACAATTAAGTTATTATTGACTATAGTTACCCTGTTGTGTTATCAAATAGTAAGTATTCTTTTTCTACCTATTTTTGTACCCATTAACCATCCCTTCCTCTCCCTATCCCAGATACCCCCTACCCTTCCCACCCTTTGATTACCATCCTTCTACTGTGTGTGTGTGTGTGTTGTATGTATGTGTGTTTCTGTGTGTGTGGCAGAGGCTCGCTCTGTGGCCCAGGCTGGGGTGCAGTTGTGCAATCTCTGCTTACTTGAGGTTGCCTGGACTGATTCGACTTTTAAGTGGCTCAAATAAGGGAGAACATCCAATGTCTGTCTTTCTGTGCCTGGCTTATTTCACTTAACAAAATGATCTCCAGTTCCAGTTCCATCCACCTCATTGCAAAAGATAGGATATCATTCCTTTTAGGACTGACTAATACTCCATTGTGAATAAGCACCACATTTTCTTCATTCTTTCATCTGTTAATGGACACTTAGATTGCTTTCAAACCTTAGCTATTGTGAACAGTGCTGCAACAAACATAGGAGTGTCGATATCTCTTCAATATACTGATTTCCTTTCTTTTGGGTATATGCCCAGCAGTGGGATTGCTGGATCATGTGATAGCTCAGTGTTTAGTTTCTGAGGAGCATCCAAATCGTTCTCCATAATGGTTGTACTAATTTACATTCCCCCCAAAACAGTGCAAGGATTCCCTTTTTTCCGTATCCTCACCAGCATTTGTTATAGCTTGTCTTCTGGATATGAGCCATTTTAACTGGGGTGAGATGATATCTCATTGTTGTTTTCTCTTGCATTTATCTGATAATTAATGATGTTGAGAACCTTTCTATATGTCTGTTTGCCATTTGTGTGTCTTCTTTTGAGAAATGTCTATTCAAATCTTTGCCTATCTTTTGATCAGATTATTAAATTTTTTTCCCATAGGGTTGTTTGAGCTTCTTATATAGTCTGATTATTTTCTCCCATTCTGTGTGTTGTCTCTTAATTTCGTTGATTGTTTCCTTTGCTGTACAGAAGCTTTTTAACTTGAGATAGTCTTTTTTGTCCATGTTTGCTTTGGTTGCCTGTGCTTGTCGGGTATTGCTCAAGACATTTTTGCCTCCAGAACAACTTCCTGGAGATTGGCCCCAATGTTTTCTTGCAGTAGTTTCACAGCTTAAGGTCTTAAAGATTTAATCCTTTTTTATTTGATTGTTATGTATGGCAAGAAATAGAGGTCTAGTTTCATTCTTCTGCGTATGGATATATAGTTTTTCAAGCACCATTTATTGAAGAGACTGTCTTTCCCCAGTGTATGTTATTGGCACTTTTGTTGCAAATGAGTTCATGGTAGATGTGTGGATTTTCTTCTATGTTCTCTATTATGTTCCATTGGCCAATATGTCTGTTTTTATGCCAGTAACATGCTGTTTTGGTTACTATAGCTCTGTAGTATATTTGAAATCAGATAATGTGATTCTTCCGGTTTTGTTCTTTTTACTCAGGACAGCTTTGACTATTCTGGATCTTTTGTAATTACATATAAATTTTAGAATTGTTTTTCTCTTTCTGTGAAGAATGTCATTGGTATTTTGACAGGAATTACACTGACTCTGTAGATTGCTTTGAGTAGAATGGGCATTTTAAAAATATTGATTCTTCCAATCTATGAACATGGAATATCTTTGTATTTTTTGGTGTCCTCTTGAATTTATTTTATCAGTATTTTATAGTTTTCACTAGAGCAATCTTTCACATCTTTGGTTAAATTAATTTCTTGGTATTTAATTTTATGTGTGGTTATCGTAAATGAGATTACTTTTTTCATTTATTTTTTCAGGTCATTCACTGTTGGCACATAGAAATGCTACTGATTTTTGTATGTTGACTTTATTGAATTTGTTTATAAGTTCTAATCTTTTTTTGTGTGGAGTCTTTAGGTTGTTCCAAATATAAGATCATACCATCCGCAAACAAGGATAATTTGACTTATTTTTTTCCAATTTGTTTTTTTTTTTTTTTTTAATTCGAGATCTGTAGTGGCAACCTCCCTTTCTTTCCTAATTTTAATAATTTGATTCTTTAACATTTTGTTGGTCATTCCTGTTAAAAATTTGCCTTTTTTGGCCGGGTGCAGTGGCTCACATCTGTAATTCCAGCACTTTGGGAGGCCAAGGCGGGCAGATCACCTGAGGTAAGGAGTTCGAGACCAGCCTGACCAACATGGAGAAAACCCATCTTTACTAAAAATACAAAATTAGTCGGGCGTGGTGGCACATGCCTGTAATCCCAGCTACTCAGGAGGCTGAGGCAGGAGAATCGTTTGAACCC
This sequence comes from Chlorocebus sabaeus, assembly GCF_047675955.1. NCBI lineage: Eukaryota > Metazoa > Chordata > Mammalia > Primates > Cercopithecidae > Chlorocebus > Chlorocebus sabaeus. Next base: position 60,259,294 of record NC_132915.1, read on the forward strand.
GTGAGGCGGAGCTTGAGGTGAGCCAAGATTGTGCCATTGCACTCCAGCTCAGGCATCAAGAGCAAACTTCCATTTCAAAAAAAAAAAATTACCTTTTTTTAATGAAATGTTTTGTGTTTTAAATTTTTCTTTATTTTCTTTGTTATTTATTTTTGCTTTAAACTTTATTGTTTCCTACATTCAGTTTGCTTTGGGTTTATTTTTTTCTTCTCTTTGTCTACTTAAGGTAGAAATTTGGGTAATTGATTTGATTTTTCTTTTCATTGAAGTATAGGTATTTTTAGCCATAATATTTTCCTCTAAGTACTGCTTATTCTACATGTCATATATTTTATGTGCTCTTTGGTTTTGTTTCTTTGTTTAATTTATTTTAAACTATTTTCTAATTGATCTTATGATTTCTCCCTTGACCTACTGATTATTTAGATGTCTGTTGTCTTATTTGACATATATTAAATATCTTGAATTTCCTTATGCTATTGATTTTAATTAATTTCATTCTGTTGGCAAAACAAATTTTTAATATTTAAATTCCTTTACATTTATTGGGGCTTCATTTTATAATGTAATATATTATCTATCATAGGGAATGTTTTCTGTGTCTTTGCTGGAGTGTTCTTTAGAAATGTGTTTCATGTAGTTGTTTTACCATGTTGTACAAGTCTTCTGTTTATCTATTGATATTCTGCCTATTGTTTCACCCATTATTGAAAGTGACGTCAGTTGTAGGTTCTAAAATTTCTCCTTTTTCTTTTTAGTGGTAACTTGATGGTTGGACAAAAATGTCTTTAAATAATCTGAACCAATAATTATTTAATCCTTTGCTAAGGGACCCTCTAGGTTTGTGTGATGTATGTGTGTATCGATATATTTTAATACAATTTTATCTTAGCCTTCACTTCCTGCTTGTACAGGGCCTCAAATTCAGCAAAATTGAAATACTGAGGCATTTTTACATCTTTTATATCACCAGGAATATGTAAGATATTTATAAAAATCTCTATGTGCATCTCATTCTTCAGGTTTTCTTTTAACTTTGGACCATCCTCCCATTGTTTAATGTGATTTTGTCATGCTATATTTTAAATTTTGGTTATTCAAAAATATATTTTCCTTTATGGTTTCTAGTTTTGGTATCTTGCTTTAAAATCCTAAGTTATGCCAATGTTGAATGTACATATCTTCTAGAATGCTAAGGTTGTTTATTTTTCTTAACATTTTATATGCCTATGATTTAACTTAGTGTCAGTCGTGAGACATAATTTATAATTTTCTACCAGGTGATATTTCTTACATTGAATAATATTTAATCCTTGTTTTATTTTATTAACTGAAATATACAACTTTTAATCAGTCAAATTACTGTATTATTAATGTGTAGTTAATGACCTTATATTTAAGTCAATTATGTCTATTTGATCTCTACCATCACATTATTGTAATAACTAATTTATTTCAATATCTAATAGGGCCAGTCTTTCAACATTAATTAACTTTATTATTTTTCTTTATTATTTTCCTAAGCTAGTCTCACACATTTATATTTTTAATAGTCTTGAAATTGTTTTTTAAATTTAATCTGCACATACCGTATTAAAACTGATTTAACATCAGTTTGATTGGGCTGAGCCTGGTGGCTCACGCTTGTAATTTAACCATTTTGGGAGGCCAAGGTGAGCAGATCACATACTAAAAGAACTGCAACAACAAATTTAACCAACATGGTGGCAAGTGCCTTTAATCCCAGCTACTCCTGTGTCCGAGACATGATAATCACTTGAACCGAGGAGGCAGAGTTTGCAATGAGAGGAGGTAGTGCCACTACACTCCAGCCTGGGTAACAGAGCGAGACCATGTCTAAAAATTAATAAATAAATAAATAATTAAAAACCGTCTAATTGATAATTTACAGTGATTTTAAAGATTAACTTGAGTTAATATCCTTTTCCAAATATAATTTGTTTACATTTATAAATTTTACATACTGCTTCTTAACTTTGAGTAAAGTTTTGAAGTTATTTTATTATAGAGACTGAATATTTATTAATTGATTTATTTTAGGTACTGTATTTTTATTGTTGCAATTTATTTTATATTATTTTATTTTTATTTATTTATTTATTTATTTATTTATTTATTTATTTTGAGAAGGAGTCTCGCTCTGTCCCCCAGGCTGGAGTGCAGTAGGACCATCTCAGCTCACTGCAAGCTCCACCTCCTGGGTACACACCATTCTCCTGCCTCAACCTCCCAAGTAGCTGGTACTATAGGCACCTGCCACCACGCCTGGCTATTTTTTTTTGTATTTTTAGTAGAGACGGGGTTTTGCCATGTTAGCCAGGATGATCTCGATCTCCTGACCTCGTGATCCACCCACCTCAGCCTCCCAAAGTGCTGGGATTACAGGCATGAGCCACCACGCCTGGCCTATTGTTGCAATTTAAAATTTGAATATTTTTAAAAAATTTATATTTCAAGTATTATATAGTCATTTGGATGAGACAATTCTACAAGGAGCAACTACAAAAGCTGATTTTGTGTAAAGAATTATCTAGAGATATCAGAGAGTAGAAGCAATCTGTACTACCCAAGCACAAAATGTATACAGAGAAATGATATCAGAGAGCTCAGCTAAGGGTCTACAGCTACTTGGGGAATTTAGAAATTTGAGATATAGAAAAAGAGGTTGAGTATTCAGATTTTGCCTGGAAGAAACCTACTGGGGGGGTGGGGACCAGAAAAGACACCAGCCTAAATTGTCTCATAAGTTTGAAGAAGTAAATTTGGTGCCTTGAGTGGTAGAAAAGGGAGGACAGAGAACTGGGCCTCATACACATTGCCAGTTTTTTCTTCAAGCCTCTGTTCTGGATCTTAAAAGTACATGGGACACAAAGCCAAGAAGGAAAGTCACTGAAGGGCAGAGTGTTTTCTGCAGTCTTACTGCACGGAGGAAACAAAAATGAGAGTTCAGGATCGGGGGGAACATGGTGAATACACAGGTACTAATCTGGAAAACATGGAAGACTAAACCAGAGGAGCAGGAATGAGCAGAGGTGGACAAAGTCTAACCAAACTACAACCAAGCCTTAACTCAGCACAGTCCTCACTTAATTAAAGAGATCAACCCTCAGACCATCATCCAAGTAGACTGAACTGAATAGATTCTACACACAGATCCACACACACATTCACACACACATATAAATTCACAGATGTATTTAATATATATAATATATTTAAACAATCAAATGTCTATATATAATACATTTAATTCATGACAAGTCTATGCTTCTATATAGAGGAGAAAAAGTAATATTTTTCATATGGTTATGCATATTCTAAAAATAATTATTAGCCCCACCATGTACCATACAAATAAAATCCATATTGACTTTAGAAATAAATATGGAGGTAAACTAATTCAGCTTTTAGAAAAAAGAAAGAAAGTATTTTAATATCCTTAGAGTAGGAAAGTATTGTGTAAGTGAAGTGCAAAATTTGCTAAACAAAGAATAAAAGACAAATCAGATTGTATTAAAATAAGGACTACTGTTTCTCAAATGAATACTGCTAATAGAGTGAGACAACAAGCCACACAGTGAGAAGTAATTGTGAAATATATCTTGCAAAACACTTACGTTCATAATGTCTAAACTTCCTACAAATCAACAAGAAAAACCCCAAGGCTTCAACAGAGGGGAAAAAGGCTAGGTACTAGAATAGACAGAGTTCATTTAAGTGAGTATCTAAGTAGTTAATAGACAAGAGAAAATAATCAAACACATTATTCACAAGGAAAGTAAAAATTAAAGTCACGCCGAGAGACTGCTATGGTTTGAATATTTGTCTCCTCCAAACCTCCTGATAAAATGTTACCCCCAGTGTTGGAGGAGGGACCTAATCAGAGATATTTGGGCCACGGGGGCAGAACTCTCATGAATAGACTAATGCTCTTCCTTGGGTGTGAGTCAGTTCTTGTTCTATTAGTTCCCAGGAGAGCTAGTTGTTAAAAGATCCTGGTACCACACATGCTCCATCTTGCTTCCTCTCTTACCATGTATCTCTAAACACTCTGGCTCCCTTTCACATTCCATCATGAATGGAAGTAGCCTGAGGCCCCCAACAAATGCAAGTGCAATCCTGTGACTTGAACTTTTCCTGCCATCAGAATTGTGAACGAATTAAACCTTTATATATATATAAAAAAATGACCCACCCTCAGATATTTCTTTATAACAACATAGAAGAAACTAAGATAGATACCAATATACATCCAACAGAATGGCTAATATAAAAAAGTAGAAAGTGGCCGGGCGCGGTGGCTCAAGCCTGTAATCCCAGCACTTTGGGAGGCCGAGATGGGCGGATCACAAGGTTAGGAGATCGAGACCATCCTGGCTAACCCGGTGAAACCCCGTCTCTACTAAAAAGTACAAAAAACTAGCCGGGCGAGGTGGTGGGCGCCTGTAGTCCCAGCTACTCTGGAGGCTGAGGCAGGAGAATAGCGTAAACCCGGGAGGCGGAGCTTGCAGTGACTGAGATCCGGCCACTGCACTCCAGCCTGGGCAACAGAGCGAGACTCCGTCTCAAAAAAAAGTAGAAAATGGCTAATGCTATCTATGACATTGAAGATGTTTGAGCTACAATGTGCTTTACATACAACCACTTTGGAAAATTGTTTGACATATTCCTAAAATCAAATATACCTCATGACCTAAACATTGCACTATAAGTAAATACATTATCTATAGACATGGGTATATATGTTATATATGATTTTCCTTCCTTCAAACAAAAATGAGTATCCATTGGTAGTAGGACTAAATACTAATACCTAAAAACTTTTAAAAAATTCAAAGACAGTAGCATGGATATAGAAGATGTGGTATATTTGTTCGATAAAACACTTTCATGACCATACTTAATATAGTGTATATTTTAAAACTGCCAGAAAGGAAAACTTCGAATGTCTCAACACAAATCATGATTGACAAGTGAGGTGACAGATATGTTATTTAGCTTAATTTAATCATTCTACATTGTATACATACATTAAAACATCACATTTTACCTCATGAACATAAATGAATTATGATTTTTCAATTAAAATAATATTAATGAAATTTTTTAAAAATAAAATTTCAAAAAAGATACAACTCAGAAATTAAAGTAAATTAACTACAAATTTACAGAGTAATATGGATGAATCTCACAAACATATGGCTGAGCAAAAAGAGCCAGACACTGAACAATGCATTCTGCATAAATATTAGAGTTTGACATGTTTCAAGAGTCACACTAGCAATTATGTCTTCATCGAGGTGCTGGAAATAGGATTGTGACTACTCTACGAGAATTAATTGAGTTTAACACTTTTGATTTGTTAACTTTAGGTATGTAGACAATATTTATCTATATATACATATAGCTTTCTTTGGAAAATATTTTGCTCACTCTGTCTTGCTCATTTGATTTCTCTCCTTTAAGTGCCTTCTTGCACAGTCCTTTAAAATAGAAACTCTCTAAAGGCATGATACTTGTGTTTTTTCCTGCTCTTCAGTAGAGAAACTGGAACTATGAATGCCTACTAGGATGCTAATTTGCGGAAGAAGCATGACGTGATGAGGTCCTAAACCAAGAATAGTAGCAGGGGATTGTAAAAAGAAAAAACAAACAAATGAACAAAAAACACAACTATAAGAAAGGAGGCATTTCTAATATAACATAATGGAAGAAGTAAGGGATAAAGGAGAAAACTAAATCAAAGCTAAATGCCTTCATCCTAAGGGTCCAAGCAAATTTTATTGCACAAAAAAATGAACTCATACATAGGCAAATGCCCATAAATTTCCACCTATCTATTTAGTAGCTCCGTGTAATAGTCAATGTGAAATAAGTCCTCATGAGGTCACTCAAGATTCCTGTGCACATTTTGTAGAATGTGCCTGCTTGTTAAATGTTTACTGAGAAGAAGCCTCATAAAATCAGGAACAACTGAATTAGGGGTCCATTGAAAAGTTTTTAATGAGAATATATGTGATCCAAATGCCAAAATAGGATTGGGGTCCATTAGAAGGTTAATATGCTATTTATAAAACATAAGAGGTTGCAGAAATTATATATTTAGATATTGGCTATCATAAAGCAAAGAGAACATACTACAAAAGTGGCTTTCTCTCCAATGGCCTGCATCATATCATGTACTTATAGCATTCTAAAAGAAAGAATAGGATTAAAGCTATCAGACAGAGGAAGATTACATTAGAGACACATCCCAATGATCTTTTATTGCTAAACCCTGCTCTGTTGCTGATTTGAATTTTAGCAAGGTATGCTTTGTAGTCTCAGTGATGCACTTGGTTTGAAGCAGATGACATTAGCTAGATCGCTTAAAGCTGCACTGGAACCTCAGAACAGCATTATTTCAGGAGACATCTTTCTTTATATACAAATACACAAAGGTTCTTTAGATGACTTCACCTATCTTTGCATTTTGCTTTGTGTTTTGTTAAAGAAGCCATGTGTAATCATCACCAGAACAGCTTTGGAGGTATCACATATTGCAGATAATGAAGCAATTATAAAATTCATTTAGTGCTTCCAAAAAGGGTAAACAACAATATATTTACAACATACCAGATGGTAAATGAATATCATGTTTATTTTATATTTTTATGCTAAAATCTTATGTGCAATATACATTCCACTCATCAAGGTGTTTTAGAAAAAACACAGTGTGCTTGCTTATAAAACTCCTGCAATTTCTGAAACAGTATGCAGTAAAAACTTTTCAGAATCAGTTATAACCAAAGCAAATTTGTATCAGTTGCCTTATTTTGTAACATTGTATTCAATATGTATTTTAGCAAAGCCTACTTTCATACCTATTATCTTATTTAACCTCAAATTATAGGTATCCTTTAATATTGAGAATCAGGAATAAGTACACTTGTAAGGTCAGTTTGTGCTCAATAATGGCCTTAGTTCTGATTCCACCAAACACTTTTCAGGAAGTCCCTTAAGTAGCCCTCTTAAACTAAGTAATCTCTTTTTTAAAATTACGAAAGAATGGCCTTTTCAACAGATGGTATTGAGACAATTGAATATCCACATGCAATAGAAGGATGTTGGAACCCGGATCCACACAATATTAAAAAAAATAAATAAATAAAATTAACAAAAAATACTCCAAATGGATCACAGAGCTAAATGGATCTAAAGTTGTAAAACTCTATTAAGAAAGTGAAAAGATAATTCACAGAATTGAACACAATATTATCAAAATAAAATATCTAATAACATACATATATTCAGGATATATAAAGACATCATACAAATTAACAATAAAAAGACAAATAACCCAATTTACATATGATAAAACAAGATTTGAGTTGACATTTCCCCAAACACACACAGAAGTCACATGAAAAAGGGCTCAACATCATTAATCATTGGTTGAACATAAGTCAAACTGCATTGAGGTACTGCTTTACACTCACTAGGATGCCTGTACAAAATGATAAATAATATAAAAAGTCTGATGACAATGTGGGTAAATTCAAACCTTATATATTGTAAAGTGGTGCAGCCACTTTGGAAAAAGTTTGGTAGTTTCTCAAAATGTTAAACATAGAGATACTTATCATTCAGCAATTCTACTCCTAGTGTATTTCCAGAGTATTGAAAACGTGTGTCCACATATAAACTTGTACATGACTATTTATAGTGGCATTATTCAGAAAAGCTAAAAATGAAAAAAAAACCATATATCACCATCAAATGATGAATGGAAAAACAAAATATGATATAGCTCTCTAAATACTCTTTCCCACTTAAAAATAATAGTGCTGCTTGAAAATGTTATTTGGAAATATAAAGAAAAGGGGTACTGATATATGCTACAGTATGGATGAACTTTGAAAAGATTATGCTACATGAAAGAAGTCAGTCATAACACATCATTAATTTATATTAAATACTCACAATAGGCAAATTCATGGAGACAGAAAGTAGATTACTGGTTGCCAGGGAGTAGGGGAATGAAGAAGCACAAAGTGTGCCTGTTAATGAATATCGAATTTCTTTTGTAGGTGATGAAAATATTCTTAAATTAGATAGTTAAGATAGTTGCGAAACTGTTACTACACTAAAAGGCACTAAAGTGTACACTTTAAAAATAATGAATATTATATGATGTGAATTCTATCTCAATAAATCTATTGTTAAGAAAATAATAATGAGGAATCTACATATTCATATTGAATGAGTAGAGTAGGATATATTAAGTGAAGAAAGCAAGTTACATAAAAATGTACAGCAGGTCCTTGAATAATGTCGGTTTGCTTAATGTTGTTTCGTTATAAGGTTATTATAAGGTTGATAAGGAAAAAAATCTATTCTTGGCAGGAGTCACAGTTTCTATGGAGTTTGCATGTTCTCCCCATGTCTGCCTGCGTTTTATCCAGGTAGTCCATTTTCTACCCATGTCCTAAAGCTGTGCATGTCAGGTGAATTGGTTTGTCTACATTGTTCCAGTGTGAGTGTGGGTGTGTGTGAGGGTGCTCAGCAATGGGATGCCATCCTGTCCAGGGTGGGTTCTGCCTTGTGTCCTGACCTTCTGGAGTAGGCTTCAGCCACCTACAACCTTGAACTTGAATAAGTAAGGAAATAATTGTCTTAGTAGTTTTTATTATTCTTTCTTAAATGTATATATAGCTTACGTTTATTTCCATATTTAATATTAGATATATGTGGGATTTTTATTTAAAAGTTTGATGATGTTTTTGTGACGAGAAATATGCCATAGGAACTTAACTCTTTCTAATATCAATTAGCCTATGGTAAAATTGGTTTTGTTAAATGTTGTTTTGCTTAAAGTCAGTTTTCAAGAACCTTTTGATGATGTAAAGTGAGGATTTATTGCATATAACATCAGCTGTCTATCTGGGAAAAAAAGGAAAGAATGTGAATAAATACACATATTTTCCTATTTATTAATAAAAGATGAAACCAAAAAATTAATATAAAAATCACTGTTACCTGTAGGAGGAAGAAAGAACGAGGATTGGGAAACATATAGAAACGAACCCCCTCCGCTGGGCATGGTGGCTCACGCCTGTAATCCCATCACTCTGGGAGGTTGAGGCGAGTGGATCATCTGAGGTCAGCCTGGCCAACATGGGGAAACCCCTTCTCTACTAAAAATACAAAAATTAGCCGGGCGTGAAGGCGGGCACCTGTAATCCCAGCTACTCAGGAGGCTCAGGCAAGAGAATCGCTTGAACCTGGGAGGCGGAGGTTGCAGGGAGCCGAGATCGCGCCACTGCACTCCAGCCTGGGCGAGAGAGGCTCCGACTAAAAACAAAAAAAGAAAAAGAAAAGAAAAAAAGAAAAAGGAAACCCTCTCTTTTGTAGGTTTTACTCCAGTTACTTATATATATTTTATATAAATATACAAAATAATTAAGAACTAGTCCCTAAGTATTGATAATCAACAATAAATTTAAATAAGTAAACTAATGTCATAAATTATTGGTAAAACAACACAAAGAGAAATTATGCTGAGTCAATTTAAGAGTTTACGATATGGTAATTTGGTCATGCATCCTTACTTGGATATGTCCTTAGGATAAAAAGAATTAAAGGAAAAAATCTTGAACTCATTGTGCTCACTGTTTTGTTGGTAGTGTTGATATTCCTAACCTGATGCTGCTCCATGTGTATTGAGAGATAAAGCAAATGAGTTATTATACTAGTGTAATCGAGAACTAGGATTTTTTTGGTGTGGGAACTACAGATATAAATTTCTGAGGTTAAATAAAGTCTCCGTAGTCCTCAGTGAAAGTACTAATATGAATAAGTTATGGTGCATTTTATCTTAAAATTCTGCCTCTGTTCACTAATTAGGAACCCTAATTAAGGTGATCTGTCAACTGTGTTAATTAGCAACACTCCCTGTGGTAAACAGGATCCCTGATAGGTAAATAACACTTGATCCAAGAATTCTATGTATGAATCATAAATATCTTATGTAAAGCCCTAATATTGGGCTTCCCTGGATGTGGTGACTTTGCCCTTGATGAGTTAGACCCTGGAAGCTATGTCTATGGAGTTAAGATATTTTAAAATCCTTTGAGACATGTAGCTTCTAAGATAGATCAGGTCCCTCACTTGCCTGAAGTAAGCCTTATTCCCTTGACCTGAGCTTCCTGGGGAGGGGTGGAGATAGCTCCTGGAAATCGATGTAGGCAGGTGTACAGGAACTACTTCCACTGAAAACAAACGCTTGATGCTGACCTGCTGGCAAGCTGTGTTTCCTCTTTCTTTGTCCTTCTATGTAAACGTGATGTCAAATGTGACATATGATAGTCTTGTGAGTTGGAACACATATTAGGGCCTAATAAGACAACTTCCTCTTGGATGATGAAGAATGTAATGCAAACGCACACATACATACAGTCTATCCACTGAAACACCTAGGAACAGTGACTATGCCATGAGCACCAAGGTTGTGCTCTCTAAATACTCTTTCCCACTTGAAAAAAAAATAGTGCTCTTTGAAAAAATTAATTCTAGGTTTGGGGCCCAAAGTGCCCAAGACATGCCTGGAAATCCTATACCCAGAAGACAAGAAAGTTACCAAAGCTTTCAGGGATCATATCAAAAAGGACTTAGGGACCCAACTTGAAGAAGCTCCAATTGTCAAACTATTTTGAGTTTGCCTCAAACTACACCCTGACTGAAAGATCTGGAAGGACTACATTGGCTACTGGCTCTATGAAACCACATTAGAGTTGACTTAAAGCAACAAGCAGTTCTTGGTGTCAGCTTTGCCTCTGCATGTGTCTTCAGCCCCAGGCATCTCTGAAAATATCTGGTCCCTAGTGTGCACCATAAGCTTCTTACGAAGGATTAAGAACACTGACTTCTCTTCACACAGATGTGAAGGCACAATAGTACAGATGCACATGATAGTTTCTGGAATTTCGATATAAATAATAAAAGTGTATTGAAGAAAGAAACAGACTTTGGCATCAGAAGAAATGAATTCTATCTACAATCTATCATTTTCTAGTCATTTTACTCTGAAAAGATATATCATCTCTGTAACCCTCAGTTTCATCAATGAAATGTAAAATTTGAGTTAAGAAGATTCGAGACATTATTTATTTCCAAATTCCATGATTTTATATAATTAACATTATTCTAAAAAGATACCAAATATTTATCCCGAGAATTCATTAGTCAGGGTTCTCTAGAGGGACAGTACTAATGGAATATATATAAGTGTGTATATATATACACACACATATATATGAGTTTATTATTAACTCACATGATCACAAGGTCCCACAATAGGCAGTCTGCAGGCTGAGGAGCAAGGGGAGCCAGTCCGAGTTCCAAAACTGAAGAACTTGGAGTCCAATGTTCTAGAGCAAGAAGCATCCAGCACAAAAGATGTAGGCTGAAGGCGAAGTCAGTCTCTCTTTTCACATTTTTCTGCCTGCCTATATTCTAGCCATGCTGGCAGTTGATTAGATTGTGCCTACTTAGATCAAGGGTGGGACCTCCTTTCCCAGCCCACTGACTCAAATGTTAACCTCCTCTGGCAACATCCTCACAGACACACCCAGTATCAATACTTTGTATCCTTCAATCCAATCAAGTTGACACTCAGTATTAACCATCACTGCAACATGTAAGTAGGGTCAGGTTCTTGGATATGAAAGTTCAAACACAATGACAAATACACTGTAGACACTTAATATATGGTAGGTATTATGATTATGGTGATAATTTCAAAATCTTTACTAATTTTTGTATACATTTAGATGAGAAAAAATAACAAATGCACCTAGAACTGCAGATTCCTTCTTATCATGTGTTGATGAAGCAATTTAATGCAAGATAGATATAGGGCTTTCTCTTGTTCCTAGATTATATGATTATATATACATATATATATGGTGTGCCATTGATTAAATAACACTATTTTACAGAGAGAAAAATAAAAATATACTTACCTTTATTTAATCAATCACTGGCTTCTCTGATTTATTATTAGAAAAATATGACAAAATCTAATATTCTGTCTTTCAATTTTTTGAAAATCTTAAATGAGGCTTGAGCTGTAATTACATAACTCATAATTATATATTAATGAGCTTGAATTGGTTATTTTTCTCACCCATAAAAGAAAACCTTATGTGTTTCACAAAGACATTTTTAAAGTTAGTAGCTCTTCAGAAGGGAAGCTTCAAGAAATTTCAAATAATTTTTTGTTTTTAATTTGATATAAAATGAATTTATTTATTTTATATTTAAAAATAATGTAATATTGGGCCATAAAAAGTATAATGCTAAAAAAAAACACTAGATTTATCAACATTATAGAAAAGTGCAACTTGCCAATGTATATGGTTACTTTTATATGCAGAAAAACGAACCTTTAAAAATTGATCAAGCATGCTATTTATTTACTGCAGATTTATCTTAAAAGCTCATAAAATTTATATATGTCAGTATTTCTTATATTGTAAAGAAACATTGAATCTGACTGGTTAATTTCTAGTACATGATATTTTAACAAGGTTATTGTTAAATAATTTAACTAGTTAAATTTGTCTATGAACAGTTATATCTGAATGACATAAACAGACCCTTACATTACTAAAAATTGGTAGGCTTTTATTACAATAGACTTTATTTAAAATAATCAGTGGGAATGTACTGAAATGTGCACCTTTTAGTCTGGAGCAATGTTTAAAGAAATCTAAAAGCATTGTGCATCTGTGTCTAAAATGAGCAATATGAGAATATCTCTTGCTTCGTTAATATAAATAAGTGGTTATACTTTTTAATATCCTAAAATAAGTTGCCTATGTGTGGTGGCTCACGCCTGTAATCCCAGTAGTGTGGAAGGCCGAGGTCAGCAGATGCTTGAGCCCAGGAGTTTGTAACCAGCCTGGGCAATATGGCGAAACTGTTCTCTAGAAAATAGAATAAAGTAAAAAGGAAAAAAAGTGTAAGTTCATGGGGAAGTGAGCTACAATTTGTATCTTGGTTAACCATGCATATGAGGAACCTGGTTTCTTCAGATTATACATTTCTTCTTATGGAAAGTGAAGCTTTTTTTTTTGTAATAATTCCCTATTTTATTAAGATAATTTCTTCCTTTTGTAGATTTATGTCTGCAAAGGTAAATTGTACTTACTTCAAACATAAAATGTGCCAAAATTGTGTTCTGTCTTTTTGACAATATATATGTCCTGTGTCTGTGCTAGTGAAACGTTTTCCTGGGAGTAACATCTTTTTCTCTGCATTCTTGTACATTCATAGCCAAGAGCATTCTTGATAAGAAGAAAGGGAATGAGAAGAAATAAAAGGGAGGAAGAGAGGAAGGGAAAGATGAGAGAAAGACAATTCTGATATCAATGATAACAACAGATCCTTTTCGTATGTGAAAAAACAATTTGTGTTAAAATTATACTTGTTGCCTTGAATATAATACATAATTTTACATAATCCTAATGGCAATCCTGTGATATAGGTGTTAATATTCCATTTTTATAGATTAAGAATATAAGGATTAAAGGGTTTAACATAGTTCCCTGAGCTGAAGGAGACATTCAGCTGTTTTATCTTATTCCATAAATATTTTTACACATATCCTATCCATTTTTTGTATCATCTCTTATAAAATTAGATTGTTTTATCTGATTGTTTTGGGTGGGTGTAGGAAAGAATTTTGATTAAATAATTAATACATATAAAAATGTCATGACCTAAAAAGAGGAGAAATACTTAATTACTTAATCTAAATTGCATGCTTCAAGCTGGATAATTTGACAGGAATAACCATCTTTCAATTATATCAACAATATTAAACTAGGGATGCAACAATTTATGAAATCTGCTGATCACTAGTGAAGACATATGTTACTAATGATGCACTGACTTGCCAACTTGTTTTAAAATGATTAAAGTGTTTTCATGAATACATTCAATTAAGAGGAAATAGAAAATGTATTTGAAGAATCTGAATCGAGTGGAACCATATATAGTTGCTGATTCATTTGGTGGATACCGTGTCACCATGGATTCATTTCTTTTCTTTTGATAAAGCAGGGTTCATAATGTATATCCTTTGGAGGTACATTATCTATCAATAAATCTACACACACATTTGAATGTCAAATTTCTTATTAAAATCATGTGGGTGATCTTTGGATTTCTCTTATAAACATATGCTCAAATACATAGTTTTGATCTTCCCCTAAGTAATTCAGGGTGCTACTAATCTACTCTTCACTTCTTTCCTGACTGAAAAAAAATTGTAGTCACTATCAGAAAAATCACCAGTTTCCTCATTGCTTATCCTCAAACAAGATTGTATATGCATGTTTTAACAAACCTGTGATTCTTTTAAATTTTCCAGCCAAAGCAAGGAAACCAGGTCATCAGGAATGTATCAATTACATAAGCAAACTTCCCTTTGTGCACTGATTCCTTTCAAGAAAACTTTTCCTCTTGAAATAATGTTTTTCCTCTATATTTAAAAAGTGTGAGGATGACATTTTGTAGCCCATCATAGGTGACCCTTCGCTGTGGTTTCCCCACAGGACGTAATCTGGGCTATGTTTACTTATAAAAAGCCTAAGTCTAAATCCATATAAGCAACTGGCAGCCAAGCTAAATGCCGTCAGGGGGTCTTCAGGGATTTTTTGCTTTAAAACTTAAATACCTTGGCATTGAAGTTGCAATAATGTTACCAATACCTCACACTTGATTAAAAATGTATACTCCCTGGGGCTCATGGTCAAGATTTTAGACCTTTCTCCAGCTTTCCCATAGGCGTTATGATCAACTTGAGAGAACAGTTTCTCTCTCTGGTAATTTCAAAAAATAAAAATAAAGCAAAAGGTGCTGTTTAAATGCAAACAGTGAAAAGCATTTTGACACATTCATATCAGGCCTCCTCACATTTAACCAGATTGCAAGGTGTTTATCCACAGTTTTCTATTTCTAGAATCTTCTCTGACTTCAAAACCCTGTACTCTGTGTGGACATTATTGTATGAGTGCATTGCAGCCTGCTTTGTTCATGTTTTTTCCAAGTGATTTCTTTTGTATTATCTATGTAGGACTTTGGATTTGATCTCAAAAAATGTTATATTTGGGACAAATACTTTAGAGCTTTAAAAAGTATATGTTTTCAGATGAAAAGTGGAGGCTAAGAAAAATTAGGTGATGTTCTCAATATTCATTAGCTAATTCTTGCTAGGCCACTCAGATAACAGACTCCCATCTTCTGTGTTTTCTAATTTTGGCAGATCAGCTAGTCTGCTCAGGCCCTCATACTCAGTTTACAAAGTTTATTCTCACTAGCACCTGGTTTCTGTGTCTACTATGAATAGAGAAGTTTAACAGCAATATCTCTCGACTCTAAGCATAAAAGTTCTGAAATTTCTTAACATCTTTGAAGGGCAAAAATGAAGCTCAACCAGACTGCTTAGAAGTTATGTATGGTTCTTAATCCTGGATATGATCAGGGAATTCAGACAAAGCCGAAGTCGCAGCAGTGTTTTGAAGCCAAAACAATTTTGATTCAATGCCAGTTCCGTGCCTTGTCTAGCACTGTGATGTGAAAACCTCCTCAAGATCTTTGTTTCACAAATTCTATCTCTCTCCCAAATCATCTGCGATATGTATGGTTTTAAAAATAATAAATATAAATTTTTGCCTATTTTAAGATGAGAGAAGTAGTTTGAAAGGCAAGTAGTTAACAGATGATACGTTAATTTTCAACCATTTGTTTATCTGACCTCATGTTCTTTACCATCATCATTTGGTATCATTCATAAAGACAAGTCCAAAGCTGATCTGTTGCACCAAACAGTTAAGTTGTGGAAGCAAAGGAAGGATACTTGAAGAAAATTAAAAATGCTATTCCAGGGAACCCATGAATGATAAGAAAGCAAAACAGCCTTCTTGCTGATATGGAGAAAGTTGTAGTAGTCTTCATGGAGGATCAAGCCAGTCACATTTCCTTAAGCCAAAGCCTAATCCAGAGTAGGTTCTTAACTCTCTTCAATTTTATGAAGGCTGAGAGAGGTGGGAATGCTGCAGAAGAAAAGTTGGAAACTAGCTGAGCTTGGTTCATGAGGCTTAAGGAAAAAAGCCATTTTTGTAACATAAAAATGTAAAGTGAAGCAGCAAGTTATGACATGTTATAGAAGTTTCAGCATGTTATCCAGAAGATCTAGCTAAGTTACTGATGAAAATCTAGCTAAGATCATTTTTTAGTGGCTACACTAAACGAAAGGTTTCAGTATAGACAAAACAGCCTTGCATTGAAAGAAGGTGCCACCTAGAACTTTCCTAGCTAGACAGAAGTTAATGCCTGGCTTCAAAACATGGTCTGACTCTGTTAGTACTAATGCGACTGGTAACCATAAGTTGAAGCCAATGTTCATTTACCATTATGAAAATCCTAAGGCCCCTAAGAATTATGCTAAATCTACTTTGTCTGTGCTCTATAAATTTAACAATGAGGTCTGGATGGCAGCATATCAGTTTTCAGCATGGTTTACTAAACAATTTTAGCCCACTGTTGAAACCTATTGCTCAGAAAAAAAAAAAAAAAAAAAAAAACCTTTCAAACTATTATGGCTCATGATCATTAGCACTGTTTATCAAAAATTATTTCTAAATTAAGCTGTGCATATGTTTTTTAGACTTAATGCTATTGTATACTTAATGCACTACAGTATGGTATAGACAAAACTTTATATTCACTGGGAAACCAACAGCTTTGTGTGACTCACTTTATTGCAACATTGCTTTATTGCACTGGTCTGAAACCAAATCTGTAATATCTCTGTGGTATGCCCATATTTGATTTTGAGAAGTTGTCAAAAAATGTCAAAGGATTTAAAACATTTGCTTAAGATAAGCACACCAACATGGCACAAGTATACATATGTAACAAACCTGCACATTGTGCACATGTACCCTAGAACTTAAAGTATTAAAAAAAAAAAAGATAGTATCATCAATCATTATGAACAACAGTCATTCATTTAACCGATGTGATAATTTAAAGCCTTCGAAGGTAAATTCAGAAAGTTGCATATTGTAGAAAAACTCTATTTTAATAAAGAGGACTATTTCCTTAAGTGAGCAAAAACTAATAAAGATGACATGAATCACAGAACATGATCTTGGTAAAACAAGACCTTTGTTTGCTAGGACAATTACCTGAAAAGTAAACAAAAGCCGTATGCATTTTTTTTTATTCATAGTAGACCAATATTCCAAGAAAACTTTGCTGTTTTAACAGAACCCCATTCTAGTTTTGCATCTGTGTACTTTGGATAGTAATGCTCAGTTTTTTGAAAAACTTGCAATTTCATTCTAAACTTACCCAGCTTGATCATATTAACATTTTTCCAAAGAATCCTCTTCTGAAAACTTTTTACAGCTATCTTAAATCCATTCATTTCTCATAGTTTTTCTTTCTCATTTGGAAACCACCAGTCATTCTACTTTATGAGAAAAATTACTCTCTTTTTCCTTGACAAAAGAACATTTCCTTATACTGTCTAGCTTTTCCTTACCAAAAACACATCTTGCTTTCCTTGTATATTTGTATAAATTATTTCTTATATTGATTTTAGCAATTTTAATTACATATATTAATTGGAATTCTTAATCCTTAGTGACCTTAATTTTCAGTGAACACCAAGAAGCAAGCAATTGTGAAATGTCTGTCATACTAGCAATCTGTGGATTGGGGAATCTGTGAATCACAATTTCTTGAAACGTATGCTTTCTCATAGTATAATTTGTTGATGTGGCACAGAACATGTTTAGTAACAATCCCAAATATATTTTTAGTCTCTCTGTAATAAAAACTATGGAGGAGACAAAATCTTATCTATTTTCTCAAGTTTTTTTTTTTAATTGACCTCTAGCCCTTCTTTGTATATACACATTTCTTTCAGTCTCAACTTTCCATCCTATCCTTGATTATACGTGATAAGAATGTTAAACCTTCTGACATAGAAAGGCCTTTTTTATAGAAATTTTAAAATCTTACTTAAATCTACATAACTCTTTATTAACAATTATGCTTGGATTGCTTATGAAGATGAGACATCAAATAGGTTGCCTTATCTTGTTATTTTTCTTGCTGACAAATTTTGTAATATGAAGATAACATTTACTTATTTTACTAATAAATCCAGATAGGAAAAGTTGTGTATCTGTATTATATTTAATACTGACAATTATGAAGATAGGACAGTATTAATCAAATAAACAATATTCTTAAATACCAAAGATTTCTCAAGACACATGAACTTGAAAAGCATTTGGGTTAGTTCTATATTTTTCAGAGGAAATAATTTATGTGTTTATTTTTCTTTAAGGCAATTAAATAGATCTTGTTTACAATCTAATTTTGGCAATATCATATGAAAATAAAAAATATCACACATTTATCACTTATAGAGGCATACAAAATTATAACTATGTACCAGATACATTAATACAAAACTCCTTAATTTATTTAATAATATCCAAATCCAAATAATTTTTCTCTGGCTGGTTAAACAAGGTTTTTTTTGTTTTGTTTGCTTGTTTGTTTTTTTCCCAGATGGCTAAAGTTTTAGACTAATATTTGTGAAAAAATATTTTAGGATTTTTTTATTTGCCCTCTGTAAAGAACCTTTTAAAGAGCCAGTATTTGATTCATTCCATCTTTTAGATGTCTCTCTGTACCAATTAAAGAATGCATCTCATTGCTTTTGTTGTGTTTTAGATCTTTTCTAAAGTATCTTGCAAGTTAACAATTTTATTTGAGTTAAAACTTTGCCACTGTGTTCACTGTAATTCTACATTGTCCTTATTAACGCTAACTCAGTTTTCAAACAATAAACAGATTCTGGGACCATGATTTTCATGCATAAACTTAGCTGATGTCTCAATCTCCTGGAGTCTGAAACCCCTTAGATTTGGAGGAATTCAGTTTCAAAAGGTATTTATTTACCTGGCTCTAACTGACAGAATCTAATCAGGTTAATTTTGGGGTTCAATTTAATCCTGGACCTAGTCCAGTAATAACTGCTCAAATGAAGTTGGATAGTTCAAATCACAAATTTGTGGAGCTCCAATCTGTGAGCAAACTCATTCATGACCTCCAGCTGATGTGAGATCAATGGGCAAAATGGGCCCTAGATAGTACCTTCATTTGCTCAGTTGGTGCTCCCTGGAGGTCACTAGAGGTCTTCAGTTCCCGCTTTTAATGCCAAACTGTTAAAAGAAAACTTTAGACGCATTGCATTTTGCATAATTTATTTCAGCAAATAATGATCCATATATTAGGAAACACTGCAAACTGGGAGAGCTAGTTCAACCAGCAAAGCGGGCAGGTGATATTTATAGAGAGAGAAAAGATGTAACTTATAGCAACAACTTGATTGGTTACAGCTCAGTATTTGCCTTATTTGGGTGTAGTCTGATCAGTTGGAAGCCTGTGACTGGCTGAAGCTTCTGTGCTGTGATTGCCAACACTCATCTACTTTTTACAAGAACATGGTCTTAAGTTGTAATTTATTCACATACTAAGTCAGGTTGTCATTCACTATGTAGGAATTCAAAGTACAGAGGCAGTTTTAGGCCAAATTTTATTTAATTTGACAATATCAAGTATTTATCATTCTTTTCATCCATCAATGAATAATGCAATATAAAATTTTTATATGCAGACTACAAAATGCATTATCTTCATTAGGTTATTTTACACGATTCACAAGAATAGAATAAAATACTTCTAAAGTGCAAAAAAAAATAGTGTACTGAGCTTTAGTTAGCATTTATCTGTTTGTAATGTTTCAATTTTTGCCACTTAGAGAAATGTATGCAAAACTAACTCCAATGAGAAGAACAAAGTTCACACTAAGTAAGCTACACATTGAGGAGTCTCAACGTAATCTGAATTAAAGTCATAGAATCATACATTGAGCAAGGATTTAGGGTATTAATTTTATCCATTTACTCATTTAACAGAATTTTACTGAGGGTCTCCTGTGATCAGGCATTTTACAAAGGTGAGCAAATAGAGCAAGTCCCTGTCCTGTCAACATAGTGTCTAGTCTATATAAATATAGCATATACGCCTATTGTTCTTTCCTTAATAATATATATGCTTATCTCTGTGTGGCAGGGCATGCATACATGTAGGTATTAGTGCATTTAATTTGCTTAATTTTATAATGGATGTTCTAGCTAAGTCCAAACTGCAACTTAACTTTGATTAATTAGAAAACAATTCTAACTACAGTATCTATTTGAATGACTCAATATACACAGGGATTTTAGTTTTATAACTCCAAGAAGAAGAAGATGGGCAGGTTAAGATGCCTTGAGCTAGAGTATACAGTGATAAATGAGCCTGGATAGACAAAATTGAGGAATATCTGAAATAACAAATAAACATATAATAAGTAAACCATGAAGAAGTATTGGAATTTGACCAGAGAGTAATAGTGAACGATTTTGAATTTTTAATGGAGTGGGACAGTCTTCATGAGATTTGAATTTTTAGAAAGACTATAGTGCAAATTAGGCATATAATACAACAATGAAAAAGGAGACATTGAGACAAGGAAAGTGAGCTTTAAAAACTTTATTGAGGCAATGTGGAAGTAGTCCCAAATGCTTATAAAACCGATGATATACATTTTTGGATACATAAACAGATAATTTTAAAATAGTAAATTAATTTATGTATCTCTATTAATGGCATATAACATCATAGTTAATATGCCTACTTGATATAGAAAAAGGGCATATATTCATATGTCTACTGGTTGTAGAAAAAGGGCATATATTCATATACATACATTATATTTTCTTTGTTTTGTACGTTATCTCATAGCTGGATTTTCTTTAATGTTAGAGGCATGGATTTAGAGAGTTGCAGACTTATTATACTACCATTGTGTGGTTGCTTTCCAATGGTTTTTCTTATGCTGTAATTGCAAATTCTTAGAGTAGATTCATATTTGAGACATATCTGATTACCACTAGGGTTGAAGCAATACTGAAATTGTATTCTCTTTCAACCAAAAAAGAAGAAAAAGAGTTCTGTCTAGGCATAGTGCTTTTAGAACCTGATATGAAAGGAAACAAATAACTACATGAAATCACAGCAAAGCTTGTGAGTTAGAATACAGTCCGGACAAAGACATCAAACAATTTAAAGAATTTGCTTCTGCCACAGATCAGAAACTTTTCTAATATTTAGAGTGACCTGCACAGAAGTTTTAAAATTAATTCTGGGAAAATAATATCTATAGTCTTCCATGATATTCTTTATCAGGCTGCCCATTGCCAAAATTATCAGCTAGTCAAATTTGTCTTTGAGATTTTGTGTCTTATCTCAATTGCCTATTGGAGTCTTTATCCATCAGCCCCAGGAAGCGTGCAGGGACATCATGAAAGTGCCTAGAAACCCTGCTATCATCTCTTGGATCTCTCTCTCTCATTTTTTTTTTTTTTCTTTTGCAGAGATGGTTCTCACTATGTTGTCCAGGCTGATCTTGCACTCTTGGGCTCAAGCAATCTTTCCGGCTCAGTCTTCCAAAGTGCTGGGATTACAGTCATGAGCCACCATGCCTGGCTTAGATTTTTCTCTTGAGGTAGAACCTCATAAAAAGGAGCTTCCTGACTTCTGGCCTGAAATAAAACATATTTGCTAACTTTTTCTTAGACCCAATTACCTCTTAGTTGGCAGATAACAAATAGATCTATTAATGCTTATATGATTATATCAAGACAATCAAATTACTGTATCAAGACCTGGAAATAGAACCAAATAATTTATTCATTGTAGATTGTATCTCATATTAAACACAGCATAAAGCTTTTCATACAATTGTACAAATGACTTCTAATAGGGAGAATTTACCCTGAAAAAAATCATTTTGATAAGGGTCCTTTTCAATGTCTATTTTATCATGCTCCATCTTATTACTTATTCCTCCCAGTCCCGCTTACAGAATTCTCTAAAATATGCACAAACACAAAGATATGCCTGTTAAATTAATGCAATATTTGAGCTTTGTGTTTAAGTTTCCTATTTATTTGTATCACTATTTCTCCCCTTATGTAGTCTTTTATCTCTCATTCTCATTTTTTTCTATTTATCCACCCAGATTATTGAAATAGCAATACTATAGTAATAGCAAATATATATACTAAATAGTAAATAGAAATAGTAATAGCAAATCTTCTAATCCCTGGTGTTTTTCTATTTTTTTAAATTGTAATACAATATTGTAGAGAATTGGCATTAATATAATCATATTGTGGATGAAATAAGAAATTGTGTTTTTAAGTTTATTTGACTTATAGCTGATACAGGAAAGGAGACTACAGATAATCACACAGAAAAACAAAGTACAATTTTAAAAATCCCTCAAACATGAGTATCACATTTCTATGTTCTCAAAGGATTATCTTAATATCCGATACATACCAGGTATCTATCTCTTTGTCTCTGTCTCTCTCTCTCACTCATACACACACACACATGCACACACACTATAATTCTTGCCATAAATGAAAAGTGGTTATGACAGCTGACATAAAAATGTCTAAGTCTCTAAACCTTTAATGAAGAAATATTCTCTTAACATTCTAGAACAATTTGATGCTATTTTTATCTCTTATATCCAATCAATGATCAATGCCTTAAGCCAAATCTTCAAACTGTATCCAATAACTCCTCCATTGCTACCCCACAATCCAGATCACTATTATTGCTGACCTGGACTACGCTATTTGCTTCTCAGGTGGCTGCCCCCACCTATCTTCTACACAGCAGCCAGATAAATCTTCAAAACATGTATCAGATTACTCATTCCACAGCAGAAAACTCTTCAGTTGTGCTCATTACACTTCACATAATAGCCAAAGATTTAAATTCACTCCAAAGAAGAATCTAAACAAATTAGCCTCTAACTTTCTCCTTGACATAATCTTCTTCCCACATGCGCCTTAAAATTGACTTTTCCATTTTCCATGTTTTTCTGGCTTTGCTTCAGCTTGAATATTCTCTAACGATCTATCTTCTAGTGAACTCATCACATTTCCTCCTACATCTAATATTCGATTTGAGATATTATATTTCATTCAGAAAGTTTTATTTTATTTTAATAAATGTGATTATCTGGTAAAGCCATCCATATGTTCATTTCTTGTGTCATTTATTTACTCTCTTTCCTTGATAAATTCATGATTATTGAAAGTATTTACCTGATAATTTCAATACCTAAATTTCTTGTGGATCTACTGCTATTATCTTCTTTTTCTCTTGTTTTCAGTAACATATTTTCTCTTGGCATGCCTAGAAATTATTTTATTGACTGTTATGCAGTAATTTAACATCTTGTAACTATATCCAGATTATATTTCCTTTATTCAAGAAAGTTTCATCTTTTCTGCTGCTGAGAAATTACTACTTCAATTACATCATGTCTAGGCTAAATAAAGCCTAAGTTAAACTTTTCTTAGGTCTCTATTCTATCTCTGTGTCACATTTGTTCCTGAAGTGAAGCTAACTGCATTCTTTATGTTTAATTTATTTTTTCTTTTTAGTTGGGTTATGTTTCTAATCCACTTTTGTTTTGTTTTGTTTTGAGAAGGAGTCTCACTTTGTCTCCAGGCTGGAGTACAGTGTTGCAATCTCAGCTCACTGCAACCCCCACTTCTCAGATTCAAGGGATTCTCCTGCCTTAACCTCCCAAGTAGCTGGGATTACAGGCACCTGCCACCAGGCCTGGCTAACTTTTGTGTTTTTAGTAGAGGCAGGATTTCACCATGTTGGCCAGGCTGGCCTTTAACTCCTGACCTCAAATGATCCACCCTTCTCAGCCTTCCAAAGTGCTGGGATTATAGGCCTGAGCCACCGTGCCCAGCCTAATTCACTCTTTCAATCCCTTAATTGGTGTATTGGACCATTTACATTTTTCTTTAAAAATTTAATTTTAATTTTTGTGAGTACATAGTAGATATATATATATATTTATGAGCTATATGGAATATTTTGATACAGGCATATGGTGTGTAACAATTATATCAGGGTAAATGGTATATCCATCTCAAGCATTTATCTTTTGTGTTATAAACAATCCAATTATACTCTTTGTTATTTTTAAATGTACAATTAAATTCACATTGACTATAGACACATTGTTGTGCTATCAAATACCAGATTTTCTTCATTCTAAATATTTTTTGTAACCATTAAACATTTCCTTTCCTCAACGTCCCTCCTACCCTGACACTACTCTTCCATTCTCTGGTAAACATCATTGTACTCTCTATCTACATGAGTTCAATTGTTTTAATGAGGTCATCTGCATTTAATGTAATTATTGCTGTTAAGTCTTAATCTGCTATTTTCTGTTTGTTTTCTCTGTTTTTTAATTTTTCTGGGCTTTTAAAAAACTTTCATATTATGTCAGGAGTACATGTGCAGATTTGGTATATAGGTAAATTTGTGTCACTGTGGTTTGTTGTACAAATGATTTCATCACCCAGGTGCTAAGCCCAGTACCCAAAAGTTATGTTTTTTTTTTTTTTTTTTTTTTTGCTCTTCTCTCTCCTCTCACCATGCACCCATAAGTAGGCCTCAGTGTCTATCATTCCCTCTTTGTGTCCATGAGTTCTTATCGTTTAGCTCCCACTTACAAGTGAAAACATGCAATATTTAGTTTTCTGTTCCCCCATTAGTTTCCTAGGGTTAATGATCTCCAGCTCCATACATGTTCCCACAAAAGACATGATCTCGTTCTTTTTATGGCTGCATAGTATTCTATGGTACATATATACCACATTTTAAAATCCAATCTCTCATTGATGGGAATTTAGGTTGATTCCATATCTTTGCTATTGTGAATAGTGGTCCAATGAACATTTACGTGTATGTTTCTTTACCTACATTCTTTAAATGGAGAGCTTTACATGGAAACCCTTCCTCTGTTGGTCCCTGAACTATGGTCTTGAGTCCTTGATGGCAGTGCAAGAAAATTAAACAAACAAAAATAAAAACTCTTCTCTGCTATTTATATACTTTCTCCCTAGACTTTTTATGTTCCTTCCCAATACAACTTCATTATTTACCAAATAACTTGAGAGAGAAATTATCAGTATGCTTGAAGCCCTACTAATCTCTAATATATTTACTGTAGATCCATCATACCCTTAAAGTCTCTGTTGAAATATCTGCCCTGTAGAAATGACCTCTGGTGAGTCAAAGCTTAAGATTTTCAGCTACTAACTGGTGTTAAAAGTATTGGTAACTTTCTTTAGAAAAAGAAGTTGCAGTTCACCAACAAATCTCTGCATGCTTCAATTCTCTCCATAATCTTACCCCATCATTAATACACACACTAAGGGAAATATTAAATGTTTTTAATAGGCATATAGAGAGTGTACAATAATTTTTCATTATCATTTACCACTACTGCCATACTATTGATATCATTATTACCTCAACTGTTCATACCACACTAGCTTCCAGAGTAGACAAAATAGAACTCTAAGCATTATTCTGAATAGCTCACTTTTTCATATCTACTATATTACTCTAAACAACTGAAACTCAGAACTTTTGAAGATTCACTCTTTATTAACTGACATTTAGATAATAAGGTCATTTATGTAGTGTCTATTATGGGTTACATCTTAAAATGAGTGAATAATATGATTTTCATTCTTGTTGTTTGAGTGTCATAAAATGCTTTCTGGCTATTTCTATCTGATTATACAAAAGAACACAATGACCTACATTTAAAGAACTTTCTCTGCTTAAGGATTGCAGCCTTCAGTGATACAATTCAGCAAGTCCTACATGACACTTTGCAAGATATGTCACAGCCAATATAACATAGTACAGATTTTTCATGGTTATTATTAAATCCCCTAAAACCATTGACTCATGCTGTCCTTGACATAGTAAACTTATTGTTCCTTACAAAGTCACTACAGATGTGCAGTAAACCAGAATTATGCTTGCAACTTACATTTAAATCTTTGACACAGAAAAACACTTTTCTCTCAAGTTCAGTACATCTATTTATTATTCACACGTCTCTCTTTTAGAGCTGAAAGAAATCACGGTTGGTAGAAATACAGATTTTCTTTTCCTGTTGCTGTTCTATACAAAATTTTCGTCATAGTATAAAAGGTATATCATTTTCCTAGGATATTAATTATAAGAAAATAAATCTTGGGGTAATTCAACTAACTTTTGGGTAGCTAAACCCCCAAATCTGAAAAATCCACCTGTCCTAACATTAATTACCGCCCATGGGAAATTCTGCTGAGTAAATAAGAAATGGATATGGCATGAGACAGTGCTATTTGTTTTGCTACTGGAAATGAGAGGAGACTGTTTCTATAGGTTTTAATGTCAGAAAAGGGAGAGTTTATTTCCAAAGTCATAGCAATCACAACACCTATATTCATAATGAACATGGATGCCTTAGATATTTAGAATATTGATCATCAATCAGTCTATCCAAATGTATTGTTTTATTATGAGTATGTGGATGGCAGAGTTTTAAATATCCGTTACCATAGATCATGACACATATAGAAATGGCAAAATTACAGACTCCAAATCAAACTCAAACCCTAGCACTGCCATTAACTATGTGAACTTGGCTTACTTAAAATATTTTCCAGGCTGGGCACGGTGGCCCACACCTCTGATCCCAGCACTTTCAGAGGCCAAGGCAAGCAGATCACCTGGGGTTGGGAGTTCGAGATCAGTCTGACCAACATGGACAAACCCTGACTCCACTAAAAATACAAACTTAGCCTTGCGTGCTGGCACATGCCTGTAATCCCAGCTACTAAGGAGGCTGAGGCAGGAGAATTGCTTGAACCCAGGAGTCAGAGGTTGCAGTGAACCGAGATCATGCCATTGCACTCCAAATTGGGCAACAAGAGCAAAATTCCTTTAAAAAAATTAAATATATATATATATATACACACATATATATATATACACACACACACACACACGCATATATTTCCCCCCTCAGCTTTCCCAGAGATGATGTGCTCATGGTTTTATTAAATGAGTTTAGACACCATTAGAGAAAGTGCATACCACCATAAAGTATATGAGCTAATGACAATTATTCCATAACAATAATTTAGTTTTCCAGTGATTTCTAGCACATTACTGTAGGCAAAATGTATTACTTGCTTCTTTTTTCAGCTCTGGTGCCCCAGTGATTGTTCTCCATAACATTTAAAGATATTAAACAAGTTTATCAACAATTTAGGGTTAATGATTATATGTCTCTATGTGCTTCAATTCTCTCTAGAAACTTACTCCATCTTTAATACACACATTTAAGAGCCACATTCAATGTTTTTAGTAGACACATGAAGATTGCACAGTAATTTTTTATTTTGCTGCTACTACTATACTATCTTAAAAATAAAACACTTTGCATCAATTGAAAATAAAGACCAATAAAAAATAGAAATAAATCATATCTGCCATTATCTACTTATGCAAATTATA
The DNA here is from genome assembly GCF_047675955.1 of Chlorocebus sabaeus. Lineage (NCBI taxonomy): Eukaryota > Metazoa > Chordata > Mammalia > Primates > Cercopithecidae > Chlorocebus > Chlorocebus sabaeus. Next base: position 60,286,903 of record NC_132915.1, read on the forward strand.
ATCTGACATAAAATAACTTGATTTGTCTTATCTAAAGATGAAAACTAAAATTAGCCAGTGCCACTTTTGTATAGTTACTCTACCAGGTATTTTCACATCTATTATTTCATTTAATCTTAATAAAAAATATCTAAGTTGTCAATTATTACTACCACTGGGAAAATGAGATCAAAGAAGTGCAGAAAGTTTAAGTAATTTGCTGAAGAACATGCACATTGCAATTAGCAGAAGTGGAATTCCAACCTTGGTATATTCCAACCTGAAAGCCTATATGTTGTTATAATACAATGACTCCCTGTTCCTTTCCATTGAAAAATAACAAATGAATCTGAGAAAGATGTACTACATGAAAACTATAAGACATTGATTAATGGAATTGAAAAAGCCCCCAGTAACTTGAAAGATATTCTATGTTCATGGAAGGGAAAATCAACATTGTTAAAATGTCCGTACTACTCAAAGCAATCTACAAATTCAACGCAATTCTTATCAAAATATCAATGACATTCTAGAAAAAAAAGTTCTAAAATTTATATGCAATCACAAAAGACCCAGAATAGCCAAAGCTATCCTAAGCAAATAGAACAAAACTGAGGGAATCATATTACCTGACTTCAAATTACACTACAGAGCTACAGTAACCAAAACAGTATAGTCCTGGCACAAAAACAGAAACATAGACCAGTGGAACAGAAGAAAGAACCTAGAAGCAAATCCACACACCCACAGAGAAGTCATTTTCAACTTACCTTTCAACAAAGATACCAAAAATGCACTGGGGAAAAGATCGTTTTTTCAACAAATGATGCTGGGAAAACTGGATATCAATATGCAGAAGAATGAAACCAGACCCCATCTCTTCAAATAAAATATTGATTCAAATAAAAATGAATTAAAAATTAAAAAATTAAATATAAGACCTTAAACTATTAAACCACTGCCAGAAAACATTGGGATAACTGTTCAAAACATCAGTCTGGGGAAAGATTTCTTGAGCAATACCCCACAAGCACAACCGAAGCAAATGGACAAATGGGATCACGTGGAGTTGAAAATCTTCTGCAAAGCAAAGGAAACAATCCATTAAGTGAAGAGACAACCCACAGAATGGGAGAAAATATCTGAAAACTATCTATCTGACAAAAGGTTAATAGTTAGAATATATAAGGAGCTCCAATGACTCTACAAGAAAAAAATATAATAAATGGATTTTAAAATGGACAAATAATTTGAACACACATTTCTCAAAAGAAGACATACAAATGGCAGACATGTGAAAAGGTGCTCAACATCATTGAGAAATGCAAATCAAAACTACAATGAGATACAATCTCATCCCAGTTAAAATGGCTTATTTCCTAAAGACAGGAAATAACATATGCTGGAGAGAATGTGGAGGAAAGAGAACATTCATACACTGTTGGTGTGAATGAAAGTTAGTACAATCACTATGTAGAACAGTTTGAAGGCTCTTCAAAAAACTAAAGTAGAACTACCATACAATCCAGCAATTCCATTGTTGGGTATTTACACCAAAGAAAAGAAATCAGCATATTGAAGAGATATCTGCACTCCTATGTTTGTTGCGGCACTGTTCACAATAGGCAAGATTTGGAAGCAACTAAAGTGTCCATCAACAGATGAATGGATAAGAAAAATGTGGTACTTATACACAATGGAGTGCTATTCAGCCATAAGAAAAGAATGACATTCAGTCATTTGCAACAACATGGATGAAACTGGAGGTCATTATGTTAAGTGAAATAAACTAGGAACAGAAAGACAAACATCACATGTTCTCATTTATTTGTAGGATTTAAAAATCAAAACACTTAAACCCACAGAAATAGAGAGTAAAAATAGAAATGGTTACCAGAGGCTGGGAAGTATAGTAGGGGGTTGGTGGGGAGGTCGGAATTGTTAATTGGCACAGAAAAAAAAAAAAAAAATAGATAAGGCCTAGTGTTTGATAGCATAAAAGGGTGACTATAGTCAACAATAATATACTTGTACATTTTTAAATAATTAAGAGTATAATTGGATTGCTTGTAATGCAAAGGATAAATGCTTGAGGGAATAAATACTCCATTTTCCATGATATGATTATTATGCATTGCACTCCTGTAACAAAATATCATATGTACCCCATAAATATATACATCTACTGTGTACCCACAAAAGTGAAAAAAAAATTATAAAAAAAGAAAAAAAAAGTCATCACTATGATCAGATGTTGGAGCTAACATACAAGGACATTTTTAAAGGTATTACACATATATTCAAGATCCTTAGATGAAACATTAATAAAATGAACAAACAGATGGGAAATAGCAGATATATGGAAACCATGAAAAAGAACTAAAAATAAATTCTATGAACAAATAAAACATACACACAGAGTCCTATAAGGCAATATCAGTGGGTTAAGTCAGAAAATGCTAAGCGAGCCTAGCAAGAAAAAAAAAAAAAGGTGGAAAAGATTAGGAAAAAAAAAAGATAAAATAACAGCCAAGTATGTATTAACTTGAAGCTATAAAAGCTCAGTGAGCATCGAGCATAATTCATACAAAGAAAACTATATCCTATGCCTAGCGTGGTTGCTTGTGCCCGTAGTACCAACATTTTGGGAGGCTGAAGCTGGTGGACTGTTTGAGTCTAAGACTTTGAGACCAGTCTGGGCAACAAGGCAAAACTCTTTCTCTACCAAAAATATAATAATTGGCTGGGCGTGGTGGCACACGCCTATAGTCCCAGCTACTAGGGAGGCTGAGGTGGAAGGATCACCTGAAACCAGGAAGGTCCAGGCTACAGTGAGCTATGATCACACCACTGCACACCAGCATGGGTGACAGACAGAATGATACCCTGTCTCAAAAAAACAAAGAAAAGAGAAAGAAAACAATCCCCTGTGCTATCATAGTACAACTTCAGAAACAAAATAAATAATATTGACAGTATCCGGAGAAACAGTACAATTTACATTTAAATAGACAATGATACAAATAACTCATGAATTTCTTATAAGAAATAATAAAGACCATCTGACAATGGTCTAACATCTCTAAAGTGCTGCATAAAGAAGAGCTTACTTTAATGAAGTTTGGGGTGTGGCTTTTATCTAATAGGTTGCATTATAATGGAATTAGATAAAACCCACAGAGATTTTAAGCAAATTATGTCAGCTTGAACTGAAACGGACAAAGTAAAAATGAAAAGTTAGGTATGTAGACCCTTGAACTACCATGGGCAGCAAGGAGGCTGAGAAAACTACTCGGTTGCAAGCATGAATTTTTTTTTTTTTTTTAATTGAAAAGGAAGAATAACTGGTGATGTAAAGATGTAAGCCCAATGGGCACAGCAAAGAGTCATGGAACATTAGACCACATAATCAGGCCTGCGTGTGGTTAGGCAAGCAAGGAGCTGGCAAACAGGACTCAGTGGATTTCAGAATTGCTAGGATGCCTCCCATTGCCGCCTTTTGGAGTAAAAGCATCTATTGTAGTTATCCTACGTCTTTCTCTCTATCTTATGTTGAATATAGAGGACAGAGGACTTGCCTCATTAATTTACAAGTTTTCAGATTGAGAGAAAATCAGCGGAGCTGCAATTGAAGTGCTACACCCAAGAAAACTCATCCACATCTGGAACTCATATACCTAAGATGGAATCTCTGATGGAATGAGACTTTATGGGTGGAGGCCTGGGACACAGATGATTATATTTAGCGTGTGAGCAGAATAAGAGCTGTTTCGATGACAAGGAACACTGTGGTAGGCTATATTTTTCATAATAGTCATAGCAATATCTCAGTCCAACCTACTCTTCCAGAATCTTGCCTTTGCCTCTCTTCTATAAGGAGGTGGGGACCTTTGGAGATCATAATTTATAAATAGAATGTAGCTGCTTTCGGTTCTGGTGGCGGCAGGGCTGAGCCAGCGATGCCCTCCCTTCACTCTCCGCGCCCGCTCTCCGGCTGTCCGCCCGCTCCGCTGCCCTCCCGGCCACCATGACGGAACAAGCCACCTCCTTCGCCAAGGACTTCCTGGCCGGAGGCATCACCGCCGCTATGTCCAAGACAGCCGTGGCATCGATCAAGCGGGTCCAGCTGCAGCTGCAGGTGCAGCACGCCAGCATGCCGGTCGCCGCCGAGAAGCAGTGCAAGGGCATGGTGGACTGCATCGTCCGCATCCCCAAGGATCAGGGCGTGCTGTCCTTCTAGAGGGGCAACCTGGCCAGTGTCATCCGCTCCTTCCCCACGCAAGTCCTCAATTTCGCCTTCAAGGATAAGTACAAGCAGATCTTCCTAGGGGGCGTGGACAAGCACATGCAGTTCTGGAGGTACTTTGCGGGCAACCTGGCCTCTGGCAGCGTGGCAGTCGTGTATCCCCTGGATTTCACCAGAACCCGCCTGGCAGCCGACGTGGAAAAGTCGGGCACGGAGAGCGAGTTCCGAGGCCTGGGAGACTGCCTGGTGAAGATCCCCAAGTCCGACGGCATCCGGGGCCTGTACCAGGGCTTCAGCGTCTCCGTGCAGGGCATCATCATCTACCAGGCCGCCTGCTTGGGGTGTACGATACGGCCAAGGGCATGCTCCCCGACCTCAAGAACACGCACATCCTGGTGAGCTGGATGATCGCGCAGACCGTGAGGGCCATGGCTGGCGTGGTGTCCTACCCCTTCGACACAGTGCGGCGGCAGATGATGACGCAGTCCGGGCGCAAAGGAGCTGACGTCATGTACACTGGCACCGCAGACTGTTGGAGGAAGATCTTCAGAGACGAGGCGGCCAAGGCCTTTTTCAAGGGTGCGTGGTCCAACGTCCTCAGAGGCATGGGGGTGGGGGCGGGTTTCGTGCTGGTCCTGTATGACGAGCTGAAGAAGGTCAGCTAAGGGCCTTGGCATCCTCCACACACACCAAGGGAACCAAGATAACCACGTAGAATCCTCAAGTGTGCAAACCATCGACGTTCGAGAAATTCCAGTCATCTTTTTCCCAGCCGGACCCTGCCTGTAGATGGCCAGGGAAGGCTCTAGAAAAGGGGCGAATTAGCCGGGCTTGGTGGCGGGCGCCTGTAGTCCCAGCTACTCACTCGGGAGGCTGAGGCAGGAGAATGGCGTGAACCCGGGAGGCGGACCTTGCAGTGAGCCAAGATTGCGACACTGCACTCCAGCCTGGGCGACAGAGCGAGGCTCCGTCTAAAAAAAAAAAAAAGAAAAGAAAAAGAAAAAGAAAAAAAATAAGAAAAGGAAAGAGAAAAGAAAAGGAGCACATTATGATCCAGCCATCGGTACCGGATTCCATGTCTTGATCACTGGAGGAAGGGAACCAGGGTGTCCTTGTGGGCCCACGGGCGAGGCACTCCAGTACTCAGATCTAGAGTCCAGATGCTTGTAGGACCCAAGTCATGTTTAAGTATTCATTTAAAACAAAAGAATCATGTTCCCCATTTGTACTTAAGCACTAGCCCTTCTTTTGCACAGCTGAGTACTTGCAATTATGTTCTATGTTGGGCACCCTGCTGCGAAACAATAAACACAGGATGCGAGGGGGGAGAATAAATAAATAAATAAATCAAATGTAGCAGAAGTGAGACTAAGTAATACATTAGACCAGCTTAGAAAGACACTGCAACTTCCTCTTGACTTTTTTTAAGGACGCTTGCCTTTTGGAACTCAGACGTCATGTTATGAAGAGGCGGAGGCTACATGAAGAAATCATGTTGACATATTTAGGCACATAGGTCTAGCTAAGGACCCTGCTGACGGCCAGCATCAACTACCAGGTATGTGAGCGAACAAACTGTGGTGATTTAACCTCCAGCTTCAGAGTAACCCTAAGTAATGCTAAGTACAACAAAGACAAGCTGTTCCTGCAAAGCCCTGCTCAAATAGCAAATTGACGACCATAATAATACTGTTATTTTAAAAAACAGTATTATTGTATCAGTTTATCAACATGGAAAAGCTTTAAATACATAATCTTAAATGAAAAGTAATTTTCTGAAGAATATATACGTTATGATAGCGTTAATATATAACATAATTAATACATCGGAACTGAAGTCTAAATAATTTTGATTAATAAATTTAAAATATCAATACGCTTTAAAATATTTATTACTTTTTATCAAGTTGAAGAGTTTAAAGCAGAAGTCAAGCTCTTATCACAAGTGGTCTTCTTTATTCGGTAAATGCATTTATTAATTACTTTAAAAAATTTATCAAAAACATGTATAAATAGGTGTTAAATATTTAAGCCACCACAGAATAGATTATGTTTAACAAGAAAACCTTTGAAGATGAGGTGTTGGAAGAAACACAGAACAAGCAAAATGCAGGAAATACAAATCAGTCAGTAAATTATTACAGCAAGAATGCATAGTGATTAAAAAAATAAGGTTAGCCTCATACATACACATGCATTATACATATAGCAAGGACAATAAATGTAAGTTAAATATAATTCTTTAAAAACACAAATTGGGTTAAATAATGCTTAAAAATTGTTATAAATGATAAAAATGTATAAGAATCAAAAAAAGATACACAAAAACTGAAAATACAGTAATAGAAGTGGACAAATTAGACAATCACTAATAACAAAAAATTGAAGCAATATTAATATCAGATAAAAATAATTCAGTGCAAAAGGAATTCAATGGAATATCAGGGGGAATAATTGTTCAAGGACAAGTACTTACCTTTAGCTCCTTGGAAACATAACTTAATACAGTTTTGAAATTTATAGGCAAAGAGTGTTAGAACTATGAAAAGAGAGACTAAAGATGTAAATGTATTTTCTGGGTGATGTAGTTCAAAACTGATTGTTTTTGTACTTATGATAAAATAATTCAGATAGAGATTTCTTGAGTGATTTTTTACACAATAAAATATTCTCTTGGTAAGTTTCTGGTCATCTATCCCCTACTATCACCTGTTTTTACAGCTACACTATAAAAATTTTAAGTTTCAACTTTCGAAATTGAATTGCCAGAACAATTAATTATGATGTTGAATGACTGAATCTACGAACATTTGTTTCACAGCAGTGGGATCTGTCTTAAATATAGAAAGACTTGAGATATCAATTGTAAATAAAAGTATAAAACATAAATATATATTAATTTTAAACATATTTATAATCAACATAGTGTAAACTATTTGTATTTAAAAATTGTATAAAAATATGAAAATGCAAAGGAGGTTTTTTAAGTGTTTAACTGACAATCCCATATTTATTAATTAAAATCAGGTAAACAACTATAAATGTAGATAACCTTCAATAAATTTATCACTTTTTAAAACTTTCTGCATAATAATAGTGGGACATTCTTGATAAAAACAAACATCAATTTCAGGAACACTAAATAAATTATATCAAATGGAATTAATATGCATGATGATTTACTGTAATTTAACTCAAATAGAAAAATTAAAAACTACTCAAGTCACAGATAAAATTAATTTTAACTGTATCTTTGGGGTATACTAAAACTCACTCCTATCATCAGAAAAGGAAATCCATGAAGAAAGCAGGAATTTTCTATAGAACAAAAGTTATAGCATATGTTAAACTGGAGAAAGTTACATAAATTGTCAATATTCTTCTGGCACTAAATGGCACTAAAAGGGTACTTTGAAAATGAAATTTAAATGTAAAAAAAGAATAAAACCATCTTCTCTCTACCTATGGCATTTTACCATTTTCCATTCACAATGGATAATACCTGAGGAAGAGTTCTGAGGTGGCAGCATACTTGTACACCTGCTTTGCTAGAATTGAATTGCTTAAGTGCTAATTTGCTGGCAATTTCACTGCAACAGCAGGTAGTTCATTTTTAACTGCATTTAGGGTTTTGAATGCTCATAGTGACACAGAATTCAGTCTATAAGCCATTCCATGAGAAACTGTTTAAGATTAATACTTAAAACTGTTAATTTCTGCAGTCACTGGGCCTTGTACATAAAATCATTGCTTTGTTAAGGTAAATGCAGATGTTTGTAAACTCATCTTTTAAATAAGTGTATTTTTGAGAAAAACTTTCAATTTAACAAATATTTACTGAGTACAACTTGTATAGAGAATTAAGCAAATCAAAGAAACATCGGGTATGATTATCATAGCAGTTTCTGAACACATAGTCCAATAAATATAGTGGATGTGTGTGTGTGCATGTATATATGTAGTGTGTGTGTAGACATATATACATATATAAATATATATACATATTTATATTTATATGCATATATAAACATATATACATATTTATATATGCATATATAAACATATATACACACATACACACGTGTATATATGTATATATGTGTGTGTATATATAGTGGATGTGTGTATATATGCATATACACATATACATGTATATGTATATATACGTATATATGTATATGTGTGTGTGTATATGTATGTGTGGATATACATATATTTATACACATGTATTTCACCCTCATGCTAACCTTTATCAAAAAATTCATAACCAAAGTAACCACAGATGCTCTCTTCTGTCTCCAAACTACATCTTTTCTGTTTTGTGGTATAAATTACTAATATTAAGCATAAATTGAAATTACTAGCATTCACTTGAAAAAATGAACTTAAATCATCACAGGCTGGTTTTGTAGATCTCTTTAGATATAAAAATGGAAAGTTCTAGATTTAGAAAATCTGTAGGATATAATTACATTTTAGTGTTCTTACAAGTCTTGATTTCTCCTTTCTGGGACATCCAGAATGTTGACTTTGATAATTATTTAGCAGAGTCAAGTTAGATACAACTCATATATTATAGCAACAATTTATGAAGCTACTTTGTCTCTGAAACCGTTTTTAATAATGTATATGATATACTTAACGCTTGTCCTGAAAGAAAATGTCATAAAATATATTCTTTTATTTTACATGTCTTCATTTTAAATCCCTTTTTGTATCATTTTCCCCTAACCATATTGTGTAGACATATCAGAACTTGCATTTTGGGCACTTTGTTCCCCTTCTTTGATATCATTAAAAATACTAAAAGCAAGTTCACTTCAGAAAACTTGCATTACTTTTTTTTTTTAAATCATCTCATGCTCTCACCTCTTGTATATTTTTCTTCTAAATTGTTTGAAATTTGTCTCCCATATTTTCTGGCTATACTTTTGATAATAATAAAACTTTATCTGCATAGTTACCTCAAACCATATTAAATGCATAGGTCAATTACCTTCCTACAAAAATAATTGCCTCATACTTACTTTGCTGGGTTTAGTGAAGTTTGAATTAACTTCAGATTATTCCTTTTGTCACAGTGATTTGTATGGGTTTAAATTTGTCTTTTTCAAAGAAAGTTTCCTTATTTTATATTATACATATCCATAGGAGAAAATGTAGCAAATCCAGAAAAACTGAATAAAGAACATAAACTATGCATGGTCCAACTACCTGGAACCATACCTTTTTAGAGTTTGATATAGATGATACCAGTTTTACGTGTGTGTGTGCATACATTTAATGTGCTACTTTATTGTGTTTTAAGTATGTTTACATAATTCATAATATTTTAAATACTGCTTTTAAATATAGATTTGTCTATAATAGTAAAGATGTTTTTTCATAAAAATGCAGAAAAAACAGAAATGTGTAAAATTAATAGTAACCTCTCATTCAGATCGATGAGCAAATTACTTAATATTTTTATGTAATTAGCATTGCATAAAATAGTGAGATCAATATTTTAATTGCCAAAAAGCATAAATATAAATTATATATATTTGTGTGTATGTGTATATATGTGTGTATGTACATATGTATCCACACATGTGTATAATCTATATACTGTATTATATATTATTATATTGAGTCACCTGAGCCATTTTTGCTTTATTTCCATTTGTTTTCCTTTTATTATTTTTCAATGGGAAAGGTTAATAAACTACCTAATAGCAATCACTATTGGTCATCAAATCATTCTTCCCATACTCTTCCATCTGTTTCTCATCAGTCTTTTTTCTGAAATATATTTAAAAATCAGTATATAGTGTGACCTTAAATAGTAAACACAAGAATAAAAATATATGAAGTATTTTTAAATGAGTTAAATTCAATTTTTTTTTTCATTTTCGTTTTCCCTCAAACATTCTCCTTCTACAAAAGCTGGTAAGACCTCAAGCTGTGCTCTTATTTGTAATGGTAAGCATCATTTTGGTGGCCATGTGGCTGCACAGCATGAGGTGGCTATGATGAACCCTGATGAAAAACGACAGGTGCAAAATGAGAAAAGTTTGCACACAACAAGTTTGGCTTTATAAAGGCTTCAGGTTTACCATCATCAGAGAACCTTGATCTGCTGTGGTTTAAAACAGGGAAGGGAACCACCTGTTTTGCCTCAAGCAACAATTAAGATCAAACAAAATATGTTCTGAAACAGTAAGACATGACAAAGGATAGTGAAAGGGTTTTTCAGCAATGGCAATAGAAGTTACTTTCTCCAAAGAGTTGGGTTATCACCAAGTAAAGCACAATGGTAATAACCCAAAGGCAAACTAGAGTGAAGAAAAGCAGATATATGCAGGTGGAGGAACAATATTTGCATTTCCATAGATAAATACTTTTAAACATACAGAAAAAATGAAGGGACACAGAACTCATAGTAATGATTTGGGATATTTCCTTTGGCCAACATATCTCCTCAGTTTGTAAGGCACACACTGAGATTCAGGAGAAGCCTGAAGAAGAGCATATTTATAAAATAACTATCCACAACTGACATCTACTTGTAAAGGATTAATATATTTTTCATAAACATGAGAGATACATCCATTCATAAAACTCTTTAGTACAACTTGGGTATGATAGTTGCTTATTCATAGGATGAAGAGGCAATGACTGGAATACACAATGTAAATGACTCACACATAGGCACCATCACCCCCAAGTAAAAAAGCAATTTGTGAAAAACAAAAAAACTCTTGTTTTTGTCAGGGCCAGAGAAGTATAGCTGATGGTAATTTGTAATCAGAAAACACAGCAAACTGCTTGATTAAAAAAAAATCAATCCCAAACTTCTGTCTTTTTTACAGATTCTAAACAACTATGTTAACTAGACCTAAAAAACTATAGGTATATGTGCATAATCAAATCGAGTCTTACCGAAATCTAGATCTGATGGCTTCGAACACCAGCATTTACAAATATATCCCCAGTGCAGGCCGAGCATGGTGGCTCATGCCTATAATCCCAGCACTTTGGGAGTCCGATGTTGGTGGATCACTTGAGGTCAGGAGTTTGAGACCAGCCTGGCCAACGTGGTGAAACCTCATCTTTACTAAAAATACAAAAATTAGCCAGGCGTGGTGTTGCATGCCTGTAGTCCCAGCTACTTGGCAGGCTGAGGCAGGAGAATCGCTTGAACCTGGGAGGCGGAGGTTGCCGTGATCCCAGATGGTGCCACTGCACTGCAGCCTGAGCGACCAGAGTGAGACCATGTCTCAAAATAGAATTTATCTATCTATATCTATATCTCCAATGTGAAGCAATAATCATATTCTTGTTTCGTAGAAAATAAAAATCATAAAATATCTGCATGAAATAAAAATGCCTATTGTCTATTTGCATAAAGTATAATGGCAAATTAGTACTTCCAAAAATTAAATTAAATTAAATGTAAATATTTTAATATAGTTTGAAAGTATAAAATAAAAATATAATTTTCTTGTAATTCAATTCCTACAAGATGGCATTCTAAGTATTTGGAGGATACTTTCATTTTGATATTTTCACATGAACATGAGTTACATTCTATAAAGCATTCATAAGAGTGCCTGGCACATCATAAAGACTCTATAGTAATTAGTTATATACAAATAAAATTATTTTCATAATCAGGAGATACATAAAATGTTGTGACATGCGCTTTTTAAACTTTGCATTTTATTGTATAATAAAAAGAAAATGTATATCATATATACATACAAAATGATAAAATAATGAAATGAGTTTCACACTAAGATACCCTACCCTATTTAACAGATGTAAACACGGTTGTGTTTTCTTGTAAATCCTTCCACAAAATATCCCTTACATATGTATTCTTATGTGTGTATGTGTATGTATACGTGTGTGCATGCATATATTATACTTAGTATTTTTAAATAAATGGCTATAAATTAAAAGCACTGTAGTTTTACTAATCAATATGTCTTTTGATTGATTATATATTTGAAACTCTCTATTAAATAGTAATAGATGGGCCGGGTACCGTGGCTCACACCTGTAATCCCAGCACCTTGGGAGGCCGAGGCAGGTGGTTCACCTGAGGTAAGGAGTTCGAGACCAGCTTGGCCAACATGGTGAAACCTCATCTCTATTAAAAATGCAAAAAAATTAGCCAGGTATGGTGGCAGGCGCCTGTAATCCCAGCTACTCAATAGGCTGAGTCACGAGAATCGCTTGAACCCTGGAGGATGAGGTTGCAGTGAGCCAAGATTGCACCATTGCTCTCCAGCATGGGCAACAAGAGTGAAACTCCATGTCAAAAAAAAAAAAAAAAAAAAAAGTAATAGAAGGGAAATCATACTCTATAAGATATATCATTAAAAAGATAAAAGCCCCTGCATATAACTTCATATTGAGAGATCAGATACTGAATTATCTTCTTCAGAATTCAAAAAGAAGACTCTAATGTTTTCTATCAACATTTCTATTCAACTAGAGTAACTAAATTGTATAACAGAAAAAGAAATAAAAGTACAAAATTGGAACCCCCAAAATAAAGCTGTCATTATTCCTTAATGACATAATTGTGTACATAGAAAGCCCAAAGTACTCTAGAAAAAAATGAGTGTTGATTAATAAATTCCGCAAGATTCTTGGATGCCAGGAAAATGTATTAAATCAGTTACATAATTGACAAACTTTTATTTAAGGAACAAGATAATATGTATTTTCACCTTTGTGGCCAATATGGCCTGTCACTACTCAACTTTGCAATTATAGTAGTCCTTCGATTTGTGTTCCATACACTGTTCCATGTCATAATCTTGCTACAAGCCTCTGCTGCTCTGAACATGTGGTACTAGCATGGTACTGTGTTCCATTCACATATTTCACAACAATCTCTAGTTGACATTCAAACAGTTTTGTTTGCCTTACAATATAATTCCATCTGCAACATACATTTAGATATCCATTAATAGTCTGGCCAACTGATAGTACTTTTTTCCACTTGCTAGTAATAATTCTGAGTTTTCTGTTGGTTTTTTGACTTTTTTTTTCCCAATAAATGTAATAGATTCTAAGCAGGTAAGATATAACTGCCCTCCTGAAACAAGTAGTCCTACCCATCAATTACTCATCAGTAGAAAAGCATATGTTTACTGAAAAGAGATACCCAGTAAGGTAGCCTCCTTATTCGAGGCTAGAATAGCATAGAACAGATCCACTTAGTTTCTAAGCTTCTGCCTGATTTTACAAGCATATTTTAAGAAAATGATCTAATGATTTGTATACTGAATAGGAATATCAACCCAGTTTTAAATAGTAATAGCTAACCTTTCTTAATATTATTGAACACTTGTAAGAAATTGATTCCAGAAGATACAATCAACTAATGCTTTATTTGCAGTACTTCAGGACCATGAAACACTAATTTCCATGCATATATATTAGTCATCTCAGGGAAAAATATTAGGTCACCCAGAGCAGGTTCTAATTTCTATCTTTACATACTATTTTACTTGACAAGAAAACATCAGCAAAAACTGTGTGAAGCATGCTAAATAAACTCAGTTTCACCTTATTTAAGAGAATGACATTTAAGTAGTACTAGAAATCCATTCTGTTAATAGAAAAAAATGGAGAATTTTGATTACAAGTAAAGGCATGTAAGACATGGCCTGATAATCATTGATGACTATATTAACACATATTAACAGTAACAGCTCAATCTAATATCTTAGATACAGAGATTTTAATAACTTTTTCCTCAAAATAATACAAAGCTGAATATTTATATTTCTAGTTTTTACTAAATAGGGATGCATTCACTGGACTTTGCCTGACCCTATAGTCCCAGCACTATTTTTTTTCCACATAGTAGAATCCACTTAATCTTAAGTGTAGATTCAGTGTGTCTACATTTCTAAGGTTAATATTCACCTCAGGAAAAAAAAAAAAAAGGAATGAAGGAGTTGTGATGTATTGTTCTGAAACTTTTTCCCTTCTGTCCTTTGTAACTCTTCAGAATGAATATTTTTGTTTAGTTCCTATGACATCGTGTCTATTAGGGTCCTCAATCTTGTTGAATAACTATTGTTCCTAGTGCTAAAATCCATATTCTAGTAACTTTCATGGCACTCAATCTACCTGTATCTAGGACCTTGTCTTCTTAGCGGTCTGATCTCCTAGAAGCCCTATTTGAGAAGAGAAGCCATTCTAGATACATCTATCCAAGGTCCTGAGTTCGACTATAGATCTAGGTTTTGAAATCTGACCTCTCTTTTCTCTGAAAAAAGAAAAAAAAAACACACAGAAAGTCTAATGTCAGTTCCAAGCTTCAAAATATACAAGATATTTGATGGTATCATAAATTATAATAATAGATGTCTTGATTTAAATAAGCACATTATATCTTATAAACATCTTAATGGTGATAAGATAAAAATATATCATGAAAGTAATGATAAAATTATTTTTAAAACCTGATGCTTATTTATGTCATAATCTATCCATCCTCCTGATATAAAAAAGTATCATTCAGAAATTATCTGTTTTCTTACCAAGACGTAATATTACTTAAAATGTTAAATACAAGTACTTTCATTAACAATATTGATTGAGAGAAAAATCATTTTTATGATCATAAACTGAATTATTAAACAATATACAAAGATTTAATTTCAATATTTTGAGGGGTGTCCAGGAACTCAAATGACAGGAGCACAATATTTCTAACTACAAGCTCTACAAATAATATATTTTATTGAAGAAAAAAACATGCTTTCCTTTTTCCTGTCTACAATGTTTGAATGCCAGTTGAGGATTCTCAGATGCTTTTAAATGTTTTGTAAGTAATTATGCCTCTCCTTTAGAACTGTTTATATTATCGATTGGTCCATCTTATACCTTTTTGAGTAGATGACAATAAATTTAGCTATTTCCTATATAAATAGTAAACAATTCTCAAACTTCTAGGATGTGGATAATTAAACATATTTTGCAAATTACAACCTTCTCAGCATAATGGAGTTTCTTTAGTCTGGCACAAAGTAATTATTTAGCTTTTAGAATAGCAATTTAAAAACAATTTTAAAATAAAACACACAATAATGATAAAGACTACTATTGCATAGTCAATTATTTAATTAAGTATAATACTTTAATTATATCATTTTGTTTAATTTTATAATACTTATTTAGCTATGTTAGTCATATTATATAATTTAATTAACCTAATTAGTATATAATTATCATGATCATCAGTAAGCATCAGCAGAAGTAACTATAGAACTACAGAAAAACATATTGTTCTGGGAGTGATAGGTCAAATTAACTATAGACCTAGAAGGTAATATGTTCACAGAAGCTTAAAGCTTTGGTAAGGATATTCTATATTAAGATCAGTTTGTCTCTTCCCCAAGCCTCCATAGAGTGTGCTGACAGTTTAGACTTAACCTAACCAATTGAGACAGCAACTGCAATTGAAACAATAGGTGCAAACCTAGGAAACATTAAAGAGTCTTCAGTGGACATTAGATAGATAACACCGTTTAAACTAGGATATCACCCAGTATTTTTCCACCTAGATTACAACAAATCTGTGTACACCACCTCACACTTGAAATTATTTCATTGATCTCCACAATATGGCTTAGGTTTTATTTTACAATTGCAATTATTGTGAGCCGTTTACACCATTATTTCTTGCTTTTGTTCATTTTATTAATACCACTTTCAGATTATGTTTTTGCTGCTTTTAAATGTTTAATCATTTAATGTTTAAACATTTTAAATGTTATACCATCTTTTCGTTCATTTTCAGTTGTCTATTGTAATCAAAATATTTAAAGTTTAAATATTTTTCTGAGTAAAGATTTGTTCAGATTTCATATACTTAACAATTTTTTCACTTTAAAAAATGTATTGTAGTTGCATGCTTTTGAACTTTCATCTGTGACCCCAATATCATTGAAGAAGAAAAATTTTAAATAAAACTCAAAATGACCTTTTCTCTTTCTTAGTTTGTCTTATTAAGTTAAATTTTAATCATTTTATATTCAGACGTGTTTATTTTTCCCTTTAAAATTAGTTAAGATTTAATTGTAATGTAAATGCATTAGAAAAATAATATTGTGTAGTTGGTGGAATAGAAACCAGAGGAATTAACTGTGATAAAAAATAGTTTGTCAGTCGTTCCCAACTCATCTTTATGGATCAATTACTGAATCAATAATAGGCTTATAAAAAAGAAATGGTATGTATGTACTGTACTGAGTATAGAAGATAGACGGTAGAGACATTCTATGCTGTCCTAATTTATCAATAGATAATATGCCCACAAGAATAAAATACTCTACCTCAAGCTAGATATGATAGAATAACTGTGAGATATTCTTACCCAATGATTTTGACTACAATTGGGTTCCCTATTATATGAGTGTTGTTTATAAAGAGAGAGTTAAGGTAAGGTAGGCTTTCACCCGTCAAGCAAATAATGAATCATGGCAAAGTAGCCTCGCAGTGAATTTGCTTCTTATTGACCTTATAGTCTACTTACCACAAGCATCATCATAAGTAGGGCTCTCTGTTCATCTTTGGATGAGGAACACTTACCTTCTTCCCCAAGTTACATATCAGAATTCTGCTTTTAACTCTCTTTAGTTTATATATTGGTAGTTAATAGATGACTAATTATCATTAGATCAAATACTCTATTTTTCTTTGAGAGATAGCATGGCAGTGACTTGTTAGTAGTAAGGTTGCCCCCCAAAAAAGAATATGAATTCCTCTTCACAGTCATAAAACAATTCTCAGAATTTTTTATAGTATTTGACATTTTTAGGTGTTTTTAGTTGTGAGGAATGAGGCTTGTCAGCTCAGTATGCCATGATGCTGAAAAATTCAGTACGTTTAAATGATTTTTCTATGACTTTAGGGCCCACCTCCAGGAAGAATGCTAGCTGTTTAGTACTCATTTCTTATCAACATTCACATTGTGTACTAGTCTATAGTGACTAACCTGTCCTATATCCTCCTCCTTGAAAGATTTATAAACTTTGGAAAATTTTCACTTCAATAGTTCAAAGCTTTTAACTGCCCTCGAACTCTGACAGTTTCAAGTCAACAGAGACACAGAGTTGAAATCTGTAGACCCAGGGTCCGCTTCTTTAATGTGTTGTCATAGTGTTCCATCTGTATAGGTTTCCCCACAAATTTACCACTTAAAAAAGAAACAACAAACTCATCAAAATCTCATAGTATGCATGGTTTTTCCACTTATTCACCTCTCTCATTGAATATCAATTACTGTACCCAAGGCATATATAAGTTGGACATCTGAAAAATTACACCTAGGGTCAAATAGAAAACAGTGTGAATATGTTTTTCTGCATGTAAGATGAAAAACATCAAGCCAATAATAATACAGGCAAAAATAATTATGATATTTCACCATTGCTGAAATATGACAGTGAACTACTTCTTTCTTTGGTCGTACCATAGGAAAATGTATGGTCATATACTTTAAATCATAAACATAAGAAGATAGTATAGGATTACTTATAGGTAAAAGCTTAGAAGGTAAACACTATTTCTGTCTTAAGTCGTTTCTTCCCTTCTTCCTCCCTCCCTCCCTCCCTCCCTCCCTCCCTCCCTGCCTCCCTTCCTTCCTTCCTTCCTTCCTTCCTTCCTTCCTTCCTTCCTTCCTTCCTTCCTCCCTCCTTCCCTCCCTCTCTTTGTCTGCCTCCACACTCCCTCCCTTCCTTCCTTCCATCTTGCCTTACTTCCTTCCTTTTTTTCCTTCCTTATAATTATTTTAAAGATGCCTGTATTCTAAAACCAATGAAGGAATTCAACTTGTAAGAAAGCTTAACAGAGATTTATGGGTAATCTAATATGTACTATGCCAAGTAGCAGCAATAAGAAGGCAGATAGTATTCTATTCTTCAATGCTTTTGCAGTTACCTGAGGAGATATATGTAAGTTAAAAAAATACATTATAGTGGGATAAATATAGCAAAAGAAAAATTTCAAGCTGAAGTATCACTATGGAGAAGAGAGTAATAAAGTGATTGAGGGCTTCACAAAAGATATTTTCAAATAAAGTGATATTTCATCATGATTTGGCAGAAAATATAGAAGGTTTCCAGGTTGACAGGCATACTGAAGAATATGCAGGCAGAAAAATCAGAGGTAAGGTATTGTATAATAGCCAGGTTCCATCAGAGAAGTCTGTGTCTGTCCATCAAAAACCCAAGTGGTCTTCAGAATTAGAAACACCTGGAAATCTGAAAAAATGTGAATGTCACTTATTTACCCCAGGCTTATACAGCAAAACAGAATCTTTCTGTTTGTTTTCTTTTCTTTCTTTTTTTTTCTTTTCTTTTTTTTTTTTTTTTTTTTTTTTTTGAGAGAGCAAGGAGTGTAGCTGGGGATCTGCATTTAAACAAATTTCTAAAATGATTATAGTAATGGTAGAAATTCATAAACAATTTCTCTAATCTAAAGAGTTACAGTGCAGTGTGCAGGTGAAGGTGTGGAGATGAGCAGCAGTAGAAAGAGATAAGACAGAAAAGGGACGTAGACAATTTTTTTAAATTAAATTATCCAGCCATTTTGCGAAGGGGAGTTATTTTTAGTCACCTATGGCATATGGGAAGGTGAAGGTTTAGAGCCATTAGATAGCTTTTATTATGCAATTAGGCAATGACATTGGGTGTAGGGGATGAGGTTTATAAGGGTTTGCTATAGTTTGAGTGTGTGTCTCGCCAAAATTTATACATTGAAACCTAGTAACCAAGGTGATGATATTAAGAAGGTGTGGCCTTTGAAAGATTATTAAGTAAGGAGAGCTCTCCTTTCATGAATGGGATTGATGCCCTTATTTTTAAAAAGGCCCCACAGAGCTGCCTTCCCCTTCTGCAGGGTGAGGACACATCTGAGATGAGTTGCTGTTTAAGAGGACCAGGCACTCACCAGATCAAATCTGTTGGTACCATGATCTTGGACACCTCAGATTTCAGAATTCTGATCAATAAACTCTGTTGTCTATAAAATATCCAGTCTAAGATATTTTGATATGGCATCCTAAACACAATAAGACAAGGTGGATGTCCTTGGTTTTAAGCATGGCAAGATCGAGATGTAATTCTTAAACCTTAAGTTTCAGGCAGAAACATTAACTATGCCTATCAAAATATATGCTAGGGGTTCGAAGAAGCTACCCCTTTGAAATATATCTGGAATTGACAATATCCTTACCACCTCTACTGCTAGCATCTTAGCCAAAGCACCATTATCCTTTGTTTTCATTACTGCAATAGTTTTTAATTTGGTCAGCCTCTTTGACACTTTCCAACCTATACTCTAAGCTCCATAGAACCACCAGGGAATTCTTTTTTATTACAAAATCAGATCATGGCATACTTCTATTTAAAACTTGTCAGTAGACCCCCCAATATCACTTATAAATAAAATCCAGAGTTTTAACATAGGCTATCAGACCCCGCAAATGATCTCTCTCTCTCATCTCTATTCTCTCAAATATGCGCCTTGTCATGACCACATATAGTGCTGCCTGATGTTCTTAAACATTCAACCCATGTTCTCCACTAGGGATCTTACATGTATTCTTCTGTTTGGAATGTTATTCCCCCAAGTAACACCAAGGTCATTCATTCACATCCTTCATTTCACTTCTGAAATGTTGCTTTATCATTCCTGTCTTTCCCAGCACCTTATTAAAAAAAGAGGATGCACTCTTTGCCAGACTCAATTACCTGAATGTTTTATTTCTCTTCACAATACTTTCTCCACCTTTTGCTTACCATTTTATTGTCTGTCTTCCCCACTAAAATTTAACCTCCATATATAGGCAGGGAATTCTGTTGCCTTTGTTCACCCCTGCATCTCAGCACTTAGCATAATGGATGGTTCATAGTATCTGGTATACAAAATGAAATAATGAAGCAAATAAATAAAAGACATACCAGCGACTTATAACAACAGTATAGGTTATGGATGAAAACACCCAGAAAGTTGGATGAGTGAGAAAAAAGAAAAAAATACATGCAATGAATAGAGATTTGAAATCTTGGAAGAGAGGCACACATAGAAAATATTTATATAGGACAGGCACAGAAGCAGGAAGAAAATCAGGAGAAAATGGAATAAGAGAAAGCAGAGGAGGGGAGCATTTCAGAGATGGAAGGATCAATGAATCTAATGCTGTGAAAAACTCAGAAAATTCAAATGGACTAGAACATAGAATTGAGAGTCATCAGTATATACGCAATGTTTGATTGGAGAAGAGAGAGGCCTGTTAACTCATTTGACCCCACAGCTCATTAGAGGTTCACCAACATTTGTGAATACCATTCTATTTAGCAAATATTTGGATAAAAAAACACTTGACTAGAAAGTAAAAAAGAGAACATGGATCTAACTGGCTTTATCAGCAGGCTAAATCCTGAGTTATGCTTTGATTAGAATATCTTTGTGTTGTGATCAAGATAGTGAATTTGAGTCTTACAAGAAAAGCTATGTGAATAAATTGTTGCCTTGTCATTTCACACCATTGAACAATAGAAAGAAATAGAAACTGTTCATATGTCTTTTGGTGAACGAAATAAAAATCACATGGGACAATGGAGATAAGAAAGGTTTCTCTCACAGGTTTTTCTGTAAGCTGTTTCAGACCATTGATATCCATCGTGATTTTCATCTCTATGTTTCTTTTGTATGTAACATCAATATGTCACTTCTCTCCTCAAGAAATACCTATGCATCCTAAAAATCAAAACATATTCTACAAATGATTTTTCTTGTTTTACTATTAAGTTGTTTAATACATTGCATTGAATATAATTCAAAAAATGAGTTTTACAAAGTAAATATTGACAAGCTCCAAACGTTTGTTTTAGTTTTCATTTTTTGTCACATTTCTATCTATATGTGCTACCATTCTCATTTCCTTCCCCCAAAGCACACTAAGTTTTTTTGTTGTTATTTACTTCAGAGTAGTAGCATTATATATTTAGAGATGGATATAGAAGAATAAAACACCACAGAAAATTTTAAAATTTTATTTTGCTTAGAATTGATATTTGCTCAGTATAACAACTCAACATATTATTATAGAGGCTATGGTTTGAAGGTATTCCCCAAACAGCATGTGTTGGAAACCTAATTTCCAATGCAGTAGGTGTTGAGAGGCAGGATCTATAAAGAGGTGGCTGGGTAATTGGGGGTTTGCCCTTTGAATAAATTAATGTCATTATCATGGGAATGGGTTTCTATTCTGAGAATGAGTAGCTTTTTATAAAAGCAAGGTTGGCCTCCTCTTGCTTTTTCTTACATGTGTTCTCTTATCGTTCCACCTTCCATTATGGGATAATACAGCAAGAAGGCCCTCACAAGACACAGTTTCTCAATTTTGGACTTCACAGCCTCCAAAATTATAAGCCAAATAATTTTATTTTCATTAGAAATTATCCAGCTTGCAGTATTCTGTTATCAAAGCAAAAAATGGACCAAAACAGAAAAATGGTACCAAGAAGTTTGGTCATTGCTACAACAAATACCTGAAAATATGGTAGCAGCTTTAGAACTGGTACTGAGTAGAGGCTGGAAGAATTTGGAGGAGGAGGCTAGAAAAAGCTCAGATTGTAATGCATGGAGCATTAAGGGCACAGAAGAAGAAAGGGAATATAAAGAAAGTCAGAAATTTCTTAGGGATTATTTGAGTAGTTGTGATCAGAATGTTGGTAGAAATATAAACAATAAATGTCATTCCGATGATGTCTTAGATGGAAATAAAGAAAAAGATATTGGAAAGTGAAATAAAGACCATGCTAGTTACACAGTTGCAGAGAACTTGGCAGAATTGTATCCATGTCTTAGGGCTTTGTGAAAGCCAGAATGTAAGAATGTTACATTAGGATATCTGGCAGAAGAAATATCTAAGAAGCAAAGTATTCAAGGTTCCACATAACTTCTTTTGGCAGCTTACAGTAAAACGAGAAAAGAGATACATGACTTGAAGACAAAATTTGTAATTAAAAGGGAAATAGAATCAAAACCCTTGGAAAACTCTCAGCCTGGTGATGTAAAGAATAAAAAGTCGTGATCAGGAGAGAATAGTAAGGTTGTGGCCAATCGACTGTTAAGGAGATTAAAATGGATAAAAGATAGCCTGGTTTTATTCATTAAAACAAAGAAACAATAACCCTGAAGTCATTTCATTAAATCTAGAATATTGAGGGCAAGGTTTCCAGAGAGGTGTCCATAGGAACTTAGCATCTGCTGCCCTATACTGCCTTAGGACTCTGCTCCTAGAATTCTGGTGCAGTATTCCTTGGTCACTCAAGTTGTGGTCTAGAGGTCTCAGACTACTACTCCAAAAGGTGTGGCTTGGACTACTGGTCTAGAAGGTACAATCTGTAAACCTTAGCAGTGTCATAGTGGTGCTAATTCTGCAAGTATACAGCAAGAACTGTGGACTAATGGTTGTCTCCACCTAGATTTCAAAGAATGTTGTTGAAGCCTTGGGGCTCAGGTGAGACTTGTCTCAGGGCTGAAGCCATCATAGAGAAGCCTCACTAAAGTCATGCCCTGCAGGATCGTAAGAACAAGATGTTAGATATGAGTTCTAAATTTATTTTCAAAGAATCAACATGTCAGTATGTTCAATTCTTTGCCTTCTACTTTTAAATTTAACTTCCTCATAAAGCAACTTTTTCGATTACCTGCTGTACCCTGACTCATTTCAATCACCTGCTCTACCTTGACTCATTCCAATTACCTGCTCCACCCTGACTCATTCTGATTACCTGCTCCACCCTCACTCATTCCGATTACCTGTTCTGACATAACCATTTTTCCCGCCGAACCACTCACCCTGTCACTCTCTTTAAATTAGCCAATTGCAATTAGTTTAGCCTGTGCAGTCTAACCCTAGCCAATAGGGGAACGACACAGCAGCAGGGGCCACATGTGTCAGGGATAAGAACCCCTTCTCCTCCCTTGTCCAAGTGTGTGCTCACCATTGTTCCATCTGTAAGGGTGCACCCTTCTGTAGAAGTAACTTGCCTTGCTGAGAATTAAAAAGAAAACTTTATATTCGAGTGCTATTTCTTTTGCAGCACCAAAACTTTATTTGTAACAGTTACCACTTCAGAGTCTTCAATAGGGAATACCTAGTACAGCCATGGAAGTGGAGGATCCCCTGGCACCCCCAAACTGCAAGATCACCAGCATGCAACTCTAGCCTGGAAGAGCTACAGGCATAAGACTCCAACCCTTGAGAGCTGCTGGATAGACTGAGCCCAGTGAAACCATAGGGGCAGGGTTGCCTGAAGTCTTAGTGGTCCAACCGCCACCCCAGTGTGCATGGAACATGGAGTATGGAGTCAAAGGAAATTATTCTCCAGCTTTAAACGCGTACTATTGTTTTTCCTCTTCCATTTTGGACTTCTTTGGGAACAGCCCTTTCTTCTTTCCTATTTCTCTCTTTTGTGATATGATTATCTTTCCTATGCCTGTTCCATCATTATATTTTAGAAGTAATTTGTTTACTTTTGCAAGCATATAGCTGAAGAGAAATTTGCCTCAGATGAATTATGCCTTGTGTCTCACCTAAATATGATTTAGATGAGTATTTGGAATTTAGACTTTTGAGTTGATGCTGAGACAAGTTAAGATTTGGGGGCTATTAGGATGGAGTAAATAAATTTTGCATGTAAAAATATATGTATTAATACATATATTTTGGGATGGAATGCTATAAGGTGTCTCCCAAAAGTTAAGTGTTGGAAACTTTATTCCCAATGCAACACTTTTGAAAAGTGGGATCTTTAAGAGGTGATTAGGTCATGAGGGCTCTTCACTTACAAAGAAATTAACGCTGATATCTCGAGAGTGGGTTTATTATTGTGGAAGAGGGTTTGTTATCATGAGAGTAGATTTGTTATGAAGGCAAGTCGAGCCCCCTCTTTGTTTTTATTGCTCACATTCTCTTGCCTTTCCCTTTCTGCCATGAGATGATGCAGCAAGAAGGTACTCACTAGATGTAACCCCTCAACCTTGGACTTTCTAGTTCCAGAACCATGAGTCAAATGGATTTATTTCCATTATAAATTATGCAGTATGTTGTATTCTGATACAGTAGCATTAAAAAGAATAAGACAACAGAAAACTATTACTTCTAGTTTAAAATGCTTTCCAATGACATTCCTTGAAATTGTGGGATTTTTGTCATGGGAACTTAAAAGTTATCTCTATTGACACCAATGCAGATAAGATTTCAAAGATCTCCTTTCAGGTAGAAATTATATCAGTTTGAAGAACTTTATCTGTCAGTACTTTAAGATGTTTCAAAAGCCTTACACATAATAAATAGGATGTTAATTTAAAATTTAAAATAATAAGTTTTTATACAAACACAAAAATCGAAAATCTTTCAGTTTAATTCTTCTTTGAGGAACTCAACTCAATCATTCACAGTGAGATTGCTAAGATTACTACTTTGACTAATGGTTATTAAGGCAAAGGGGACTATGAATTAGAAATGCCACATATACTTCCATTCCAATAAAGAATGTTAGAGAGAGGAAACATAACATTAATAGTACTTGTGGACAAATTGAGTTCTGCCTTTTATTTATTCATTTTGTATATATTTCCTAACTGCTCATGTACTCTGTTATGTATTGTTGTATGTGCAAAAAATAACTTAAAAATGCATTAGAACAAAAGAAAAATACAAAGACAACTCATAGAGATAAGTTTAAGACTATGAAAAGATATTATTACTAATATCTCAAATAAGTTGAGGTCAAATATCTATATATTGAGGACAAAAATACAATACTAGTGGTAATAAACAGTTAGCCTAATTATAAAATAGATGATAAAAAGTCATTAGCCTAACTTAAGTTTTCAGAGCCAGGAATTTGAATTTAAATCCATGTGAATGTATTGAAGACCAAAAAGTGATTGAGGCATAAGTCTCAAAGTTCAAGGTTTATTGAGCCAGCTTGAGGGCACACCCTTGAAAAACAAGAATCACAGGTGGATCTGTGTTTGTGTGTGTGTGTGTGTGTGTGTGTGTGTGTGTGTGTGTTTTCCAAAGAGGTTCTCAGGAGGTTTAGGTATTGCACATTTTCCTTAAAAAGGTGGGGAGTGGGGGCACAGCAGTGAGAGAAATTACTACATACTTGAGATGTTAATTAGTGCCCGGTAAATCTACACTTTAAATAAGATAAAGTGGACATTTGAAGAAAAACAGAAGAAACAGGTGTCTCAGGGATGAGCAAAGGAATGATTAATCTCATCTTGTCTTCGTTATGTACCTGAGAAGATAAGCTAGCAATCCACATTATCCACATTATCAGTGTGGAGTCTTTTGAAAGTGCTGATTTCTTTTTATCCCTTGGGGAAGAAAGCTTAATGACAGTAAGGGAGGAGGTAGAATGAGTGTCAGACCTATGAAAGCATGGCATTGAACTTGTTCCAAAGTTTCTGTGGGATTCCTTGGCCAAGACGGGGTCTGTTGTTCAATTAGGTTAATGCTTAGAATTTTATTTTTATGTGTGGGCGTCCACAATATCTACCCTAAGGGGGGTTTAAAGTGAGAGTGATCATTTTTGTCTCTAATAAAAGACTGAAGGTAAACTGCTTTTCATTGCTGACAAAGGCTAGATTCATAAAATTTAAAGATTAAATAAGCAAATATTATAGCTGACAACTTTCTGACAGTTACAGAAACTAAGCAGAAATTTTTGCCCTTTTCCCCCATGAGTTGAAGAAATTTGCCCAGTGAAGCCCTGAGGTTTCCTTGAAATTAAAACAGTAGTTCATTCAACACATCAGAGAATTCATAAAAACTCCCCAAAGTTGTTTCCTGGAATCATGATTAATATAATTTTTATCAAAAAATGCTTAAATCTTCTTTGATTAAATATTCATCATAGTTATGGAGAAAGAGTCCCTGCAATTTTTACATGAAGTTTCTGGATTTGCCCATAAAAAGTATGCTGAGTGAAGGTATTTTAAAAGCTTAATATTTAATAGAATTAGAAAAATAGAATGAGTTCCATAAAGGACAATTATATGGAAATTTAGAGGAAAACATTTTAGGTCAGTGTACAATTCACAAAAAGTATATTTGAAGTGATCTCTAAGAAATGGGTAAATTTTCAACAGATAAAGACAGGATAGTTTTATATGACAGAAAAGGAAATAGTGTGAGTTCAGGAAAGTCTAGGGTAAGGTAAAATTAAGTCATATGTTTAAGGAGGTGCATTTGAGTCACACATGGAAAGCATTGATTTGAAGCCTGAGGAGTTTACAGTATTGAGGTCAATTAGTAAATACATCAACTTTATTCAAACCCTGTCTCTACTACAAATACAAAAATTAGCCAGATGTGAGGTATGCACCTGTAATCCCAGCTACTCTGGAGGCTAAGACAGAAGAATTGCTTGAACCCAGGAGGCAGAGGTTGCAGTGAGCAGAGATGGCACCACTGCACTCCAGCCTGGGCGGCAGCATGAGACCCTGTCTCAAAAAAAACCAAAAAAAAATTCTGTCACTCTTAAGTATATTTTATTTTCTTTTGTTTTCATTGTAAAGATATATATATATATATGTATGTATATGCCATTTTAATCATTTTAAGTGTACGATATCATGCCATTAATTAATACATTTTGTGTAACCATCATTCCTTTTTCCAAAATTTTTTATTACCTCAAAGACAAACTCTGCATGCATTAAGCAATAACTCCCCTTTTCCTTTCTTAGTCTCTGGTAACATTTAATCTACTGTATCTCTCTATGAAATTTCCTATTTTGCATATTTCATATAAATAAAATTATATAATATCACAGCCTATATCAGAATTTCATTCCCTTTTAATGAGAATAATATTCCGTGTATATGTATGTGTGTGTGTGCATATATATACACATATATATACATGCACACACACATATATATGTGTGTATATATGTATATATATCTGTACATATAAGTATATATATGTGTCTCACATGTCCGTGTGAAGAGACTACCAAACAGGCTTTGTGTGAGCAACATGGCTGTTTATTTCACCTGGGTACAGGCAGGCTGAGTCCGAAAAGAGAGTCAGCAAAGAGCGGTGGATTATCATGAGTTCTTATAGGTTTTGGGATAGGGGATGGAGTTAGGAGCAATGTTTTGCGGGCAGGGGGTGGATCTCACAAAGTATATTCTCAAGGGTGGGGAGAATGACAAAGAACCTTCTTAAGGGTGGGGGAGATTACAAAGTACATTGATGAGTTAGGGTGGGGCAGAAACAAATCACAATGGTGGAATGTCATCAGTTAAGGTTATTTTCACTTCTTTTGTGGCTCTTCAGTTGCTTCAGGCTCTCTGGATGTATACATGCAGGTCATAGGGGATATGATGGCTTAGCTTGGGCTCAGAGGCCTAACATTCCTGTCTTCTTATATTAATAAGAAAAGCAAAAAAAAAAAATTGTGGTAAAATGTTGGGGTGGCGAAAATTTTGGGGGGTGGTATGGAGAGATAATGAGCGATGTTTCTCAGGGCTGTTTCGAGCAGGATTGGGGTGACGTGGGAACCTAGAGTGGGAGAGATGAAGCTGAAGGAAGATTTTGGGGTCAGGGGCGATACTGTGGGGTTCTTAGAAGAAACATTTGTCATACAGAATGATTGGTGATGGCCTGGATGTGGTTTTGTATGAAGTGAGAAACTAAATGAAAGACACAGGGTCCAAATAAAAGAAGGAGAAAAATAGGTATTGAAGGACTAAGAATTGGGAGTACCGAGGACATCCAATTTATTAGAGAGTGTCCAAGGAGTTTCAATGTTATTGTTTGCTTGGTTGGTGACTTTTTGGGCTCTATCCTTGAGTTTTTTTATGTTGTCATATACCAGGTCAGATTGATTTAGGTAAAAACAACACTCTTCATTTAAAAATATACAGATCCTCTTTTTTTAGCAGTGAGTAAGTTGAGGCCTTGGCAATTTTGGAGGAAAGAGAGATTCAAAGCCAGAAACTGTTTGTTAAAGAAGGATTAGAAACGGCTAAGAGAGACTGAGATTGATAGTGTGGTGGAGATAGCTGGGGAGAGGTAGAGGGTGGCATAAGAATGGGAAGCAGAATAAGAGTGAGCATAAAAGTAAAGAATAGGACTTCATCAGGGTGAAAGTATTAGAGGGTACCTTGCCACTGAAGATCTTCTGTCCACTTCAAGAGAGACTTAAGGGTGATGATTTGAGGTAAAACCAGGAGCCACTAAATAACAAGAGTCTGAGAAACTGCTTGGGTGATTTGACTAATAAAGGCCGGTTTGTTATCGGACTGTATAGAGGTGGGAAGACCAAACCGAGGAATTATATCTGACAAAAGGGAAGAAATAACCATGGTGCCCTTCTCAGACCTTGTTGGAAAGGCCTCTACCTATCCAGTGAAAGTGTCTACCCAGACCAAGAGGTATTTTAGTTTCCTGACTTGGGCCATGTGAGTAAAGTCAATTTGCCAGTCCTTGGCAGGGGCAAACCCCAGAGCTTGATGTGTAGGGAAGGGAGGGGGACTGAACAATCCCTGAGGAATAGTAGAATAGTAGACGGAACACTGAGAAGTGATTTTTCCTGAAGATAGATTCCACGTCAGAAAGGAAATGAGAGGTTCTAAGAGGTGGGCTACCTGCCTGTAACCTACATGGAAGAGGTTATGACATGACAATAGAAAAGAATGGGCCTGTGAGACTGGAAGGAGATATTTTCCTTGGTCCAAGAACCATTTGCCTTGTGTGGAAAGAGATTGATAAGTGGAAGTTTCAGTGGGGGAGTAGGTGGGAGTGACCAGACAAAAAGGAGAAAAACTGCCACGAGGTATAGAGTTGGAACGCTAGCTGCTTTTTTAGCTACCTTATCAGCATAAGCGTTGCCCTGAGCGATGGGATCTGATGCCTTTTGATGGCCCTTGCAGTGTAAGGCTCCAGCTTCCTTTGGAAGTAAAGCAGCCTAGAAAAGAGTTTTTATTAAAGAGGCATTAATGATGGAGGACCCTTGCGTAGTGAGGAAACCTCTTTCTGCCCATATAACAGCATGGTGGTGCGGGATATGGAAGGCATATTTAGAGTCAGTATAAATATTGACATGTAGTCCTTTTGCAAGAGTGAGGGCTCGAGTTAAGGCAATGAGTTCAGCTTGTGGAGAGGTAGTGGAGGGGGGTAAAGCGGTAGCCTCAATGATAGATGTGGAACATACTATAGCATAGCCTGCTTTTGCTGGTGAGTGGCGATTAGGCCTGGTGGAACTGCCATCAATAAACCAAGTGTGATCAGGGTGAGGAACAGGAAAGAAGGAAATAAGGGGAAATGGAATGAATGCCAGGTGTATCAGAGAGATACAGTCATGGGGGTCAGGTGTGGTATCAGCAGTAATGTGGGAGGCCAGATTGAAGTCTGGACCAGAAACAATGGTAATTGTGGCAGACTCAACAAAGACTGAGTATAGCTGAAGGAGCCAGGGAGCAGAAAGTATATGTGTCGGGTGTGAGGAAGAAAATAGATTTTGGAAGTTATGAGAACTGTAGAGAGTGAGTTGAGCATAGTTTGTGATTTTGAGGGCCTCTAAAAGTATTAGGGCAGCGGTGACCACTGCACGGAGACATGATGGCCAGCCTAAAACAGTAAGGTCAAGTTGTTTGGACAAAAAGGCTATGGGGCATGGTCCCAGTCCTTGTGTAAGAATTCTGATTGCACAACTCTGCACTTTGGCTGTGTGTAATGAAAAGGGCTGGGTGAGTCAGGGAGAGCTAGTGTTGGGACAGCTTCTAGGGCTGTTTTGAAGGAATGGAAAGAGGAGTGGCAAAAGGATTTAGGATCTATGGGGTCAGCGAGGTTTGCTTTTGTGAGTTTATATAATGGTTTAGTCAGGATGGTAAAACTAGGTATCCAAAGGCGGAAGTACCTAACCATGCCTAGGAAGGAAAGAGTTGTTTTGTAGAAGGGGTTGGGGTTTGGGAGATTAGCCAGACATGATCAGCAGGGAGAGCATGTGTGTTTTCATGAGAATTATGCCGATAGGTAACAGACGAGGAAGAAATTTGGGCTTGACTGAAGTAATGGGGGCTGTCCGTGAAGCCTTGAGACAGTACAGCCCAGGTAATTTGCTGAGCCTGATGGGTGTCAGCGTCAGTCTAAGTGAAAGCAAAGAGAGGCTGGGATGAAGGATGCAAAGGAATAGTAAAGAAGCATGTTTGAGATTCAGAACAGAATAATGGATTATGGAGGTGTTGTGCAGGGAGGTATTGAGGATAGGAGAGTCTATGGGGGTTTGGCACCACGGGGTGGATAGACAAGACAATTTGGTTGATAAGGCGCAGATCCTGAACTAACCTGTAAGACTTGTCCAGTTTTTGGACAGGTAAAATGGGGGAATTGTGAGGAGAGTTCATAGGCTTTAAAAGCCCATGCTGTAACAGGCAAGTGGTTACAGGCTTTAATCCTTTTAAAGCATGCTGCAGGATGGGATACTGGCATTGAGCGGGGTAAGGGTGATTAGGTTTTTATGGGATGGTAAGGAGTGCATGATCCGTCACCAAGGAGGGAGTAGAGGAGTCCTATACTTGTGAATTAAGGTGGGTAAATACAAGGGGAGGATGTGAAGGAGGCTTTGAACTGTGGAAAAAGGTGGCAATGAGGTGTGGCTGTAGCCTAGGAATAGTCAGGGAAGCAGATAATTTGGTTAAAATGTCTCGACCTAATAAGGGAACTGGGTAGGTGGGAATAACTAAAAAAGAGTGCATAAAAGAATGTTGTCTAAGTTGGCACCACAGTGGGGGAGTTTTAAGAGGTTTAGAAGTCTGGCCATCCATACCCACAATAGTTATCAAGGGAAGGGAAACAGGCCCTTGAAAAGAAGGTAATGTGAAGTGGGTAGCCTCCGTATTGGTTAAGAAGGGGACGGGCTTGCCCTCCACTCTAAGAGTTACCAAAGCGTCTCTGATGGTCCAGGAGACTTCCAAGGCGAGTGGGCAGTGTCAGTCTTCAGCTGCTAAGCCGAGAAGGTCTGGGAAGGAGTCAGTGAGAGCTTTGGGCCAGTTGGACATTCCAGTTTCCAGTGGGGTCCCACACAGATGGGATACAGCTTAGGAGAAATCCTGGGCTGCAGGCATTCCTTGGCCCAGTGGCCAGATTTCCAGCACTTGAAGCAAGATCCTGGGGGAGGAAGTCCTGAAGGAACGCCTAACCGCTGTGGCTTAGGCGTTTTGAAGTTTTTGTGTGCTGGAGATATGGCTGGGGTTTCTCTCACAGCAGAGGCAAGTAATTGCAGCTCTTCTCTATTATTGTACACCTTGAAGTCAAGGTTAATTAAGTCCTGTTGTGGGGTTTGAGGGCCAGTATTTAATTTTTGGAGCTTTTTCTAATGTCAGGAGCTGACTGGGTGATAAAATGCATATTAAGAACAAGGCGGCCTTCTGGCCCCTCTGGGTCTAGGGCGGTAAAGTGTCTAAGGGTTGCTGCTAAGCAGGCCATGAACTGGGCTGGGTTTTCATCTTTACCTTGGGTAGTTTCTTTGGGTTTGTCATAATTAACAGCTTTGTAAGCTGCCTTTATAAGCCCTTCAACTGGGCAGGAAGCCGGTAATCTTGCCTAGCTATACCCGGGGAATCTGCCTGATAGTTCCATTGGGGATCTTCTCGGGGAGCTGCTCTAATGCCTTCCTGGAGGTCTGGCTTATGAAGCCGGCGGTTATCAGTGTGAGATTGGACTAGAGAAAAAATTCTTTCCTGTTCATCTGGGGAGAGGGTGAAGTTAGGATGACATTTAAGTCACTCCAGGTTAAATTGTAGGACAGAGTTAGATATCAGAATTCCTGTATATATTTAGTGGGGTCCGATGAGAAAGAGCCCAAATGCTGGCTGATTTGGGAAAGGTCTGATAGAGAAAAAGGCACATGTACCCTGACTATGCCTTCAGCTCCAGCCACCTCTCTAAGAGGAAACTGTTGGCCAGGTGGGGGAGAGCTAGTCGCAGAACGAAACTGTAAATCAGACCGGGTATGAGGAGGGGAGATGATAGAAGGTTTATAGGGTGGGGGAGCAGAGGCTGAGAAAGAATTGGGACCTGGCTTGGCCTGGCAAGGAGTAGCCTGGGCAGAAGGGGAGAGGTCAGATGAGTCTGTAGAAAAGGATTCAAAGGACTCAGAGCTTGGGGTGGAGACTGAAGGAACAGACAAGAGATAAAGAAGAAAGATTTGGGATGAGTCGCATTGGGAGCAGAGACTAGGGACGGACCAATGTGTAAAAGAATGCCTGGATGTCAGGCACCTCAGACCATTTGCCCATTTTTCGACAAAAATTATCTAGGTCTTGTAGGATAGACAAATCAAAAGTGCCATTCTCTGGCCACTTGGAACTACTGTCGAGTTTGTATTGGGGCCAAGCGGTATTGCAGAAGAAAATAAGGCGTTTAAGTTTCAGGTCAGGTGTGAGTTGAAGAGGTTTTAAGTTCTTGAGAACACAGGCTAAGGGAGAAGAAGGGGGAATGGGGGGTGGAATGTTGCCCATAGTGAAGGAGGTAAGTTTAAAGAGAAAGGTAGAGACATTGAGAGAAGGGGTGGGGGGTGCTTGCACCTCAGGAAAGTGGAGAAGGGGTGGGAGGTGCTTGCTCCCTAGGAAAGTGGAAACAAGGTGGAGACATGTAGAGAAGGGGTGAGGAGCAGCCCTGGGCTGCAATGTGGGTGAGCAGTCAAAGCAGGCGTCCCCACAATTGGCTTGCCACCAAGGGAATGTGGGTGAATGACCAAGGCAGGCGTCCTTGCAGAGATCAGACACCAATAGAATGTGGGTGAATAATCAAGCAGGCGTCCCAGTAATGATTAAACACCAAGGGAAGGCTGCCTTCCCAAGTCTGTGACTGGCACTGGAGTTTTGGGTCCACAGATAAAATGTGTCTCCTTTGTCTCTCCCAGAAAATGAAAGGAATTGAAATTAAGAGAAGGGAGAGATTGAAGGGTGGTGCCAAGATTGAAAGGAGAAAGAGGTTGAGAGATAGCGAGAGAGGTTGGAGAAGAAAGTAAAAAGAGGCTGCTTACCCTATTTAATATCAGTGAGATGTTCCTTGGGCTGGTTGGTCTGAGGACCCGAGGTCATAGGTGGATCTCTTCACGGAGTGAGGGTGAGGACAGGGGACTAGTCTCCCAAAGGAGTACCTCTGACCCAGGTCTTCAGCACCAAATGTCTCACGTGTCCGTGTGAAGAGACCACCAACAAGCTCTGTGTGAGCAACAAGCCTGTTTATTTCACCTGGGTGCTGGCGGGCTGAGTCCGAAAAGAGAGTCAGCAAAGACCTGTGGATTATCATGAGTTCTTATAGGTTTTGGGATGGGGGTGGAGTTAGGAGCAATGTTTTCTGGGCAGGGGGTGGATCTCACAAAGTACATTCTCAAGGGTGGGGAGAATTACAAAGAACCTTCTTAAGGATGGGGGAAATTACAAAGTACATTGATCAGTTAGGGTGGGGCAGAAACAAATCACAATGGTGGAATGTCATCAGTTAAGGCTATTTTCACTTCTTTTGTGGCTCTTCAATTGCTTCAGGCTATCTGGATGTATACATGCAGGTCATAGGGGATATGATGGCTTAGCTTGGGCTCAGAGTCCTGATAGTATGCACACACACACATATATATGCACACAGACATTTGGTTTATCCTCTGGACATAGGGATTATTTTCACCTTTCGTTATTATAAGTAATATTTCTATAAACATTCATAATATGTATCCATTTGATTCCCTGATTTCAATTTTGTAGGGTATCTACCTCATAGTGGAAATGTTGAGTCATATGTTAATTCTGTTTAACTTTTACAGGAACTGACAAACCATTTCTCAAACAAAATGCACTATTTTACATTTCTACATGCACTTATGAGCATTTCAGTGTCTTCAGATACTCTCCAACAGTTGTGATTTTCCTTTATTTTATTTTTATGTTTTGTTATAGCCATCTTAGAATGTGTGAGGTGATATAGCTCTCTGTGGTCTTGAGTTGCATTTCCCTAATGACTAATAACGCTGAGCACCTTCCCATGTGTTTATTGATTATTTACATATGTTTTCTGGAGTATTGTCTATTCAAGTGTTTTAACCATTTTGTAATTGGGTTGTATGTCATTTTGTTGTAGCATTATCAGAGTTCTTTATATATCCTAGACATAAAATTCTCCTCAAATATATAAGTTGCAATTTGTTATCATCTATTCTGTGGCCCATCTTTTTACTCTTTTGATAATGCCATTTGGTACAAAGAAGTTTTTAATAGTAATAAGGTCCAACTTATTTATCCTTTTGTTGCTAATGCTCTTGGTGTCATATTTCAAAAATTGTTTGCAAATCCAAGGTGACACATATTTTGACCTTATGCTGGCTCTCCATTTTGTTCTGTTTATCTATGTGTCTATGTTTATGCTATTACCACCATTTTGATCACTGTAGCCTTGTAGTAAGTTTTGTAATTAAGAGTTGCAAGTCCACTTTGGTCTTTTAAAAATAGTTTTGGCCATTTTGGGTTCCTTGAAATTCTATATGAATTTGAGAATTGGCTATATATATATATATATACACACACACACACACAATTGTGTGCCTCTTTGGTTACATTTATTCCTAAGTACTTTACTCATTTGATACTGTTATAAATAGAATTGCATTCTTATCTTTTTTGACTATTCATTACTTGTGTACAGTAATACAACTGATTTAGTGTGTTGATTTTGTATGCTGTAGCACTCTTGAATTTCTTTATTAGTTTTAAAAGTGTGTGTAGAGGGTTCTAGATGGCAGACTGTAGGTATAATACCTGCTACCTCCAGAAAGAACCAACATAGCAATCAGATAATTACGCTTTGAATACATCACCTAAGAGAGAAGGCTGGGATTCAACAGAGAAATGACAGGAAACACCCAAGGCAAGAAAGCAGAGGGAAGTAAGGCAGCCTGTAGAGACTTCGCAATGAGGGGTAAGAGATCCGCTGTTGCGGGAAGTCAGGGACCCCTAATGGAGGGACCGACGGAAGCCGTGGCAGAATAACATAAAATGTGAAGATTTCATGGACATTTATTAGTTCCCCCAAATTAATACTTTTATAATTTCTTACACCTGTCTTTACTGTAATCTCTAAACATAAATTGTGAAGATTTCATGGACACTTATCACTTCCCCAATCAATACCATTGTGATTTCCTATGCCTGTCTTTACTTTAATCTTTTAATCCCATCATCTTCTTTGTAAACTGAGAAGGATGAATGTCACCTCAGGACCCTGTGATTGTATCAACTGCACAAATTGTTTGTAGAGCATGTGTGTTTGAACAATATGAAATCTGGGCATCTTAAAAAAGAACAGGATAACAGCAATGTTCAGGGAACAAGAGAGGTAACAGAGCCCCTATTTGCTTTTTTTTTTTTTTTTGTACAAAAAAATGATAACTAGGAACAAAAAAGACTAGAAACACAGAGACAAGATACTAATTCACAAGTTGCTAGTCAACTTGGTGTTAATTATTTCCCTATTATTAATAGGGCAGCATTGCCCACCAGTTTTCCAACTTGATTGATTGGGTTCTCTGTTATTATTATTATTATTATTAATAGGGACATGATTAAAAGCAAACACAACTCCAAAGACTCAGAATTTTAAAACATTGATTCAGAGACTTTGCAGAATTGAAATATTTAAATAGTTTAGAATAATCACACTTAGCTAAGAGGCTAACTTAAGCTAAGAGACTTAACTAACAAATACACTGGCTATTACATTCCCACCTACAAAAGATCATTCCGGTGTAATTTTAAATGTTTGATTGTGAATATCAAGTGTTATGTCACTAACTTTTCAAAAAGGTCATTGTAAGGTTTCGGTGGCTCTCTTGTGGAATAGAGTAACCACAGACTTTGATATGCATGGAATATCTAGATCACTGATCACCACTCAACTTTAAATTATGACGATCCGTTACCCTGAAATTTCTTCCTTTCTCTTCATGCCGTCACATTTGCGATGCAATAGTTTCGGTACCCTGGCAGATACATCATTAAATAATCCTATTTTTCTCAGTGACATAACATAAAAGTGGATGTGAATTGGTTTAAGAAGTCTTATTTTTCAAGACAAGGTCAGTGCATGTAAAGAGTGATCACATTAATTTCAAATTATTCTTAAAGCAAAGATGAGAATGTAATATTCCATGGGAGTCTTCTTCATATCAAAACTTTTTTATTAAGCCACTTACTAAGAGATCTAAAAGAAGGTTCATATGTGATTCTTTGAATTCTCTGTGTCATATGAATAGCTAAAAGTCCAATTAAAGCCATTCAAAAAGAAATGTAATATATTTATGTACACATATCTTTTCTTTTAGCCAATTTCTGCTCAGGATTTTTCAATGTAAGTATTATTGGGATTATAGGTGACCCGATTTTTATTGTATAGAATTATTCTAGATATTACAAGAAGTTTGGTATCTCTGGCCCCTGCCTATAAAATGACAATAGTAAACAACTGCTTCATAGCATGCTTCACCCTGCCTCCGGCACTGGGACAACCTGAGCAATTCTAGTACATCTCCAGTCTTCCCCCTACATGAAAAGCACAAATGGCTTGACTTTATATGTGCAATAATTGCTGCTCTTTTTCTCTCTTTCTATCTCTCCACCTCCCTTCTTAAAATTTATTTATCAGCTCCACCCATATCTATCACTTAATTACTTTTATTATTGCTCACAAATTATGAAATCTATTTTAAAAGAAAGAGATTGTGAGGATTTACTATGTGTTAGACATTTGGACTGAAAAATGCCTGTTCTACATAGACTCTCAGATTGCTAAGAAACAAACAATTAGCATATATTATTGCTCTACATAGATAAGATATAAAATTATGCCTATTTAAAAAGTGGTCAAATTATTGGTTGATATTTATTTTATTGAGTCCTGATTAGAAATTTGCAAAAGGAAATTAATGTCTATGTAAATATAATTACTCATTTTCTCTGTGTGTGTGCGTGTGTGTGTACAAACAAATGTTTTAACCAGTGTTCAGATATGTATATCACTTAGCTGTTGCTTCATATGAAATCATCTTAAAGCTTATTGGTCAGCTACATGGGTCTTCCTATTTGTATTGATTTCAACTGACCTTTCTCATAATTCTGTAATCAGTTGGCTGGTCAGTTGGTGCTGGCAAGTGTAGGATGGTCTTACCACCTGTTCGGTAGTGGGCTGGGTGTTTACTATGGCAACAGCAATTACTGGGCAGTACTTCTTTCATCATTCGTCAGTATAGCATAAGCTAGTTGTGACAAGTTTCCCAAAAAGGGCTGAAACAAGCAAGTGTTCTTAAGGAGTAAATTCAGAATGAGAATATAATAAAGTCCTTTAAATTATATTGGCAAAAGTAAGTTACAAGGTCAACCCAAATTCAAGAATTGGAAAAACAGATTTTGTCTCTTAATGAGAGGAAATGCAAAACTGCATTAGAAGGTTGGTGGACTCAGAACTAGATGAAGAATTTTGTCCTTTTGGAATCCACATGCTACATTATGGTTTTTACTTATGTAGGTCCAGAAAGCTTTACAGGTAGAAAAATAAATGTACCTTGGATGATATTGATTATGTTCCAATAGCTAGTGTTTTTCTAAATTAAGGGTATTTCTGTTTGTTATAAGGATAATGGAATTAAAGTTCCTTAACTTCACTGTACATTCTAATATTTTTCTATACAGAAAAAGTAAATTGCATGACAGTAGACACTTGAAATTTTCTGGAAGGCATATGAGTACTTTACCAATTTCTAAATTAGTAAGCCTCAGATTAGCACATAAAACAAATGTCAGAGTAACTTTTGCACCCTAAATGCCATTTCTAATGTACATAGCTCATGAGAAAAAATAATTTTTATTATTTCACATGCAAATTTATCAAAAATGTACATGTATCACTAGGCTAAAACATGTCATAAGGGCCAACAAAAATATATTGGGGTCAGATATCACTACATCGTTAAGTAAGTTCCAAGGCTAAATGAGATATTCTGAAATATTAAGATTTCTTCCAACATTAATGATCGTCATCTCTAAGCCATGTCAGCAGTTGGAGTAGTCAATAAGAAAGAAACTAAAAAGAACATACTATTAAAATTAATGATTGTCAAAGGGGTAGGTTCTGAGATGATGGGTAGGGGACATTGGAAGTTGGAGGAGGACTTCTTCTTGTTCACCTTAAACCAATTGAGATGAGTTTTAGAAATCTCATTGGAAATATGTATTTCTTAGAGTTTTACGAAAGAAAATAGACTAGATAGAGAAAAAGAGAATCCCAACACCCCAGCACAGATTTTTAAACCTGAAATAATGGTGAACTTAACAGGGGCAAAGCTGTAGCCTTAAACAAATTCAGAAACATGATTATTTTTATTGTTTAAGCTAGATACCTTACTTTCTTAAATGAGACTGTTCTTTTGATTAAATGTATTATTGAAAAAAGCTGTATAATGTGCCTGTGTTTTATACAGTGGGGAACAAATAACATTGAAAGAGGATTTGAAGAAATCATGAGAGATTAGGAAAACAAAATTGCTTTATGTTTTTATTATAACAATTATATTTCATTTAATAAAAATGGTCACTTTTTCACAATGACACATGACTTATTTTTTTTGTTTTTTTATTTTTCCGTGACTTTTTTTTTTTTTAAATTACAGCTGAATGCTGGGTTCTGTTATGGAGATAATTTTGTCTTCCTTAAATTCATTGATTAAAGCCCAAACCCTTAATGTGACTGTATTTGGAGAAAGGGACTTTTAAGGAGGATATTAAGGTTAAATAAGATCATAAGGGTAGGGCACTATTTCAATAGGACCGTGTCCTTATAAAAATAGGAAGACACCAGATATTTCTCTCTTTCCACACACCCACAGAATAAAGGCCATGTATAAACATAGGGAGAAGTTGCCATCTACTAGCTGAAGAGAGGAGAGAAGACTCACCAGAGACCAACCCTAATGTCACCATGATCTTTGACATCTAATCTTCACATCTGTGAGAAGACAAATTTTTGCTATTTAAGACACTCTATCTATGGTATTTTGTTATGGCAACCCAAGAAGACTAATATAGATTCCTGTTTGGGGGTATATTTTATAGATAATTAAAGTTATTTTCTTTTATATCATATCACAGAAAGGATTCTAAGGGCACGATTGATTTGATTAGTCGAATATTATATGTTAACTAAGTCTTCATAATAAGCAAATTACTTCTACACAAAATTCTAGTCACTCTGGGCAGGCAGAGTGGTTCATGGTTGTAATCTCAGCACTTTGGAAGCCCAAAGCAGAATGACACTTTAAGCACAGCAGTTCAAGGTTAAAGTGAGCTATGATCACACCACTACACTCCAGCCAGGGTGACAGAGCAAGAACTCATTTCTGTAAAAATATAAAATAACTAAAAGTCTAGTTATGCAGATGATTTAATATTTAGGTGAAAATGAGAGACAGAGGGAGAAAGATAGTGACAGCCCTATGTATCAAGCTGTCACATAGCTTTATAGACATATGCAAACATGTGAATGTTAAATATCAAAGTATTAATGATCCACTGTATCTGATGTACTGATGTATATTTAGCAATTAAGTTAATTTCTGTTTCTTTGTTTTTACATAATTACAAGTGATTTAATGTCAGAATTTCCTGAGGATTTTTCCTAATCTACATGGTTTAAATTTATCTCAGTATCTCAATATTTACATGAGAAGATGTTCATTGAGAAACCAATTAAAATTGATGCTCTATCCGACTGTATATTCTAACTGCCAGATGTTTACACTGCTGAAGTTTCCCAGTAGTATAATATACCCTAAAATGCCTGAAGAATTTTTAAGAGGTTTAAATTCCATTGTAAAGCTATTATGAATAAAATTGAAAAGTAACCAATACTCAATCTTATTGCTTCTTTCCTTCATTATGTATGAAATAAATATTTACTAGTTAGATAAATCATCTGGTAAAACTATACTCATATTCATTACATTTTGCTATTATTTCCCCAATAACTATGAAAAATCATTTTGACATCTGTTGGATGTTTAGGAATTTGTGTGTGAAAGGCCATGTAGAATATCTCAAATAATGCACAATTCTTTCGTATCATATGTAATGTCTATAGAGTTTATCTTTGCATATGGGCAATTCAAATTTTTTTACGTCAGATAACAACGGAAGTTTCTGAAAAATTGCAGTAAATTACCTCTTAACTATATGTTAAAGTCTGTAACAATATTTGATTGTTACACTATTCTTCTGGATCAATGAGACTGACTATATAATTTGTCACCTTCCTCTGACAGCGACTATTAACTTTCACTAGTCTAGAGTGCTATGATGTTATACGCCACTGCCAATACTATAAAATATCCCACACTGGTGATTTATACAAAATATAAGTGGATTTATTCCTTATTTAATTTAGTACAGTGTTTAGTCCCACATCTAAATATATTCCTAAATCACCATTATCCCTATTATCTCAACTGCCCCTCAATCTACCATTATACATTATAATTAAACTAAGACAAATATTCCACTTTGCTTCATTGAGAAAAATGATTTGACTTTATTGTGAATTGAAGGAATTGAGCCAATTACAAAAATTATTTTTATTTTTAAATATGAAGATTCATGATTATTTATAACCTTTAGAATATTGAGAAGTGAATGAAATATGCATTATCATGAATTCTCAGAACACTCGTTTCCTAACTTTCCCAAATAATACTAATTTTGTTACTGATTCAAACATTTTAAATATCAAAATTACTAATTTTATATTTATGAAAACATTTCAAATTCTGAGATAAGAATATACATATATAAAGAAATATGATGTTGAACATGGTTAGCCTAGTATTAGTTTCCTTTTTTATAGATGACAAAACTGAACCTTAGAGAATTTATCAGTTTCTTATTTTAGTACAATACAACAGCAAGTTGAAATTTGAAATAGTGATGTTGAGTATAAAATTACCTCAATCTCTAGTTATGTGCATATATATATATATGTATGTATATAATCATTTTCCTCAATGAAGTATATTTTCAATACAGAACAATACATTTCTCCCTTTAAAGCATAAATTTAATCATGGAACTCTATGCTCAAAAGTTTCCAATGGGCCAGGTGCGGTGACTTGCACCTGTAATCCAGCACATTGGGAGGCCGAGGTGGGCAAATCACAAGGTCAGGAGTTTAAGACCAACCTGGCCAACATGGTAAAACCTCATCTCTACTAAAAATGCAAACATTATTCAGGCATGGTTGCACACGCCTATAGTCACAGCTACTCAGGAGGCTAAGACAGGAGAATCACTTGAACCCAGGAGGCAGAGATTGTAGTGACCCGAGATCATGGCAGTGTACTCCAGCCTGGTGACAGAGATGGATTCCGTCTCAAAAAATAAAAAACTAAAATAAAACAAAAATTTCAAATGCAATGGAGGGTCTATTACAGTTCTGTCAGTCATTTTTACCAATTCTCCTGCTGAGATTTGTGAATAAAACCATACAAGATAGTTTTAATCAAAATAAATATTGAATGAGTCATAGAATGTCAAGAGAATTTAGATTTCCAGGGAAATGATGTGAAACAACAACTCAAAAGGATGATTCTAACATTTGGAGTCGCTCTATGAAGCCACATGTAGATTCCAGAAGTGACTGATAAGACATTTAAAAAACTGAGTGAAACTTTTGATTTATAAACTCATATGGATAAAATTAAATTTCAAGGCCCACTAAGAAGTGGTATTTCAGGTAAAACTTCCAGGTTTTGCATTGTTTCCCCAAGGAAAGAAACTCTAGGAACAAGAGTGACCTGAAAAATTCTAAGCCCTCAAGTGGCCTGAAGAAAACTTCTAATAAAATAAAAATGACATGAAAATATTATTTTCTCTAGCCCAGTTTCTAGCAAATTGTAAACAAACAATTACTCATCTGAAGACAGAAGAATTATTCAGATCTTTTAAATTATTCTATATTTTTAATATACAATGTCTGCCATACATATCAAAAACAACCAGTCAAAAAAACCATATGAACAAAATCCAGCAAAAACTGAAGACATTAGAAATGGTGCTACAGAATATCCAGATAATGGTGTTATCAGACATAAACAAAAACAAAACAAAAGCCTCCTATATTTAATATTTTCAAATAGAAGATAAAAATTTCAATAAACAATAGGAACCATTAACTAGCAATATGTAAATTAGAGAAACAAAACATGTAATAACTGAATTTAAGAATTTTATTGACGGTTTTAACAGCAAATTATACAAAGCTGAGGTAATAATTAGTGAATTGGAGTAGAAAACTAAAAAAATAGACATAACCCTACAAAATAAAAAGCGAAATACATGTACATGTGTCTTCATAGTAGAATGTTTATTGCAGCACTATTCAAAATAGCAAAGACTTGGAACCAACCCAGATGCCCTCAATGATAGGCTGGATAAAGAAAACACGGCACCTATACACCAGGGAATACTATGCAGCCATAAAAAAAGGATGAGTTCATGTGCTTTGCAGGGACATGGACGAAGCTGGAAACCATCATTCTCAGCAAACTAGCACAGGAACAGAAAACCAAACACCACATGTTCTCCCTCATAAGTGAGAACTGAGCAATAAGAACACATGGACACAGGGAGGGGAACATCACACACCAGGGCCTGTCGGGAGGTGGGGGCTGGTGGAGGGATAGCATTAGGAGAAATACCTAATGTAGATGATGGGTTGACGGGTGCAGCAAACAACCATGGCACATGTATACCTATGTAACACACCTGCACATTCTGTACATGTATCCCAGAAGTTAAAGTATATGTATATTTTAAAAAGTGAAATACATACATTATCAGAGAAAACAAAAGAAAATCTGTGCAACTGTCAAAAGCAGATAAACATTAAAAACATATTCAAATATATTCCACAGGATAAAGAAAAAGGTATTTGGAGTTTCAGAAAATAAGCAAATAAAGGACAAATATGTGAATAAATCTGAATCTAAACAAGATAACTGTAAAACAACAAGGATAATAATTTGTTATGAAAATAGACTGTATAAAACAATGATGTTATGAATATAGAATGTCTAAATGTTTCAACTGTTTAAAAAACCATATGGCATAGGTAATGACTCTATAAATAGCAATACTTATATTGATAAGACAACACTATAAAAGTCACAGAAAAGGAAAGTGGATTTAATTGTCCTAAGGATCACGAATTATGTGGGAAATGATTAAAGTTCTAATTAATATTAGACAACAAGATGTAAGGGATTCATGACAATATATATAGAAAATTTACAAAATTTACTAAAATAAAAGTTGATAATGTGTA
Organism: Chlorocebus sabaeus; assembly: GCF_047675955.1. Lineage (NCBI taxonomy): Eukaryota > Metazoa > Chordata > Mammalia > Primates > Cercopithecidae > Chlorocebus > Chlorocebus sabaeus. The sequence continues at coordinate 60,330,595 of NC_132915.1, forward strand.
ACTATTAAGCTAATAGATGGTAATAAAGTGAATAAAAAATAACATGAATCAAGTCAAAAAAAAAAAGAAGAAAAGAGAAAAAATGTAACAGAACAGGCAAGACAAACAGAAAGCAAGAAATAATATGATAGGTTAAAAACAAATGCACAAACATATCCCAAGAGACTTCCCTCTTTTTTGTCCCCATGTACAGGAACGCGGGGTGTGCTGAAGTCCGAATCTTAGCAGAAAGAGGTAGAGAAGCCATAGAAGAAATCAGGTTCCTAAACTGACCATGAAGCAGCAATTGCCTGATGCTGGGGAAAGGAAAATAATTCATATACAGTATATCCATTTGGTGCAGGTCCGTTGGTCCTTTTAGAAGGCTATCAGCAAGGCAGGAAGACCAGTACAACAGCCCCATGCTCTTAGATTCCATAAATGCTAAAGGGAAGCTTGCAATCCTGTCCTCAAATTATTCCAAGATGATACTGAATTGAATCTAAATAAAGCAACAGAAATGTGCAGATCAGTGGAATGAAAGATGAAGTTAACTCAAATCACCTATTCCCAATCCACCAGGGGCCTGAAAGAAGACATGAGTATTTTTGGGGGGAAAAAACATTATTTACTTCAGTCAATGTTTTTGTCATGCAATGTCTGCCATTCAGTCACAAAGTAAGAGATGTGAAGTGAGAAACTAGAACTCACTGACAAGAGAGGTACCAGAAAACAAACAAACTCATAAATGGCTCAGATATTTGAAGGATCAATGAGAGAATTTAAGTCTAATACATAGGTTAAATGAACTTGGGGTGAAGGCAGATAATATGGGTTAAGAGATGGAATTTTTCAGTCTAGAGATGGATTTTTTTTAATGGAAACATGAGAAATAAAAAATGAGATAATATAAATGAAAAATTAATTGTTGACTTAGCAGACTGGACTCAAAACCAAAAGAAATTATGAGTCAACAGTAATTATTCAAATTAATGCACAAATTAGAAAAAAAAAAATGAAGAAAAGGAAATGGCATACAGGATCTGTGAAATATCAAACACTTAATACTATGTGTAATTAGAGTTCCAAAAGAAGAAGAGAGCGAATAAAGCAGAATAAATTGTTGAAGATGTAATAGTCATAGATATTTCTAAAGCAAGGAAAGACATCAACCCACAGGTCTACAAAGCTTAGCAATAACTTTTCATGCTTACCCTATAAAACTTTATCATGAATTTTTTACTTTTTATCATATAATATTAATTAGTACTTTCATACTTCCCATATAATTTATTGACTTACCTCACTTGTATCTAGTTATTCATCCTGATGCATGTAGTATTTTTAACATAATTATTATTGTTGTTTTATAAAGTAAATATTCATAGCATAATTGCATACAATTATATTTTATATAGTCATATTTTATAGCCAATATTCATAAGATTATTTTATAAAATCAATAATCATAGCAATGTTATCTTATGGATTTAATATTAAATTTAGATCTTCCTACATATATGCCTTTTTCTTATTATTCATTTCTTTCTGAAATTCTGAATAATTAGAATAAAGTTTCTTCATTCTGGAAAGCAGCTGTGGGTACTCCTTTTAGTGTTGATCTGCTTTTGATAACCTTACAGATTTTTTTTGTTTGCTTGTTTTCCAATAATATTTTTATTTTATTTTTATTTTTATTTTGATAGTATGTTGCTCTCCATTATAGGATGACATATTGAAGCTATTATTACGAGAAACGACAATAAGTTAGTAATGTTTCTATTATTATTAACAACATTCCTTGTACCTGAATTTGTTTTATCAGGAAATTTGGTGTCTTGGTTTCTCCCAAATCACTTCCTTACTGATTTGTTTTAGGTTGTTTCCTTTTTTAAACATGTGTTTTGTTTTTATTGTGGTCAACAACACATAGTATAAAACTTACCATATTGATTTTTCAGAAACAAAATGGCCAACTACACACAGCTAGGAAGCACTGCTCCCACTGAGAAAGACCATGGAATAAATAAACTTACTCTAAGCAGAACTTGGAGGGAAAACACAGAGAGGGGACACAGACATCCAGGATAAAGAGGGAAAGCTGGGAACTTTGCACAGGGTTGCCGAATGACAAGGCTTATTCCGGCCACTGAAGGGCTCCCAGCTAAGGAGTGAGTGAAAGGATGGTGGGGCAAACCTCTCTAGTGGCAAAATTTACTAAAATAAAAGTTGATAATGTGTAACTATTAAGCTAATAGATGGTAATAAAGTGAATAAAAAATAGTGGCAGACCTCTCAGATCCTAGCTACAAAAGATTCCGTGAGCCTCATACAGAGTTGAAATAGCAGGCATATTTGCCCAGATAATGGGCAGACAGAGCTCCAACCTGTAGGGATCCCACTCTCAGAACACTAAGAGCGGTGACACAAGTGGACTTGTGGGCCAGTGCAGGAGCTAGTGAACTTGTGGGCCTTCCTGTGCAGGGCTGGTCTAGGAAGAGTGTGGCCAGTATGCCAGCTGCAGCCTCTGCCAGAGGGAGCTCCATGGCCCAGAACCCATAACAAAGAAAATGTGGGTGTAGCGCCAGTGATCAGGAGTGGTTCCCCAAGGCCCATGAGGGGACCTAGTAAGGGGATTATCTCTCTCTCCTCTATCACCAAAGAGTACTGCTGCAAACGTGCTAAAATACAAAAGAGCTATGTGGCCGAGTAAGGGCCCATCTGCTAGCCATTACTCTAAGGCACCATCTAACAGTTCATCCCCTGGCTCACAGCTCAAATTACAACACAAAAGTATTTTGCCAATATACATCACCTGTGAAACCCACAACAAGAATTTAGCCACAAACAAAGATCCTGTACAAAGCCACTGATAGGTGAAGCTGGCTGGGCTTCTGGGTGAGGTGGGGACTTGGAGAACTTTTGTGTCTAGCTAAAGGATTGTAAATGCACCAATCAGCACTCTGTGTCTAGCTAAAGGTTTGTAAATGCACCAATCAGTGCTCTGTGTCTAGCTAACTGGGTGGGGACTTGGAGAACTTTTGTGTCTAGCTAAAGGATTGTAAACACACCAATCAGCACGCTGTGTCTAACTAAAGGTTTGTAAACGCACCAATCAGCACTCTGTCAAAATGGACCAATCAGCTCTCTGTAAAATGGACCAATCAGCTCTCTGTAAAATGGACCAATCGGCAGGATGTGGGTGGGGCCAGATAAAGGAATAAAAGCAGACCACCCCAGCCCCCAGCGGCAACCCCGCTTGGGTCCCGTTAAGGGCTTGTTCTTTCGCTCTTCATAATAAATTTTGCTGCTGTTCACTCTTTGGGTCCGCACTGCCTTTAAGAGCTGTAACACTCACGGGGAAATTCTGCAGCTTCACTCCTGAAGTCAGCAAGACCATGAACCCACCAGAAGGAAGAAACTCCAGACACGTCTGAACATCAGAGGAAAAAAACTTTGGAGACATCATCTTTAAGAACTGTAACACCGCGAGGGTCCACAGCTTTATTATTGAAGTCAGCGAGACCAAGAACCCACCAATTCCGGACACACCATGACCCTCCGAAAACACCCAGAAACAAAAGCCAATTGTTCTCAATTTACACCACAGTTAAAGGAACCCCAAACCTCTCATATCAGAAAATCAGCACAAGAAATTTAGAAATTCACCAAGTCAGATTGTCAAAGACTGTTACTTTTCTTTCAAACAAGCACACCAGCTCCCTAATGATGGTTTCAAACCAGGTTTAAATGGTTAAAATTACAGACAGAGAATTTAGAGTCTGAATGGCAAGGAAGCTCACTGAGATTCAGAAGAATGTTGAAACCCAATATAAGGAACCCAGTAAAATAATTCAAGATTTGAAAGATAAAATAGCCATTTTAAGAAATAATACTTTCTGGCTTAGAAAAATTCACTATACAAATTTTATTTTAGTGAAATTGGATGTATTAATAGCAGAATAGACCATCCTGAGGAAAGAATATCCAAGCTCAAAGACCAGTTTTTTGAGTCAACTTAAAAATTTTAAAAATAATTTTAAAAAATAAATCTCCAAAAATATGGGATTATGTAAGGAGAATAAACCTATGACTCATTGGCATTCTTGAGAAAGGCAGAGAGTAAGCAACTAAGAAAATATATTTGAGGATATGGTCCATGAAGATTTCCCCAATATCACTAAAGAGGTTGACATGCAAATTCAACAAATACAGAAAACCACTGTGAGATGATACGATACCAGGTGACCATCCATAAGGCACATAGTCATCAGATACACCAAGGTCAATGCAAAGAAAAAATCTTAAAAGCAGCTAGAGTGAAGAGGTAGGTCACTTACAAAGGGAACCCTATCAGGCTAACAGTGGACCTCCCAGCAGAAACTATACAAGCCAAGAAATATTGAAGGCCCATTTTCAGCAACCTTAAAGAAAATAAATTCCAACCAAAAATTTTGTATCGCACCAAACTAAGCTTCAGAAGAGAAGAAGAGATCAAATTATTTTCAAACAGATCCTAAGGGAACTCCTTACCACTAGACCAGCCTTAAAAGAGGCCCTAAACATGGAAATAAAATAACAATAACTTCTACCACAAAAACACACATAAACACATAGTCCACAGACACTATGAAGCAACTACACAAGTCTGCAAAACAACCAGCTAACAAGATGATGACAGGTTCAAAATGTCACATATCAATACTAACCCTGAATGTAAACAATATAAAAGTCCCACCTAAAAGGCTGAGAGTGGCATGTTGGATAAAAACATAAGAACCAACTGTCTGCCATCTTTGAAAGACCCATCTCACATGTACTGAAAACCACACATGCAAAAGAAAAGGATCTATCACACAAATGGAAAACAGAAAAGAGCAGGAGTTGCAGTTGCCATGAGATAAAAGAGGCTTTAAACCAAAAACAATCAAGAAAGATAAGAAGGGAATTACATAATAATAAAGGGCTCAATTCAACAATAATACTTAACTATCTTGAATATATATGCACCCAACCTGGGAGCACCCAGATTCATAAATCAAGTTCTTGACCTTCAAAAAACTTAGACAGCTACTATCACATTTGAGATTAGGTTAAGAAAAAGAAAAACAAGTTAGACAGCTACACAGTAAGTGTGCGAGACTTCAAAACCCCACTGACAGCTTTAGACAGATTATCAAGGCAAAAAAACTAATGAAGAAATTCTGGACTTAAACTCAACACTTGACCAATCTGACCTAACAGACATCTACAGAATACTCAACCCAATAACCACGAAATAAACATTCTTCTCATCTGCACAAGGAGTATATTCTAAGGTCAACCACATGCTCAGTTATAAAGAAAGTCTCAATAAATTCAGAAAAGGGGAAATCACACCAGGCATATTCTTGCACCACAGTGCAAAAAAAAGAGTAGAAATCAATACATCTTTCCAAACAATACAAATACATGGAAATTAAACAAACTGCTCCTGAATAACTCTTGGGTGAACAAGAAAATTAAGGCAGAAATTAAGACATTTGAAATTAATGAAAATATAGACACAACTCTCCAAAATGTTTGGGATGCAACTGAAGAAATATTTAGATAAAAATTCATGACTCTCGACGTCTTCATCAAGAAGTTATAAAGATTGCCAATTAACAATATAACATCACACCTAAAGAAACTAGAAACAAACAAACAAAAATTCCACAACTAAGAGAAGAAAAGCAATAGCTAAAATCAGAGAAGAACTGACCAAAATATTGACCAAAAAAATCTATGCCAAAGATCAATGAAACCAAGAGTTGGTTCTTCAAAAGAATAAACAAAGATTAATAACAAACTCATTAGATTAACAAAGATAAAAAGGGAAGATCCAAATAAGCACAATCAAACATGACAAAGATGACATTACGATTCTTCCCACAGAAATACAAAAGATCCTCAGAGACAATTATGATCACTTCTATGCACACAAGGAAGAAAATCTAGAGAAAACTGATGCGTTCCTGGAAACACGCAATTTTCCCATATTGATCTAGGATGAAAATGAAAACCTGAACAAACCAATAACCACTTCTAAAATTGAATCAGTAATTAAAGAAAAAAACCTAATATTGAAAAAACGTCCTGGAGCAGATGGATTCACACCAGAATTCTACCAGACATACAAAGAAGAACTGGTACTAATTATACTGACATTTTTCCAAAAAGTAGAGGTAGGGAGGCTACTCCTTTGCGAATTCCATGAGGCCAGCGTCAGCCTCATACTACACCTGGTAAAGAAACAGTGAAAAAATAAAATGACAGGCCAATATTCCTGATGAACATCAACTCAAAAATCTTTAGCAAAATACTAAGGAATGAAATCCAGCAACACATCAAAAAGTTAATTCACCACAATCGAGTAGAGTTTATTCCTGGGATATGAGATTGGTTTGATATATGGAAATCAATAAACATGATTAACCACATAAACAGAATTGAAAACAAAAAACATATGATCATTTCAATAAACACAAAAAAGCATTTGATAATATCCAACATCCCTTTATGATAAAAACCCCTCAACAGGCTAGGCATCAGAGGAACATACCTCTAAATAGTAAGATCCATCTATGACGATTGCACAGCTAATATCATATTGAATGTTCAAAAGCTGGAAACTTTTCAGCTGAGAACTAAACAAAACAATGATGCCCACTCTTACCACTCCTATTCAACATAGTACTGGAAGTTCTAGGCAGAGCAATCAGGCAAAAGAAATAAACAAAAGGCATCCAAATAACAATGTTAAAAATAATTCAAACTGTCTCTCTTTTCTGGCAATAGCATTCTATACCTAGAAAACCCTAAAGACTCTGCCAAATGGTTCCTAGAACTGATCAATGACTTCTGGAAAGGTTCGGGATACAAAATCAATATGCAAAACTCAGTAGCATTTCTATACATCAATAACATTCTACTTGAGAGCCAAATTAAGAACACAATCCCATTTACAATAGCCACAAAACATATGAAATACCTTAGAATACAGTTAACCAAGGGGGTGAAAGAGCTCTACAAAGAGAACTACAAAACCCTACTTAAAAAAAAAAAAAAAAAAGAGAGAAAACACAAATAAATGGAAAAACATCCCATGCTCATGGGTTGGAAGAATCAGTATTGTTAAAATGACGATACTGCCCAAAGCAATATATAGATTCAACGTTACTTCTATAATATTACCAGCATCCTTTTTCACAAAATTTAAAAGAATGCTAAAATTTATATGGAACCAGAAAGAGCCTGAATAACCAAAGCAGTCCTAAGCAAAAAGAACAAAACCAGAGGCATTACATTACCTGACTTCAAACTATACTGTAAGGCTAAATTAACCAAAATAGCATGGTACTTGGGGAAAAAAAAAAAAAAAAAAAAAAAAAGAAAACAAAAAAGGCACATAGATCAGTAGAACAGGTTAGAGAATACAGAAATTAAGCCACACACTTACAACCATCTGATCTTCAACAAAGCTGACAAAAACAAGCCGTGGGAAAAAGACACCTTTAGTCAATAAATGGTGCTGAGATAGCTGGCTAGCCATATGCAGAAGAAAGAAACAGGACCCCTATCTTTCACTTACAAAAAAATAACTTGAGGTAGGTTAAACAATTTAATGTAAGACCTCAAACTATGAAAATATTAGAAGAAAACTTAGGAAATATCCTTCTCAATTTTGACTTAGTAAAGAATTTATGACTGAGTTCCCAAAAGCAATTCCAGTAAAAACAAAACTTGACAGGTGGGAACAAATTAAACTAAACAGCTTCTGCAAAGCAAAATAACAACCAGCAGAGTAAACAGACAACCTCCAGTATAGGAGGAAATATTCACAAACTATGCATCCAATGAAGGTCTAATATCCAGACACTATAAGGAACTTAAATCAACAAGAAAAAAAAACCATTAAAAAATGGGCAAAGGACACGAACAGATACTTTAAAAAAAAAAACAAAAAAAAAAAACTACAGGCATCCAGCAAACACATTCAAAAATGGTCAACATCAGTAATCATTAGAGAAATAAAAATTAAAACCACAGTAAGTTATTATCTTATACCAGTCGGAACGGCTGTTTTTAAAAAGTTAAAAAATAACAGCGCTCTTCACAATAGCAAAGACCCGGAATCAACCTAGGTTCCCATCAATGGTGGATTAAATAAAGAAAACACAGTACATATACATGATAGAATACCACACAGCCATAATAAAGAACAACAACAAAAAAGTCCTTTTCAGTAATGTGGATGCAACTGGAGACCATTATCCTAAGTGAATTATCTTGGGGACAGAACACCAAATGCCACATGTTGTCACTTTTAGGTGAGAACTAAACACATGTACATAAAGACAGGAACAATAGACACCTGGTACTAATAGAAAATGAAGAGAGTCATGGGATGAAAAACTCTCTACCTGGTACTATGCTCAGTAGCTGGATGACAGAATCACAAAATAAATCATATTCCAAACCTCAGCATCTTGAAACATACCCGTGTAACAAATCTTCAGTTGTATGCCCTGAATTTAAAATAAAATAATAATTTTTTAAAAACTTATAATCTTAACCATTTTTAAGATGAATAATATTATTAACTATATGCACATTTTTGTGCAACGGATCTCTAGAACTTTTTTATTTCACAAAACTAAATCTCTGTGCCCACTGAACAACTCTGTTTTTGGGGGGGGCCTTCTCCTTGTCCATGGTAATAACTATTCTACTTTCAATTTCTAAGAGTTTGACTACTTTAGATACTTTGAGAAGGGGAATCCTGTAGTTGTGTTTTTGTGACTAGTTCATTCCACCTAGCATATTCTACAACACAAAGTTTCATGCTGGTTGTAGGACACGATAAGATTTTCTTCATTTTAACCCTGAATAATCATCTATTCGATGTATATACATTTCCTTTTTCCATCTACTGATGAACATTAAGGTTTCTTTTACATCTTGACTATTGTGAATCATATTATAATGAACATGAGTGAGCAAATATCTCTTCAATATCCTGCTTTCGATATTTTCGAAATCCGGAAGAGGGATTACTGGATATGGTAATTCTATTTTTTGAGGGATTCCCAAAGTGTTTTTTATAGTGGCTCCACCAATTTATATTACCACCCAAAACATACAAGTGTTCCAATTACTCCACATCCTCTTAACACTTGCTATTTTCTGTTTACCTGATAGTGGCCACATTAACAGACGTGAGGTGATACTTGTGGTTCTGATTTCCTGATGATTAGTGATGAGCGTCTTTCCATATTCTTCTTTGTGTGTGATTTCTCTGATTTATTAAGTGACTTTCTAATGCATTTGTATATTTACACATCCATAAAGCAACCTCAGATATTTGTCCAAATTATTAGCTGCCTCTTCATTTATGTGTGTGTGTGTGACTAGACTTTTTTAGGAGCTGAATCTTTCTCTTTGGTGCTCTCTGGTGATTTTTTTTAAAGTTATTCTTTAGTTGCCACCACCAAGGCACATGTAGTAACAAATCTACAGAACGAATTGCTTTATTTTCTTGGGCATAACCAAGTATGTAAATTTTTTAGCACTATCTATGAATCACTTATCTCTCATGTTCAGCTCTGCCATGAGGTGTGAAATTACGTCTGTTTCCACTTCTGCAAGGCAATAGATCATGATGGTTCCTGTTTATCAGCTTCCCTGGATTCCTGTGAAAGAGTTTTCACAATGATATATTTTTTGAAAGTTTTGTGTAAACCCTATAGTAATTTCCCCATGAAGTAACAGTCTAAGGCAGTAAGTCTTTGTTTCTTTCAAAACCCAGTAATCTCTTGTTGGTCTTTTGAAGATAATTTCACCAGAACAATTTGTTCTAGTAATAATACAATAATTTTCTAATCTTTTTGCCATGTAGTGGCAGTATTAATATACCACACATGTTTTTTGTGGCCAGGGTTTCTAATTTCTTTCCATTACCTAAAGTTATTTTTCCCTTTTATTTCCTATTACTTTTTAAATGTTGTACAGAATAGTTATTAAGATAACCTCTCTTAATTTTTATGGATTATAGCCCAGTAGCTACAGTTATCTCAAAGCACTGTGCTTTGAAACAAAAGTGCACATGATATTTACTTGGGAATAAGCTTGTCTTGAAGCTTATTATAGTCTATGTGACTTAAGGGGGAAAGATATGCAAAATATGATGCAAACTTGGAATTACACCCAGAACCTGCCATGAGTTAACTATGTGACTCAGAGAAAATTAATTTCCTGATTTATAAAATGACGATATTCCTGTCTTAGCAGTTTACTGTAATTGACTAAGATGACACATCAAATTCTGGATATGTACAGTACTTGACAGTAACAATTATTAGGCGGACTCAGGCTATCTTTCTGGTTCTGTCTCTTATTACTGTATCCTCAGATCCAAGTCAATCTCTGTGAGGCTGTTTCTCAAGTATAGAAAATAAGGGACACTTGGCCATTCAATCCCACTCAGTTGATTTATAAATCAAATTATATAAAAATACATGAAATTAGTTTATAAACTTAGATGATGATGATGATAATGATAATGATAAAAAAACAATATTTCCAGAATAATTGCCGTAGGTAATTCTCTGCTGTGTTTATTTGAATGAAGCTGTATTATATAGTTATATTATAATTAGCATTAGCAGAACAATTTCAAGTATAAATTACCACAATTAATATTTATTTTTATATTATTGATCAAGGCCAATATAATAGTAGCTAATTGTTTATTTAATCAGACAAATAGAAAAATACTCTGAAGCAACTGTCTCTTTAATCAATTGGTAATTTTAAAGTTAAATTACAGCATAATTAAGAAGCTATATAATAAACGTATACAATAAAATTAATTGTTAGTAAATATTAAGTACAAAGTTCATGGAGTTTGTAAAATCTCACATTTTTTTGAATAATCTGAATAATGTCATGTACATAAATGTCTCAGTTCATCCTGATAGATCCAGAATAAAATTTATTAATATGACTTTCTCACATGCCTCAAGTTAAATGTTTATAAGTACATGCTTTAAAATATGTGGAAACATGAAATTATAAGTCCCGTGTTTTGTAATTATTTGTTATAAGTTATAATTAAATGGGGATACAACTCCCAGCAGTTATCCATCATAAAACTGAAAAAGAATAGCAAACAAATGATCTAATTTCTTTAGGAGACATGTCTTGAGTACAATTTACATCCTCTCAGGCAAAGAACAAAAGAAAAACACACATACACATTAGCCAAGATTTATATGCTATTTCTTTATTTCAAAAACTTTAAATTCAATTTTTATCTAAAGTATTTTTCTAAGGATTAAGAGCTTTCTTGTAATATTGAAAATTTTGTGTTAAATTAAAAGTTGAGAATACAGTAAATTTATTAGAGGGATGCACATTGCTTAAAATATTAGAAAACTAATTGTCTGACAGTACGTGTTAAAATAAGCATTGCCTGAAACTTTTGGCCTGGTAATGCAATCTACACTGTTGATAAATTAGACTAACATTATGTAATGATATTACAAAGTTCAAGGGTATTTACCAAAGTCATGTTTTCAACAGTAAACATAAAACAAAAAGAACACTCTTTGTATATTGACTGTAGGAAAATTATTTATTCATTAATTTAATAGAATAAAACACATTTAGATGATGGAATATCTTTAAAGTACCGAGAAAGCAAATATAATATATACACATGATATAATACAGATGTGGATAGATATACACACATAGTATGTAAGTATTACATATATACATTTTTGTTTAAAATGTTATGAAAAGGTACACAATAAATCTTTACTAGTCATCATATTAAGGAAGTGATACTGTAGGGACTAAAGAAAATTATTGCTTTTTCTTTAGAAACTCTTAATTAGGCTGTAATAGAAATTTGGAAATTGTATTTACTTATAAAACTAACCATATCTTTGAATACAGTTAAATACCAATAACAACTTGTGAGCGCCTGCTACATAGAAAGTATTATTCCAATTTCTATATGAGTTAGAGATTTAAAACAAAATGAAATAAAGCCACACACTTCTATTAAGATTCTGTAAAAAAAAAAAAGACAATATTATTTTTTAAACTTGCAAAAATTTTTTTAAATCCCAGGACATCTCTACATGCCAGCAATGAAGACTGAGATTCATTTGAAGTGGTAAGAAATTCAGGGCTATATCTACCATGAAGGATTCCCAAATTCAAAGAATTGGATGTCTTCTCATGGATGATCCTAAGGTATGTGTTGCCTCAGAAGGTATTTTCTATGGTGTCCCTTTGGAATGAGTAATTTGATTAAAGTATATTACAAAACTTAGGTGCTCACGTGAGGCACAGTATTGTATCAATGAAGATTTAGAAGAGGGGGTAGAAAAGAGATAATTATGAATTTGTTTTATTTTCCAGTCAGTGTATGTGAAGGTTCTTAGTCCTATGTCCATCTAATATTCACATGAATGAAAGTCATCCAAAATTAGCACGACACACCAGTCTAGAGGTCCAGCATAACACAGTATTTCACAATCTTACATTAGAAATACGATGCAAGCCAACAGATGCCATCTATTCATTATGCCACGCTCTTGGATCTGGGGCCTGGGCACGGAAATATAAAGAGAGAAGATATATATGTGTGTGTGTATATATATGATATAAAGATATATTATATATATGTATATATCTATATGATATGATATATATATTATATATGATATATATATGAGAGAGATATATATATAATCGAGGATTTAAGACACATGGAAAATAAATCGTGAAGCAGTACTACACCTGTGTTTGGCTTTCTGGATAAAGAAAATAGGACAGAGAAGATATTAAAAAGAACATGTCTCCAAATATTATGGAATTGATTGAAAACATGAAACCTCAGATTTAAAAAAAGAAACCCACAAGTAAAATAAAATAGAGAAAAAAAACAGTCCACAGAGATAAGTCACAGTGAAATTGTGGAAGAATATAAAGAGGATCTTACATGCAGTCACATAGAAAATAAAGAAACATAAACAAACCTATTAAGGAAGAAAGTGGAAAACTGGTGATGTAAACCATTGACTTTAATGTAAAGCAGCAATGATAATAAGTAATTTAGGTGGTAAATTTGAATATAGAAGGAGAATATTGGGAAAATACAGGTTGATGAAAATGCAGACTCAATTTCAAATATTCTAAGTTCTAATATCTTTTGTAAGAAATTAGAAATAATCATACATTTTAATATTTTTAAAACTTGTTAACAATTAGGAGAAACTATTAAAAGGTTTGAAATAGACTAAGAACCTGTCAATACTACAGAGGAAGAAAGCAATATAATTTTTTTAAATTCCAAAGAAATGGAAGAGAGAGAGAATAAAAAGCATTTCTAATAGAAATCATGTATTTAAAATGTTTTAAAGTGTTTCTTGCATATGAAAACTCCTATCATAAGACATTTAACTATGGAAGATGTGGCATCCCTTCTTATGACATCATTGTTTTCTTAATGTTAACAGATCTTAGTAACAGATTGTAAAACAGGCTGCTGTTTGACTCCCTAATATCTCATTGTATTTACTCACAAACAAGGCTAAAAGCCTAAATTTTTCTAGAAATGAATGGCTGAGGAGGTATCAGTAAAAGCCATTGAGTGATAGGAAAGCTTTACAAAGCAGGCTTACTATGTTAGTAAGTCTATACATACATCTGGGCCTTTGGAGGGACTATCTCTCCTTCTTTGAAACCTACAGGCTATAGCAGAGCTCTAGCAGCAATGCTATGAAAACAAGACCATCTTCTGAATGGAATCCATAGGATTAGGATGGTAGAACTGACCACCAGAAGGAGTCAGACCAATCAGGCTTGGATTGCTTCCCCCGAGAGTTTATATTTGGTGAAAAACAAATACAACTCTACCTTGTTTAAGTCACCTTCATTTTGTGTCCCTGTTAATATTGGTAAATGCAATCTTAATGCATACATTTATGTACTAGTTGGGCTTTTTGTGTTTTATTGGTGATTTTTATACTACATTGAATGCTTATATTTATATCTTTAACAATAAGTTTAAAAGTTTATACACTTTTCTGTTTAAATTTTTATTGTTTTAAGTGGCATAGTCCTTAATGTGTCAGATGAATTTTAATAGTATGCTCCCTTATTATCCAAGCACATTTCAATGTCAACTTTTATTACATCAACCAAATATCAAGTTGATATCAACCAAAATTAGGCTAAGTGTTTTTCTGTAGAGAATTTTAACAGCACAAATATGGACTTATTTCTGATATATAATCTTTCTATGATAATAATGTTTAGTAAAACCCATGATCACTGATGTGATGTTTTTTCCTGATTATGCATTTATTTTCATTTCACCAGGTGCTATATCTTCCATTTCCAAGAGAAGTTAATATTTTCTTTATTCTTGTGATAAGAGTAATGATTATCATGATCTTAATTACCTCTATAAGCTGACAGCTAACTAACTTGCTCATTTATATATAAATTAACTATCACAAATCTTAGCTATATCAACCATAATTTGAAGTATTTTTGCTGTCTGCCTGCCTTCCTTCTTTCCTTCTTTGTAATGATGTAAAATATGATAAATATATTGATATGTATAAGAGATTTATTATAGTGGCTATTGCTTGTACTGAACCAATAAAACTATTCATATAAATGATTCATTTTATACTATCATTATGTATAATATAGCCTTTTGGTGTGTTACAAAGAAGAGTTTTTTTAGTGATGTACTGAGGCAGAATTCTTTGAAACTTTTAAAACAACACACATTAAAACTAGTATAGCAAGCTTACAAAAAGAAAAGACTACCTCCAGCTTCAATTGAGAAAGAGTATCAACCACTCATGAACATTTGGCACATCCCAAAATGTCCTAAAATAAGTTTCATTAATGGATGGATTAATGAGAAAAAAAATTAACCTATCTACGCTGATATGCATAAAACAGCCCAACATTATGAAAAAATAATATCCCCCTGGACTGTGCACATCCCCTGAATATGAAACATGGAAATTGGATAGTCTCTTTAACAAGAATGCTGAGTATTTAAAGGTTGCAGTGTATTGTTTGCCTATTATTATTTCTCTTATTATTTGACTAATAGGTATTTTCTAAAAAACAAGAAAGGCCAGAGTAGAGCAAAGAAGGGTAGTATCCCTAGAACTAGTAGTGTTCTATGTGTGTTTGTGAGAAAGCCTTTAATATTAAGTGAAAAAAAAAACTAAACATAAGATAGACTTGTTAAGTATCATTTGTTGGAAGCTATTGCCATGAACTAAACCCTACTAGATACATTTAGTTGAAAAATAGAACTACAAGGCAGACACTATTCATTCAGGTCCCAAAGACTCTTGAAAGCAGGAATCAAGCCATCAGGAACAACTTTCTCGAACTCTCTCCACTGTTTGTTGAATTTTTATTAATTTTTATTTTTTTTAAGACAGTCTCACTCCATTTTCCAGGTGGGAGGGCAGTGGCATGATCTGAGCTCACTGCAGCCTCGACCTCTTGGGCTCAAGTGATCCTCCCGCTTCAGCCTCTCAAGATGCTGGGACTACAGGTGCATGCCACCATGCCTGGCTAATTTTTGTATTTTTTGCAGAGATGGGGATCTCACTATGTTGCCCAGGCTGGTCTCGAACTCCTAAGCTCAAGTGATTTCCCTTCCTCAGCATCCCAAAGTGTTACATGCATGAGCCACCATGCCTGGCCCATAGACACTGTCTAACCTAGAATGTGAATATATTTTCTCTCACTACAGAACAATTTCTATCTTGTGGCTGAAAACATTCCTGTCTCAATGAATATTGTTTGTGAGCTTACTTTGGACACTGCCATATTCTGGGCTTTTGGAACTCAATAAATCAACAAAACTGAAAAGTTTAAAGCTCTGATAGTTTACAGAGGAAGACAGAAAAATGAACTGATAATATATTATTTAGTATGTCTGGTAATTATAAGGGTTTCTGAGAAAAAGAGAGTAATAAGAAAGTGAGACTGGGGACTGCTGTTTCATAAAGGACAGTACAGAAAAGATTTCTGAAGTAAGATAATACTTGAGCAGATATCTAACGGAATGAAAACAACCCATGTGGGTTTTGTGGGAGGAGCCTCTCAGCCACAGAGAATGACAAGTGCAAGGACTCTACTGTAAAAGAGGTTTTGGGCAATTGAGTAAGAACTAGAAGTCAGTGTGAGCATCCAGAGAGTGAGTGTAAAATTGAATTAGCTGAGGTCAGAGATCTAGCGTTAAGTAGAAGACCTTGTAGACCATTTAAGGACTTTGGATTCTATACCAAATGAGATGGACATCCTTTAGATGATGCTAAACATGACCCAACTTTATTTAAACAGGATCATTGTGGTTTCCTTATTGGAGAGACTCTGCAGGAGAACAAGACCAGTTTAGAAGTAGTTGCTGCAAAAGCAGATGGCAGCTTGGATCACAGAAATAGCAGTAGATATACAAAACAAAAGTGGACAGATTCTAGATCTACACGTTTTTCTCTCATAATAGTTATTATGCGCTAAGGATTTTTGCTATGAGGGCTTTCAGATTATACCACTCTTTAGACAACTCTGTTTTTGTTATTCTGGTACAATGGCTTTCTAGCTCACTAGTGTATACTACATAAGTATGCCATAAAAAGTGTTATTTCAGCATTATGTCACCAGGAAAAGATGCACTTACTAATTTACATGACACAATAATTTCTAATCCAAAAATATATTATGAAGCAAATTAGGTTAACCTGAAAATGTTTTGCTTTACATTCATGTGCCTAAAAGAAAAATGCAAGAGTAGAATCTTCCACAAGTCTTCAGCCCATCATGTTGAAGGGCTTTTTCTCAAGTGTTTTGTATTGCACTCATATTAGCTTATATTTGGCTCTAAAAGTATTTCATTTTTGTTTTGTTTTCTGTGTTATAACTTTTTATTTATTTGTTTATTTTTTTGAGATGGAGTTTCACTCTTGTTGCCCAGGCTGGAGTGCAATGGTGCAATCTCGGCTCACTGCAACCTCTGCCTCCCAGGTTCAAGAGATTCTCCTGCCTCAGCCTCCCGAGTAGCTGAGATTACAGTGCATGCCACCACACCAGCTAACTTTGTATTTTTAGTAGAGATGGGGTTTCTACATGTTGGTCTGGTCTCAAACTCCTGAACTGAGGTGATTCACCCACCCACCATCCCCCAGGCTTCCCGAAGTGTTGGGATTACAGGAGTAAGCCACTGTACCTGGCCCAACTTTTTATTTATTTTAAATTTATATTTAAATACTGTTTAAGGGAAAGATGAGCATTACCTCTAAAATATTACCCCCACCTCCCTTTAAAGAGGTTTCTTCACATCCTACCTACACTACCAACCATCCACTATAAACTGGTCACGACTTTCTTTGGAAAAAGCAATCAACTACACATAATGTACTTGATTGTATTCAAACACATTCATCTTCAGTCACTGGGATCCAACCTATTGCCTTGACTGAACTTTGTCTCTGTAGCTTTTGTTTCTTCCACCTAGCCCTAACTCTTTTTAATTTATTTTCCTTCATCATTGTGAGGAAAAAATGATACCTCCCTAAGTCTTTTCTTAACATTACCTACCAATGGTCATTCTCAGGTCAGGGAATATGCTATAAATTCATAAACAAAAGTCCGCAAAGTTTATTTGGAAATTTAATGAATGTGGATGCAAAAAAAGCTTATAGCGTGCTTCCTAGGTTGAATGCATACAAAATTGGTAGCTAACACAAAATTAAACAATTTTTTTCATTTTTACAATAGGAATAAAATTATTTGAAACGTAAGAAGTGCTTTCTGTTTCACTGTGAGAACACATCATTGGCTCTTGCAAAAACCTGGCAGTGAGAGCCTTTCTAATTCTTGTACCCTAGGTGCCTAGTTTGCCTTACTCTAGTTCAGTCTGGCCTTTTCCACTAATCCTCATCTATTATTATTTATTATCTTTCTTATTGTCTTTGTGTGGACTAAAAATAAAAACTTTTTTAGTTTTTTTTTTTTTTTTTTTTTTTTTTTAAATCTCATCTACCTAATGTAGTAGCATAGATTAGGATTAACATTACTGAACTTGAGAGCCCTGCTGTCTGGCTAATGTATTAGGTTGACTCAAAAGTAATTGTGGTTTTTCCCATTACTTTTAATTGTTTTTTCCAATTACTTTTGTGGAAAAGTCACGAAATTGATTACTTTTAATGGAAAAACTGCAATTACTTTTGCACCAACCTTATACTAACATGGGCAAATTGCTTAACAAAATCAGGCCTTGGTATTCTCATCTGTAAAGTGAGAAGAATAATGTTCTTTAAACATAGGTGTGTAGCAAATGTTAAAAGTGTTTATACATATTTTAAAAAGTGGTGTGAACTATTGTAAGTGCTCTTCAAAAGTTAACTATTATTATAAAACTATGATTATTTTATTTAAATGACTTTTTTATTCCTCAACACTTCAGTTTCACTAATCATCAAATCTTCACTTAATGACCATGCTTCCGATAACTACGTCAGAGGTGTGGATTTATTTTTTTTCTTGCTTCAACCTGTTTTTATCTCATATGATTTAATGTATATGAATTCATGGGAAAAAATAAAATTCCCTTTTGGATATGGGCAAGTTAAGTATAAATATATATTAAAAAAAAATGGAGCGAACTTCTGCTTTTATATAGGTTGACCCCTAATTCTGTGATTGATGTCTGCATTTTTCCTATTACTATGAAGTACCATTAAACATTTCCCCCAACCCAATCTCAAGGAGTAGGTATATACGTTTTCCTTGAAGTTTAAATCTATTTTGATAAAAAAAATTTTTTGCTTGGTTTCTTTAGCAATCATTCAAACTATAATCTGATGAATGCTTCAATCTGGTACAATTGTTTAATGGAAAAAATAGTGATGTATTATATTTTTCCATATAATGTATCATTTATGAGAAAATAATAGCTAAATGTTCAACGTTATTTCATAATATCATTGATAAACCTTTGACAAACCAATATAAAATATAATTTTTAGGAGAATTTAACCAAAGATAGTCATATTCTAGTATTTAAAAAATATTTTATGAATCAGTAATGAAAATTATGAATTCTACATCAAACTCTTCAGGATTTGTTTGTCATGACTAGTCTCAAAAAACAAAATTTACTCTTGTGGAGATGATAATTCCTATCTGTAGTACTGAAATATTATGATACAAAGTAGAAATTTGGGGTATAGATGAAAGTGCAGGGAGCCTGTTAGGCTCAGTGTGCATAGTCCAAAATCCATTCTGTATTTCTGCACACATTGTCTCTCTACAATTTCACAATATAAATTTTAAGTTTCTCCATTATTTTTACAAAGAAGAATTTGTGCATGTAATTGAACCATGCTATAATTTAAAATTACATAATCTATTTTCAAAGCTTATGCAAAGCTGATGTTAAATATTTATTAAATGATAAATAGTATGGACAGAATGCCAGTCTGACCAGTAAACGTTAGAATCATGGAATCTTCACAAATTCAAGGCTTTTTTCAGTTTTACTTGATGTTCATCAATTAAACACAAGATAAACAAACCCACACTTAGTAGCTGTCCAAAAGGTGATACTATAATTCCTAGTAAGAATTGAAGTGAGAAAAGGTTCCATTTAATGCATCAATTAATTTCAAATAGTTTATTGTATTTTATTGTTTGAAAACAATTTATGTTCTGAAGAAGTTTTAAACACTCTCTTTACAATCCTATTTGCATTATTAATTTCCTTAACTAAATCTGTATAAATATTAGTTTGTCTGTATTCCAATTAAGGGAAGTTTAATTCGCTTTTATTGTTTTCTATTTTCCTTTTGTCATACTGGGAACATGAGAATATGACTTTGTTGATTGTTAACAGCTTGTAATACCCCAGTGTTTTGTCACTGATAAAGGGAGCAGGCAATGGCTGTTTGGTGGGTAGTCCATGTGGAATGTATTTATTGCTTGAGAAACTACTTATCAAGTACTTGTCTATGTGCTCAAGGCTGCCAACAACAAATCTCTCTTTTCTTTTTACTTTGTTACGTCCTTGGCTGTGTTTTCATAACATAAGTTGTAAGAAAGGTTAAGAAAGAATTATTCTGGATTTGCCATGAGAGTAAAAATTTGCAATATAAATCCGTCTAACTTTAAGATATTGTGACCTTAACTGAAGAGGCACCGTGGGGAAAAGGGGTTAATGGACTAAAAAGAAAAATGGAGAGAGATTAACAAAACATACTCTAGAAACACTCAAAAGACTATAAAGTC
This sequence comes from Chlorocebus sabaeus, assembly GCF_047675955.1. NCBI lineage: Eukaryota > Metazoa > Chordata > Mammalia > Primates > Cercopithecidae > Chlorocebus > Chlorocebus sabaeus. The sequence goes on from NC_132915.1 coordinate 60,350,938, forward strand.
AAGACCTCAATCGCTATGTTTTTAAAGCAGGAAGCATTTTTTAATACTGCAGGAATAGCAACTTCAAGATGTTCAAACCATTTTCCCCATTAATATAAGTAGGGCAGTCAAGATGATTCACTTACAAATCTTAAGGAAGAAATATTATATATTATGTGAAAATGTGGTAGCCAATCCCAGAATCTTAAATGAGAGATGAGGAAAGGTCATGATTGACTGATTAAAACACTGTTCCTATCTAATCGTGTTTCAACACTATTTAAAATGCACTGAAATAAATAACAAACTCTCAAATCTAAATTTAAGATTTACATATAGTCAACTATGTTCTGTGCTTCCTGACTTCTTGCATGTGCTTTCTTTGATCTTTCCACAAACTATACCAAAAGTTAATGGAGCAGTCTGCAAAATTCTGAGGAAAATAAAATATGACTCAAAAAGAAAATATGCAATTGCAGGGTTAAACAATAAAGGCAATATAGACAGATACTCTTAACAGAAGTTAAAACCTCTCAGTCCTTCATCATAAATAAACAAGAAAAAGGAGAAATAAAACTCTTTATATCAAAACCGAATCCAGTGATAAATCTAAATAAATTAGGAAGAGAAGCTACGACAAAGTGATATGGTGAGTCCACACCTGGGATTAATACTAAACAACTCAGAAGAAAAAGGCTTACTTTCTATAACATGGAAAACATAAACCATATTAATGTAAAAGTGTTAGCAACACTCAGGCATGAGGAGAAGAAAAATGAGAGGCAATGTAAATAGAGTAAGTTATCTTTCACAGCACTGGATGAAACAGTACTTTCCAAATTTGAAACATGGTGTTTTAAAAATGAGTCCAATATCTAAATGTGATCTTTTAAATTTACCCTGGAGTAATATTCAAGTAAGTACAACCTACTAACTAAATATTTATTTGAAATTCAACAGTTAATTTGTTTTTTTTTTTTTTTCTTATAAAGTACAGCAAAATCGAATTTGATTTTTTGTATAAAAATAGTTCTTATAGTAAAAACTGTAAAATATAATTTTCATTTTGGTGTCTGCTTATTAATTTAGCTCTCGCTCTGTGTGTCCATCTGTATTTACACAAAGAAATGCCTGAAAGTATATTCAAATAAGTTAGTGATGGTTATTTCTCATTGGACGAATTTCAGGCTTAGTTTTCCTTTGCATTTCGTGCATGGTTTGAATTACTTAAATAGAACATAATATTTGCAGAATCGTGGATTCATTATTTTTTAAAAACAAAGTGTACACTCTAATAGATGGTCTATTTAAGATACAAGTGCCAGGTGCTGTGGCTCACACCTGTAATCTCAGCACTTTGGGAGACTGAGGCAGGAGGATGGCTTGAGCCAGGAGTTCCAGCCTGGGCAACACAGTGAGACCTCATCTCTACAAAACATCAAAATATGAGGTAGAAGGATCAGTTGAACCAAGAAGGTTAAGGCTGCAATGAACAGTGATTATTACACCACTGCACTCCAACCACCTTGGCGGCAGAGTGAGAATCTGCCACAAAATAAAAGATACAAGAAATGTCTGAACATTTTTTGCTGTCTCTTTGAAATTATACCTTAGTCTAAATATTTCACTTTTCTGATTTTTTAAATGTGTTTTTGGAAATTTTTTTTCAGACCTTCACCAACATGAGCTCTTTCTGTCAGCATGAAATAAATAGCCTATACTCAAAGTTGAATAAATTAGGCCGGGCGCGGTGGCTCAAGCCTGTAATCCCAGCACTTTGGGAGGCCGAGACGGGTGGATCACGAGGTCAGGAGATCGAGACCCTCCTGGCTAACACGGTGAAACCCCGTCTCTACCAAAAAATACAAAAAACTAGCCGGGCGACATGGCGGGCGCCTGTAGTCCCAGCTACTCGGGAGGCTGAGGCAGGAGAATGGCGTAAACCTGGGAGGCGGAGCTTGCAGTGAGCTGAGATCCGGCCACTGCACTCCAGCCTGGGTGACAGAGCAAGACTCCGTCTCAAAAAAAAAAAAAAAAAAAAAAAAAAAAAAAAAAAGTTGAATAAATTTGCATAAATTGCTTATCATCTTAGAGACCGTTTTATTGTCTATACAAAATGGGCATGAAAACACTTACCTTACAGGGTCATTTAAAAAGGTAAATTATTATAATGTTTTCCTAGATTGTGCATTTGAATTTTTTGATACCAAGTTATATGGGATTGCATATGCATTCTGTTATAAATGCCTTTCTGAAGGAAGAACTGCCCTGAAACAATTCCTTCAGAATTAAGGAAGAAAAACAAAATCAGAAATGAGTTGGGGATGCAACCTGGGGTAGCAACTTCATGCATTTGCTGTCTATTGCACTTCAAACATCGACATAACAAAACGAACTCTAATGTTAAACATGCAGTGAGCAAATTTAAACTCTGATGGAAATGCTATCCATTTACTCTGAGTGTATGTAATGAATTTATCTTGTTCATAAGGCACAATATGAACTTACATTTTACATGACAGTAAATATCTCATTTTTCATTTGTCACCTCATCTCTAAAATAAACATTTGTACATTTTACTGCTCGCTCTTCTTTTCTTTTTTCCAGAAAAAGAGAAAATAATTTAGAAAAGTAAGGGAGGAAAGAAGGGAGGGATGGTAAAAGGAAAGAAAAGAAAAGGGAGGAGAGAAGGAAGGAAGGAACAAAGGAAGGAAGGGACGGAGGGAAGGAGGGAAGGAAGAAGGAAGGAAGAAGGAAGGAAGGAAGGAAGGAGGGAAGGAAGGAAGGAAGGAACCATCTATTAGTGCTAAAACCAATATGACAATAATTTTAAGTAGTGAGTACTTCATTTTTTATATCTCATTTCATAGATTTTCCTTTGTCTAAGCTTTTATACTTTCTTCACACATGCACTGAATCCAGTAAGATAAATTAATTCATATGAAAAACTTTAATTTGATATGTCTATTCTATGTAATTTATTATTTTTAACTGAAGCAGAATTATATGCAATAAATTAAAATAATGTAATACTCATATATTAACTTTTCATACTTCTCACTAAGGAACTATAGAATGCACTTTATCAGGAATGATCAAAGCACATTCTAAAATTTTGTTTCCTTAACTACTGAATTTTTTCACCCATCTTCTATTTTTGAAATAATATTTTACAAATAATCTATTGAAAATCATCTAAGAAATATAAAAACATTTTATGAGCAGCTATCTTTTCTGTAATATTTTATCAACTCCATCTATTTTTCATGTTATAATCTCTGAAATTGAAATGCAATCTATCATCAATGGTTTCATACCATTTTACCATATGTAGTAGGACTGGCATTTTATTTTCTTTGGTGTTCACAACATAGCAGTACATCTTATAAATAACGCATTTTTGTTTTGATGAAATATAATATTTGATAGCTCAAAAACACATCATATATTGATTGGCAATTGTTGATTATTACTGAGGAGGGTTATGTTTGTAAAATATATTTTGACCTTAGAATTAGTTTTTTTGCTCATTTTCTAAAAATTGGAGTTAGTATTTTGTTATTAAATTGGAATAATATTTGTATAATAAAGACAAAATCCATTATGTTGCAAGTTTTCTGTTTATTTTTTCATGATTTTTGAATGTTTTTCATATTTTGACAAACAATATGCATTGTTCAACCATTCTGTCATGCTCCACCTCTGTATTGCTGAATGTATGTTTTGTTGATGTCTTTTTTCTCATATTTCTGTCTCTTTTAAATATATGCATTTCTATCTTGGTCTGTTTGTTAGTTAAAGCTCAGGTATATTGTATACTTTCACCTTGACCTGTTGTGGAGGAAGCAGGCATGCTGCTGGTCTCAATCTGAGGTGCTAGAGAAATCATTCCTATTCCTTAATGTCTTCAGAGCCTTGGAGCCTCAGTGGCAAAATGTTTTAATTTCTTAAATCAATCATTCAGCCATTTCGTTGCTTCTCTAAAAATGAAAGAGCTATGGAGCCGATGTCGACCATCCTTCTTAGAGGTCATAGAGATCTAGGGTCAGGTTTTTCCCTAAACCCAACACTTAATATTAATTCTAGACATGTCAGTGTTGCTCTCTTGATGGCCAGCCCAGATCACAAGGGAAAAATGTCTGTTTCCTTCTATAGCTTAAATAGCAAATGCGATTTCATTTGTAACCTACTGTTTGCAACTCAGCATCTATTTTACCCTGGAGAAAGATAATCTAGAGTTAGTGGTGCAGAAAATGAGTCGATTTTGGGTCCTATTTTTTTCTCCCAGAATTCTCTGCATCAGGTGTATTTGCATTTTTCACGAGTCATTCTCATGTACCCAAAAACAGCCTACTAAATTCAAGGATATAATAAATACTAACCACCTATGTCCTTATAGTTCTAATATTTAAATATTTTCATTTTGTTCATTTGTCTTTCCAGTCCATTGGCTAATTTTTAAAATGTTGGGTGTAGAAGTAACTTTTTCACGTAGGTTTGTTATTGTTGTTGTTATTGCGTTTTCTCCAAACATAACCAGAACCATAAAACCATATTTTAAATGTACTTATAATCCCCATATATTTATATTTTAAAACCATATTTTAAATGTATTTATAATCCCCATACATTCATGTCTTTATGCAGAATGACTTGAAAATTTTTATATAATTAATCTACTTTCTTATTTGATTTTTAGTGTATTCTTGATTGTCTTTGTTACATTATTTTTGTGATTATGTGTGAAATTATTTTTAAACCAAAACATTCCCCAAATTAATATATGATAGTAATAATATGAGTTATACATTAATTTGGTAGAAACTTTTGAAATCTTTACTTTTCAGTACAGTGACTGATATTTAGATTATGTTTATATTCAACGAAGTTTTATATTTCTCTTTATTAAGCTACTGCCAGGATAGTTTTTTTCATTGTTGAGTTTTATTTTTAAGAACTAAGTTGTGAAAATTTACCTATATATTTTCTATGGGTAGTATAACTATGCAACACTTAGCTTAACCTGGCCAAAAGAATGACCCCTAACGCACTCCCCCTAAAATTTGTCTTATATATTTAATAAATGGAATATATTAAAAAAAGATATAATCATTTTAATGTTTAAAATTAGCCAAAATACAGAATAATTTGTTTATTAATTCATCTCATTTATGCATGATTTTCTTGTCTCTCTTAGGTTAAAATTTATTCTTATTGCAAATGAAGTTAATTTGATTCATTCTTTCTTAAAGTCATATATAATTTTTATAGCTTTATCGCAGTTCAGAAAAATGAAGGCAATGAAGAAAAAGTTAATTTATGGGAGATGTGATTATTCATGGAATTTTACATATTTAATGTAAATTGTATGGTATTCTTAATATGCATATATAGCTTATGTTAATACACAATCATACATCAATGGGGAATGATAATATTGTGAGTATTGCACAAGAGGGTAAATATAGCTCTCTAATATTATTTTAATGGTTATACATTATATAAATACACATTTTCTATAATCGAATTAAGATTAATAAGTTCTAATATACAAACTTATTTTTTCATCTTTGCAACAAGTTCTGGATTTTGCATTCTTGGTCATGTATCTACACAAAATTATATAGTTGCTCATTAGAATACATTTCTAGAATTGTGATGTATGGATCAAATGGTAGATGGATTTTAAATTATTTAAAGTATATTCTTAGTATATTCTTAGGATTTGGCCACTGTGCACAGCCAGGGATGCCAGCTGTGGAGGGGCAGCCAGCTCCAGGTGCCAGTATGGGTGCCAGCTCCCTGCGAGGCTGTGGCTGGACCAGGCATACCATAAAGCAGCTTCCACGGCTTAGTTTTCATCAAGAAAGATAACAGCAATGAAACTATTTAACTGATTAATAGCGTTAACTAGACAATTCAAAAGTAGGATACATTGTATAGGAAGTGAATAAACTGTTAAATGTATCTAGTAGATGCCTGTTGTGTGAAGTTAGTGAAACCACGGAAACATGGATAGGTCACTAAGACCTTTCAAGGCATGAATAAATTAGTCCGGAGAAAATTATAGCCTGATTACATTCCATACCCTATGAAAGTTATATAAGTTCTTATTGTCAAGGGATTTTGGGGATGATGCTTTATCGGCTGGAAACCTCTGTGGCCAGTGGCACCTATGCCTGAGTTATGCTCGAGTCCGCTGCGCTTGTTCCGCCCATTTGACCTGGCAGGCTGCATTTGGCTCACGCTACTGGACTGGATCCCATGACTGCCAGGCATGGAACGGCGACAGGTGTGTGTGGGCGCATAGGGTCTGGTCACTGCAGGCAGCCAGGGATGCTAGCTGTGGAAGGGCGGGCAGTTCCAGGTGCTGGCATGGGTGCCAGCTCCCTGCAAGGCTGTGGTTGGACCAGGCATACCATAAGCAGCTTCCACGGCTGGCACCTGGGAATGCTGTGGTGCTTGGAAACTTGGAGACACCAGGAACTGCAGAACCACAGAGTGTCACAGCCCTGGATCAGAGAGCTCCCAGATCTGGGATCCTCGAAGGGCCGTAGCTGCTTCTCTCCTTCTTGCTGCCTGCATTGTGGCGAGTCAGGACAGTTTCGGCTTTATTTGTGTTCCAGCTCTTTCAGCCCTGCCATTCGGGGAGTCCCAAGTTCTTGTCCTGCACCCAGGAAGAATGAGGGACGTGGACAAGTGGAGAGTGAGGAAGGTGGAGAAGAGCTTTGTTGAAGGACAGAACAGCTCAGAGGAGACCCACATTGGGTAGTTTCTCTCCACAGGCAGGGTGTCCTGACAAGTGCTTAGCTTCCAGAAGAGAGGAGACCCTAAAATGGGTAGTTCCTCTCCACAGCTGGTCATCCTGTTGTCTCCTCGAGTCTGACTGATTCCAGGGCTTTTGATTCCAGGGCTTGGAGGGGAAGAAGTGTATGTCGATTGGTTCGTGGGTGGCCATGGGTGGGCCTGGAAAAAGCACCCCCAAGTTTCAACTCAGATCTGCAGGACCAGCAGCCCAGTCCCCAGGCTTTAGGTTCTCCCAAGCTTGAAGGTGGGGCTTCACCAGGGACCCATCTCCTTCCGCCCAGGAGCCTGTCTGCCTCCTGCCACCTGTTTGTGCCAAGGGGTGTCTGCAAGTCAGCTCCCAGCTGTCCTCAGCCCCCTCTTAGGCTCATTCCCATGCTCATTGGTGCCCAAAGTCCAGAAGAGGCCAAGATGGCAGAGGGCTGGCATGCCAGCACTGCTCCGAGTGTGTGAACACCCACCCAGGCTGCAACAGCATCCAGGTTTGGCCTCAACCTCACACCAAGAGTGGGGCAGGAGCTGGGAGTGGGGAGAGGCCAGGAAGCAGGAGCAGACACCTCTGAGCCTGTGGGAATGGGGGCGCCTTCCCAGGACTCAGAGAGCCGAGTGGCTCAGATCTGCAGCCATAGCTTGGGCAGCTGCAGTTGTGCCTGGCAGGGCAGGGCTACCACCTGCTCCCAGCCTCCAAGAGCACAGGGAGGCCCAGGTCTGCAGCTGTGCCTGAGTGACCGCAGCTCTGCCTGGGAGGGCGGGCCTCCTGCCTGCTCCTGGATCCCCTTGGCTCCACGGAGGACGCAGCCCAGCCACGCCTCCCCTGCTGCAGCCACCCTCTGGGAAGCGGCTGCTCCAGGCGGGCTGCTGCTGACATCATTATAGTTTTGAAATCTGACCAAATAGACACATGGTCCATCTGAAACCAAACCACTTAAGTAGCACAATCAGGATATGGGATACCTTCCCTGCGTTAAGCAGAGTATAGCAAAAAGAAATGTATATATTAAAAGGAAATTTTAAAAATAGTGTTACAGAAATGTGGTTTTATTGGCTAAAATACAGAAGGAATCGGCCGGGTGCGGTGGCTCAAGCCTGTAATCCCAGCACTTTGGGAGGCCAAGACGGGCGGATCACGAGGTCAGGAGATCGAGACCATCCTGGCTAATCCGGTGAAACCCCGTCTCTACTAAAAAAATACAAAAAACTAGCCGGGCGTGGTGGCGGGCCCCTGTAGTCCCAGCTACTTGGGAGGCTGAGGCAGGAGAATGGCATAAACCCGGCAGGCAGAGCTTGCAGTGAGCTGAGATCCGGCCACTGCACTCCAATCTGGGCGACAGAGCCAGACTCCGTCTCAAAAAAAAAAAAAAAAAAAAAAAAAGAAGGAATCCTGGGGAAGTTTGAGTGAACACAGTGCAACAGAAAAAGAATGGTGTCATGAGGGAAGGACCTGGAGTCATGCAGAGCAGAATTTCTTTGATCCTGTAAACAAAGCTTCTCAGCATTTGCTATTTCTCCCAATGAATTAGGTGAAAGTTCACTTGCAATCACGAATCAGAAAATCTCTCACCTGCATTGTCCTAGTCATTCTATTTTATAAAATTGTTGTTGCCAGGAAGAAACTCTGGACCGAGAAAGAGTGAAATTAATTCCCTTTGGTGTTTCACAGGACAGTTTGGAATCAGTAATATTTTATCAGTTTGAGCACTAGATTGTTCTCATGGCTCATTTCGTGTTACCTAGTAGTGTCAGGTTCCAGGAAAGAAGGTAATGGAAGTAAAAGAGAGAGTTTGTAACAATTGTAATGTTCTGTGAGAACTCATCTATAGCTGCAACACAGAGTTGTTGCCATTGGTTTTATCATTGCCATTGCAATAACTTAACGTCATTATTAATATTATTTGCTAATTTATTTTTTTTAAGAGCACTTGAACATTCCTTCACTTTTCTCTGCACAATATTCACTGTGTCTGTAACTGGCTGATTTCCAGAACATATTTCACCTCTGAAGTCACATATAAAACTTGCATTGCCCAAGTCCCCTCTCTCATTGTCTCACTGTAGTCCTTCTCATCTCTACTAGCTTCTCACCTTTGGATGATTTGCAATATTCTGCCTCAGATCTTGCCCCATCACTCACATTCTTTTGTCATGTGAAGTGATAACATGTCCTTGATCAAATCTTCCCTCTATCTGATTTCCCCTGCCTTATTAATAATAGAAACTTTTAAGTTTCAGAACTGTACAAGGCACCTTTCCCAGTTTTCTAAAAATGATAAGTATATCTATATTTATTTAGTCATTTTAGGAGAAAGTGAAGAGAAGCACTTGCCTTAAATTATTATCTGGAACTAGAAATCTTTGCTACAGTATTTTTGCCCTTCTGCAAGGAAGAAAAATGTTATTTGAGTGAAACAAATTCTTCTATTATAGTATAATTAAAATTGTGTAAGTTCTACACAGTGCCTGTAATGAAAAGTATACCAATCTTAATATTATGTGGATAATCACTTCAACTGGACAGAGGAAATTGCCTGGAGGTCATGTAGTGCTGTCTCTCTTCTCTCCCACTTGTTAGACTCTTCTTTTAAACCCAAATTGCTCTTATTTTGCTGTGTGGTGTTTTGGGTTATTTTTTTGCAGACAAATTTACTTTCTTAACCTGGAAGGGATATGGTTGCATCTAGGTGTTCATTTATGTGTTTGGAGCATTTATAGAAGAATAAAAAGTACATGTACAATAAAAGTTAAGAGAAGAATATAATCTCTGAAATATTTACCTAAAGAGCAGAGCATCTTCCTGTCAAGCAACCGCTATCATTTCCCTGCCATCTAGAGTGAATCTTTTATTCTCAGATCATTATTCCTCTCCTAACTATTCCAGCTTCCCTTATTATCCATATATCCCTTAAATAACACATTTTAAACCAAAATAAATGGCAGCAGCTTTTATGTCACCATCACTTCTGCACATCTAGCCTCTTAAGGAGGAATACTGAACTGCTCAGTCTGCTGCAAAGGCAACCATACAAGTTTTATCTTAATCACAAAAATGTAAAGCCCTTAGGAAACCAAAATCTCCTGAAGACACCAGTACAGGAAGTGCTAGAGATCTCTTAGGCCTGTTTATATTCAGTATTCTTTAACACTTCCTACCCTGTGCTCCTATATTTGTCCACAGCACTTCAAAGGAAAGCCCTAGTACTACTCACCTGGAGGGATTTTAATTTTTTTTTTCACATGCAACAGGGCTTTTATGTTATCTTGATTCGTGCAGGTGTAGCATCTTACTGGTTCTCTGTTTTTCTTCCCCATTGCACTGATCTCTCTTTCCACTCTCTTTTACATACTTATTTTTTCATAACCACACTTTTATTTTGCTGAAAGTGTGTCATTTTATCTAGAAGAAAGGTTCCTTTTGTCAGTACAAAACCTCCTCTGCAGGGCTTATAGCACTTGTAATGGCAGAATGGTGAGGAGCTCAGAGGACAGGGAGCTACCTTTGCTGGGGATGAAATGAAATCCCAACCTGTTTTGAATGCTGTTGTATGGTCATGTATTGCATAAGAACTTTTTGTCCAACAATGAAACACATATAATACAGTGGTCCCATAACATTATAATTGAGCTGAAAATTCCTATCAGTTAATAACATCGTAGGTGTCTAAATGTCATAATACTTATTTGTGTAAAGAGTGAAACCTCGAGAAGAGCCTCAGGCAACTCTTTTAGGAGTTACTCCTGGAGAAGGCATTGTTATCATAGGAGATGACAGCTCCATGAATGTTGTTGCCACTGAAGATCTTCCAGTGGGACAAAGTGTAGAGATGGAAGACAGTGATATTGATCCTGACCCTGTGTAGGCCTATGCTAATATGTGTGTTTGAGTCTTAGTTTTTAACAAATTTTTTAAAAATAAATAAATTAATAACAATTTTTAAAGTTGAAAAAATTATATAGAATCAAGATATAAAAAAATATTTTTGTACAACGGTACAATGTGTTGATGTTTTAAAATGAGTACTACTATAAAAGACTCATAAACTTCTTTAAAAATTAAAAGTTTATAAAGTAGAAATGTTTTAGTAAGCTAAAGTTAATTCATTATTGAAGAAAAAGTATTTAATATAAATTTGGATAGCCTCAAGGTACAGTATTGTAAAGCCTCCAGTACTGTAGACTAATGTCTTAGACCCTCACATTCACTCACCACTCACTAACTGACTCACCCAAAGTAACTTCTAGTCCTGCAAGCTTTCTCTATGGTAAAAAGTGTCCTGTACAAATGTAGAATTTTTAAATATTTTGTACAATTTTACTGTATCTTTATAAACATATCTGTATTTAGATATGTTTAGATACACAAATACTATCATGTTACAGTTGTGTACGGTATTCGGTACAATAACATGGTGTACATGTTTGTAGTCTAGGAGAGCAGTCCCCAACCTTTTAGGCACCAGGGACAGGTTTTGTGGAAGACAATTTTTCCATGCACGGGGGGTTGTGAAATGGGGTGGGGAACGGTTTTGAAATGAAACTGTTCCACTTCAGATCTTCAGGTATTAGTTAGATCCTCATAAGGAGCGTGCAACCTAGATCCCTTGCTTGTGAACTGTGCAATAGGATTCACGCTCCTAGGAGAATCTAATGCTACTGCTGATTGAACAGCAGGTAGAGCTCAGGCAGTAACGCTTTCTCACCGGCCGCTCACCTCCTGCCGTGTGGCCTGGTTCCCAACAGGCCACAGACCTGTACTGGTCCATGGCCCGGGGTTGGGGACCCCTGGCCTAGCAGCAATAGGGTATATCATATAGCCTCGGTATGCAGTAGGTTATACTCTCTAGGTATGTGTAATTACATGTGAAGATGTTCGCACAATGACAAAATTGCCTAATAACGTACTTCTCAGAGCATACCCCAGTTAAATTCTTGTAGTATCTTCGGGATGTCACTTTTCTGGCCTGAAACCTACTGCTAGTGGTGCCTTTGCCTGAATTTTGCTTGGGCCCACTGGGATCATTCTGCCCCCTCAGCCTGGGAGGCTACACTTGGCTTACGCTACTGGCCTGAATCCCATGCCTGCCAAGGGAGACTGCATGGAGCAGCAAGGAGTGTGTGAGTGAGCATGGGATCTGGCCACTCACAGTTAGAGATGCTGGTTGCTGCAGTGGGGCAGGCAGCTCCAGGTGCTAGCATGGGCACTAGCTCTCTGCCAGGTTGTGGCTGAACCAAGCACACTGCAAGAAGCTTCCATGGCTGGCACCAGGGAACACGGTGGCACCCAGAAGCTTAGAGGCATGAGAAAACCTAGGGCCCCAAAGAGGGAGTCTCAGTTCTGGCCTGGGGACCTCCTAGGTCTGGGCTCCCCAGAGAATCACAGCTCTTCTTTTTTTCTATTCACCCACTTTGTGGTGAGCAAGGGGCATGTCTCAGCCCTGTTTAGATTACAGCTCTTTTAGCCTCACTCAGCGGGTCCAGACTTCTTCTCCTGTGTCCGGGAAGCCTGAGGCATGCAGACAAGTCAAGGGTAAGCAAAATCCAGAGGAGCTTGATTGAGTGACAATAGCTCAGAGGAGGCCCTGGAGTGGGTACCTTCCCTCTGCAGCAGGTTCTCCTGTCATCTCTGCTGCTCTCAGCAGAGAGAAGGCCCTGGAGTTGGTAATTCCTTTCTGCAGCCAGTCATCCTGAGATCTGCCACTCTCACCAGAAAGGAGGTCCTGGAGTGCATAGCTCCTCTCTATAGCCAGTAGTCCTGATGTCTGCCCAGCTCTGGCTGAGCCCAGGGCTTTTATGAGCCTCAGAGGGGAGGAAGTACACATGAGTTGGTCCATGGGTGGCCTCAGGAGGGCCCAGAAAAGGCACCACAAGTACCCACTCTGATCTGTGAGACTGCCAGCCTGACCCCCAGCCTTCAGGTTTTCCCTAGCCTGAAGGTGGGGTCTCACTGGGGACCCATACCCTTCCACTCAGGAACCTATTTGCCTCCCAATGCCATTCATGGAACCCAGGCTGTAGTTGCCAAGGAGCACCTGCAGGCCAGCACTGAGCTGCCCTCAGCTCCTCCTCAGCTTCCCTTCTTTTCTCATAGATGCCCAAAATTGGGAGGGGACAGAGGCAGCAGGGAGCTGGTATGTCAGCACCGCTCTGAGTGTGTGTACACCTGACTGGGCTGTGACAGTGCCTGGCCTTGGCCCTGACTTTGCTTTGAGATTGGAGTGGTTGCCAACAGCAGGGAGAAGCCAGGCACTGGGAACAGGCATTTCTGAACCTGTGAGGGCAAGGGGGCTTCCCTGGGTCCCCAGGAATGCAGATGCCCGGATCTTCAGCTTCAGCTGTGCCTGGGAGGGAGAGGCTCCTGTCTGCTCCAGGGAGCAGGAAGCCCAGGTCTGCAGCCATGACTTGGGCAGCTGTAGTAGCACACAGGGAGCTCTTGCCCCATCTTAGAAGGGGCAGGGCTCTTGCTTGTCCCCAGCTCCTGCTAGCTCCATGGAGAATGCAGCCCCAGCCATATCTCCCTGCTGTGGCCAGCATAATGGCAACAGTCACTCCAGATGGCTGCCACTGCCATCAAAGTAATATGTGACTGTTTTTGATAAATTATCTGTGTCTCAAATTCCTCATATTTAAAGGAGAGGTAGTGATAATTGTATCTACTTTATAGTATGGTGAGCATTAAATTAATTGTACATGTAAGTGTTTGGGACAATCCTTGGCATGTGCCAGTGTCAGCTGTTATCATTACCACTGAGAAGAAATAGCTATCTAGAAACACAGCACCCCATTCTAGTACATCCTGCGCCTGTGAAAACAAAAACAAAAAATAAAACCAGGAAATTATCAGATTCACAAGACCCCTGAACATAGCCCCATATCTGAAACCAAAGAGGAAAACAGCAAAGTGACCACAATTTGCAACGACATTACAGGGTCGCTTCAAGAACAAACTAAAAAATAAATATTCCAAGATATTCAACTCATTACAAATGAGTAACTGTATTTAAACACCAGTTTCGTGGCTCAAGGACTGCTTTTTCTAAATATCCAGGTAGTTGATCAGTACTTTCTGGATTATGATATAAGTTTTACCGTGCCCAAACCATTTGTGCAAATATTATTGTCTGTTTCCTTAGAGAAAGACAAGCATTGAAAACTATTTGCTTCATGTGTGGTATAATAATAGCTCTGACATATGTGAACAAGTTACTTTTATTTTTTATTTTGTTGGTAGTTATGTTTTATTCTCACAAGTTTAGATTCTAACTTCGTAATGTGTTATAGGCAAATAAAAAATGAATGCTTCTTGCAATGTGAAACTGGAAAATAACAACACATTTTTTTTCCTGAATCTGGCTGCATTTATTGGCAAAGGACAGTTAAAACAAAATGCTTTGGCAAGATTTTATCAGTCCATGCTGCTAGAATATGCCACACTGGATAGCGAATGCAGCATGCAGGAGAGAAATCATGAATTAAGTACTTATTTTTTTCCCAAATAGGTTTCAGTCTAAGATATCTTGCCAAATATTTTAATTGTGCCCTAAAATTAAACACAAATTCAATTTTCAATTTCTATATACACTTTTCCACATTGGTATGAACCGTGCTGCATTGTTACAAAGTTTCTTATTATTTGGGATATTTAACCTCATGCTCTTTGCCATGACTACACATCTGGGCCTGAAGCAGAGCAGTATCAAACTGATGATATTTTGAAATAGAGTAAATGCTTTTAATTAATGAGAGTTACAGTGCATGGGACAGATGCTAAGACCCCTTTGTTCTGCAGATATACTTCCATAGTTGTGCATGACTAGTCAAGCATGCATGTTTGGATACTCATCTACAATACATGAGAACAATTTGTGCACCTGCATCTTGCAATCCATCCAGCATGTGCTAATCTACTGTTTTAATGAAAAAATATTCCCACATTTGAGGTTCTAGAAGAAAACATAAGAATTTACATTAATTAAGGACAAAATTCCAATGATACAAACATGGTTTATAGTGTATGAATATATTTATAGATTTCATACATAATATTATGTAAGAATAGTTTTATGGATCTTCTTTATCAAGTTATATTGGAATAGATAGATGATAATCTGACATAGAATAACTTTAATGAAATATTTAATGAGAATCAGAGTATTGTTAGATATACTCATTAGTACATGTTTTTCAGCAGGTGTACTACATTTTCTTTTTGGTAGTTTGTAAATGAAGAATGATTTTAGAAATCAAAGATGATGTAAGAACTAGCTAATACTATGTAACTATGTTTAACAAACTAATGAATTACATTTTGAAAATGTTTGCATAAAAACCATCTATAAATTTCCTTTAAGTCAGTGGAAATTGGGATTGAATGGGAGTCATTTCAATAAATTTTTCTTTTGAATACAGTACGTTTGCTAGCTCATCATGGATCTTAAATTGTAATAATTAAAACACGTATTTCTGACTAGATATAATAATTAGGTTTCATCTAGTAAAATTATACAGAAAATAACCACTTGGAGAGGGACAGCTGTTGGTTGGTATTCATGTAAACACACATACACTGCCTCCTGGTACACCTGAGATGGGAGAACCAACTGTCTTAAAGTTTCAGTGATACTGAAAGTATTCTCAATGTTCTGATAAGAATATTCATTGAATCAGAAAATCAAAGAAATCAACCTCACATGCTTTTATCCCCTGCAGCTAGACAGGTCAGAGACAGACAGTGATGGTCAAAAGATGCTGAAAATTAACAATTGATTCTAAGCATTCTACAGATGATTACTAATTTGCGAGTGTTAAAGAAGTATACTGATTTACTTTTAGAGGTCAGTATTGGAAGTGCGGGAAAAAACCTTCCACAGGATCTAAAGATTACAGCAATTGAGAGGCACTTGGAAATTTGCCCAAATGGGAGAGGATATAAGCATTTCGTTTGGTAAAATAGATTCAATCCAAACAACTGTGTTATCATTATAAGCATGAAAGAATGTAATAATCTGAGTAAGAAGGCTCTGTTTTTAAAAAACAGTTGCTAAAGTGTTATGATGAAGAACCTCAGAAATATCCCAAGAGGACTGAAACTCTAAAAAGAAAACAAGAATTCAAATATTTTTCTCTGAATCGATATTTTACAGTGGGAGAATGATACTTCTCCACATTGACATTCAGATTTTCAAACTAAAATGTTAATCTTTATCTTTCCATCATTCATTATCTCTTCTCTCAGCCAAACTCATAAAGACAAATGTAACATATGTTAGAAATGGAAATGATCATTTTTGCAATGCCTACAACATCCTGCAGCTCAAGTGAAATTATTTCCATTTTAGTTGTTTTCCTCACATTGGTGTAAATCCTCCCAGGGTGGGGAGAGTGGAAAGCATATTACTTCAAATCTTCAAGATTTTCTTTAAACTAAGACAATTTGCACACACATTGTTTTATAAGTGGGAGCTGAACATTTTTACACACGGACATGAAGATGGGAACAATAACCACTGGGGGCTACTGGGGTTGGGGGAAGAAGGGGGAGGGTTGAGGGTTGAAAAACTATCTACTGGATATATACTCACTACCTGAATGATGGAATCATTCATATCCCAAATCTCATTGTCACACAACATACTCATGTAACACACCTGCACCCGCAACCCCTGAACTTGAAATAAAAGATGAAATAAATTGGACTATAAACTTCACATTTTAATTATAAACCAATTCCAGTTTATTTATTTCTCAATTTGCTGTTAGTATTTAACTGTGATGAATCAAAATATAAAATTTTACACTAAAAATTCTACAGCAAATATTAGTTGACTTAATCACTATATCCTTAAGTTCCCCCTTATCCAGACTTCTATTCCACTATCTCTGTTTCAATAATGTCAAGATCCTCTAGATGTGTTTCTTCATTCCTGCCAGTATGAGATGTGTAACTTATGTTTAAGCAACATTTTCAATTTTCAATTAAGTAACTATTTCTTATAATAGCAAGGAATGTACTACTCCTGGCTTTCAAATTATGTTGTAAAGCAATTCTAGTCATTAATCTGCAGGGTCAGGGATAGACATGGTGCCTTACCTTGTGAACCCTCAGTTTGTGAGCTCCCTAACTTAGGTGAAGTTCTTACAGATTCTCTAGGCCAGGGGCGGCTGACTTTATCCTGACAAAAAGGAAGAAATTGCACTTTCTATCCTGTAAAGTCAGAGAGAATCTGGTGTTTAGAGATCTTTCGGTTTTTCTGCCAAAATGGCTATACTCTAGGTCATAAAATCCCATTCTTTCTCTACCAGGGTGCTGAAATTGACCAGGAAGACCTGTAGAGACCATGCCTTCGGTCTCTTCTGAAGCTGTGCCTTGCAGTTACAGAAGAAAAGGTGCTCTTTGTACACTGCCATGGAGAGCCTTAAGAGTTGATTAATGTAAACTTATTTTCTCTTTTTCAAGGCTTCAAAGACTGCTAACAAAATCCAGCTAACTCCACAGTCCTTACAAATACCATTGCCTGCTTTAAAATATATTAGGAGGATAGGCTGGGCACAGTGGCTCATGCCTGTAATCCCAGCATTTTAGGAGGTGGAGGTGAGGTCATTGGAGGTCAGGAGTTCAAGACCAGCCTGGCCAACATGGTGAAACCCTGTCTCTACTAAAAACAGAAAAATTAGCTGCGCGTGGTAGCAGGTGCCTATAATCCCAGCCACTCAGGATGCCGAAGCAGGAGAATTGCTTGAACCCAGGAGGGTTGCAATGAGTGGAGATCATGCCACTGCACTCCATTCTGGGTGACAGAGCAAGATTGCATCTCAAAAAAATAATAAAATAAATAAAATATATTAGGAGGATAGCTTAGATGAAAAGTGATCTTATGTCAGGTGAGGGATAGGAGGCATAAAAGAGGAAAGGATCGTTTTAGTGGTGATAGGTATGTTTAGTATATTGACTATGGTAGTTGTATCATGAGTGTATACATAAATCCATACTCATTAAATGTAGACATTAAATATGCACATTTTTGTATATAAACTATGCCTCAATAAAGCTACAAAAATACCATTGCTCAATATTTCGGTGCCACCACTATTACAGAAGCCAGAGTTTCAGATTTCACCTATGCAGGATTCCAATCCACCACAAATGATTCTTAACAACATTACAACTTTATACAGACTTTTTATGCTGCCTTAGGTGAGGGGTTGTCACCTTCCTACTTTCCAGATACAGTTGTTATCAATGTGACCAATGAAGGTTCAGATCCCGAGTCCAATCCTGACGGTTTGCTTTCTATGACTTTTAACCACATTCTCTTAATCTGGGCTTCCCTAAAAAGGTGAGATTTAGACAAGTACTTGCAGGCAGACTGTTTATCTTGGGAACTGATCCCTAAGAATAAAAATCAATGGACACTAGAAGAGTAAGTTAAAGAGAGGAAAGCAAAATCAAGTTATGTTATTGAATGGATTATGATCGTAGGAAAATGGGGTATGATTCCAATCAAGACATTCTTAAGAGCACTGGAAAATTCACCTGAAGTCTTAATCTGAGACAAAAAGAGAATATTTTACCCACCAACATTTATATACCACTAATTAAGTCTTACCTTCAAAAATGTCAGGTTTGTGCATGTGTCAAAATCACTTGGTAGATTCCCACAATTATTACAACAGCAGAACCAGAATATTTCCAGTGCAAAAGAGAGATGAAAGTCCTACTGGAATGAGATGCTGTCAGGTTACACCTGCATATAGCTGATTCCTGCATCAATGGCTGGAGCTTAAAAATAATGGGAAGGTGACTCGAGTCTTGAGGCGGTTTACTAAAGGTATACATTTTATACTCTGTAAATCCAATATGAGAGTCAGGGGCTGAATAAGTGACCTCCTAGCTTTAAACCACACTGACTATCCATCTTTATTTTTGGATTAATAATAGTTAGCTTGTTATTTCTGCTTCTTAAGCTCAATTAAAACAAACAAACAAAAACAAAAAATATCTTATATTCAGGTACTTCTTGCCAGTTATTTCTTTTTCTAGGTACTATGTCAGGTGCCAGAAGTCTGAGATATATTACTGCAAGCCTCTTCTATGGAGGATATTACAACTGAACTAGAAGAAAGGCATGTACTCAAATTGAAATCATAATGCAGAAAGAGTACAGGGTTTGATACCATTTAAGCTTAAAGATTATCAAAATCTATATTTAGATTGTTTCACAGTGATTAAAAATTATGTGAGAATTTTAAAAATGAAAAATACTATTTTATAATGAACAAAATTGTAATATTTGTAAAATATTTACAAAGTTGTAAAATATTGTAAGGGAGCAGAAGAAAGAAAACCTGTTTTCTTATACCAAGTGTCAAGTATTGCTCTGGATGGTTGTCATACATTATAATATTTCATTCTTACATGAGAATATCAAACTATCAAAATAAGTATAATAGTATGCACCCTGTCTTCTAAGTGGGGAAACAGACCAATATCATTTGGTCAGGTTGTTAGAAGCCACACTATTATTATGTGGTACCTTATTATTTTTTACCGTGTATCACGTTTCCAACATACTAAACAATCTATTACTTTTCTATTTTTTGACTTTCTACTGTCAACTACTGGAAAGACATTTATATACTATTATGGCTATTATTTTTGCTACTCCTACTATTACTTTATATTTGCTTCTATTGTTCTCCTACCGCTTCCATTGATCTTGTTATTGCTACTTTTACTACCACTATGAAAACTAGCACCGTCACAAAACAAGCAACTGCAGTTTTTCACTGAGCACTTAATGAATTTGTCATATCTAAATGTTTACATCCACCTCCTGTAATCCATCTGACACTGTTGTTCAAAATATATATTAATAAACATAAGTAAGACAAGTCAGGCTGAAATTCTGGTTGTGTTGCATATTTAACTATTTTTGCCTTTGTAAGCTATTACTTTATAATCGTCCACAAAATTATGTGAAGAAAATCTCCTCATAAAATACATACAGTTTCATCATTTAGAGATATATGTGTTAATATCCTTATGTATTTATTCATTTTCTTCTCAGTATGTGTATTAAGAAAATGGTATCTTGCTGTAAATATGTAAAGGCAATTCTTGTATTCGTGCTCCTTCCTTCCTTCCTTCCTTCCTTCCTTCCTTCCTTCCTTCCTTCCTTCCTTCCTTCCTTCCTTTCCTTCCTCCTCCCTCCCTCCCTCCCTTCCTCCCTCCCTCCTTCCTTCCCTCCTTCCCTCCCTCCCTCCTTTCTGATTTTCTGTCTTCCCCTCCCTCCCTCATTTCTTTCTTTCTTTTTCCTTTCTTTCTTTCCCTCTCTCTCTCTCTCTTCTTTCTCTCTCTTTCACAGAGTTTCGCTCTTAACATCCAGGTTGGAATGCAGGGGTGTGATCTCTGCTCACTGCAACCTCCCTCTCCTGGGTTCAAGCGATTCTCCTGCCTCAGCCTCCTGAGTAGCTGGAAATACAGACGTGTGCCACCATACCTGGCTAATTTTTTGTATTTTTAGTGGAGATAGGTTTCCATCATGTTGGCCAGAGTGGTCTTGAACTCCTGACTTCAAGTAATCCACCTACCTCGACCGCCCAAAGTGTTGGAATTACAGGCGTGAGCCACCATGCCCAGCCAGCATATTTATTTATATATTTGCCTAGAGTATCATTGTTTCCTATGTTGTAAAATTAATTAAAAATAACATACCTTAATTTATTTAACATGTCTTCAAATATTACAAAATTCAAATACATTTCAGTTAGTTTAAATTTCTTTAACAATTTGTTTGTATTTTTGTTTGTTATTACTGTAATATTATTTTCTAATTTTCACATTTTATTCTTAATATTGTAAAAATACTTTCATTGTTATGATATTGGCCCTTATTTTTCTAATATCCTGGAGACATTTATTTTCATTTGTCTTCTTTTTCATTTTATTTGAATGTTTGCTGTTTTCTTTGTTTATGTTAGTTTTAATTGTTTTTATGATTTCTTACATAACTTTTATGGTTATAAATCCCTTGCCTTTCTATTTTTAATTAATGTTTATTTATATGTTGCTCTAGTTGTTAGAAGATTTTATTAGTAAAACATAATATTTGGAATCCTTGAGTTTATTATTTGGTGCATATTGTGAGAACAGAAAATAACATTTTATTATTGTTTTTCTAAATCATCACTTGGCCTAAGAATATTCTTCTTTTTTGAATGAGTTAATGTTCTTTGCAGGGACATGGATGAAGCTGGAAACCATCATTCTCAGCAAACTATCACACGATCAGAAAACCAAACACTGCATGTTGTCACTCATAAGTGGGAGTTGAACAATGAGAACACATGGACACAGGGAGGGGAACATTGCACACCCGGGCCTGTCGGGGGATTGGGGGGGTAGTGGAGGGATAACATTAGGAGAAATACCTAATGCAGGTTACAGGTTGATGGGTGCAGCAAACCACCATGGCACATGTATACCTATGTAACAAAACTGCACAGTCTGCACATGTACCCCAGAACTTAAAGTAAAATAAAACAAAAGAAAAGAAAACAAACAAACCAAAAAAAGCTAAAAACAGGAAAAAAAGAATATTCTTCCTTTTCTATATGAAAAATCTCACCTTAATTCTATGATAATTATTCTTACATTAGTATACTCAGATCTACTTCCAAGATTTCAATTAGTCTGCCTATATAGGATAACAGATATTGGAGTAATTACTTAATATATTTTATTTAGTTTTAATACAATTATGTTATTCTCACTCACTCATTTTTTTCTCCCAAAATGTTCATTGATATCAATATTTTAAATTATTTGAAAACTACTTCTAATGGATAGAGTCATCATCAATTTACTAGACTTCCTCTTCCAATTCATTGAGAACAGAGTTCTTATGAGGACAAACCACTAACTTTGCGACCCTGGGCAATTGATATAGCCTTTCTAATTCTTTTTTCATCTGCAAAAATAGGTAATACTTAGTATTTCTTTAATGGTGTTGATATCAATACTTCATTAGATAAAACATGGACGTACTTTAAATAGTGCTTGAGATGACTTTGGAGCCAACTATTACATTTTCTATTATCATAATGATGACGAATATCCAGCTTTCACGTGCTAGCAAAGCCCATTACCTTTAAAACAACTTTCATTTCTGTCTCTTTTGCCAGTAAACATGCAATGACCAATTAAAGTTCTCTTAAATTCTATACTCTTTTCTCTGAGTCTAAAAATTGGCACTTCCCAATAAATTAAATATAAACTTACTATTTTTTCATACTAATCAGATATTCATTCTGTCCTTTACGATTACTCCCACTTATTTCCTTTTCTAATGGGGAAAGGCTGAAGCCTTTTTTCAGCATTCACCAAATCCTATCCAGGTTTAATGGATTTCCACAACCAGACTTCCATTTTTACATTAGCCTTTTGTTCAGATTCACTACATTTCTTACTTAGGATCACTGCAGACAACACAGTGATTCCATACATATTGTTTACAATTTGTCACTGAAATATGACCATTGTTCTTGTAAACTCATTACCTATTTGGGAGGGAGTAAAACAATGGTCATCTTTTCTCAATATTGCTTATCATGGTAGACAGAAACAAATTCCTATCTATGGAAGACAGAGAAACTACTCTAGCTCTGACAGATGAGTTGCACAACTTCTAAGATGAGATAACTATTCTTAATATGCTCCCTTGCTATCTCATAATTTCTAGTGACTGCTATAGGAAAGTAAATATTTTAATTGAAAAAAAATTCTTCAAAGATTGTAGTTTCCATTGGAAAGCAAAGATACAAAGAGCAAATAGTAAAAGGATTTCATAATAGCTGGTGTTCTTTAATTTAAATGAGAATTCTCCAAATTGATTCGTGTTGGATAGACTACATTCTACACAATGTACCTAAACATTATCTGTAGTTTTAAAGAGGTTTCTGGCACATAAAAACATTCCACCGAGGCAGTGAACCAATTAAAGGAATAACTCAAAGGCAGAGCCAAAAGAATACAGAGAATAAGAGCACCACATTAAATATCTTTTTTTACATTAATGGTTTGATACTAGTATTTTAAGTAAAAGAAAAATAGCTATTCAGTCAACAGAAACAACATCTACATTCCTTTTTTATGTTCTCCATTAATAATGTCATGTTTAATCATTACTTTCCTTGACCACAGGTGTGAAATTACTGGAATGTTATTGTGTTTACAAATTATAAAGAGAGTTATATCTGCAAGTACTATTTTATTGGACAAAGAATTTCAAAAAAAGTATCCAGTGAAGGTCACTATTTACACAGATGTATTCATTTGCAAGAACACACATAACAAATCTGTTCCCTTGTGTATTAACAAAGTAATTTCATGGTTGAATGAATCTATGTAATTAGCTATCATGTTTTAGCATAATAGTGCCCTCATACTTAGTGGTGAGTCATATTTAAATGGAGAATTCTGATATGTAGCCTACAAATAACACAGTAGCAAGTGTTTCTTAATAATAGTAAGATGCGTGTATACCACATTTTGGTTTACAAGGCACTTTCACATGTATTATCTAACTTCACAATGTTCAGAAAATAATATATTTAGAGTGGGAGTTCTATTGCTAATAAACATACGAAGAAAATGAATAGGAATATGAAAGACATCTTTCCTCAAAGTCACTATTTCAGAATTAGAACTAAAACATACTTATCCTGATTTCTAATTCTTAAAAGTATGGTACTTTTCTTACCAAGTATTTTTTTTTCTTTTTTATGCCCTAGATTTTATTAACTACAATACATAATAAATCCAATAGTACTCTGACTTGTTTTCTGTGTTGGGAATAAAGTGAAACTCCCTTCCCACCATTGTACATCCTTATTTAGAATTCTAAACTGTCCACTGTTTTAAATCCTATCCAAAAGTTTTGGATTACATTGACTCCATTCAACAACAGTGTCTAGTTTTGATAAATATTATTGATATCGTTGGTTGTTTATATTATGTTGGGATTTAAATCTTACATATCCAAATGTGGCTCCCTGCTTTGCCTCTAAAAGTCTAGTAAATATGACAAGAGTGAGCAATAACTCTTGCCATATTTGCTGTTGTAGTGTTAATTTGTCTGCTGTGTTTATAAAAGCTCTTCTTTCTGCAATGATAATGATATATTATACAATAAAAATTTTTCTACTTGTCACATAAACCTGAAATAAGTTGTTAAAATTCAGTGTTAAATTGAAAGTATTAACTCATTTAGAAGATTTTATTGTAAAAATGGTAACACCATTGCCATTTTAGGCATTATCTCATCCTTGTCAATAAAAATAATGTTTAGGTATAAAAGTTAAATTACATTCATTACATTCATAATAATGGTACAACTTTGTACTACAAACTTTAGCAGGTTTATGTTTGTTACTAAGCAACAATAAGTAGGTAAGACTAATACTTTTCAATAAATAAGTGGTCAAATACAAGGTATAAGGCATGTTAAGGGACAGATTACTTGTCCAAAAGAGGGTTGTGTTCAGAGGGCCAGGTGATTTTTGTTGTTTTGTTGTTTTGATTTATTTGGTTATTGATGTTATGCCTATTAATCTGTTTGATTAATTTTAAGCAATGTATCTTTGAAATTACATATGGTAAATGTACTGACTATGAAAAGCCTGATAATTTTTAATATTTAAGAGTTATTTACTTATGTACGCTTACACAGAGAACATGCTAACCAATTTTTAAATAGTATATGCAATTGCCTTATACCCATCATTTAAATTATCTCTAAAAACAAATTAGAATCCATCTTGAAAGACATTAAACTAGACATGATCATATGATCATTATATGGTGGGCTCAAACAACATGAAAAATTAACTCCTTTTCCACTAAATACAATAGATTCATAAAAAAATGATGTTTTAATAAATTACCTTTGGAAACATTTCAGATAAACAAAAATTGGCTTTATTTATTTTATGTTCATATATTGCCTGCTATAATCATCACTAATGTGTAAAAGAGAATTGATCCATGTATGTGAAAACATCTACACATAATGCAAGGAGTAATTCTAGCATTAATAATGATAAAAATAATGGTAATCAAGATTCAAATTCAACTATCCTGATGTGTTTTATACTAATTAGCCTTTACCTCTTATAAATCTTCCTTATTAAAATATCTTAAAACACACAATATTAATTGCTTTTTGAAATGGGCTTTTGATGTATAGAGAGAAACAATATGGAAGAAGTATATAATTTTATAGTGTCTCACTTGAAAAATGCTTATCTTTTCATACCACTACCGCTGTATTAGTCCGTTTTCATGCTGCTGATAAAGACATACCTGAGAGTGGGCAGTTTACAAAACAAAGAGGTTTAATTGGGCTTACAGTTCCAAGTGGCTGGGGAAGCCTCACAAGCATGGTGGAAGGCAAGGAGGAGAAAATCACATATTACATGAACCGCAGCATGCAAAGAGAGCTTGTGCAGGAAAACGCCCCCTTATAATAACCATCAGATCTCGTGAGACTTACTCACTATCACGAGAACAGCACAGAAAAGATCTGCCCCTATAATTCAATTATGTCCCACCATGTCCATCCCACAACACATGGGAATTCAAGATGAGATTTGCGTGGGGACACAGCCAAACCATATCAACCCCTTTCAGTCCTTTATTCTTCAACTTTCCCTGGAGAAGTTTGGCATTTCGTTTTCTATTTCAAAGAAAATGCTAAAGCAGCCTCCCTCTACTAGCCTTCTTCCTTTGAACTTGTTAAAAATCCATGATCTCTTTCTTTATTACATATCATTTTTCACACTATCCAGCAATCTCAAAGCCACTCTAACAATGACCCACAAAGATTTTAGCACATGACTCAAAGTTCTTTTTTCTCTGAACAATACACTTGTATATTCTGAGTAGATTTTCTCATTCACATAACCTCTGTTTTAGTGACCTATTCCACTTTTAATGCCTTTGCAAACTTTATGTCCATAGAAGATCAGCAAATAACTCCCATAGTACCCTCTTTAAAGTTCCCAGTTTCAGGAGGCAACGTGACTTTTGGAAGATGGATTTTGAAGGTAGAAGGTCTGATTTTCATCACTAGTCTTACATTAGTTAGTTTAAATTAATTGGTTATTGACAATGTATGTAAGGATACATGGGGCTTTCACATTTTCCTATAAAATGGAGATAGAGCTAACATCCAGAGATGATGGAAGAAGTGAGTCAGTGCACACATGAAGTATCAGATGAAGTAGATCATGATCAATCCTTGACTCAAAAAAGGTTTCCAAAATATGGAGACAAATTCAATATTTTTTTCTTATGCTATTTTCTAATTCTGGGAAGTAATTCTTCCTATTGTCTTTCTCTTGGAACAGAAATCCTACTCAGGGATATCTTGTCTATGAGAATTCTTTCCTGTTCCTCTGAGCCATAAACAATGGTTTCACTTCAGTACTTAACACTGCGTTATATTTACTTTACTTTATGCTACTGTATTAAGAATCTTAAAATCAGAGGTTATGTCTCATTTACTTATAAATCTCCCATACAAATTTGTCATTTCTCACTTAAATTATAGGTGCCCAAAGAGTGAGCCTTTCTTAAATAAATACATTAATGATGGATTTAGCAAAGCTTTCCTAGTTGTTTGGAAAGAGAAGGGTTGGAAAATAGCATCAGTTAAAAAATATATACCTAATTGAAAATATACTGTGTCCCCATGAATGCTATTTTTATTATCTTGCCTGCCTACTGTTTACCCAGATTATATTTAGAGTTCAATGCTCCCAGAATCAAATAATTTGGAGAACCAGCTTGTGTGGGAAAACAAAACAATACAAAAGGAAAGAACTTCCTCTACCTTATGTTTAGATAGACACATAATCTAGTTTCTCCAAAGCCAAGAAAGAATTATTTTATTTACTGAACCCAAAGTGCATAGTTGGGAATGTAAAATTCACACCTTTGGTCTTAGATTTCCGTTCTTTCATTTTCATGTTAAAAGTTGGAGTATGAGAGAGGATTTTCATCAACCTTCAAGCCAGTAACACTTGTTAAATGAGTCTTGGATGCAGATGTTAAGAATAGGCTTTGGCATATAAACTGAGAAAAAAAATCAGAAGTAATTCCATTCAGTTATACAGTCACTAGGTACATCTCTTTTCCTATTATACAGAGATATTTAAATTTATTTTTTCTCTCATATAGTGCTGGATCTCTTCCACATCGAGTTATTATAAGAAATAAATAATTACAATTTGTATAAATTTATTGCTTTGTACATCAAATGTGAATGTGCAATTTAATGAAGCTTTCAGATTATCTGGATCTTGTCTTATATTTTAATTTTATTTAACAACAGTGACTTGTCAGACAATTAGGCAGGGACAATGGAGAGCTGTAGTAGTTAAAGTATGGCTTGGAATTAAACTACAATAAATAGATAGATAAATAAATAAATAAGAAAAAGGTTTTACCATGTTAGTGGATGTTTTCCTTAGTACGAATTGATATATTATTTAAAGAAAATCTATTTTCACATTTGTTATCTGTCTTCTAAAAACCTGTAGTTATTTTACCAATTGGTAAAATATGGTAAAATATTTTACCAATATTATCCTAATTTCTCTCTTAGGATATTGGTAACTCTAATTATTGTCCATTTTATATTCAAAATTTTGAAATGGTGAAAAACATGATACATGATGAGAAGCATTTCTGACAAGAGAAGGTGTGCTGGCTGGCTTCAAAGACACTTCATCTTAGCGAGTATGATTATCTTGATTTTCTAAAAGGTGTATCATGTCACAACACCAAAGGACAATGAGAATTTGGGGATAAACTTATTACAATTAAATTAACTGATTGCAATTAATTGTTTGTCATTCATAAGAAAAGAACCCTGAGTCTTTTCAGTTGTAGGGATGCTTACATTCCCATGAAGTGAGTTCCTTTCTTGGTGTGAATGAATTTGGAAAAACAATTAATGATGATGACATTGCATGGTATATTGTAATAAGAGAATAATAGGTAGACAGATATCAAGTGACACTTAATTCAGAACATGAGGAAGTTGACATGATATCCGGATTCATTATAAAGGATTTATGGAGATCTTTGTCTTTTTTCCCACCCAACACAATTTCTATGCTCATTAATTATGCATTCTTTTTCAGTTAATAACTACCTACTATAAAAGCAAGGTGTTTCTACATAATAATTCCTGATATGTAAATAGTTGATCAAATTCACTTATAAAGGATAGGCTTTATTTATATATTTTCAAGTTATTACAGAATATTTCACATTCTTTCTAACTTGTGCATATCTATATAACTGGTTTTGAATCTATAAACTGGTCTAACACTAAATACATAATCATAAATATTTGTTTTTACATCACTATAATAGCTTTGATATTATCATCATTGTGTTGAAATGACATGAAATAAAGCAGCATTTAAAGTAACTAAACAACACATTTCAGGGTTTTTTTTCTAATTTAGGATATATACATATAATAAATTACATATATATATTCTACACAGGATAATGACTCATTGTTAATATTCATTAGAACTGCATCTGAAATTACAGCCCATGATATTAACTATTTTATTTACAACAAAACTTTATTTTCCATACCAGGAAATTTTCCTAACACTAGATTTTTTACTTGCTATGTCTATCTGCCATCCCTTACTGTTTTTCTAAGAATAACAATTTGCTTTTTCAGAAAAGGAATAGATTATGTCTTTCCATAATTCAGGATTGCAGTAGATTTTCCTTTGTGGATATCTGACCAAAAGTCATGTTTATGTTAATAGTTAAGTTATTCTCTATATAAATTTTAAATGTGAGAACTTAGTAACTGGTAGAAATTCAGTTATACAATTTAATTACCATGATCGTAGGCAAGTTATTACTATGTTTCACCATTTCTGCATTTGTATAATGATTCAGTAAGTTAAGCTGTGATGACGATTATTGCATAAAAACAGATTCTCCACACCCACATTTATAAACATATGCATACATAACAGTCACAAATACCTTATCAAGTATTGCCCATTGAGATGTAGAAATAGTATGTCTTCTTTAAAGGTATAAAAAAAAAATTTTTTTTTTGAGACAGAGTCTTGCTCTGTCGCCCAGGCTGGGGTGCAGTGGCAGGATCTCTGCTCACCGTGAGCTCCACCTCCCAGGTTCAAGTCATTCTCGTGCCTCCACCTCCGGAGTAGCTGGGATTACAGGTGCGTGCCACCGTGCCCTGCTAATTTTGTTATTTTTCAGTAGAGACCGAGTTTGGCCATGTTGACCAGACTGGTCTCTAACTCCTGATATCTGCCCACCTTGACCTTCCAAAGTGCTGGGGTGAGCCACTGCTCCTGGCCACATCTTTTGATTATAATAACTCTCCATAAAGAAAGATAGCAGAAGAACAAAATGCCATTATGTCACTAGGCAAAATAAGAGAGTTCTAATCAGCTAGTTTTATTTTAATTGAAAATTTCCTTGGCCCATCAATTGACCTCGAGTACTTTAAGAAGGCAAAAATTAAAGGTACAGAAAGATATGTGCATGCAATTATTCATTGCATCCTTGTTTATAACATTAAAAATCGAGAAACAGGCACTATTTTCCATAGGAGCTTGTTAAATAAGTTATGGTATAATCACCATTTAATGTTGTAGTTATTAAAAATGCTTGAGAAAAAAATGACATGTTTGTGAATAAAAATATCCAGATACACACAACTGCATATTTACATATGACATGTTGGCCTACATAGTTACTAAGAGGATCAGAATCGACATATAACCATAATTCCTGCTAGTAATTAATTGATATTATATAATCTAATGTTTAAGAGTTTCTTAATAACTAAAGATATTTTAAGCTAAATGATTGAAATGCAGATCTTTCACTCTGTTATAATGTTTACATTTTATCTTGATTGCATTTAGTTCTTTCTATTAACTACTTGCAAGCATTTTATTATCAGAACACACATGAAATGCGAAGTAAATATCTAAACACTGGACCCGCATGATTGAATTCCCTTGCTTTTCTCCTTGATCAAAACCAGGTCCAAAGATTTTTTCTAAACTGAAACAAAACAAAACAAAACAACAACATGAAACTACTTTCTTAAAGGAATTGTATATGATAATGTTTTTAAGATATCCGTGTACAAGATAATAGAATGAAAAAGTCACAAGTCACAATAATTAAGTGAGGGGACAGAATAAGGCAGGCTAAGTGCTTGGTATCTAGTCTTATTTGATATTTAGAATATATAATGTCAAATACAAAATAACAACTTCAGAAAACATCTCCACTGTGCTTCTACACTTATCAGCAATAACATTCAGATGACCCTATCTTAGTCATAACCTTGTTAATCTTACATTTAAGCAAGGAAGACAGATAGCTAAACCAGTAATAAAAACAGAGTGATGGGTGTGCAGTGTGCCACGGGAGAATATCACAGGAATACAGTCTAATCCTTAAGAAAACATTAGCGAAACAAAATAAATTGCTGACTAACGGGAGCAACTTTTAACTACAAGGAAGATAGATCTAAGAATATAAAAATGATACAATAAAACATTTTTAATGCAAACCATCAATAAAACCAGTAAAAAGTAAAGCTTAATAGATGCATTAAAAGCTTCCAATGTCATTTTACATGCATATTTTGTAAAAGAATTAGAAAGCCAGAAACATAAAGATATATTTTCTCAATATATGAGGAAGAGAAGATGTCAGGGCAAGTACCATTTCAGTTTACAAAGTAACTACTTAGGGAAAAAGCATACTATATATGTAATTTCTAATATATATAGTTTAGCTCAGAATCCCTAAAAAAGGTAAGATATAGCAATGGGGATGAAAAGGAGGGAATATTCATTGAGAGAAAATGCTATATATTTAATTACTTCATTAATTGATATTGTAATAATATAAAATAGAAAATAATA
Source organism: Chlorocebus sabaeus (assembly GCF_047675955.1). Lineage (NCBI taxonomy): Eukaryota > Metazoa > Chordata > Mammalia > Primates > Cercopithecidae > Chlorocebus > Chlorocebus sabaeus. The sequence continues at coordinate 60,381,728 of NC_132915.1, forward strand.
CTTTAAAGGTGGAAAACACCTAATTAGGTAATATTTTGCTAATAGACAACAGTGTAGATTCATTTCTGAACTTTGATGCAGAGGAAAATTTGGAGATGAAATGGAAGCATTCTGTCAGAGGTCATAACTGTCAAAGTCAAATCAGATAGATTCACATAGGGTTTGGTTAGAGAAGAAGATTAATTTACCTACATCAGCGAATATATGTTAGGCTGCAGTAAAAATGGGATTGGAAATATACGGTGTGTGAATTTTTGTAGAAATTTGAAAGTCAGAGTTTAAGCTTAATTGTGTAGACAATAATATCATAGCACCACAGTATGTAATGCTGAATGGGATTTCAGATATTCACTCCAGTTTTGTGAATGTTTTTAAAAATTATACTTTAAGTTCTGGGATACATGTGCAGAATGTGCAGGTTTGTTACATAGGTATATGCGTGCCATGGTGGTTTGCTGCACACATCAACCAGTCATCTACGTTAGCTATTTCTCCTAACGCTATTGAGAAAACTGATGCTCTTAAAACTTTAAATGGCTTGATTGTAATGATGGTATCAAGACCTGAATTCAAATCATATTCTCTTTAACAAGAAACAGTGTTGAGGAGAGTGAGTTAAACAGTGGGTTCCTGCAATAATAATTCATTTTAGAAACAGTAATCTCTGAATTATATTGAGAAAATATTTGCATAATTGAACAGGAGTAAGAATATTAAATAAAAACATCAAAGAGCACTTCTGAAGACATGTGTAAACATAGAAAATGAAAATATCATTTGGAAATGAGAGTGAGGTGTGAGTACTAAAGAATTTTCAAAGGAAGATGTGACAGAATTTAGTGAACATAAAATCGAAAAGTGAAGAATAAGCCATCAATTCTAGATTTCTGAGCTAGAAGACTTTGGGACAATGAGGCATTATTCAAAGCTAAACTGTTGAGAAAATATGCCATATTTAGTGAAAACAAACATACAGACTAGTTATTATCAGGGAATAATACCATAAATTTAAATTAACCCTTCAGAGATGTATGTGGAATCAAAATAATTTTATTTTGCACTATTTCTGTAAACTTTATTTTTTTGTCTAAATAGGAATTAATTTCCCCCCAATTTTTTAAATTTTTCATTTTTTTATTATACTTTATATTCTAGGGTACATGTGCACAACGTGCAGGTTTGTTACATATGTATACATGTGTCATGTTGGTGTGCGGCACCCATTAACTCGTCCTTTATATTAGGTATATCTCCTAATGCAATCTCTCTCCCCTCCCCCCACCCCATGACAGGTACCAGTGTGTGATGTTCCCCTTCCTGTGTCCAAGTGTTCTCATTGTTCAATTCTCATCTATGAGTGAGAACATGCAGTATTGGGTTTTCTATTCTTGTGATAGTTTGCTGAGAATGATGGTTTCCAGCTGCATCCATGTCCCTACAAAAGACATCAACTCATCCTTTTTTATGGCTGCATAGTATTCCATGGTGTATATGTGCCACATTTTTTTAATCCAGTCTATCATTGATGGACATTGGGTTGGTTCCAAGTCTTTGCTATTGTGAATAGCACCACAATAAACATACGTGTGCATGTGTCTTTATAGCAGCATGATTTATAATACTTTGGGTATATTCCCAGTAATGGGATGGCTGGGTCAAATGGTATTTCTAGTTCTAGATCCTTGAGGAATTGCTACACTGTCTTCCACAATGGTTGACCCAGTTTACTGTCCCACCAACAGTGTAAAAGTGTTCCTATTTCTCCACATCCTCTCCAGCACCTGTTGTTTTCTGACTTTTTAATGATAGCCATTCTAACTGGTGTAAGATGGTATCTCATTGTGGTTTTGGTTTGCATTTCCCTGATGGCGAGTGATGATGAGCATTTTTTCATGTGTCTGTTGGCTGCATAAATGTCTTCTTTTGAGAAGTGTCTGTTCATGTCCTTCGTCCACTTTTTGATGGGGATGTTTTTTTCTTGGGAATTTGTTTGAGTTCTTTGTAGGTTCTGGTTATTAGCCCTTTGTCAGATGAGTAGATTGCAAAAATTTTCTCCCATTGTGTAGGTTTCCTGTTCACTCTGATGGTAGTTTCTTTTGCTGTGCATAGCTGTTTAGTTTGATTAGATCCCATTTGTCAAGTTTGGCTTTTGTTGCCATTGCTTTTGGTGTTTTAGACATGAAGTCCTTGCCCATGCTGAAGTCCTTGCCCATGCCTATGTCCTGAATGGTATTGCCTAGGTTTTCTTCTAGGGTTTTTATGGTTTTAGGTCTAACATTTAAATCTCTAATCCATCTTGAATTAATTTTTTTATAAGGTGTAAGGAAGGGATCCAGTTTCAGCTTTCTACTTATGGCTAGCCAGCTTTCCCAGCACTATTTATTAAATAGGGAATCCTTTCCCCATTTCTTGTTTTTGTCAGGTTTGTCAAAGATCAGATGGTTGTAGATGTGTGGTGTTATTTCTGAGGGCTCTGTTCTGTTCCATTGGTCTACATCTCTGTTTTGGTACCAGTAGCATGCTGTTTTGGTTACTGTAGCCTCATAGCGTAGTTTGGAGCCAGGTAGTGTGATGCCTCCAGCTTTGTTCTTTTGGCTTAGTACTCTCTTGGCAATGTGGGCTCTTTTTTGGTTCCATATGAACTTTAAAGTAGTTTTTTCCAGTTGATTCTATAAATTACCTTGGGCAGTATGGCCATTTTCACGATATTGATTCTTCCTATCCATGAGCATGGAATGTTCTTCCATTTGTTTGTGCCCTCTTTTATTTCATTGAGCAGTGGTTTGTAGTTCTCCTTGAAGAGGTCCTTCACATCCCTTGTAAGTTGGATTCCTAGGTATTTTATTCTCTTTGAAGCAATTGTGAATGGGAGTTCACTCATGATTTGGCTGTTTGTCTGTGATTGCTGTATAAGAATGCTTGTGATTTTTGCACATTGATTTTCTATCCTGAGACGTTGCTGAAGTTGCTTATCGGCTTAAGGAGATTTTGGGCTGAGATGATGGGGTTTTCTAAATATACAATCATGTCATCTGCAAACAGGGACAATTTGACTTCCTCTTTTCCTAATTGAATACCCTTTATTTCTTTCTCTTGCCTGACTACCCTGGCCAGAACTTCCAACACTATGTTGAATAGGAGTGGTTAGAGAGGGCATCCCTGTCTTGTGCCAGTTTTCAAGGGGAATGCTTCCAGTTTTCACCCATTCAGTATGATATTGGCTGTGGGTTTGTCATAAATAGCTCTTATTATTTTGAGATACGTTCCATCAATACCGGATTTATTGAGAGTTTTTAGCATGAAGGGCTGTTGAATTTTGTCAAAGGCCTTTTCTGCATCTATTGAGATAATCATGTGGTTTTTGTCTTTGGTTCTGTTTATATGCTGGATTATGTTTATTGATTTGCATATATTGAACCAGCCTTGCATCCCAGGGATGAAGCCCACTTGATCATGGTGGGTAAGCTTTTTGATAGGCTGCTGGATTCAGTTTGCCAGTATTTTATTGAGGATTTTTACATCAATGTTCATCAGGGATATTGGTCTAAAATTCTCTTTTTTTGTTGTGTCTCTGCCAGGCTTTGGTATCAGGATGATGTTAGCCTCATAAAATGAGTAAGGGAGGATTCCCTCTTTTTCTATTGATTGGAATAGTTTCAGAAGGAATGGTACCAGCTCCTCCTGTACCTCTGGTAGAATTCCGTAGTGAATCCATCTGGTCCTGGACTTTTTTTGGTTGGTAGGCTATTAATTATTGTCTCAATTTCAGAGACTGCTATTGGTCTAGCAGGGATTCAACTTCTTCCTGGTTTAGTCTTGGGAGAGAGTGTGTGTCCAGGAATTTATCCATTTCTTCTAGGATTCCCCAAAATTTTGAATCATGCACATATAAGAAAGAGAATCCTGAGCTTCTAGGAATACATTTTGGAACATTCAGTTTGTTTATTTGTTCCCTGCAATTAGAAACCTTCCAATGAAAAAAGATGAAATGGCAATTACTATTAATGCCTTCGCATCTTCACTCCAAAATCCGAACCAAATACCAAACAAATTATGATTTTTTTTTCAGAAGATATAAAATTCTCTCTCTCTCTTCTTGCTTTCTCCACCACCTCTTTCCTCTCTACTTTCCCTCCTTCATCTTATCCTCTCTTGTACATGCACACTGGTAGCAGGAGTTTGGTACACTAAGTAAATGTATTAGTCTGGAAATAAATATGTGGTTGACATGCTGCAGTTAAGTAGTTTACAAAATATAACTTACTAAATTCAAATTTGCAATGTATTCAGGCTTTTCACCTTTATTTTCCTCTTCATCAACTCTTAATTAATTCTTGTTCTTCTAAATGCCCAAGACATAAAATTACTTATTTTCTTTCATCTACCTTGATCTCTGTGGAAATCTAGTACTCTTATTCTGGTTTCCTTAGGTCTTGCCTTTATGTTCAGGATGAACTTCATGAAAAATAGCCTGTGACACTGCATGATGCTACTCTCATTTCTCTTTTGTCATAGGTTTCTCCTTTTTCTAGCTATGTTATACGCGTTACCATTTCCCGTACAATTTTTCTAACTGATTTTTTTTTATATTTCTTCTTTCTCAGGTAAAGATTGATTTAATTAAGAGTAATTATGGTATCTTCTTTGATAGCAGAGTAATGTTATATGTATGTGTGCGTCTATAAAAAGTACAGGCACTCAAATCATGATGTATAATTTAAAAGTTATACAATAAAAATCAGATGGAGAAAGGAAGCAAAAACCACAATGAATAATCTACCTATTACTTCACCAATCTTTAAGTAAAATACCTCAAGGAAATTTTCAAGTCATTTAAAAATGTGTGGAATATGTGAATATATTCTGCAAAATGACCAAAGCCTATCCATATTTGTTTAAATTTGCATTTACTTCCCTATTTTACTTACTTTGAAATCTTCTATTGATTATTTATTTTTACTCTGAAAAATGGTTAATCATATAAAGTCATCATTCAAAAATACAGTGTAAAATAGAATGTATATTAGCTTTTACAGTAACAAAAAAGGTGTCCATAAAGGAATTATAAATTGCATCACAAAAAGCACCAGAATAATTTTTAAGGTAAGTGGAATGAGACTCACTTCTCTATCAGAAAACTAGAGCAAAGCAATATTTTGATATGTAAAATAATTACTATCTGTTTGGGAGGTAAAATATAGTTTTTATCAAGTATAAATTGATCCACAAAACACTAACATTCTAGAATAGCCATACGTTTTCAATTTTTATTATTTTATTTGAAAGAATAAGTGTTTTTAATAAGTAATGTTCAAAATAAACATTAATCCTTACTGAAAATCATATGCAAAAATTACCTGAAATGGATCATAGACCCAGATTTAAAACCCAAAATTATAACACGTATAGAAGAAAATATAGGAGAAAAATCTTTGTTACCTTTGAGTAGGCAAGGATTCTTAGATAGAACACAAAACGCATAAACTATATTTTAATAAACTAATAAACTGAACTTCAATTTTTTAAACAGATACTTTTTATCTAAATTATCAGTAAAATTGAACAACATGAGACAAAGGGAAAAAAACTCCTCTTTTGTTTGATAATATTGCTCATTTATCCAATTGTTTTTGGATTATAGAGTTCAAGCAATACTTTTAAAAGTTGCATACTTCTGTATAATTTACAACATTGTTTTTAGCCTCCCACCCAAAGATAAAATAAGACATTGATGGAGGGACTTTGCTAAAAATAGAAGTCTTAACTTTTTGTATGTTAATCCTACTAGAAATAATATAATCTTACGTATAATGGCAAAGATTGTGGAGGCATACTAAGGTTTTTATTACTGCTCCTTCTGATTCCAAGATAGGGCTGATGACCCATTCTGTCTAATAGGCTAAGAACAGGGATGTCATATGTCTATCATGTATCAAAACATTGAAGAGTTAGCGTGATGCCTTCAGAGTGTCTTCCCTTGATATAGCAACTAGGAGGCTGAATGATCCAGCTGGTGCAGTTATTAGACATTGGAGTTTCCATCAGCCTGGATCCCTGAGTGAGAGTGTGGACAAAGACCACCGAGAAAATGTAGCATGAATGAGAGATAAACTTTTGTTTTGTTAAGCCACTCATATTTGGGAATGTTTGTTATCACTGCATATCCTAACCTAACAAATGTGTACTTTTTTATTACCACTTTCAATATACCAATGTCAAGGACTCTTATTTATTAATTTGCATTAAAATTTGTCTGATATGTCAATTTTACTCACTCATAATCTATCTTATTAATTATTTGCCTTTATTATATTCAGTCACTTAAATTTGTAACATCAACATTATTTCTACTTTTATTTTCTGTCTTGCCATAGCTTAGAAAATGCATTTCAGTCATAGGAACATGTGCACCCAAAGAGCTTCTGAACCCAGAAGAGGCGTAAAGTTATGTGAACCAGAGCTGTCATTTTACTGAAACCCTTGGGGTTACACTGGGCCAACTTCTATGTAAGAATAGTGGCAGAGCAAATGAGTGACTTGCAGTGGTAAAGAGTAAGAAAGATATTAATAGTTACATGTGTATCACAGAGAGTTTTCTAATGTATAATGGTGTAAAGATCATTTACATTTAGTACACTTGAATTTTTGTAATATGGATTTTTCATTCTCACAATTATTAATTTCCAGTATTTTAAATAAAATGGTGAACAAAATTTCTAGAAAAATGATCAGAGAGACAAGCAGCATTTGACAAATGAAGATATGTGAATAGCCTCAAACCCGTGAACAAATGTTCAACTTACCAGAAACAAAATACATATATTAATAAAATAGAATAGTAATAAAACATAGATTTGCCTATCTTATTGGCAAACACTGAAAATAACTACAGAAAATAAAGTTGACGGCCGGGCGCAGTGGCTCAAGCCTGTAATCCCAGCACTTTGGGAGGCCGAGACGGGCGGATCACGAGGTCAGGAGATCGAGACCATCCTGGCTAACACGGTGAAACCCCGTCTCTACTAAAAAATACAAAAAACTAGCCGGGCGAGGTGGCGGCGCCTGTAGTCCCAGCTACTCGGGAGGCTGAGGCAGGAGAATGGCGTAAACCCGGGAGGCGGAGCTTGCAGTGAGCTGAGATCTGGCTACTGCACTCCAGCCTGGGCGACAGAGCCAGACTCCGTCTCAAAAAAAAAAAAAAAAAAAAAAAAACAACAATAAAGTTGACATGATATGAGGAAATTCACTAAAAATGGTGTTTTGGAACAAAGAGTACTGCAAATTTTATAGGGAAATATTGATACTTTATATTAAGATAAAGCAAACATTTTCAAGAAAATTCTAATTATAATGGAAATAAAGCAGCTACAGAGTTCAAAACAGAAGATCAACAGAATTTGATATACAATATAAATAAGTCAACTAATTGAATTTAAATGCATTTAAATACAAGGAAATGTGTTCATTTTTAACAAATATGTATTTGTCTTCTACAATTATCCTATAATTGTGTCATGACGTTTCTAGTCTCCAAAGACGCAGCAGTGAACAGAGAGACACATCCCTGTTCAAAGTATGACATAAAAGTCGGGTGCAGTGACTCACCTCTATAATCCCTTGGAGGATGAGGTGGAAGCATCGCTTGAGACCAAGAGTTCAAGACTAGCCTGAGCAACCTAATGATAACTCTTTATAAATAACAAAAACAAAAATAGCAAGGTGTGGTGATGAGCACCTGTAGTCCCAACTACCGGGGAGATCGAGGCAGGAGGATCCCTTGCGCCCAGGTGAGGCTGCAGTGAGTCATGATCAGGCCATTGCACTCCACCTGGGCAACAGAGAGAGACCCTCTCTCAAAAAACAAACAAACAAAAACAAAGCACAGCATAAAATCAAACAGTGATAAATGAGATTAACAAAGAATGGAAATCTGGATGATGTAATAGGGTATGTTGGGATGGGGTGGAACAGCAGGGGGATATCTAGAGTGGGCAGTGAGGTGAGGCCTTACTGCCAAAGTGCCATTTAACCTGAAAGCTAAAAGACAAGAAATAGCTGAAGGAAAGGTAAGCTAGATGAACAAACACAGAGGCTCTAGGATAAAGATGAGCTTGGTGTTTGAAGAATAGAAAGCTACCATGGATTTGAGCCTGGTGGGTCAGAGGAAGAGTGCTGTGGAATAAATGTAAAATTAGATAGTTGCGTCTTTTGCTACTTGGAGGCCAATGTAAGGGAAATTGATTTTATTTCAGGTGCTGTGGTTACGAGGCAGAGGACTTTCCCCAGGAAGAGTAATCTGGATTTGTTTACATTTTACAGATCATTCTGGTTTCTGTATGGAAAATTGTTCAGGGAGCTAGAGATAAAACAGTGCAACTTCTAAAGTGAGTGTTGTAGTATTAAGGAAAGAAATAAAGAAGTCTAGGCCAGGACAGTAGCTATGAGACTCGAAAGAAGTGAAGTGATTCAATAGCTGTGTGATTATTGAAGTCCTAGATTTTGGGGGTTTTGAATAGAGCTACTAGATGGTTTTCTTTGTTGCAATAGGGAAGACTAGAAGGAGAATACGTTAGTGGTCAGTACAAGGCGAGAAATCATGAGCTCGTGTTTGTCATTGTGACTCTAAGATGGAATTTTAAGCAAGCCTACTTACTGCATATATAAATTTGGATCTCAGTGGATGAGTCAGAGCCCTTTTCACAGAAGTGGTTTTATGAGTCAAAATAGTAGATGACAGCTCTAAGGGAGACAATGTAGATAGAAGTAAGAGCAAAGAAATCTTTTGGAAGTCCCTTAATCCAGTTTCCCTTTAAATCTATGTCGCCTAACACTCACCATAATAGCAAGCACATTTTTTTCTCTCTTCAGAAAAATATGAAACTAGAACTGTGTTATTTAATAAGTTACAGGAAGCTCTGCAGTGCCACATTTAATATAAAACCTATTTACCCACATTTCAGATTTAAATATTTTTATTATAAATTAACAAATTAACAGTTGCATGTATTTATGCAGTACAAAGTGATGTTATGATTTATAAATACAATGTGTAATAATTAAAAGAAGCTAACATATCCATCACCTCAAATATTTATCATTTTGTGGTGCAAATGTTTGAAATTTATTCTTAGTAATTTAAAAATGTGCAATACAACATTATTAGCTATGTTCACCACACTGTGTAATAAATCTAAAAAAAAATCTTATTCCTCCTGTATAACTGAGGCTATGTGCTCTTTGACTACCATCTCCCCATTCTCTCATTCCCTGCCCCATTTTGCTCTCTGCTTCTATGAGTTCGGATGTTTCAGATTCCACATATAAGCGGGAATATGTGGTATTTCTATTTCTGTGTCCAGTGTATATCACATAGCATAATTTTCTTCAATTCCATTCATTTTGTTAAAAATGACAGAACATATTTATTTTGTAAGGCAGTGTGGTATTGCATTGTGAATATATACCATTTTCTCTTTGTCCATTCATCTGTTGATGGACACTTAGGTTGGTTCCATAATTTTGCTATTGTGATTATTGCTGCAAGGAATGCTGGAGTGTAGGCATCTCTTCAACGTATTGATTGTAAATCTTTTTTTTTTTTTTTTTTTTTTTTTTGTTTTTGAGATGGAGTCTCGCTCTGTTGCCCAGGCTGGAGTGCAGTGGCACGATCTCGGCTCACTGCAACCTCTGCCCCTCCAGGTTTAAGCAATTCTCTGCCTCAGCCTCCGGAGTAGCTGGGATTACAGGCATGTGCCACCACGCCCAGCTAATTTTTTTGTATTTTTAGTAGAGATGGGGGTTTCATCATCTTGGCCAGGCTGGTCTTGAACTCCTGACCTTGTGTTCCACCCGTCTCAGCCTCTCAAACTGCTGGGATTACAGGCGTGAGCCACCGTGCCCAGCCTTGATTGTAAATCTTTTGGGTAAATACCCAGAAGTGAGATTGCCGAATCATATGGTAATTCTACTTTTGTTTGTTTGAGGGACCACCATACAGTTTTTCATGAATGACTATACAAACATCTATCCACCAACAATGTACAAGGGTTACCTTTTCTCCACATCTTCACCAACCCTTGTTATGTTTCATTATTTTTACAATAGCATTTCTGAAAGACATGATGTATTATATCATTGTGATTTTAATTTGCATTTCACTAATTATTAGTGATGTTGAGCATTTTTCCTACATCTGCTGTGCATTTGTATGTCTTCTTTTGAGAGATGTATATTCAGAACCTTTGACCAGTTTTAAATTGGATTATTTGTTTCTTTTCTCTAGAATTGTTTGAATTCCTTATATAATTTGGATATTAATCTCTAACAGATCTACAGCTTGCAAACATTGTCTCCCATATTGTAAGTTGTATATATACTGTGTTGTTTCCTTTGTTATGCAGAAGCTTTTTATTTAGACATAATACAATTTGTCTATTTTTGCTTTTGTTGCCCATGCTCTTGCCAAATCTAAAACAAATCATTTCCCAGATCAATGTTGTGTAGTTTTTCCCCCGTGTTTTCATCTAGTATTGCTCCTTCTGCTTTCTACTGGTATAGTAGAAATCTAATAGAATTCTTTCCAGGTTTTGTTCCAAGGACTATGCAGCATAAAGCTAATTTGAATTTCCCAATACTAAAGTTACTAAACCATCACTCCCTTTGTGAGCAAAAATTACTCCTTTTTTTTTTTTTTTACTTTATTTGAAAAATTGGTAAGACTTATTTCGATGCAAATAATAGTTGCATTTTTATTGTCTAAAGTAATTCAATTAGTGGTCATTCTTTAAAACTTTGATGATTTCTCTTGACTATTTTCCTTATCAGATTGCAGACATGAAAAGCACAGGTGTCTTTCTGAGAAAAAAAAAATATTGCTTTTATGAAGAAAATATAAAACTAATAGTGAAAGAAGAATGTGGATGAGTTGAGGTGCCTCAGGCCGGGACTCATCTGTCTCACTAAGTGTGTCTCCTCACAGCTGACCTCCAGCTTCTGCCTTTCCTGAACACACACATTTTTATGTTTTCTGCATTCAGGTTGAATCATTAGATTCTAATAAAATCCTCTGGGAAAGACATTATATCTTTCAAACACTCATATAAATCAGAACACCACCTAGGCAGAATAAGTGTTAGCTGACACCCAAAGTTACAAATGGCTTCGGTAATTAAGGTAGTACTGTGTTCCTGCTGTCACTTCCTATATATTTTTTTAATCAACACATTTCTTAGTCCCATTGTCTTTTATGCCTGAGGTTTCTAAGAAAAGAGAAAACAAGAGAGCTTCATTGTAGAGACTGACCTGGGAGCATGCACGTGACTTTATCTTTTTCTTTGCTATTAGTATATTTAAACATGGTTTATTACTTAATATGGAGAAAAATAAAATGAAATTAATGAAAGGGTAATAGAAACACAAATACTGAATTGAAATTATGCCTTTTGATGCAATATGACCAGAAAATTTAATCATACTTCTGTATTTTTACCAAATATATCAACATAGAGATAAGCAAAGCTTTATTATCAGAAAGACATGGTATCCTTATATGTGAAACTCTGAGGACATAAACTGCTCATTATCCTTTTCCTTATCATATTGCAAGTACTCCTGTGTTTAACTCCATTTAGGCATCCCAAGGAACTGTAAACAGTATCACAGTTACCGCTAAAACAAACATTAAAAATAACCATATTAGAGATATCATTGATTATTTGGTCCAGACAGTAAATTCTAAAGCCATTTGTGTACTCATACATATTGTATCCTGGCATTTATAATTTCACATTCTTATAAGTGATTTCAAAAGCCGTCTGATCCCAGCTATTCTAGAATATAAACATGAATATTTATTATTTTGTAATGGACACTAAGACTTTCCTTCATAAGTCAAAAGTCTAGTCTTTCTCCTTTAAGGGAGATACTGCTGAATGAAGCCAACAATCTTGATCCTTTTCAGGTTTATGTAAAATGAAGGATGAAGAACATAAGTAGCCATGGGAATCTCAAGGATGCTAAGTCTCTGTTATGAAATATGCCTTCTGCCTAGTCAGAAATGACTCAGTACTCCTCTTCCGCTCCATTGCCTGGGAATATTCAGAGCAAGGTGAATTGTTGGCAAAGTGTCATGCTATAAATCTCACGATCAATGCACTCGTCAGAATGGACACCTTTCATTCAGTGGTGGAAAGAAGCAATAATAACATTTTAGAGGCTGCTTTTTGAAATAATATTCTGGATGCAAGCACTTAAAAGGACTTGAAGTATTACCCAGTGACCTCTGGAAGAAAACTGTCTTCTTAGGGAACCTAAGGTCTGTCTCACTGTGCCTTTGCAATACATTGAGAAGTAACTTGAGATTGAGATGTACCTGAATGACTATGAGATTGCCTAGCAAATATTAATTTCATCTAGATATTAATTCTTTCTGGAATCTCCCTACTTATAAGAGAACGGGCCACCTCCAAAAGACCTATCAGAGTATTTCAGTCATTGAAACTCATGCCCAGAAAAATGACCAATAAGCTGTGATTTTGTTGCTCTCGTGGTCTATCAAAATCTGAAAATTTAAAACTTCTCTTACAGGAAAACAAACTTGTATCCCCTCTAAAGAATCTAAGAGCAAGTTGGAGCCTTCAGGCTATAATGCTTTACTATTAAAAATTATAAGCCAGGTGCGATGGCTTATGCCTGTAATCCCAGCACTTTGGGAGGCCAAGGCGGGTGGATCACTTGAGGTCAGGAGTTCAAGACCAGCCTGATCAACATGGTGAAACCCCGTTTCTACTGAAAATATAAAGATTAGCCAGGTGTCATGGTGCATACCTGTAATCCCAGCTACTCCAGAGGCTGAGGCAGGAGAATTGCTTGAACCTGGGAGGCAGAAGTTGCAGCGAGCTGAGACCAGGCCATTGCACTCCAGCCTGGGCAACAAAAGCAAATCTCCATCTCAAAAAAAATAAAAATAATAAATAAATATTATGTTACCAGTGCAAGTTAACTCTAACTGGTTTTTGATAACTCCTTTTGTGCAAGGTACAGGGCAGATTATAATCGTCCTGTTATCTTTTGTTACTACATGAGTTTTAATGAACTTTCTGTTTATTGATTTCTCTTCCTAAATAATCATCCGTGAAGGGATGCATAATGCTGCTTGTGCTAAATAATTGATAGCATGTAGAGTTACTGGGAAAGCTATGACAAGCTGGAGGATGTCGCAGAAAGAGGCTTAGTAGCACAGTGATAAATATAATAAGAGGCCAGTGCTGTCAGGAGAGGAATATCATATGATTAATTGCTCGATTACTTTTTCTTGGTCTTCAGAAAAGCAAGAGGATATTAAAAAGGAAGTAGAAAACAAAGAACTTTGTTGAGTGTCGCTTCTTCTTACTCATTCATTGGGGTAGAGGGTGAAAGAAAATGCTTTAGTTTCTGTTATATCTTTATTTGTAGAAAGCTGATGCAATAATAGATTCTGTTCAAATTGTATAGAAAAATACTCTTCCATAATGATAGGTTAATTATTTTAATTTACAGGAGTATTTACAAAGAATGTCTATTTCCAATGAATTAGCTATTATTTTGAATGTGGATTATTGAAGGAAACTGGAAATGCCAAAACTGTTAGCACAGTAAACATGAACTGCATTAGAAACAGTCCTGGTGCCCAAAGAAAACAGGGATTTGTATTTAAAATTAGGTTATGTTAGTTTTAAATTATTGACAAATATTATATCAAAAATATCCTTTCTTAGGAGTGTGTGGTTATGAAGTTATACTGTAACCTTTTACACACACACACATACACATACATACAGACATGTCTCGATGGCTTCAATAGAAATAAAAATCGGTTTCACATTGTATTAAAGCATATAACTTCAAAATTATCATGAATTTTGTGAACTTATCTTTATGTAATTATACAATAATTTGTTAAAATTATTGGTCTTGCAAATAAAAATACAATTTTAAAAAATTCGACCGTAATTTTATTTCTCAAAATGTAAATCCTAAATTTTAATTTGATATTATCAAGTTTCCAAAACTCACCAGAGTGCTAGGCTGGATATATATGTGTATCACGGAACCCAGACAGATGGATATATATTGAAGCCATATGTAAGAGAATATATTTTAGAACGTTTTATTGCCAAAAAGTGAACTTGGTACCTTGGTTCTGATAGGATGAGTGGGGCAGGGGTGGAGGTTAATACACATCTTCTGTAGTCAACTTTAGTATTTTGGTTTCTCTCTATCTACTGTCTTCTAATGTGTGTAAGTTTTTTACCACCTAAACTACCCCTAATTACATAACTGCTTACAGGCTGATTTTTGTGTGTGTGTTTTATTTGTTTGTTTTTGTTTTTTTGAGACGGAGTTTTGCACTGTTGCCTGGGCTGGAGTGGAGTGGCACGATCTTGGCTCACTGCAACCTCCACCTCCTAGGTTCAAGTGATTCTCCTGCCTCAGTATCTCAAGTAGCTGGGATTACAGGCACCTGCCACCATGCCCAGCTACATTTTCGTATTTTTAGTAGAGACGGGGTTTCATCATGTTGGCGAGGCTGGTCTCGAACTCCTGACCTTGTCTCAGCTTCCCACAGTGCTAGGATTACAGGCATGAGCCACCATGCCTGGCCTACAGGCTGATCCTTTAAGCAGAATATATTACAACAGAAATCTCCACAGTTTATCTGTTTAGCACAGTGTATGCCATAAACATGGATCATTCTTTCCCATTCATCAAAATCATGTATATTACTGATAAGATATTGTTTCTTTCATCCAGCTCCTGCCATTTCTATGAATTTTAATCTATAGATACAAAATAAACCTTGTAAAATTGTTGCCACCTCCCTATAAATTTAAACAATAGCACTAGTTTTGAAACAATAGCATAGTGTATGATTTATTTTCTTCTTTAGCTTTGAAAATATGATGACATATCCCATACACTAGGATTTGTTAAAAATATATGTAAATACATTGTTCACATTCCTATTTGAACCTTTGAGGTAAATGCCAAATATCAGAATTATCTCTACTGAAGGAAGAATGTAGTTCTTATTTAAAACAAATAACTAAGTTCATCCAATTTTACTTAGCTTTTCAGTATCAGTTCCAAAATCTCATACTGGATTATTTTCAAAACTTAAACATATTAATTTACAAAAAGTATTTTGCTAAGTAACATAGGAATTTTCATTAAATTACTAATTTAGGACTTAACAGCCAAGGTCATGATAGGTGCTATGGAGAACAGAAAGTTACAGTTTATTATCCACAAAGCAGCCACATATTACCTTTAAACATAAATCAGATTATTTCCTTTCTCTACTTAGCTTTCCTTGGCAATTTGTACAAAGTTCAGAACCTACAACAGGGTAAATCAGACAATAAATCAGCCAATAAATCTGGACCCTTACTAACTCTCCAATCTCATGAAATGCTACTTTCCCCTTAGCTCTCTAGGGCCCAGCCCATTTGCCTTCTTTCTATTCTCCCACCTTGGACATTTACATTAGCTTTGCCTTTACTAGGAATTATCTGCCTACACCACTTTGCAAGGTGATCTCTATTTGTCAGAAGTCTCAGTTTAAACATCCCTTTCTTAGTGAGGCCTTCTCTTACACACAAGTTGCACATCATTGACTATTGTATCACTCTTTTACAGACTTTTATAGTATATATCAGTGTCTGAAAGTGTCAGACAGTGTTTGCTTAATTATTTAATTCATTAATTTGCTTCTTCGCAGCATTTACCTATTGTGATAGGCAGAAAAATGGCCTTCCAGAGATGTCAACATTCTGAAATCTGAGCCTGAAACACGTTACCTAACATGGCTAAAGGGATGTGGTTCTAGATGTGGTCAAAGTTAAGGACCTTGAGATGGAGCGATTATCCTAGATTGCAGCTGGTATGCCTAATCTAATCACAGGAATCCTTACAAGTAGAGAAACTTTCCTGACTGTACTCATTCAGATAGACATGTGGTTATGGAAGAAAATCACAGACGGGTGCAACATTGCTGGCTTTGAAGATGGAAGAAAGGAATCACAAGTCAAGGAATGTGGGTGATCTCTAGAGCATAGAAAATGCAAGGAAACTGATTCTCCCCTAGAGCTGTCAGAAAGACATGCAGGCCTGCCAACACCTGGATTTAATGTCCCATACTGGACTTCCGACTTGAGAAATACAAGATATTGTTTTTGTACTGGTTAAGCCATCAATATTGTGGAACTGTGTTATAGCAGCAATAGAAGACTAATACAACCATAAAAACCTCAAGATCAGAAACCCCATTCATCTGTTCCATTCTCTATGGCCAGAGCCTAGAAATGGGCATGGTGCACAGATGTTACTCAGTAAATCACTGTTAATACACAAACTCATGTTGAAATTAACCAGAAATAAACACATCCTTGAAGATATGTATTGGATAAGACATATGTTCTTTTTAAAATACAATTAAATAATATTTTATCAGCTAATATATATTCTCCAAATTGCTCTAGACATTATATATTATAACATAATTATAAGTAAAAGAGTACATTATTGCTAAAAATAGCCCCTATATTCTTAATGAAATAAATGACTGATAAAGCCTCCCCAAAATGTGTCCAAAAGTCAAGAGAATAGTACAATGAACACGGTGTACTCATTTCCCAGCCATACAATTTATCAACTCATTATCAGTCTTGCTTCACCTCATCCCATCCATTTCCCTTTCTTTATAATATTTTGAAGCAAATTCAAGATCTCATTTCAACAGCAAATATCTCAATATGTATCTTTAAAAGGTAAAGACTGAATATATCCTAATTAACAATTTCCAAAGTTACAACAAGTCATTTTTGCCCCCTTGATTCTGTTATACCATCCACATGATTCGATTTGGTCAATGAGGTGTTAGTGGATGGGATACAGAGATACTTGAACAAGTTAGTGTGTGTTTCCTCTGCTTACCCTTTCACTGTGCCATTACTGTGAGGACATTCCCAGTATAGCCCACTAGAGGATGAGAAACATGGAATGAGCCAAGTCATCCCAGTCATCAAAGCTAAAGACATCCTAGCTCAGATTCCTGACAGCGACTCTAGGCTTGTGAGTGAGCCTAGATGAAATCACTCCCCTACAGACCCGAGCTAAACAAATGCTCATTGTTCTATGTCACTGAGTTTTGAGGGTTATTAGCATTAAAACAGCAATAGATAAGTCGTACAAAGGTTCTATGTTATAAATTAGTGATGGGTTTAACAGAGATCTTTAATCTCATTTTTCCCCCCTGGGATAAGGATTTAGGTTTGAGGAGATCAAAATCTTATGAAAGTTAGAGAGCTCCATTTGAGAAAAAGAATGATATAGAACAAATACACAATGAGATATGAAAGTGAACATATTTTCAGAACGAAAAAAATATATAGTAGCCTTGGTAATCTAGGTACCTGTGTTGTGAGGTTTGTTTAGCCAAATAATTGCAATCTGGCTTCCGATCTCTACCCAAAACATTCAATAAACTCCAGCACTCACAGAGGCCCAAGAGCTTAAAGAAACACCAGTTGCATTAGTTTTACAATAAATCTGACTCTATTCTTACTTAATGGTGTAAGTTATGTAAAGAGAATGTCAAATGAAGTACTATTAAAATAAGATAACAATTGTAACCATTTTTTTTTCCTAGTGCCCCACACGGGGTGTCTTTGGGATAAGAAGTAAGGAGCCAAAATTTCTGGGCATATGGGAACTGTCAGGTTCATACCGGAAACTGTGTTGCTCATATTTCAGAAGTGCTGCAGAGTACTAAGCGCAGTGTACAGACACACTTGTCATGGCATTATTCCTTTTATTCATATCTTTCCAGACTTCTGATAGCTTCATAGATTTCACTTGTTTAAAGAAGAACGCCATTCGAGTATCAAACTAAGTAGTCACATTGCTTAAGACCTGCCAGGGCCATGAGGATTATCTCCTGATTGGACCTTGACAGCATGCTAATTATTTGTGACATTTTTGTAATAAGGGAATTGTGCTTATAAAAATAAATAAATCCAAGATATTCTTCTTACAGATTGTCTTATTAATCTCAATTGTATGTATCATCTTAGGTAGCATAAATTTATTCATATCACAGAAAACACTTCATTCCTAAATATGCTGAAACTATTGGATAACTTTTCATTAGAAAATGGGAGTACAAAGCTGGGTCTTTGTTGATTAGAATATCAGTAATTTGAAGGCTAATTACATTAAACTTTTAATTTCCACATCTTGGATTTAAAAGCATCTAAGATTTTCTTTTTTTTTTTTTTTTTTTTGTAGTTTCAGTTCTTTTTTTATTATTATACTTTAAGTTCTGGGATACATGTGCAGAACGTGCAGGTTTGGTACATAGATATACACGTGCCATGGTGGTTTACTGCACCCATTATCCCATCAACTGCATTACATATTTCTCCTAATGCTATCCCTCCCCTAGCCCCCCAGCCCCCAACAGGCCCTGGTGTGTGATGTTCCCCACCCTGTGCCCATGTGCTCTCATTCAACTCCCACTTATGAGTGAGAATATGCGGTGTTTGGTTTTCTGTTCCTGTGTTAGTTTGCTGAGAATGACGGTTTCCAGCTTCATCCATGTCCCTGCAAAGGACATGAACTCATCCTTTTGTATGGCTACATAGTATTCCATGGTATATATTTGCCGCACTCTTTATCCAGTCTATAACTGGTGGGCATTTGAGTTGGTTCCAAGTCTTTTCTTTCAACCTTTTGCTGTGGATAGCAAAATGTGAGTTAAAACTTTGGTTATGTAAAAATAAATTTTGAATAATATTTCTATGGAACCCTTTTCTTTTGTTTTAGCCTTTATTCTTTCTTGCATATAGAAAAACAGATATATCCTATTAAAATAAATGTGTTTCAGATATATGAAACAAAGAATGTAAAAGTGTCCAATATTTCAACCCTTGCTCTGTCCTGTTCACGACTAGAACTGTGCTAAATTTATTGGTGTCTTGAAAATTTTAATGATCCTTCTGTTTCCTTGGCACATATGTATTTAGTAAGATGGGCAATAAAAATCCTTATAAAATTCCCTTGTAACTTTTTCCAAGTTGATTAAAATGAATTACCTAATTTGAATCTCAGGAGATTTCTGTTTATTACAAAGGTCATTTGGATATTTATTATTGTTTTTTCTGGTAAAACAGATTGACCATTAATTATATGAACTATTAAAAGAGTCATTATGTTCTCTTTGTTAGTTATTTTATGTGTTTTCAATTCTGACTATGTCTTCTCTTACCTTTTAACTTATGTTTACATAGGTTCACTTTCATTACTATCCCTGAAGTGTAAAGAGCAACTATGAACTAATTTGCAGTGGTTAACAACAACCCCACTTTCAGTGAATTTGACTTAAAAAGCTCAATTTCTTGTTCACACTACATGTGAAACATCAGTTTCAGGAGCTTTGTTTGCTGTGGCCACTCTGAAATTAGGCTGACACAGGCACGACCAGGTTATCCTACAATCCAATCAGCCTGGGCCTCAAGGTGGCCATGGCAGGAAAGGGGACTAGGAATTACATGATAGGTACATGGCACGTGCAACCGTGAGAGTCAGGTCATGCAACTACCTGGTTCAAATAAAAATATTTATTTATATATATATATATGACCTAGAGAATAATGTATTATACACAGATAGATAGCTTTTTTTTTCAAACTTGGAAGATACATGAGACTCATATTCACATCATTGTTCTAAAGTAAAATAACATATTCAAATGACATTAATTATTGCTTTCCTGTCCAATCAATAATGTAATTGTACTTTTATACAAGATATATTTTTTAAATGTAAGCATGATTATGTTATGTAGAAAAATGATCAATTTGCTATAAAAAAGAGAACCATGGTACCAGGTTAAGGCTGCAATTGAACAATATTAACACTTATTCCATAGGTAATACAATTAAAGATATCATACCTATAAATGTTAAGCATTCAACTCAATCAGACCTGCTTTCTAATAAAGTTTATTTCTAGTAGAATTTATCTAGTTTACATCTCAAAGTTGATTTCCGCTTGATCTCTTCTGTACCTTAACATGGATGGAATTGATATTGGGGAGTGGAACAAAGACAGACAATTTCTACCCAATGCTACATAAATTTATCTAGGTTGGAAAAAGAGATAATGACAATCACCCACTTACATTATATATTTGCTGTTTTTCTGAAGTTTATGATATTTGTCAACTAATTTTTGCAAGATTATGGGCTTTGATAATCTGATCAATCTTTGTCTGATAGTATAAATGCTTTAGGTTCTCCCTATAGTAAGATAGAGACAATAGAACTGTGGGCTCCAAGAATAAGGAGGAGGATTTGGCCACTGAAAACTCAAGTATTATTAATCTGTGTTCCATTTTGGTAATATGTAAATCAGCTCATTTTTTGGTATCAAATTAAAACCAACACCCTGAAAGAGATGAGGTTATTAACCCTTGTTCTCTGGCCTTTTCATATTAAGATAATTGTACTTTGCTGCAGAGCTAAATTCTCCCAGTAATTTCATTTTGAAAAATAAAACTAGACAGCAGATCCTGGCACTGTCATCCAAATTGTAGTTTTCTAAGTGTACTCTTCAACAGCTGCTATGTTCCACCCCTTAAGTGGTTATGTTCCAATTTTTCCAAAATATTCTTTTGTAAAAATAATGCATCTCATTTACATAGAGCTTTCCATTTCATAATGTCAATATTATTTTTATTCAACCCACATAAACAATGTCAGTATGAGACTGAGGATAATTTCACAGACAATGAAACAAAGACATGCAGGAAACAGAAAGGAAAGGCCACATGGTGAACTCTACCTCTTTTAAAAATTATTTAAGCACTTTACTAGGATGTTTTTACTTGCCCACAGTGTTTCTCTTCATGATCAAATCTCTACATAAAATGAAAAGAGTCAGTTTCATTACAGGGCAGGGAAAATTGGAAATATAAGATATACAGAAAATGAGAACAAATATGTTCAAGAAATATCCAAGAATATAACCGGTCTTCCAATATGTCTCAGTATCCATGAGTAAACTGGCAATTCTAAAATACATAAATGATATGCATTTAAACTAAACGCTACAAAGTGAATAAAATCCACTTGATAGTGACAAGAAAGCCACGCAATTATGCAAGTTAGGCACAATGATGGATGAAGGCCAAGGTTGCTATGACAGTAGAGTGCATGCCTAAATATGATATTCTCTTATCCTCGATCCCTTTCAGATCATTCGGTGTACCATGATACTGGTACCTCAGTATTGATAACACCAAATGTTATTAATACTCATATCCATGTTGTCAAAGGGAAAAATAAACCCGGTAGTCTGGGTCATCTCTTTCTCCCTAACAAAATAAGTACAAATTCACTCTGTTTCTTTTCAACTTTTATGACTCTAATAGTTTTCCTTTGCCTAATTTCATTGGCTAACACTTTGAAAACATGTAAAGTAGTAGCAGTAATGTAAGTCACCCTTTTCTTGGAATTAGATGTAGACATCTAATAATTTCTATAAAGTATGATGTAGAGTTTTGTGGGTTATACTTTATCATGTAAAAAAAAAATCCATGTTTCTATATCTGTTTCTATTTTATTGAGTACATTAAGGAATGGATTTTAAATTATGTCAAATTCCCTTTCAGCTTCTAGTAAGATGATCATGAGATTTTTCTATTATATCAGTTAACATAAGATCTGTCAATAGACTTACTGATGTAGAATAATGTTTTATAATTTTATACATAATGTAAAACATAATTATTATAGTTTCAATATCCTCTTGGATTCTTTCTAATTAAATGATAGTTCAAATGTTTACTTTGTTCTTTAGAAGGGAGGTTAATCAGCAGTTTTCTTTTTTGTATTTAACCTTTTCAGCTTTTAGTATCATAGTTATATCTATATAAAATCTTTGGAAGTTTTATTTATTTTTCAATGCCTTCTAATAGTTTAAGTAACATTTGAATAATAAAATCTTTTAATATATTTGTGAATATGCACGTGAAGCTCTCTGGGCCTGGTGCTTTCATGCAGGAGAGAGCTTTTTGTCACATTTTTCTATTTCTTCTATGAAAATTATTCTGTTTAAACTCTGTCTGCAATGAGCTTGTGTATATTTTATTTATCTAGAAAATTATGCACATACTCTAGATTTTAAAATATATGTACATGCAATTGTGCACAAAATCTCTTGTGAATTTTGTAATATCCTTGCTTTTGATGGCCATTTCCTCCTTGTTAAGTCTTTTTATTTAATTTTAGAGACACACTGTTCTCATTTTGCTGCCCAAGTTTGAGTGCAGTAGCTAATCACAGGCACAATCATAGTCTACTATAGCCTTACACTCCTGGGCTCAGGTGACCCTCTCATGTCAGTCTCCCAAGTAGCTAGGAAGAACTTAGGTTTTATGTACCTGTTATCTCCCCTTTGTTTATATAACTGGTTTATTATTTTATTATTTTTAAAATAGTTCAGCTCATCTGTTTATTAGTTCTATTTTTTCTCAATAACTCACTGAATTCTGCTTTTATAACAGTTTCTTCTCTCCACTTTTTTGATTCTAATTTCTCTAGAATCTTGATTTCTTTGTACTTGATATTAATTTTTTTAGCATTCTTATTGCATAAGTGTTTTATTTGGTAACAGATTCTAATTTTATTGCACTGTGTTCAGAGAATTTTTGTACCATTTCTGTATTTTGGAATTTATGGAGATTTTCTTTGTAGCTTAATGTATCGCCAGTGTTTGTAAATGTTCCATGTGCTTCTATAAGATCTACCTTATTTATAATGTGTCACTGTATCGTTCATCCCTAATACTGATTCTGTCTTGCTTTGCAAGCTATGTCCTAAATTATCTTCTAATTGTTGAGGTTCTTTCTAATTCTTTTACGTCTTATTAGTTTTTTAATGGAAATATTGCTGTATTTTTAGTAAATAGATATTCACAATTTTTCTTTGTCTTTAGCATTGTAAGGTCTTCTTTATATAAAATAATATTGTTTTGGCTTGATTTATATGAGACTGATAAGATAATGACCACAATGGTTTTCTATGTGCCTTTTATTTTTAAACTTTCTGAACCTCTCTTTTTTTAGGTTCTCATTAAAATAAAAGTTTCTTTTATGGGGCAAAGAGATGTGAGTTTTTTTGCTATAAAGTCTTTCACTGTGTGTTTTCTTTTTTTTTCATTTAGGAAAACTTGTATCTTTTTTTCTAAAATTTATATCTCTGACGGCATATGTATATGTGTGAACTGTACTAAAAGAATAAAAATACTGAGTTCAATACATACTAGTTAACTTAATTTGCATATTTATTTGATGAAATAGAAGAGGTGGATTCCACTTTAGAATGCCCACTTTTAAAATAGGATCTAACATCAATATTATTTTTTCTGTTTTAATCCATAACTACCTGTCCCTAGTAAAAAGGTATAATATACTGAAAAGCTGAGGGGCCTGTGCTATATTCTATATTTTACAAATTGAAATTCTAAGTATGTTTTGAATTTAAGATTAGTTATTTAAATGTATTACGCATTTGAAAACTACTGCTCTAGGAAGAAACACTATAAAATGTAATTAATAAATATGTAATAAGTAACATGTAATAAATAACATTACATATATTGTATATATGTATATAATTTACAAACTCTTTGCATGTTTTAAAAATTAAGTAATAAAGTAAAAATAAGCAATGACTGAATAAGTTTGTTAAATTACAAACTCGGTATGAATGCCAGAAAACAGAATAGCAAAAATATATTTAAAACATTATAAAACAGAAAAACATCTTAAATATTTTATATTGTTATTTGTTCCACATATCTGAAATTATGTAAGTTTACTCTTCAGAAAGTAATAAAAGGTCAGCTAAGTTAATGCTATATGTCAAAGTAGAAACACCTGTGAGTTCCCAGGTATATGCATGGACATACATGTTTACATGCACATACATAACTATGCACATACATAACTATACACTTGATATGCCATTTTTTCTGTGCCTAAATTCTATAGAATGTTTCAACTAAATCACTTTTATCGTCTATATATTTATTCTTTCTGTCCCCTAAAGCAATGAAATAATGAGAATCAAAGGTTGCCTTCAAGCTACATTTGTATAATCATGTTGATAATAGCTTCCTGCCTCTTCCCAGAAACTTACATACTGCGTGACCTAATGTGGACAACCCCCAGAGGTGAGTCACAAAAATCACATGCATTCTTGCTATACAAAATATAAATAGCATCTTATTATTTTTCCTATTTTGATTTCTATTGTGCTAAACTCAAAAAAGAAAATATTCTACTTCTTTAAACCTATTATCTATAGCAAGGCATCAATTTTAAGAAATAAGATGAAGGTTATAAATGATCCCATATTCCCTTCATAAATTTTGCCTACAGTGTGAATATAATTCATCTGCAAACATATGTAGATTACTTTTATTTAAGTACTTAGGAAAACCAAGTAATTCAGCACTGTCCACGGCTTCAAAACGTACTCCAGTTCCATAACCTTGACTGTCCTCTGCTGACCTTCTTACTGCCTTACTCATCTTTTGTTCTCCAGGCTTTTAGACACTACTTCTTGAAACCAAAATAGCATTTTAAATACACACCACAGAAATGCTTCACCTTGACCACTTTGAACTAGGTCAATTTGCATTAATAACTTGGAGGGGAAAGATTCTAAGACCTATTAATCTCTAAAGGTCCCAAGTGCCCTCTTGCCTTTATTCTTGCTTTCTTATCTTATATGTTAAGTCACACATCTGACAAGTGGATGCCAAAAAGGTTGGCTTGACTGTGCTATCCATGACACTCTTTCCTTCCAAGAGAAAAATGAAATTCATCAAAAAGAGAATTTTATGCTACATTATGAGCACCGAAACAGGCATTCCCCAAAAGGAAGATAAGAAAACCAGATAAAATGAATTGATCTGAAAGGGCAAAGGACTATCTCTACTTCCATTGTATTGATTTGTCATTTCTGTGGATTTCTTTTTGTTTTTAATAAAAAGACAGAAATTTTGGAGTAATGAATAGCTCTAGTTAACCATATCTGATGGCTAAGGATTAAACTTTTAGAAAGAGATCATATAATTAAAATTTGAATAGAAATATTCTAATGTACGTTACAAATGGCATGGTCTTTTAGAAAGAGAAGCCTGAAGATAATATTATTTACCAAATGTTTAAACAAATACTTTTGATCATTAATATATGTCAGCACTGTTCTAGAAAATTAATTTAGAGTATGAATAAAAATAAATCCTTACCCTAACTGAGCTTACATATTAGTAGGGCATAATATAGGATAGGAACTGAGATCTCTCATCGAATATCACCTTGTCAGAGAACGCTACCTTAGATTAATTAGCATCACCCTCAAGCATCTTTCCTTAATTTTCTTCATGAAAATTATAATTTTCTGACATATATAATGTTTATATGCTTGCTTTTATCTCTTTCTCTTTATTTCTTTTTTTCTGATTAGATTTCCCAGATAACAGCCATTTGCAGATCATTGCAGGTGAGCTATGCAGTTAAAAATAAGGTTCACTCTGATCCTAGAATCTCTGACTTGTTCTGAGTTTATGAGTTGAGGAAATGACACATAATACTCATCCCTCCAGCCACCTACCTTCCTTCGGCAGTAAGCTTTGCAAAAGTTGTATATTCCCAGAAGAGGGAAATATATCAAGCTGTTCCGTTGGACCTACAAAGCAGAAATGGCTCAATGGACGGATCTAAATACCAGAGAAAAGTCTCTTCTTTGTCTCTCTATGTTCATCCCACCTTTTGGGATGTACGCCTTTTCAGTGGATAGACCCTGTTCTCTTTATGCCAAGACAGTCACAGCAGGTGCTTCTGCCTATGGCAGCTAACCAGCGGCAATTTAGAAGTGGGGAAGGCAAATTACTTGCTAGTCATGAGAGCTGTGTGACTTTGAGTCAGAGAAAGGGGAAATACAGATCAAGTAATCAGAGAGGTGTCTTTCTAGAATTTGATGATTAGTAAATCTTCAGAAGGTTGAGATTCATGACCTCCCACACAGAGAGCTTTCAGTTATATCGAAACTCCGGACCATCTTTCTTGCCTCTTGTGTAGTTGATTACAGAATCCTAGCTTCCTGTCTTTTTCTATAAAAGGTCCATGGCCTTCTGTCAACTACCTGTCACTCAGGGACAGCTCTTTGGCTGCCTGCCGTTTCTCACGCTGAATGCATCCATCTTCCTAAACAATTTCACTTTTGTGTATCAAAGGCACTGCTGAGAGCTGAGAGAAATTGTTCATCAAGAATCTGGGAAAGACATATGACAGGAAGAAAAACATACTGAGCAAGAGGCAGAAAAGGAGAAGGAAGAGCTAAAAACAGTAAAAGGAGAGTTCTAACAACAACAACAAAATTATGATACCTGTTCCACTCTTCATTTCATTCTCTGTAGTTCTAACCACATTTGTAATATTTCTGAAATGCAGTATTAGAAAGAGAGGAGGAATAATCAACAGTTTGGCAACTAACTGCTCTCTGATATCAATTTCTGGCATTTTGTTCTAGCAGTTTTTCTCTGTTCATGAGGTTCCAATTCGCATTTAGTGCTGGGGATTGAGTGTTGATTGCAAATTAAAGATCTTCATTTATTCTCTCCTGTTGTTTTGTTTTATAGTTATCATTCTATTTGGTAATATAAGAATGTAAACATCACAGATTCCAAAATAATTCATAATTTACGGATATTAATGTAGACTTAGCTGTCTTTGAGTGAGCTTTAATTATATTGAAAGTATTGTAAAGGCCAATATATTTTAATTTAGCAGCTGTTTATATAATGTCTGTTTATAAAACATAGCATCTGTTTGACTTATCCTTTAATATTAATATTCAAAAAAGCAAAAATAGCCTTTTTCCCTGAAATGAAACTACCAAAATGGAACGGCTGTATTTACTATACAGATTTTAAAACTAATGCATAGGTCATACTTAGTAAAAGATACGTATTAGCTGTATATTCTGTGGGAGAGAACTATTATGACACTGAAAACACAATAGTGAACAAAACAGATAAAACTCTCTGTGCTCTAAGGGCTTATCTTCTAGTTAGGGGAGGCTGATGTAAAACACAACAGATAAGAACAACATAGCATCTGCCGGGTGCTGTTGAAGACAAAGAAGAAAAAAACTTAAGGTGGGGAGAGGAATCGGGAATTTTAGGTTGAAGCGATTTGAAAATTTTCTCTTAAGGAAGAGACATATGAGTTCCAACCTAAAATGGTGAAGACAACCATAAGGCATTTTGAAAGCAGAGTACTCCACAAAATGCTCAAAGATACTGCCAAGTCTCGGTTCAAGAAACTCCTAAATGGGCTGGTGGCTAGAATAGAGTAACGGTGAAGGGATTATTAGGAAAGGAGGAAGAGATGTACATGGGGACAGATTGTACAGCTTCTTGTTCGTTATTCTATGTATTGAAAAATATTTTGTATCAGAAATATTTTGTCACGTGAGCTACTGTTTTTGTTTGTTTGTTTTGTTTTGTTTTGAGACGGAGTCTCGCTCTATCACCCA
Source organism: Chlorocebus sabaeus (assembly GCF_047675955.1). Classification (NCBI taxonomy): domain Eukaryota; kingdom Metazoa; phylum Chordata; class Mammalia; order Primates; family Cercopithecidae; genus Chlorocebus; species Chlorocebus sabaeus. The sequence continues at coordinate 60,409,375 of NC_132915.1, forward strand.
GGCTGGAGTGCAGTGGCGTGATCTCTGCTCACTGCAAGCTCCACCTCCTGCGTTCACACCATTCTCCTGCCTCAGCCTCCCGAGTAGCTGGGACTACAGGCCCCCGCCACCACACCCAGCTAATTTTTTATATTTTTAGTAGAGATGTGGTTTCACCGTGTTAGCCAGGATGGTCTCGATCTCCTGACCTCGTGTTCCACCCTCCTTGGCTTCCCAAAGTGTTGGGATTACAGGCGTGAGCCACCGTGCCCATTCCCTACTGTTTTCCTTTCTAAGATAAACATCCTAATTGCTTCATTGAAATGGGAAATTAGTGGAAGGTTTAATCCCTTTGTATATTAAAAATTTTTTCATATAAATAAGCATTTTCTTTTCCAAGAAATATGTTTTTCAAATTTATTGAGAGCCCAGTCTCTCAATAACACCTGTTTTATAAATTATCTTTTAAATGTATGGTTTCTAGAGTTCTGCATCCTGCTCGAATGGTTTGACATAATTGTCTGGGCTGGGTCACCTAAAATCCAACACTGCTTTGTATCCATAAGGGTTAATTTCCTTCAGGAAACCCACCATTTATTTTCCCATTGCATCACTTTTACTCCACTTACTGTGAGTGAAAATCCTGCTCTTAGTGTGATGTCAAGAGTATTCATTCATCATATGAATTATTCACAATTCATCCTACATTTTCTTGGCATAAAGAGAACAGGGTCTATCCACTGAAAAGGCATACATCTCAAAAGGTGGGATGAACATAGAGAGACAAAGAAATCTCTGCTCATCTTGCTATATTTTATCCCTAATCCACAGCACTATTCTAAATATGAAAGTAATAAATGAATAAAAACATACTTAGTTTAATTATTAGCTGCTTTGTTATTAAACCCATCGAAGTCATTGTTTTATTCTATTAAGGCAATCTATGATTCTACTTGATTATGTATTGATTGTCACCCTTTACTTTAGGCTTATAATAGAGTTGAAATCAGTTGCATTAAAATTTAGCCAATGCTTTACATCTTCAGACGTTTCTGTTAATAAATGTGCAACTTTTTTTTAAGTGATACCATTTATTTATTTATTTATTTTATTATTATAGTTTAAGTTCTAGGGTACACCTGCACAACGTGCAGGTTTGTTACATATGTATACACATGCCATGTTGGTGTGCTGCACTGATTAACTCGTCATTTACATTAGATGCTATCCCCCCCACCCCACGACAGGTCCCAGTGTGTGATGTTCCCCTCCCTGTGTCCAAGTGTTCTCATTGTTCAATTCCCACCTATGAGTGAGAACATGTGGTGTTTGGTTTTCTATCCTTGTGATAGTTTGCTGAGAATGATGGTTTCCAGCTTCATCCATGTCCCTACAAAGGACATCAACTCATCCTTTTTTATGGCTGCATAGTATTCCACGGTGTATATGTGCCACATTTTTTTAATCCAGTCTATCATTGATGGACATTTGGGTTGGTTCCAAGTCTTTGCTATTCTGAATGGTGCCGCAATAAACATACGTGTACATGTGTCTTTATAGCAGCATGATTTATAGTCCTTTGGGTATATACCCAGTAATGGAATGGCTAGGTCAAATGGTATTTCTAGTTCTAGATCCTTGAGGATTCACCACATTGTCCGCCACAATGGTTGAACTATTTACACTCCCGCCAACAGTGTAAAAGTGTTCCTATTACTCCACGTCCTCTCCAGCACCTGTTGTTTCCTGACTTTTTAATGATCACCATTCTAACTGGTGTGAGATAGTATCTCATTGTGGTTTTGATTTGCATTTCTCTGATGGCCAGTGATGATGAGCATTTTTTCATGTGTCTGTTGGCTGCATAAATGTTTTCTTTTGAGAAGTTTCTGTTCATGTTCTTTGCCCACTTTTTGCTGGGGATGTTTTTTTCTTGGGAATTTGTTTGAGTTCTTTGTAGATTCTGGATATTAGCCCTCTGTCAGATGAGTAGATTGCAAAAATTTTCTCCCATTGTGTAGGTTTCCTGTTCACTCTGATGGTAGTTTATTTTGCTGTGCAGAAGCTCTTTAGTTTAATTAGATCTCATTTGTCAATTTTGGCTTTTGTTGCCGTTGCTTTTGGTGTTTTAGACATGAAGTCCTTGCCCATGCCTATGTCCTGAATGGTATTGCCTAGGTTTTCTTCTAGGGTTTTTATGGTTTTAGGTCTAACATTTAAGTCTTTAATCCGTCTTGAGTTAATTTTTTATAAGGTGTATGGAAGGGATCCAGTTTCGGCTTTCTACATATGGCTAGCCAGTTTTCCCAGCACCATTTATTAAATAGGGAATCCTTTCTCCATTTCTTGCTTTTGTCAGGTTTGTCAATGTGTGGTATTATTTCTGAGGGCTCTGTTCTGTTCCATTGGTCTATATCTCTGTTTTGGTAAAAGTAGCATGCTGTTTTGGTTACTGTAGCCTTGTAGTATAGTTTGAAGTCAGGTAGCTTGATGCCTCCAGCTTTGTTCTTTTTGCTTAGGATTGTCTTGGCAATGCAGCAACTCTTTATCTTCATTCATAATGCAATTTATCTGGTTTTACTTCCTCTAATGTTACAGCCCCCCTGAGGTTATCTTAAATCCTGACTATATCAATTCATGTGGCCTTTATCACTCTATTTTCCTGTCATCTGATAATTTGCTGTGTCACGTAAGCCATCATTCACAGTAATGATAAAAAATGCTTAACATGTGACGCAACAAGCAATCAAATCCTATCATATAAAACTAGATTCTTTCCTGTCCATTGTGGTTGACTTCCATCATTAAAGCAGTTCACTAGATAAGATCATTTAATCATGCTATAATTCTCTGCAAAGTATCTCATAAATAAGTCTCAAATAATTTTTTCACGAAGACTTAATTAGCATTTTTGTCACATATCTTTCTGAAATCCAAATCTTGTTTTTTTGTTTTTAGTATTTCTCTGATATAACAGCCTAGTTGCTGCCATTAAAGACATTAAATCCAGAAGGTGCACAGTACTGCAACAAACCTACCTCTTTGTGAACCTATGTTGTCTTTGGCAGTCACCACTCTCCTCTATATGCAGTAACAATCAATAAGCTTTTCCAGATACGCATTGATAGTTAACAAATATTTTTAGTTTGCCTTCTACATAATTTTGTGATCATGATTGGTGCTTCTTGAGACATAATTTTATTACATGTAAGTGGAGAAATCTTCATTGCTACCTACTCATCTCAGAGGTCCAGTAATATTAACTAGGCTCTTTGTGAGATCTATGGGGAAAGGGCATTGCTCTAACAACCTGCTATTATTGTTACAGCCTCTTAATAATTCATTCTGTTGAAGGGTGCTGTAATTTGGATGTTCCCCAGCTCCTTAAATACCCATAACAGCTGCATAGCCACATCTTCTAATAAACGTGCTAAGAACTTAAAGGCTATTACATGTTTCAAAATCTTTAGTTTACAGCTATTCTACTGATATAGTGAAAAATTGTGTCAAGTGGCTCATTTCAGGGGAATCCCAGGAGACTTCCAAGTAGCTTTATTTAGAAAACCCTTGACGCTAGCAAGTACATTATCTTGGACTTATGTCAAATTATTTACAAGAGCATGGCTCTGTTCCAGTTTCAGGGATTATGTGTTACAACTACCACACTGCAAACTCTATTGTAGTTTCTGTATCAGTTAAAGAAGGTGTATCTCATGAGTTGCAGAAGACCCTGAAAATTAAGGCATTATGGTCTTCACATTTGGTGACATGTTTGGGAAGAGTCACTTTTATTATTTTGATATCTACTGTGGTCAACACACTTATTTTTAGATTAACAACAATTTTTATTACAACATTTGAATATAAGTGTTGTTTTTGGCTTTGCCTACTTAGCAATAAGAAAAGTAAGAAGAAAATAGACTTGTCAATTTCTTAGCACAGAGAAGCTATTTTCATGGATTGTATACATACGTGTAACTATAAAAGTATCTGATCTAAAATTGGTATTATGATCTATATATAAATTTAGACTGTACCTCTTTTCTTAATATTACTCATAATAATCTCTTTTCCAACAGTATAAGATATCCTACAAAAGTTGACTTTAATGGTTATGTTATATATTAACATTTTCTTTAATGGTTATGTTATACATTAACATTTTCCTATCTCAAAACTTAACTAAACATTGCTAACGGTTAAATACTTTGGTTGTTGTCCATTTTTCAACACTGCAACTACTTTAAAAAGAAAAATATTAGTACATAAAACATTCTAAGCATGTCTGAATATTTTTGTAAGATAAAACAGAAAAAAGTTACTTTGATAACTGAAACTATATTTTTAGGTTATTTGTATAAAACTATTATATTAACTTCTGAAAATGTGCACAATTTTATGTCTTTATTGATAACAGGTAATTTTTCATATGCTCTAACACCAAAATAGCCATGCTAATTTTAATTATAATTAAAAATTTGCCTCAGTTTGCCTTTTTACTGATTACTGGTGAGATTTCAAATATTTGTAGTTTATTATAAATTTGTGTTTCTTCTTTGTGAGTTTTTTAAACTACTTTTGTTTTAGATTGAAGTTATTTTCTTCTCTTTGCAGATTTTAATCTGTCCTGTTCCAAATCACATTTTTTTTTTTCTGTGATTAATAATACCACCCACTACCTGAGAGGCTGAAGCAGGAGGATTTCTTGAGCCCGGGAAATCAGGGGTGCAGTGTGCCATGATTGTGTCACTGCACTCCAGCCTGGGCAACAGAGCCAGATCCTGTGTCTATTTGATAACAAAATAATAATAATAATAATAATATCACTATATTTTACTTTTAATATTTTTTCATTCCTAATTGAGTTCAATTTTCATCCATTTTATGAGTTCTAACTTTTGATATCTTGCTCATGCTGTCAGTTGATTTTTTTTTTTTTGGATGAGATGGAGTCTTGCTCTGTCACCCAGGCTGGAGTGCAGTGGAGCCATCTCTGCTCACTGTAAGCTCCGCCTCCGGGTTCACGCCATTCTCCTGCCTCAGCCTCCCGAGTAGCTGGGACTACAGGCGCCCGCCACCAGGCCCGGCTAATTTTTTGTATATTTAGTAGATGGTCTCGATCTCCTGACCTCGTGCTCCACCTGCCTCGGCCTTCCAAAGTGCTGGGATTACAGGCATGAGCCACCGCGCCAGGTCCAGTTGATCCCTTTTTATCTAGGGATTAAATCGCTGCACTTTTTGTTGTTGTTACCTTTAAATTATGACTATATAAAGTTATATTTCTCTATTAAAGTGAAAAAGGAAGTGTATCTATTAAAACCAGTTCTGTAGCATGAACATTTTAGCATTTCAGGATGTGTTGCTTTCCCTGTCTCATCTTACCATTCAGTATTTCCTAGCATTAAGATATCTTTGATATTTATATTTTTATTAATTTTAACTACTTAAGTATTCTCTCATCATTTTTGACATTCACTTTAAATTTAATGTTCATACGAAGCCTAAGAGCAAAGTTTTCTGCTTTCCTTGCATTGCCATTTATTTCATGTTATCTCTTTCTCATTCTTATTTTCTACCTTGTACTCATTTCTGAGTTGCCTGACATACTTCTGAAAAATAAAAAATGACCCTGTGGAGGCATATTCTTATAGTCCTTCTATATCTTTATTTCTTTATTGTATTTATATTGACTTTACATATCACTGATAACTTTTCCAAATGAACTTCTCAATTTAAAATTTTCCTCAATCTCATCTTTCTAGAAATAATTGTGAGCATATCCCATTATGGTTCCCACATTTCATGGAATAAGGTCTAGTTTACTTGCTTTGTTCCTTTGTAGATAAATTTATTTTTTGTGTGTGTTCATGCTTATTGAATTTTAGGAACAGGGAAATGTTTACAAGCTTAGTTTCTGTAATAAGGCATGCATGAGTTTGAAGCGTGTGTCTGCTTCTTGTTAATTATCAATTATGCTAAGCTTCAGTTTTCTCTGAGCCAACAGGAAGATCATAATTGAGCTATTCTATAGAATTATTATTATTATTATATACTTTTTGAGATGGAGTCTCACTTTGTCACCCAGGCTGGAGTGCAGTGGCACGATCTCTGCTCACTGCAGGTCTGCCTCCCAGTTCACACCATTCTCCTGCCTCAGACTCCCTAGTAGCTGGGACTACAGGTGCCTGCCACCACGCCAGGCTAATTTTTTGTATTTTTAGTAGAGACAGGGTTTCACCGTGTTAGCCAGGATGGTCTCGATCTCCTGACCTCGTGATGCACCCACCTCGGCCTCCCAAAGTGCTGGGATTACAGGCATGAGTCACCGTGCCTGACTTCGATAGAATTATTAAAAGAAAAAAAAGAAAGAAAAGAAAGAGAGGGAGAATATGATAATAGTAATCATGCTCTGTTTGCACCTATGAATGTTACCCACAATGTGTTCCGAGTATTACCCATACTGTGTTTCTCATTCTTACTTATAGCTAAGTAAGAAGCTGTGGCACATATTCCCAGTATGTCATCTTTCTGCACATGTAGATGAGAAGATTGGGGACCAGTTGATCGGACTGCAACAAAAGCAAAGTTTTTCTGGCATGTCATGATTTTACTCTTCCTTGCATGTCATGGTTTTATCTAAAATAATTTATCTAATTTTTGATTAAGAATGTACCATCCCAGTTTGGGAGGCCGAGGTGGGCAGATCACGAGGTCAGGAGATGAAGACCATCCTGGCTAACATAGTGAAACCCGTCTCTACTAAAAATACACAAATTAGCCAGGTGTCGTGGCACGCACTTGTAATCCCAGCTACTTGGGAGGCTGAGGCAGGAGAATCACTTGAACTTGGGAGGCAAAGGTTGCGGCGAGCCGAGATTGCGCTACTGCACTCCAACCTAGACAACAGAGGGAGACTCCCTCTCAAAAAAAAAAAAAAAAGAAAAAAAAAAGAAATGGACCTTCTATTCCTTCTATTCTTATTGTTCAATGATGCTCTGAGAACCATTTCCCCAGGAAGAAAGAAAAACAAATGAAGTATCATCTGACTCAAATATAAGCAAAAGATTCTGAATTTTCACAAAACAAGTTCTTCATTCTCCATGGAAAATAAGGCAGGGACTGCAGGAAAGTAACAAAAAACAGAAGGGTTAATACACAAGAGAGAAAGAACAGAAAAGAAAGAAGAGGAATATTTGAAATGAACAGAAGTTGTTTTATTCAGTATTCTCTTTAGAAACAGAATGAATAGGATATATACTACAGATTGATAATCAGAGATTTACTATGAGGCATTAAATGGCTCACATGATTACAGAGACTGAGGAGTCTCACGATCTTGCACCTGAAAGCTGGAGGCTCAGGAAAGCCAGTGGTGTCATTTCAGTCCAAACCCAAAGGCCTGAGATCCAGGGAAGCCAATGGTGTAAGTCCTAGTCCAAATCTGAAAATCCAAGCACCAGGAGCACCAATGTTCAAGGACAGAAAAAGACGGAAGTCTCAGTCCAACAAAGAGGAAATTTGTTCTTCCTCACCCTTGTGTTCTATTCAGGTCCTCAGTGGATTGGATAAAATGATGCCTGCCCAAATTGGTGAGGCAAATCTTCTTTATTCAGCCTAATGACTCCAGTTTTAATCTTTTCTGGATACAGTCTCACAAAACATACTCCAGAATAAAATTTGACCAGTTATCTGGGCATCTCTTACCCCAGGCAAGTTGACATATGAAATTCACCATCACTGAAGGAGTACTGGCCAACCTGATGATCACTGATGGCATGAAAACAACTCTGAAAAGTAAGGTTTCTCAAATGTGAATTCTGACCAGCAGCACTGCCAAATAACCATGGAGGACTTGCCAGTGTACAAATCACCAACCTTCACCTTTTCAAACGAAAACATCTGAAGACTTATACACTTTGTGTATAATGGGACATGAGTTGAGAAACACCTCACTGAACAGAAGAGAAATAAGAAAAATAACTGTTCATTTCCCTCTGAGTCGAACAGTGGGCACTCTGAACCCTGGTACTGTAATGTACTTTTATTGTGTAAACACTCTTTTCCTATCCCTTCTGCTTGAAAAGGAAAAACTGATAACTATTAGTTAACATTCTACATGCTCCATGAGGAGGCAGGTATAAATACCAGGTACAAGTACTAAAACACACTCGATATTACCACTTCAGCTTCATTGACTCAATTAAATATATTAAATATTAATGTGTCAGGCAAGCTGTGTTGCCTTTTCGATTTTCAGATTTGATTCTATGCTGGGTCTTGCCTCCCACACTTGGTCTGTCTTCCTGTTCTTTGGCTGTAAGTGTACAAATTCTATAATCTGGAAGAAATCTTAAAATTTTCTTGTTCTGTGCTTATGCCCTGCTGGCAGGAACGTAAATTAGTTCAGCTATTTCATAAAGCAATTTGGCAATTTATGAAAGAACTTAAAACAAAATTACCATTTGACCCATCAATCACATTTTTGGGTATATACCCAGAGGAAAATAAATCATTCTACCATAGAGACACATGCACACGTATGTTCATTGCAGCATTATTCACAAAAGCAAAAGCATGGAATCAACCTAAATACCCATCAACAGTATGCTGAATAACAGTAGGCTGAATATCAGCAGACTGAATAAAGAAAATGTGGTACATATAAACCGTGGAATACCATGCAGCCATAAAAAATAATAAGATCATGTCCTTTATAGCCACATAGATAAATCTGGAGGCCATTAAGCAAACTAACACAAGAACAGAAAACCAAACACCAGATGTTCTCACTTATAAGTGGGAGCTAAACATCGAGTATATATAGACCAAAAAAAAAAAAAAAAAAAGGAACAACAGACACTGGGGCCTACTTGAGGGCTGAGCCTGGGAAGAAGATGAGGATCCTGTACAAGTACTGAAACTTACCTACTGGGTGCTATGCTTATTACCTAGGCGATGAAATAATTTGTATATCAAATCCACACGACATGCAGGTTACCTATATAACAAACCTGCACATGTACCCCTGAACCTAAAATAAAAGTTTAGAAAAATTCTTGTTCTGGCATAATCAGAATATCCCTATTTTTCTTCTTATATGAATCATAACCAAAACAGAAAATTTCTTTATGATCTTAGATCCACCGCAACAATTATGCTTTTAACTAGCAAAGAACAGAAACTTGATCCCTAGAAGTCTAGGTGTATGCTCTGGCTTCCGCTAAGATTTCAGTGCTATAGAGTGTTGTCATTGAATTTTAGATAAATATTCTACTTTGGACAATATTGAAAATGAGACAGTATAGAAAATGTTGATAGCTAAAAAGAATCTTCACATACTAGGAAAATATAACATACATAGTATAATCTGCATAGTAGCTCTTGTAAGTCAGCAACAGAGTTCATTGTTCATAAGGCCAGAGTATTTTATATAGGAATAATCTCCCCAAGGACAACAAAATAATAAAATAAAAGTTTGGACAAAATATAAAAATTATTTGAAGCACTGTAGAGTTATGGAAACTAAGCAGAAAACCATGTAAGGGGGTTGTCTTAAAAAGAAGGGAATGTGTTTTCTATTGTTATATAACAAATTACCAAAAACTTGGCAGCTGAAAACAACATCCATTTATCATCTCACATTTCTGGAGGTCAGAGTTCTGGGCAAAACATGACTGGGTTCTCTGTTCAGGTTTTCACAAGACGGATCTCAAGGCATCGGTCAGCTATGTTCTCTCCTGGAGGCCAGCACCCTCTTTCAGGCCTATGTTGATACCATTCCATTTCTTGCTAGTTGTCATCTGAAAATTGCTTTGAGCTTCAAATGCTGCCTTATGCACCTTCCACATAAATCCCTGCATCTTTAAGACAAACAATGGAGAACTTTTTGTACAGAAAATCCTACCTATGCTTCAAATCTCTTTCTCTAGGAAAAGCTCCAGTCTTTTCTAAAGGCTCGTCTGATTAGGTCAGGCCCTCCAAGGTTAATAATCCTTTCTTATATTTAGCAATACCATATACCATAGCCTAAGCACAGAAGTGATATCCATGATATCATCAGTCCCAGGGATAATGCAGGGCATATACACCGTGGGGCAAGAATCTTGGGAGCCATCTCAAAAGTCTGCCTACATAGAACCACTCTGGGTAAATGCTCATTTATACAGCTCTATTTTTTTTTTTTCCACATGAGAGAAATGTATAGAACCCAAGAATGTTGGGTGGTTATATCTCAAGTAAAAAACCAGACATTTTACTAGCTTGAAGTATGAAAGAACAGAGTTCAGAACTCTTCTTTGAACAGCTCGAAATTGAGGAGTTAATTTTCAGAAAAAAAAAAATGAGCCACAGAAAGGAACAAAATATCTACATATAAAATCCTGTAAAATTTTTAGTTGACCCTTTGTCTGTTGATATGATGAATAGCATTGATTGAATTTTAAATGTTGAATCATCCTTGCGTTCCTGTGATAGACTTTTACTTGGTCATAATGTATTATCAAGTTCACATATTTCTGAATTTGATTTAATAATATTGTATTGAGGAGTTTTATATGTGTGTTCATGAGGGACATTGATCTATAGTTTTATTGAAAAATCTTATCTCATTTGCTATTATGGTAATATTAACCTCATAAAATGAGTTAAGACTTGCTTCCTCTTCATTCATTGTCTAGAAAAGATTATGAATAATTGGTGTCATTTCTTTCTTAAATGCATGACAGAATGGGCTAGTGAAGTCATATTGACCTTCAGTTTTCTTTTATTAAAAAAGATTTTTGGCCAGGCACAGTGGCTCACACCTGTAATCCCAGCATTTTGGGAGGCCGCAGTGGGTGGATCACGAGATCAGGAGTTCAAGACCAGCCTGGCCAACATGGTGAAGCCCCATCTCTACTAAAAATACAAAAATTAGCCAGATGTAGTGGCGGGCACCTGTAATCCCAGCTGCTTGGGAGGCTGAGGCAGAAAATTGCTTGAACCCGGGAGGCAGAGGTTGCAGTGAGCTGAGATCGTGCCACCGCACTCCAGCCTGGGCGACAGAGCGAGAATTTGTCTTAGGAAAAAAAAAAAAAAAGATTTTTAACTACAAATTCATCTGAATGCCTCATGTATTTAGTCAGTTCTCTCAGTTCTGGCTGGTTGAAAATCAAATAACTTCCAGCACTGAGCCACCTGTTGTAATTGTTTAGTTTCTATTTCCTCAGTTCTTGTTTCTTCCCTGGTGTGATAGAGTCTCACACACTCAACTTAGAATTCAGTCAACTACTCAAGGAGATCCAGATTGAAATTTCTGGGGCTCATTATTTGTGTAACATCCTATTCTCTGATACCCTTCTTCATTAATTTCGAACTCCTCAAATTCTCAACTTTGTCTCTTCAGCTCAGCAAGTCCCGCGTACTCTAATTGAGATCAGTTTGCTAAGGCTGGGCTTGAGTAGTTGCTTCCGGGTAAAAATCACGAGGCATTTTCAGGTATAAATCATTTACTTCTCTCAGGCATCATATTTCTTAGTTGCTTGTTGCTCAATGTCTGAAAATAGCTGTTTCATGTAGTTTGTCCAGAGATTTAGCTATTTATGTAAAGAGCTTTAATATAGTACCAGTTGCTATCTGATGGTCAGAAGAGAAAGTCTCTTATTGATTGATAATATTTTCAAATAGCCTGACTATTAATATAGCATTTGATAATTTTAATTATAGCATTAAATTTAAATTAATATCCAGTGGTAGTCCCACACACTTGAATTGAGATGCCCCTCCTCTGGGCTAAAAATTGAACTTTCCATATTCAAAGCAAGATCAATACCCTCTTGCTCTAAATCCTCATTTAGCATAATCCAGAAAGAATTCCCAGAACTTGAACCTAAGACCATTCTTTTTTAGGCTTATGTTCATCTTCTATTGTCCAAGACACTATACTACCATGGTCAAGAGGCAGCATTTGGAGGGAAACCACTGATCGCATAGCCTCCACGTCTGATAAAGCTCCCAGCTTCCTCTAGTCCCCGCTCTGCCCACATTAGCACCAGTGTTATTACTATCTGCTTTGAAATGTGAGGATTAATCCATTCATACCCTGCTTTTCTGTTTATCAATTACCCTCATGAAACCCCAAACTCCCTTGTCAGTCCTCTTTCCCTATATTCTAATCCTCATATGATTCTGTAGACTATCTTTTCTGATTCATCTCTTACCCTTTGACAACTACTGAAACCTCTCTTTCATGTTCTCTGGAACTCACAGTTCATCACTGACAAAACCCCCATATTCTTACCTTATTTCTCTATGATTCATTTAGCTTTTTATGTTACCTGAGAGCTAGGTATTTCTTGAAGATACTGTTTCTGCTAAAGCCCTGCTAGTTATTGAATATTTTTATTTCCATACCACATTTTCTCACTATTTTTTAAGGTAGGAATGTGTATTATTACTCCTTAGCCTCATTTTTAGATCACTTTATCACCTTCCCTTCTAAAAACTTTCATAGCTTTGAATTTCATGTCACGGGATTAAGATAACCAAATACTTCCAACTTTGGTCATCATTAGAATTTAAGGCCATTCTCCTCATTTCTTAAATATATTAACTCCTAAATTACTGTCACTGTCTCCTATATAACACCAGTTCTATTTCTCAGAGATATCAGTAAACATCTAGATGATCTGTCCAATACTCTGGCCTATTGATTCTTGAACTTCTCTCCTCCAATGATTTTATTCTCTACCTAATTTCAGCCCTTATATTCATGATCATACATAGAAGGTATCATTTCCAATATCTTCAATGATTTCACAACCTCAATTTGCAACATTAAATTCTGTCAGTACCACCTCCTCTCTATCTCAGTAGAAACACTTAACTCTACTGAAACTAGATAGATATCACCAACTTTTAGTTCCCCCCATCCCCTTATTTCCTCCTCCTTACACAATTAAATTCAGTAGTTAAATATTTCAAGCTTTTTGCAAATACAGTAGTACCCCATCCCCTCCATCCCGTATTCACAGAGGATACTTGCTGAAGTCTTTGAATAGGCTCAATGCTTTCTAACCCAACATGATGCTGTCAATTGGAACACATTTCTGTTTGTGCCTTCCACCCGCTAATTTAATGTCTTTACCATCTTAATTAAGCACTTACCACACACTGTGACTGTAATGTTTGCAGTTTAGGGTGCACCAGCAAAACTAACACAGATTTTTCCTTCTTCACAATTTAACAAATGTATTTGTTCTAACTGTAGATCTTAGCAATCTCAACATATGATTGCTTTTTCTTAGTAAGTCAAGAAACTTCGCAATTTCACGTAAAGAAAGCACTTCACTCAGCTTCTCTTTGGCATATCCAAATTGCAAAAGTCACTACTATCGTGGTTTGAGGCCATTATTAGGTAAAATAAGGGTTATTGGAACATAAACACTGCAATATCACAACAGTTGATCTGACCAAGACAGCTACTAAGTGACAAAGTGAGTAGTACAGACAGTGTGGATCTGCTGGACAAACAGAGGGTTCATGTGCTGGGTAAGACAGAGAAGGATGGTGTGAGATTTTGTTACATTACTCATAAGGGTGCAAAACTTAAACTTTAGGAATTGTTTATTGAATTTTCCATTCAAAATTTTTAGACCACTGTTGTGGGTAAATGGAACTGGAAAGTTAAACCAGACATAAGGGGGAACTACTCTATCCTCAATTCTCTCACCCTTCCCTTTCTTCATATAACTATGCTGACAAAACCAATTTTGTGGTTAAATCCAAATCACCACACTACTGTAGCCAAATATAGCTGAAGAAAAGCCAAAATCATATTGACTAGCCTTGCTTTTGGTTCATGAACATGGCCTTTATTGATAATTACTGTAGGAATAAGTCAGGATGGTCAAAGGTAAATTGGCTCTGTCCTGGGCAAATTGGGATGTATGGTCACTCACATTTTTGATGATTTGTCCATGCTACTGCCTGAGTCAACTGGCCTCTTTTGTGTAATTAACCTCACTTACTCAAGGTCTTCACTGAAATAATCTTTATTCCCTTCCTGGTAATTTTCCCTCTACAGAGGACTGTTATTTCCAATGACCTTATGTTAGTAAATCTGATGACTAGTTATCACTGTTCTTAGCAGAATTTGACACATTTGGCCATTCTCCTTTTTGAAACACTTTTTTTCACATGACATCCTGAACACTGCACACTTATGGATGTCTCCCTACTTCACCAGCTGCATTTTTTTCAGAATCATTTGCTAGTTCCTCTTCCCAGACTTCTCCAGTTTCGGAGAAGTCTGCCCTATGGTCCTCTTACTTTCTCTACCAGCCTGCCAACATTTCATGACTTCATTCTGGTTCTTGGTGTTAAGCATGATCTAGATGTTGACAGTTTCACATTGATGCCTCCAGATAAGGTCTGTCTCCTCAAAACCAAAACTATTCATCTCTACTTGGATTCAAAAGGGCATCAAAATTTAACATTAATATTTTCAATCCGAACTCTTGATCTTCTCCTCAAAACTGTTACTAGCTCAATCAGTTCCCGTCTTTGTTAATAAAAATATTTTATTTTTTCACACCAAAAACTTGGTCAGTGTTTAACTTTCCTTTACCCTTTCATTCTATTTTAAAATCCATCACAAAGTCATATTCATTCTAACTTCAAAATATATTGAGAGTGTGACCACATATTCCCACTCCCACTGTTACTATCCTCTCCTAACTCAGCATCATGTCTAGTCTGGACATACCAATAGGTCATCCTGCTGCCTTCCCTCTTCAAAATATGGTTTATTCAGCATGGCATCTTCACAAATTTTTAAACCTAAAAATATTGTCAACAGTCTGCTCATTATCTTTTGAAGAATTCCTTTTTGACTCAGAGCAAAAGTTAAAATCCTTAGGATGCCCAGCCAGTTCCTTCAGTGGCCTTGCTGCCACCTGCCATTACCTCTCTGACATTATTAATGTTCCCTAGATTATCTGCTTCAGTTACAATTGCTATTTCCCAAATATATTCAGAATTTTTCTCCCTCAGAATGCTTGCACTTGCTCTTCCCTTTAAAAGGAATAATTTTCTTCCAGATATCCACATACTTTATTTTTTAAATCACCTTCACATCTTTGCTTGCATTTCACTCTTTCAGGAGATACATTTATTGTATTTCCATCCATTAAAAATGTAGTTTCCTTAATATAATTTTTTTGAATTTTTCTCTTTCCAGTACCTAGTGAGTTATAAATAAATATTCATTGAAAAATAAATAAATGAGTTAATTGATTCAACATTTTTCTGCCTCACAGAAGACCCTGATAGCATCATGATCTTACCATATAAAACAACAGTTGATCTTACGATAGTCAACAACATAGTCTAAACTTAGCCCAAAATAACTGAAAGAGACATGTAGTTCAGAGTCCAAACAAAAATATGTTTTATTGGCTATATGGGGTCTTTTTTGGTTCCATATGAAATTTAAAGTAGTTTTTTCTAATTCTGTGAAGAAAGTCAATGGTAGCTTGATAGGAATAGCTTTGAATCTATAAATTACTTTGGGTAGTACGGCCATTTTCATGGTATTGATTCTTCCCATCCATGAGCATGGAATGTTTTTCCATTTGTTTGTATCCTCTTATTTCCTTGAGCAGTGGTTTGTAGTTCTCCTTGAAGAGCTCCTTCACATCCCGAGTAAGTTGTATTCATAGGTATTTCATTCTGTTTGTAGCAATTATGAGTGGGAGTTTACTCATGATTTGGCTCTCTATTATTGGTGTATAGGAATGCTTGTGATTTTTGCACACTGATTTTGTATCCTGAGACTCTGATGAAGTTGCTTATCAGCTTAAGGAGTTTGGGGGCTGAGATGATGGGGTTTTCTAAATATACAATCATGTCATCTGCAAACAGAGACAGTTTGACTTCCTCTCTTCCTATTTGAATACCCTTTATTTATTTCTCTTGCAAAATTTCCTGGACCAGAACTTCCAATACTATGTTGAATAGGAGTGGTGAGAGAGAGTGTCCTTGTCTTCTGCTAGTTTTCAATAGGAATTCTTCCAGCTTTTGCCCATTCAGTATGATATTGGCTGTGGGTTTGCCATAAATCACTTTTATTATTTTGAGATAATGTTCCATAAATAACTAGTTTATTGAGTGTTTTAGCATGAAGGGGTGTTGAATTTTATTGAAGGCCTTTTCTGCATCTATTGAGATAATCATGTGTTTCTTGTCATTGGTTCTGTTTATGTGATGGATTATGTTTGCAATCCTAAGCAAAAAGAACAAAGCTGGAGGTCTCATGCTACCTGACTTCAAACTATACTACAAGGCTACAATAACCAAAACGGTATGGTACTGGTACCAAAACAGATATATAGACCAATGGAACAGAACAGAGGCCTCAGAAATAGCACCACACCTCTACAACCATCTTTGACAAACATGACAAAAATAAGCAATAGGGAAAGGATTCCCTATTTAATAAATGGTACTGGGAAAACTGGCCAGCCATATGCAGAAAACTGAAATTATCCCCCTTCCTTACACATCATACAAAAATTAACTCAAGATAGATTAAAGATTTAAACATAAGACCTAAAACCATAAAAACCCTAGAAAAAAAACCTAAGCAATACCATTCATGGCATTGGGCAAAGACTTCATGACTAAAACACCGAAAGCATGGCAACAAAAGCCAAAATCGACAAGTGGGATCTAATTAAACTGAAGAGCTTCTGCACAGCTAAAGAAACTATCATCAGAGTGAACAGGCAACCTACAAAATGAGAGAAAAATTTTGCTATCTATCCTTCTGACAAAAGGCTAATATCCAGAATCTACAAATGATTTAAACAAATTTACAAGAAAAAAAACAACAACCCCATCAAAAAGTGGGTGAAGGATATGAACAGACACTTCTCAAAGGAAGACATTTATGTGGACAACAAACATATTAAAATAAGCTCATCATCACTGGTCATTAGAGAAATGCAAATCACAACCACAATGAGATACCATCTCATGCCAATTAGAATGGTGATCATTAAAAAGTCAGGAAACAACATATACTGGAGAGGATGTGGAGAAATAGGAACACTTTTACACTGTTGGTGGGAGTGTAAATTAGTTCAACCATTGTGGAAGACAGTGTGGTGATTCCTCAAGGATTTAGAACTTGAAATACAATTTGACCCAGCAATCCTGTTATTGGCTATATACCCAAAGGATTATAAATCATTCTACTATAAAGACACATGCACACATGTGTTTACTGCAACACTATTCACAATAGCAAAAACTTGGAATCAAGTCAAATGCCCATCAATGATAGATTAAAGAAAATGTGCAAATATACACCATGGAATACTATGCAGCCATAAAAAGGATGAGTTCATGTCCTTTGCAGGAACATGGATGAAGCTGGAAACCATCATTCTCAGCAAACTAACACAGAGACAGAAAACCAAACACCACAGATTCTCACTCATAAGTGGGAGTTGAACAATTAGAACATATGGGCACAGGGAGGGGAACATCCATGGGGGCCTGCTGGGTGGTGGGGTACAAGGGGAGGGATAGCATTAGGAGAAATACCTAATGTAGATGATGGGTTGATGGGTGCAGCAAACCGCCATGGCACGTGTATACCTACGTAACAAACCTGCACGTTCTGCACGTGTATCCCAGAACTTAAAAGTATAATTAAGAAAAAAAAAGAACATAAAGCAAAAAAGAAACATACGGGCTTTGTGTATAAAACCATGAACCTAATGAATCTCAGAAAATAGTGACTTTTTATATTAATAAATATTTTTCTCCCTCAAAAAATATGTTTTAATTTTGGAGGGATTGGAACAAAGAAATCTTTATTGGAGGTGACAGTCTATCGTTTCATACAGTTCCTACTTGTTTTCTCCTACCATCACAGAGATACAAAATCAAGGGCCAAATTTCAAATATAAGGTCTATACTCAATGCAAATCAGATCTGAAGATTGTGTTTATTCCATTTTAAGTTCTGAACCAAAATTTAATGAATAAAACATTTACTTATATTTCATGAATGCCAGATTAGGCAACCACAATGGCAGGCATTCTTATTGTTAATTGCACAAGAATCCCTTTTTTGGTTATTCAAAATGCAGATACTCTGACACCACCTCTAGAGAATTTACTCAGTCAATTTTAAGCAAGGACCAGTAATTTACATTTCTAACAATCAACTCAGTTACTTATGATCAGCCAAATAGTATAACACATTGAGAAAGTCTGACATAAGGGTTTGAAAACAGAATCCACTACCAATATATAGTGATTATTTACTGAGTATGCCTGTTATTTTTCTAAAGAATTCATCGTTACAGTACACAGCAAGTTAAAGACAAATAAATTGTTATCTTATCCTTGTATTTTTTATTAAGGGCATGTTTAGCAATAACATGATACATAATTACCAAGGAAAATGTTCATTGTCTTTGTTATCAACTGTGTATTTAATTATTGATGATAATTAGAAATTAAAATCAACCCACCTTTCTAAAGTTGGTATTTCTATATAGCAACTCCACTCAAAAGTATATCACTTACTTTAAAGCACAACAAGCCATATCCCATCCAATCATCCATATGGGTAGCATTACACTCAATTAGAAAGCAGGGTATTATTAATAATTGAAAAGATTGTTTTGGAATAGTAAATTTTTATTGAGAATCAATATGGAATATCAAAAGGAATAAGGAACTTCAATTAATAGTGTTCATTCTGACACTGACAAGACATTTTCTCTGTTTGTAAAATCCATAAGCTTGACTAAATAGTTTCTAAGATTCCCTCTTTATTCAAGGATTTATCTTCCATATAATGTGTTTACAAACCAAGGAAATAAATTCCTAAAAAAATGTATCAAAATTATAAAATAAACACTGGTACATAGAAGAAATCGTTTTAAAAATCCAGAAGATTAATTTCTCAGGCATTTTCATTTCATTCCTTATAATTCTGAGACAGAAGATCTCATGATATATTTATACAAACAAATTAATAGTATAAGTTCATATTCTTCATAATCATAGACATTTTCCAGAGAAATAAAGTGTATTCATAAAATGTATCATGACCTCTCTGATATTGTCAGCAACCTAGCATTGATTCTCAGAGACCACAAACAGTTGGAATCAAAATGTTTAAATTTTTTTCACTTCAGAACCAAATCAGTCTCAATTTATTTTAGAAGGCCTAATCTGTGTACTTGACTTTTAGATAAGAACTTGTGAAAATCTTTTCAATTCGTTGCATTAAAAAATAAAACACAGGAAAATCAACTATCCTAACTGCATCAAACCTGATTCGCCATATGTTTATACTAATGATTCTTACATATATATGGAACATTAAATTTAAGAAAATCTCTATGTGAGCCTCCTTAAAATAATATACTGTGTTTTTATTGTTCAATTCTAAATTCCTAGTGACTATACTAGACAATTATTAATGCTGATTATGCAGTAATGAATTACTCTCCAATAACCACTAACGACCATTATTGTGCCTTTTTTGAAACAAAGAATTTTTGGCAGAATTGTCAGAATTTGTAGATGTACTGGAGCTTTTCCTTCTCTCAACAGTCTCTGATATATCAGTTGGCAAGATGATCTGGAAATATTTGGAACTTGTTATCTAAAAACTATAAGACATCACATACAATTTCTAATTGCTCCAAAAGTATAATATTTGTAACAATGTGTAAAAGTAGTGCTGAGTTGGCTGGGTGCAGTGTCTCATGCCTGTGATCCCAGCACTTTGGGAGGCTGAGGTGGCTGGATCATGAGGTCAAGAGATCGAGACCATCCTGGTCAACATGGTGAAACCCCATCTCTACTGAAAATACAAAAATCAACTGAGCATGGTGGTGCATGCCTGTAGTCCCCGCTAGTAGGAGGCTGAGGCAGGAGACTTGCTTGAACCTGGGAGATGGAGGTTGCAGTGGGCCAAGATTACGCTGCTGCACTCCAGATTGGTGACAGAGCGAGACTCTGTCTCAAAAAGAAAAAAAAAAGAGAAAAGAAATAGTGCTGAGTTAATCGATGTGGCCCTAATTGTTTCATGATTTCCTTTAGAGTTCTCTAAAGCAATTTGGAAACTATGGTGAATTTAAAGAACTCATCTTTCTGTGAGTTCTCTGAAGCTTTGCCGTCCATTCCAGATGCCAAAAGCTGTTCCTGGGATCCTGACAGCAATGTGCTTCATTATCCATGAGGCCTCCTCATTTCTGGTGCAACTAGATAATCATTCAGTAATTAAAAGATATTGATCATATTGTAATTGAGATGCCCATAACATAAGTAAGGGTTAATTAACTCTGATACTTACAATCAAGGAAGCATGAATAGAGTTTTATCATAAATTATATAATACAATACTATGTCTCAAAAGATTGCCTCGAATGAATTCCTTGGTGTTTTAGAGATAGGAGTTACACATTTCTCTTGGAATATTTGCCTAAGGCATAGCAAGAATTTGACTTAGGTCTTAAAACATGAGTACTTTTTGAACTCATCAGAATTGGGTGGGAGGTAGGCCAAAAAGAATAGAGATCAAAGTAGAAAGATAAGAGAATGTAGAGCAGTTATGTATAGAAGACTAGAAAAAAAAATAAGGAAAATCATGCAAATGCAGTGCAATTTAAGTTGAATAGTTTGAAAAAGATTGAAAAGTCTTCTCAGGGCAACATCAGAGAAGTCCCTTGAACGGCAGAGTAAGAAGAAACTTAAGATTTGTGTGATTAGTGACCTGAGATTTAACAATTTGTGGCTAAATTCAAGTGGCCTGTTTATGCCATATGTCCCTATTTTTTTTGCTTCTTGTCATTATGAAGAATCAAACCAAGATATGTCAGTTTGTCATGATTACAACCGCAGCAAACAATTTGGCCTATTTACTTGGCTGTCATGTCAAAACTTAGAAACACTGATTTGCTTTATAAATGTCCACTGAACAATGGAAAAGGTGAAAAACACAGAATTGATAGTTTTCAGTTTCTCATACTTCTTGTAGCTCAAGAGCAGCTTGTTCTTTTTTTTTTTTTTTTTTTTGGAAACATTTGCTTCATGCTGTGAACTGACAGCCAGTCTTCAAAGTGCAATTCTTCTTAGATAAGGACAGTTCAAGATATTTCTCCTTTTGGCAAGGAATCAATAGTGCATTAAATTCTAGAATGTGCTTTCTGTTAGGAAACCATTACATTTTATTGTGCTAATTTGGTTTTATGGCAATATCTAAAATTTGCAGGGATGCAGAGATGACTTCTGTCTTAAATTAGGCAAAATTAAGAGATCTAATCTAGTTTTAGAAATGTATAATCCTGTTCTTACTTTTCCTTAGCCCTGAAAAATCTAGAAATTCCAGAGATCATTAATAAGCTACCTCAGGATCTGTGTGTGTGTGTGTGTGTGTGTGTGTGTACCTTAATCTAGGAAGAAAAAAATTACTAATAAAATAGAAAAAAATATTGAGATATCTATTTGTGTATTTTACTTGCTGAATGAGGAGGTATGGAAGAAGGACAGGCAGGCCTTTAGTATCCAAGTCTCCTGTTGCAGGTGACAGAGAAAGGAGGTTTTCTTAACAGAAACTTTGTATTTTAGGTGCTGTCTCGAAAAGAAACCTTACTCAGACTATTTAGGTAAGAGAGACATTGAGAAAAGAAGGGCATAGGCCGGGCGTGGTGGCTCACGCCTATAATCCCAACACTTTGGGAGACTGAGGCAGGTGGATCACTTGAGGTCAGGAGTTCGAGACCAGCCTGTCCAACATGGTGAAACCCTGTCTCTATTAAAAATACAAACATTAGCCGGGTGTGGTGCTGGGCACCTGTAATCTCTGCTACTCAAGAGGCTGAGTCAAAAGAATCACTTGAACCCGGGAGGCGGAGATTGAAGTGAGCCAAGATCACGCCATTGCACTACGGCCTAGGCAAAGAAGCCAGACTCTGTCTCAAAAAAAAAAAAAAAAAAAGGCATAGAGAGTGGCTCTTTGAGGTCAAAGCTAGAGTAAATCAAAACTAGAAAATGGAAATATTCATAGAAGTGAAACAGACCTTTGGAGAATTGGAGAAGATAGTAATGACATGTTTAACTTACTGTAAGTGGGAAAGGTAAATGTGAAGTGCTGTTGCGTGCTGCGGTACCCATTGTAGACATTTGGGCGATGGTGTGAATGAGGATTTATAGGGGGATTATGAGCCAATGTCTGATTGGTGAGGTTAAATATTTGGGTATATCACACTTGCCACTGTCCTTCCCCTTCATTCTCTTTCATATGAGCATGGTGAAGAAAGGATGTTACAGTTTGTATGCAGAATAATAGGGTACAATACTATAGATAAAATAAATTAGATCAACAGTTGTTTAATAATGAAATGAAAATGTACTGAAACTCTAGATTGACTATATATCTCATGTCCACATAGGGGACTCTCATATTTTTACTCCTTTTCAATTTTCATGTTAGTTAAGAAACTTCTCACATAACGTTTATTTTATTGTTTTTAGTTCTTTTGTTTTCTGTTGTGAAAATGCACGCATGTAGGTAAATAATTTGTTAGTTTCTGGGCAATATATTGATCTTTTTACTTGATATTGTTGTTGTCTTGTTTGCCTTCTAATATTCACTCATGTACTTGCATAACATTTTCTGGAGTAAATGAATATGCTCTAACAAGGGTTTAATTAGATCTATGCTAAATAATAGTTTGGGCAGTTTATCTGCTTGAACTCGAAGTGAACCTGAGCCTTTAAAGCTGTTGTTGAGACGATATTGCTGATAAAAGTAGAAATACGCATCTCGTGCTACTCATTAAAAGCAAGAACAAACATTTTTATAAATCATAGCTAGAAATTCATGACCATAAAGCTCATGAAAATCCCTATCTATAGAGTCAACATGACTATTAATGGTATGATATCCTAAAAGTTCAAGTAATTTTAAAAAGACCACAGTGCTTCACAGATAGAGTAATTTAGAAAAAAAAAAAAGGATCTTTTAAAATTAGAAATGAGTTCATTACAAAACTTTTACACAGGGTAATTTCTGTAATTAAATCCTATTGTTTCCAATTTTTTTTTAATGGATCTACATACAAAGAGAAAAAGAACTGTAACTTAAAAACACATAGTTCTGGTAATGGTGGAAGAGCTCTTATTAGGCTAATAGCCCTTCATATGGCAATTAAGTACTTGGAAGGGAAGTTTCTTTGAAGCCACCAGAGAGTAAACAAAAGCAGATAGAAATTGGAGGAAATTTGAATCAGGGTAAAGGAACCACACTTCTAAAAGACATATTTACATACATTTTTCCACTGAGGGAAACCATAATGTCTATGGGGTATTTTAGCCATAGAATTCAAGTCAATGGCTGCGGTCATATTGGTCTCTTACATCAGAGGAGATTGGGACTGTCTGAAAATTGGAACCGGATAAATCAGGATGAGAACAAAGCCATAGCACATAGCTAGCTTAAACTATCATCATATCACTAGAGTAGTTAACACTTGAAATCATAATACTTGATATTAAAGTAGAATCTCACCATCACAGGTAATTTGTTGCAAATTCTATTAAAAATGGAAGTATTAAAATTAAGAGCTGCATCATCACTGGCCATCAGAGAAATGCAAATCAAAACCACAATGAGATACCATCTCACACCAGTTAGAATGGCGATCATTCAAAAGTCAGGAAACAACAGGTGCTGGAGAGGATGTGGAGAAATAGGAACACTTTTACACTGTTGGTGGGATTGTAAACTAGTTCAACCATTATGGAAAACAGTATGGCGATTCCTCAAGGATCTAGAACTAGATGTACCATATGACCCAGCCATCCCATTACTGGGTATATACCCAAAGGATTATAAATTATGCTGCTATAAGGACACATGCACACATATGTTTATTGCAGCACTATTCACAATAGCAAAGACTTGGAATCAACCCAAATGTCCATCAGTGACAGATTGGATTAAGAAAATGTGGCACATATACACCATGGAATACTATGCAGCCATAAAAAAGGATGAGTTTGTGTCCTTTGTAGGGACATGGATGCAGCTGGAAACCATCATTCTTAGCAAACTATCACAAGAACAGAAAACCAAACACCGCATGTTCTCACTCGTAGGTGGGAACTGAACAATGAGATCACTTGGACTCGGGAAGGGGAACATCACACACCGGGGCCTATCATGGGGAGGGGGGAGGGGGGAGGGATTGCATTGGGAGTTATACCTGATGTAAATGACGAGTTGATGGGTGCAGCACACCAACATGGCACAAGTATACATATGTAGCAAACCTGCACGTTGTGCACATGTACCCTACAACTTGAAGTTTAATAATAATAAATAAATTAAAAAAAAAATAAAAAATAAAAAAAAAATAAACAGTAA
Source organism: Chlorocebus sabaeus (assembly GCF_047675955.1). Taxonomy (NCBI): domain Eukaryota; kingdom Metazoa; phylum Chordata; class Mammalia; order Primates; family Cercopithecidae; genus Chlorocebus; species Chlorocebus sabaeus. The sequence continues at coordinate 60,433,789 of NC_132915.1, forward strand.
AAAAAAAAAAAAAAAATTAAGAGCTGAAGTGACACATGACATTCTGTGGACATAGCTACTGTGCACTAATAAAAGCCGTATTACTGTACCATCATTCTTAGCAAACTATCACAAGAACAGAAAACCAAACACCACATGTTCTCACTCATAGGTGGGAACTGAACAATGAGATCACTTGGACTCGGGAAGGGGAACATCACACACAGGGGCCTATCATGGGGAGGCGGGAGGGGGGAGGGATTGCATTGGGAGTTATACCTGATGTAAATGACGAATTGATGGGTGCTGACGAGTTGATGGGTGCAGCACACCAACATGGCACAAGTATACATATGTAACAAACCTGCACGCTATGTACATGTACCCTAGAACTTAAAGTATAATAAAAAAAAAAAAAAAAAAAGAAGAAAAAAAAGATTTGGAATCACCACCCCTTCTTGATATAAATTCACATGAAAATATAGAGTAATATAATGTCTCTTAATTTGCTTCATTCCAGTTTCTACTGGCATGAAATTACACTGGTCCATCAGGGAAACAGCTAGCTTATTTACATAATCACTCACTTAGATAAAAATTCAAAAGTGGCAGAAATGATTAAGTATAACTGTATACACTTCTTTGTTGAAGATACCGACCTTCAATACCCCTTTGAACAACTCTGATTAGGATATGGTCTTTTACATGCTATTTCTTTAACACATGGTAGGAAAAAGCAAAATTTCCAATTTTCTCAAATAAGTAAAATTATTAGTGCATAAAATATACAGTTCCCACATTTAATAATAAATAGAAAGCCACTTAAAATTATCTAACGAGTAAAGAGGACACATATAAACCTTATTTCAGTAAAAATCATCTTGTAAATCAAAAACACGATTTTTATTCTTTCTGTTAATTACTTTAGAAGCTCAGTGACTCCATCTTAGATAACTATCTGCAGCAGAAAATTACACAGTTTAACTGCTCACTCTCAAACATACAAAAATATGTATTCCATTTGCTTTCTACAGAAACATATTTTAATAATTATGGAATAGTTTCAAAAACTCGTAATTTTCTCATAATCCACATATAAGCAATATGACATTTCATAGCTCAAAGTTACATTCTATTACATACAAGGTTGCTTAAATTCACTTTCAGTTTTAGTTAAACCATGAAAAAAGTGAGCAGAAGTAGGCCAACTTTTTATGGAATGTAAGGATCTGCATTAACTTGCAGTTGTAAGTATTTATGTTGCATCTACCCTCAAAAATAGGTGGTAATGAGAAAACAATGTATTTATTAAACAAACATGCCAGGGATATGAGTAAACTTATCATTTCTATACATTGCTCTTCTTTTAAAAAGTCCGTATTTTTACAGACCTTATATCATATAACTGTTTTGTGTGTATGTAATTAATTTATTGAGCACTGATAGGAGTTTCATTGACATATTAAGTAAAGAAGGGAGACAGAGCCAAGAAAGGATAGGTAAATGTAGAGTGTATATATTGCTAGTGATAGAGATAGGAGGCAGAGAAACTCTAGGCAGACAGGGGTGGGTCCCTGGCAAAACCCCACCTTTGAGCCAAAATGCCTGAAACCTGCAGCCCAAAGTGAGAACTTCCATCCATATGTATCCACTCTCTCCTGAGTAGTTCTTTCTGAATAATGTCTTTTTAAAAACTGAATATTGCCTTTTCCAAAACTATCTATGGCCTGCCCTACCCCCTATCCTGTGCCTATAAAGACCCTAGACTCAGAGCAGCTAGACAAAAAGCAGCAGCTTGACTCCAGAGATAACAACCGGACATTGGAGAGAGGAGACCTTACTTCAGCAGAGAGTGACCTTCCCTTCCCGTCTCCTTTCCAGTTCCCCTATCTGCTGAGAGTCACTTTCATCACTCAATAAAATGCTCTACATTCACATTCTTTCAATTTGTTCACATGACCTCATTCTTCTTGGGCATCAGACAAGAATTTGGGACCCACCAAGTGTGGGTACCCAAAAAGGCTGTCACACTGGCCTTTTGCCCTTGCTGGCAGATGGCCGCTGCCCCACTTAACAAGGCAAAGGGCCCACTGACCTGATAACACACTGTTGTCCACAGACAGCAGAGCTAAAAGAGCACTGTAACACACCCTCTGGTCCCTTGGGGTTGCAGGCACCCCAACCTGGATGCTGCAGCAGTGCTTGCACGGAGTTTGCTCCTGCCAGCACTGAAGTGGCCGACTGGTTCCTGCACTTGCTCACCTGCACTCTCCCTCCTGCAATGGGGTGAACAGGGCAGGCTGAGTAAATCAGGCCCCCCTGTCGTGAGCTCCCAAAGGGGTCAAGAAAATATCCTGCATCACTAGAGTAGGTGAAAGACCTTTAAACCATGATCCACTATCTGGAACATTTAAATGAAAGATCTCCAATGGCAGACTTTCTTCTGAGAGTGGGATGGCTGTATTATTTATATTTAATTAGTGGGTGCTGCATCCCTTGGGCATTCCTAATCATAGAGGAGTATGTGAAAAAGGTTGTGCCCATAGGAAGATTAACAAGGCACACTCCATTTGGAGTGTTCTACTACAAGGACAGTGATGAAAAGATAAAAAAATGACTGCCATGACAAATAGAAAACATCCTATATCTCGCAGCTGATAATGCTGCATGTTCACTCTCAATGCAGTCAGCTTAAAGTTGATTCAGTGAGTAGTTGCCATGTGAAACTGGGCCTAAGGATAGTAGGAGAAGGGAGGAAGGAAAATCCTCAAGTTGCTGCAAGTCAGTGGTTTCAAACCAGATGAAATGCTGTTCAATTCATAATTAGAGAGTTTCCTTATACAATCAGAATATGGCATAACATAGGGGTGCTACTGATAATTAGGTGAAGTTAATATTCAGAGAAACATTTTTTATCGTAAAGGCAATGGCATTATGGATGTTAGTTAAAAGAAAGTGAGCCTTTGGGTTGATCACAGTCCTGTTTTAAAAATGTGTCAACCTGCCTGGCATGGTGGCTCATGCCTGTAATCCCAGCACTTTGGGAGGCTGAGGGGGACAGATCACTTGAGGTCAGGAGTTCAAGACCAGCCAGGCCAACATGGCAAAACCCTGTCTCTATTAAAAATACCAAAATTAGCCAGGCGTGGTGGCAGGCACCTGTAATCTCAGCTACTTGGGAGGCTGCGGCAGGAGAATCGCTTGAACCTAGGAGGTGTAGGTTGCGTTGAGCCAAGATCTTGCCACTGCACTCCAGCCTGGATGACAGAGTGAGGCTCCATTTCAAAAAATAAAAATCAAACAAAAATGTGTTATCCTAAAAATTTTGGTACTTTCGAGGTGAGAAGCCAAATCTGTAGTAGGATACATATACCCCGGGCCTATTCCAAATCTAGTGACTGCTTGACAACAAGTTACAAAAGACCTACTTTTTCCTAATGTAATGACTTAACTTTTTCGATACAGATCTTTGCCATCTTTTTTTTCTTCTCGTTATGAAGCTTCTTCACCTATGATTTATAGGAGTTTTATTTAACTTTCTTGAAAATCCTGAGCTGGTGAAGTCTTAATTTTTCTTCTAATTCCTGGAGGAATTTGCAGATGTTCTTTTCATCAATTACTATTATTATTATTATGGTGATGTTCATTATTTGCATATAAATATTGGTATGCTTAATCATTTTTGAATTCAGACAGCTTTATATAGTCAGTCCTATTTCTCATCTGGAAATATTAAGAGTGTATATTGGTTTGCACTGGTTCAGTTTGTTTAATCCAGGAACTATGTTTCATATAATCCCCTTCCTAGTATGGGTCTGGACTGGAGTTGGACAACAGGGGAATTTGCATGAGATATGGAGTTTGAAAGTGAAATAGTGCCCTACACGCTCTGAAGTTGACCTCCCTCACTTTCTATATAGCCAGACATGGTAGCAGACAGATGTGCTCTGTGGTGTTTCTATTCTCGCTTCCACTCAGCACCCAATTCTTCCCAAATGCTGGTACTACTCTCTCTTTCTGTGTTCCCCTGCTCATGTCACCTGTCTACAAAGGTGGAAGCTATGGAGGGGACCAACTTTCAGAAATCTATCTAGAAACTTTTATTCACAATTCCAATTCAGAGATGACACTTGCTTAGCCTCTCAGATGAATAGTTGGTGACTTTTCTGATCCTTCAGCAAGTCCTCCTGGACCTTCATTTTCCAAGATCCTCTTACCATTATGTGTGTTCTATTTCCTGTAATAAATCATTTATTCCTACACAGTACAGTGCTTTCTCCCCACTTACTAAATCCTGGCCAGTAGAGTACAATATTCTTTACCACATTTTGTTTTCTTCTGAGTAATGTTTGAATTCTGTCTTTGTAAAATGGGTATAAAATGACTCCCTTCTACTATTCTGTCTACCTGTGATTAGTAGATACTGTGACAGTGGATAGCAACAGCCTCAAAATGGTATCTCAGTTGTTTCCCTGAATTTCTTGAGACTGTTTTATTGGTAACCAATTTATATGAGTTGAAAAATGTGTCTTCTTCCATTTGTTTTTCTCAATTTTCACTTAGCTGGACACATTAATGATAAATTGAGTTACTGCAGTGGTTCTTAATTAAATATGAGTGTGTATAAAAATCAATTTTGGGGCTAGTTAAAAATAAAGATTACCAGGCCCAATGCTTATGATCTTGTAAATTTTAAATTCAGTTCATCTCTAAATGTCATCGGTTTTAAATGAAAATTTAAGTCAAAAGAATAAAAATGGCATAAACTGTCATATTGCTCTTTCTAAACTTGTTTTATCAATCTAAGCTGAGGAAGTAGGCTCCTACTATAGTGTGCCCCACATATCTCCAGAACTTACCCATAGATCCAGTTTCAATCACAGGGAATCTCAGAACCCATCTACATTCATCTAAGCTTTTTAATTAATATAGATTTATTATGTGTATAATATAATCATTCTAATGGCTAGAATAATGCCATTAACATCTCAATTTCTCTTATGATTTAAAAGTCATGATAGAAAACATAATAACAAACTGATAATAGAGACACAAAACAAATGACAGTTTGAAAGATGTGTAATTATTTAAAGAAAATTATATTATTTACATTTATAATTTAACTTGAATATATATTTTTTATTTTACAGTATGGGAATAGTTTAAATATTGATATAGACATTCTTGGAAATAATTTTCTTACTGAAAATGAAGAAATGGTGCTGTTATAAAACCATTGATAGACCTTCTATTTGGCCATTCCTGTGTTGCCCACCTGAGACTGGGTGATTTATAAGAAAAGAGGTTTAGTTCGCTCACAGTTCTGGAGGCTATAAAGGAAGCACGGCACCCAGCATCTGCTTGGCTTCTGATGAGGCCTCAGGAAATTTACCATCATGGCAGAAGGTACAGGGGGAGTCAGCATATCACATAGTGAGAGTACAAGCAAAATAGTGAGAGGGCGGGGAGGTGTCACACACTTTTAAACAACCAGATCTTGTGAGAAATCACTAGCACAAAGACAGTACCAAGTGGATGGTGCTAAGGCACTCATGAGGGATATAACCCCATAATCCAAACACCTCCCACCAGGCCCCACCTAAAGCAATAGGCATTACATTTCAACATGAGATTTGGCAGGGACATATATCCAAACCACATCAAACCTACAGAACAAAATAAATATTATATATATATAATTAGTATATATTACTAAATATATTACTCCTTAAGTAATGCTGTAAGAATGGTTTAGATAATTGTCAATAATAAACTTGAATTCACCAAAAACAGATTAATTTTAAAAATAAGAATAATAAGTTTATACATATATTTAAAAATATATGCACATCTACTAAATAGAAATTGGACTGGTCTTTGATAACTTTTTTTTATTTTCACAGTTCTTAAAGGAAAACATAATCATTTTAGAGATGAGATAACCGGGGTTCACAGGGACTTTCTCCAAGCCACCTAGCAAGTAAATGGGATAGGTAATATTAGAATCTATTTCCACAGAACTTACGAATACAAGCTCTTCCTACTGTATAATTTTACCATCATGTAAACAATTCTATTGACCAAAATATTTTAATAGTTTATTATTCTTATTTAGATGGTTGCTAATAAGTCTTTGAGGTAAAATAATGTGTAGAGCTAAAAGCCATCAAACTTCTGATGTACTTTACTGATATTTTTATTCAATACTCAAATATTTTCCATATAAGTTTCACAGAATTGTTTTGGAGACATCAATATATATTAAGTAGAATATTGTCATAGACACCATAGTGTTAAACTTGTAAGAGCCATAATTAATATTTGAAGTAATTTTTTAAATGGACATTTAGGAAGAAATTACATATTTATAAGAGTTTTGTTTACCATAAGTTCAAAATTTCTATTTCCAACTAAGTAGAAGTAGAATGGATAAATATTACCCAGAGGAAAAAAAAATCTCTTCCTCCCATTACTGCAGCTAATGTTGAGAAACATTATTTCCTTCTTTGTATCGAACTGTGCTGGCCAATGAGTCTATTGAACATTTAAAATGTGGCTAGTCTGAACTGAGATGTGTGGTAATTGTAAAATATACAGCAAACTCTGAATAATAGAAAAAATTACATTGACAGTTTTTACATTGCTTGCAAGTTGCAATCGTAATATTTTATTGAGTGGCCTAAATTAAATACATTTAAAATTACTTTTATTTATTTCAATATTTATTTTTCTGATGTAGGATCTTACTCTATCACCCAGGCTGTAGTGCAGTGGCATGATCATAGCTTTAACTGTGAGGTGGGAGGTGACTGAGGTGGGAGGTGATTCTCCCACCTCAGCCTCCCATTAGCTGGGACCACAGGTGCAGCCACGACACAACTAATTTGTGTATTATTTGTAGAGATGGGGTCTCACTGTGTTGTCCAGGCTGTTCTAGAACTCCTGGGCTCAAGTGATTCACCCTCCTTGGCCTTCTAATGTCCCGAGATTACAGGTGAGCCACAGCAACTAACCTAAAAATTAATTTTTTAAACTTATTTCTAATGCAATTACTTAGAAATTTCCAATTAGATATGTAAGTCACATACATAGTATGATGGTCCATAATATTGTTCTAATGCATTCACACACCCATCCTAATCATATTATTTATGTATGAATATTATGTCTTATATATAACACTTCCATTTCTGATGTATATCTGAATTTATTAAAAATAATCCATTATTTAATATGGGTAGTTGTATTTTAAGTCTGCTCATGGTCAATGCTGCATCTCATTTTTCTTGCATATTGTGTAATAGAATTATTTTAAATTTTAAAATTTATATATGTATACATATGTGTACATACATATGTATACATATACATACTCACATATGTATACATATTTATATATGTATACATATACAAATATATGTATGTAAAAACATATGCATACATATGTATAGTAATAGCAATATATACATACACACATTTATAAATATATATACACATATGTATGCTATGTATGCATAACATAAAGTGATGCATGAAAACACATGTTTGGTGTTTTTTGAAGGAAAATCTATTTTAGTTGCCAATTTTGAATACAAAGAAGTCAGGTATAATTAGACAGTAAAACAAAGACATACCTATGCAGATAAAATAAGCAAATTCGTAAAGAAAATCTAAGACACTAGTAATCTAGTGAACAAAGAAAAAATTATAATTTAAAAACTCGTTGAATAACTCAATATTTAAAAGTGTAAAGGGTTCCTGAATCTGAAACATTTGAAAGCGTTCATCTAAACCTTTAATCTCATCTATAACATCTAACACGTTTTAGCAACTTCTCCCAAATTCCCTATCTCAGAGCGTTATAGGTTGCAGTTTGCATGGAGTCAAGGTTTGGGCCTCTATCTAGGTGACACTAATAGCACAGTGGCTGCTGCTCAGCCTGTGCCTCAGAAGTGCTCATTCTTGTTTCCTTACAGCAGGGAAAACACATATTACATCACAACAAATGTCTAAGTAGCAATCAAAATCAGCTACTTTGGCAGCTAGACAAAGCCAAAATCAGAGAGAAACAAAAAGTTCTGAGAAAAAGCCAAATGATTTAATTAGAAAAGAAGCCAGTACATATGTCCATCTGCAACTACCTCTATGACTTTCTTGGTCCCGTGGGTGAGCTTCCTGTATGAAGAGCTAAGTCTGCAGAAAATTATGTTGGTGTAGATAAAACATTGAGTGACATCTAGAGTCCTTTGATGCCCTTACAAGCTAAATGGTTGGTGTGCACAGAAGTGTTGCTGTAGCTTCAGGGACAACAAATCAAACTGCAAGGATGACACTATGGGGTACAGTGACAAGGTATAAATATGTTTGTTGGAAAAATACATTCATTGGTTTATCAATAGAGCACTCAAATGTTGACATAGGACTGGTAATATACCAAATAAAGTAATTTAATATTGCAGGGTGAATGATTTGCTATAATAATTGTGTTTAGTTCAAAAATATTTAGCTCAAAAGCCATGTGTATATACTGCATCACTTTATATTATATATAAGTGAATGCCATGATATGTACTGGTCATTTAGTTTTTATTAATTTATAAGTATAGTATTGATCTTGTATTTGCTGGTCATATAATATATTCCATGCATTAAATATATTTTTTTAAAATCCTGAGGTGTGGAGAAATTAATTTGCCAAAGCATACATAGAACAGTTTCACATAATATAGTATTATAATAAAATTCATAACTATCACTAAAAGACAGGTAAATAAACATTACAACTGTAATTTAAAACATTTTTACAAAATAGCTTTAATATTGAACCCAAATGTTGCTGTTCAAGTCAGTTTCATATATTTAGTATCATGATTCCGAACACATAATTCTGAGATACAGCCTTTCTAATGTTAACAGTTATGAAAGAAAGCAGTGTGTGTGTGTGTGTATGTGTATGTGTGTATGTGTATGTGTATGTGTATGTGTATGTGTATGTGTATGTGTGTGTGTTCACATTTAATGAGCACAGTAGAATTAGGCATTATGCTCTATTTTTCATATGCAATGTATTGTTTAATCTTCACGTAAAAACCTTAATTAAAGAAAATGCAGTTATTACAGGGAGAGAGCCAGAATTTATCCTGGGAATTCAGACTCCATCTATCTCTGTCTTGCTAGACTTCTTCCTGAGAACACTGATGTCTCTACCCAACAATGATGTTAGAATCAGCTCAAAGAAATATCAGTCTTTCCTTATACTATAATAAATACATCAAACTATCACCCCACAATTATTTGTTGAATGTATTCCGGGTACTATAAATATGATGTTCTTGAGCAGAAAGTGATAGACAAGACACTAAAGGACCTGCCTCTAATATGTCATATACCAGTGATTATGCTTATTAAAATAATGGCATAAAAGGGAATAAAGAAATAAAGAACCATCCCCTTTTTAACATCCCATATCTGAGTTGGAGGGTTTCCAGCATATGTATTAAAGCTAGTGAGAACAACTGCTGTGTTCCTTGTATCTGCATGCAGTGCCACATTAAATACAAAATGAAACAGAACATTAACTACTTGTTATGAGTTACTTATTTAATTCAAGCATTATCTCTAGCAGTGTGAGCAATTTAAATCATGTTACCTTGTGTCAAGATGTACAATTTGATTGAATAAGAGGCTTTTCTGATACATAATTTATTTGTAATTTACAAGAAGAAAAGTACTCTCATTAGACTTAGAACTCTGCTTAGGACTCCTTGTCTTTTCCATGGCCAATTTTTGCTGATTCACAACCCATTCATGCTACTAAAAACTCACAGTCAGCCTTGTAATTTTTATAAATTCTGCATAATAGGTCTAATTAAAAGATTTATTTATATGATTAGCAAGTTTCTATTAACCCATATATGTTACTCAGAAAGAAACCAAAAGATCTTCCTTTCCTGTGTGAGTATTCCAATAGCTCTCTTTGATCATATGGAAAATACTGATATAGGTATTTATTCTTTTGTTTCCATTTATGGTATGATTCCTAGCTCAGATGAACAACATATATCCTCACATGATTGTTCTGTTCATTGTAGACTAAAGTTGGGGGGACAGAAAACTAAATATTCTTCTAGCCATTGTTTTTAACTTTAATAACAAACTGTATGCTATCCTGAGGCTATGAATCCATCTTCCATGAGGGAAAGTCCAGTATGTTTTTCTGACTACTTGAATGTACTGAACTGGTTAAGTTTATGATACCAGCAAAGACAGTCAACTCAATCACGGTCATGGAAACCACTGAAAGATCTATAGAATACCCTTTATTTTCAAAGACCTAGTGATAGATAAGTTAAAAAGTTGCACCGGAAAGATTTATCTATAAATGCATATTCCAATCATGAACAACTAGAAGAGACCTAAAAAGCATCACAAATCTCATTTCTAACAAAATGAATTGAAAATGACCTGAGAGCATAGAACATAGTGAGATAAAATGAACAAACTGGTATGAATAGCCACCAACTTTGATATTATTAAGGCTAATGTGATCTCTTTTTAAACTGCTTTTATTTCATAAAAAAAAGAATCAGTTTTATTTAGTAAAATGAATGCTTCTTCAGTGTTTTTTTGAAAATCCAATTTGCCATCAATATTGATCCCATTTACTGGCTGCCCCTAAAATCACATGAATAAATGCCAGAGGATTTGGAATTGAATTGCATCATTTTGCAAAGTGCACATAGTTCAAAGCAAGTTCTTTTCAAAGCTCTTCACTAGCTCCTTGAAGTTCTTTCCAATTCTGATACTTTGGAACTTCAATGCTTTCTGATAGCTGACCCTTTTTACATCAATTTTATATCACAAAACTTATGTATTACCTCACATCAGTCACAAATCTTTTACACCTCATTCCTATTTGTATCCCTCTTATGTTTTGTACAGCACAACAATATTTCATTCTCACCCTCACAAATCAAAGTCAACCCCTTATAAGTCAGCTCGCCCTTCCTTTTATCTTTTAATTCTGCTCTCCTCTATAGCAAGTTAGATGCCTGTACACATAAAATATGTTTCCACCAATCCTCCCACTCCACAACTACCATTGCTATATCAACCAATAATTCCATCAATTTAAAGCAGAAAATAATATTTGCATGTAATTATTAGTTAAAATATTCAAATGAGTCCGTAGTACATGACCTTAAGGATTTATGTGATATTATTGGTCAGTTAGTAGTAGCAAGGGCCATTTTTTTTTCCTGACCATAGACCCTGACCTACCCTTAGTTATTTGGGTCACAGGAAAAGTAGGTAAATGTGATGGTTAATTCAAATGAAATTAATCAACATCGCTGGTAACAATCAATGTATACATTTATAAACATCCAAACCAGACCTAAAATATATCTACTCCTTCTCTCATCTGTTCTTTCATTTTCTTCTACAGTATCTCACCAGCTGGATGTCAAATATATACTGGAAGGCTTCTATGTAAAGTGACACTAATGCCTCTTCAAACAGTCTATTTTAGGAACTTCAAATCTATTACAAAATCCCTGGTCATCCAAGGGCAAAAACACATAATACTTTAAAAGAAGTCTAGTTTTTTCACTAACCAGCTTTTTATTCAAGAAAATAAATAAAATTAAATAGCAAAATCCCCAAATAGTTAGTGAGTAACTTTATTTACAAATCATCCAGGTTAAACAATACAAAAAAGAGAAATTTTGACAAGCGCATTTCTAAAAGTGGGAAACAGGATCACCATAAGTTTAAATAAGAGGTATTTGACCCCAGATAACAAAAGACCAAAGAGATATGAAAAAATGATGTTGAGAGAATGTATAGTGCTAATTTTGGAATTTAAATAAGTAATTAAATAATTAAATGGGGGAGAGTAAACAATTTGAAATTCTCCCATGCAGGAGAATTTCAAATAATTTTAAAGGATACATCAGCCTAGAGAAGTAAGAGCATAACTCCCCTATTTATTAACTTAGCATGGGTTTCACATAGTGACTTATTTCCAAAGAGTGCAATATGAAGAGAGAGAAAATAAAGAGTAATTTTATGGAAAAAAGTCTGATGTATTATATATATTTATATGTAATATATGTTTTTCAGACCATTTTAAAGTTGCAGTCCCCTACTTTTACCCTGAATTCTTATATGTGCATCTCCTAAAGAGGATATTCTTCCACATAAAAATTTATCTTTTACATAACCATCATTTCACCTAAGAAAATATGATGCTTTTGACACTGTAGACTACTAGAACAGGGAGGGAGGAGAGTGTGGGTTGAAAAACTACCTGCAATGCTCACTACCTGAGTACAATATACTCATGTGATAAACCTGCACATGAACCCCCTATATCTAAAATAAAAGTTGAAATTTAAAAATAAATAATATCATTTGCTATGTGGTATACTTAAATGTAACTCCTTTTAAATAAAAAAAATATATATTTGAGAACTTTCTTTTTATTTCAAAGCAGTTTTAGGTCTATAAAACAAATTGTGAAGATGGTACAGAGAATTCTTACATACCTCAACTTGATTTTCTTTATTACTGATATCTTACATAAGTATGGTGCATTTATTACAGATCATGAGCCAATATTGATGCATTACTTTTAACTAATGTCTATAATTTATTTAGGTTTTTTATGTGCTTTTTTTTAACCTAATGTCCTTTTTCTTTTCCAGAATCCCATCCAAAATGTTAGTTATCATGTTTCCTTACATTCTTCTTGACTGGCTGTGACTTTATTTATTTATTACCTTGATAATTTTGAGGATCACTGGTCAGGTATTTGGTAGAATTTCTCTTGATTTGGAATTTCCTAATGTTTTTCCTTCAACCTGGCTGTGGTCATGGGTTTTTAAAGGAAGACTATAATGGCAAAATGTCATTTTCATCATACCATATCATGGGCTCTGATTGCTAGGGATGCTATAACAAAATGCTGTAGACTGGTGACTGAAATCATAGAAATGTATTTTCACACAGTTCTGGAGGCTAGAAGTTTGAGATCAAGGTATGAGCAGGGTGGATTTCATTCTGAGGCTTTCTTCTCCCTTTGTCTCTAAATGGTTGTTCTCTGTGTGTGTGTGCATTCCTGGGCTCCTTTGTCCAAATTTTATCTTCTTATGAGGACAACAGATAGATTGAAATAAGGTCCACCCAAAGGGCCATTGTTTAACTTGACCACCTCTTTAAAGCTCTGTCTCCAATTACAGTTGTATTCTTAGGTCCTGGGGGTTACAGTTTCAACATATAAATATGGGGAGACACAATTCAGCCATGCAGGTTCATACTACTATTAACTTGACTATCACTGTGCATGTAGACCTTGATTACTAAGATAGTGTTCATCAGACTTTTTTTCCATAAAATTACTCTTTATTTTCTCTCTCTCCATATTGCACTCTTTGGAAATAAGTCACTATGTGAAACCCACACTAAGTTAATAAATAGGGGAGTTATGCTCTTACTTCTCTAGGCTGAGGTATCCTTTAAAATTATTTGAAATTCTCCTGCATGGGAGATTTGTTTACTCTCCCCCATTTAATTATTTAATTACTTATTTAAATTCCAAAATTAGCACTATACATTCTCTCAACATCATTTTTTCATGCCTATTACAGGCGTGAGACATCTCACCTGGCCTGAAAATATTTTTAAACTATGTATTGAATTATGCATACATGACAAAATGTAATCAACTATTAAACCTTGCTGAAGGATAAATGGGTGTTCACTGTACTATTCTTTCAACTTTACTGTGGATTGTAAAATTTTGAAAAATAACAATAAATAATTAAATTAAGCAGGTAAATTCTAAAAATTTATAATCCTTCAGCATTTTGTTAATTTTCATGAAGTGAAATTATATGTTAATGTTTAAATAAGGGTTGGAATGCCATGGACATGCTATTTTACTTTTATATTGTGACTTCAGTTGCTGTACTTCTAGGTAAGCCATGTCAGGTGTCTTTCATCCTGTGTGTCCCAGGAAGACGTGTGGTCCTGGAGGAGTTAATTTAATATCTTTTGTAGATTTGAAAGAGCTCTTTGAACAAGGTGTGGGAACATCTCGGAGCCACTCTGGGGACTGGGGGAGTGAAAACTGGCATTACCCAGTCACTCTGGGCCATGAAGATGCATTATCTATCCTGCCTACCTCGTGTATGGTAGACAGAGAGAAACATCAATTTCTAAATAAGTATATTTATCATTTTTGAAATAGGCTGCCCTGTGACTGTTCTTCATTGCTAAGTCCTTAATATCTAGAGATGCAAAATGTTTTAATAGAAACTTCAAAATACCTGAAACCTTATCAGCCTGTGATCACTGCTCTGTAGAAGTTTTTAGTCCTTCTAGAAATTGTCACATAAAAATGCACAACTATTCTGGGGCCAGGCACGGTGGCTTATGCTTGTAATCCCAGCACTTTGGGAAGCTGAGGCAAGCGGATCATGAGGTCAGGAGTTCGAGACAGCCAGACTGGCCAACACAGTGAAACCCTGTCTTTATACTAAAAATACAAAAATTACCCTGGGGTGGTGGCGTATGCCTGTAATCCTAGCTACTCAGAAGGCTGAGGCAAGAGAATCTCTTGAACCCAGGAGGTGGAAGTTGCAGTGAGCTAAGATCTGCAACTGCACTCCAGCCTGGATGACAGAGCAAGACTCCGTCTCAAAAAACAAAAAACAAAAAAAAACAAAAACCAAAAAAAGGCACAACTACTTTAAAAATCAGCATAATAGAAGAGAGACTTTGTTTAACAAGTTTGTTTAACAAGTGCCCAGTATTCTGTAAATAAATGTAATTAATACTGTTTGTTTGTTTTTTACTTAAGAGTATATTGTTAATGCTTTTGCAGGTCAAAATCTCCTTATACAAATCTTACTGGAGACAAATTTTATTTTCTGTCAACATTAATACTTAGCTGCCTAACTGCTAAGAGATCTCCAAAACATTAAAACTAAAGCTAACATTACATCGTCTACGCCATTTTTCCTATAGTGTGTTTGTTTGTTTGTTTGTTTTCCCATTTCATTTTGGAAGGCTGTTCAGTCCCAATACCCTGCCAAGTCTTCACTCAGCCATGTGGTTTACCTCCTTTTTCTTTCGGTCCTCTTATTTCAGATGCTTTCCAGAGTTCTACAATATCTTATAAAGTATGTCATCCATCTAAGCATTTTTAAGCTTCTAAAGAACATTCTAGGATGCTCTCACTTGCAGGAGACTCAAATGTTTCTTCTAGATGTTATTTTGCTCCTAACTTTCATATGATGGCATGGCGTTTTCTTGCTTCTGCATATATAAGTCTCTTGACCTTTTCAGCAACCAACATCATTCTGATTTCTTGACACATGAATTGGTGTTTTTGTTTTTGAGTTCATCTCACAGCTTACTGTCTGGCTCATGTGTATATTTAGACTCTTCTCTTTACTTTTTTTCTCACCATATTTGTATGTGTTTTCAATATTTCCTTTTTATACCTCCTATCCAGTAACTACTTTTTCCTTCATAAGAATGTAATATGTATTTGTGTGTGTATATATATATGTGTATGCATAAACTTTTTTGAGAAGAATACACAAATATATACTTTTTTAAGAAGAATACAAAGAACAGTGAGATCTTACAACTCCATTTTATGTTTTTGGTCCCACTTGAATATTACATTTTCAAACCTCAGTTGCAGTAAGTTGAGACCATGAGTCAAGTATTTTGTTTTGCAATGCCAAGGAAAAGTAAAAAGAGCACTTGTTTCAAAACAGGTAGACCTGAATATGAGTCCAGTTGTGCCACTTTAGTATTTGGTTGAATTATTGACTTTTTTTCTATACACCTTGTATCATTTGACTTGAAAATAAGACAGATTACATTCTTATTCCTCATTTCTACTTCCACAACATTTCCCTTCTTCCTCTCAAAAATTTCTGAGCTTTAATTTGCACTTCATCAGACTATAACAGATGTTACTCCTTCCTCTCTGTTCTGGTCGTCTAAATACCCCAAGAGGAGTTCAATTTTTTTGTTGTTGTTTCTTGAATATTTTAGCAGCTGAGTCACTCTCAGTCTTCACTCTTGTCTTTATAATTACTTCTTTTAAATCTCATGCTGTATCTAATGAATGCACTTGTCTTCATTTTTTATTATTTTAATATCCATTTTGATGAGGCTTCCAGTATCCCAAACTTTAATGTTTGGAACTCTTCTCCTACAATAACTTTGTTTTGTTCCCTATATTAGTTCCCTATATTAGTCATTCATATCTGTGGTTACACCTTACCATTTCCTTACTACTAAAACCAATAACATGTCAATATATTTATTCATGCACAATGTTCTTATTTTTACTTAATACCTTCCATCTCCCTGGCTGACTACTTCTTGTACTGTAACACAAATAATTTACAAACAGTATTTAGACTTACCATCTGTTGTCCAACTGTCTTGTCTTCTCCTCTGGAAATTACACATATTTATATTCTTTATCTTCCTAATGTTTTTAGTTCCTTCCTTAAACTGTTTAAAATATACTGTCTATAACTAAAATCACTCCCTTGCATATATGCTCAATGTTTATGTCCTATTCTGGCTTTGTCACAACCAACTTTGTTAGAAACAGCTCCCCAGATCTTCTGCATCTACCTTAACAGCTGAATATAGATGGAGAGTAAAATACCAAAATTAACTCATCATCTTCCCTGCCAAACTAGTTTCCTTCTTTACATCTTTCTGCAGGCCTATATGGCCGGCCTGCCTTCCCTACACTCAGGACATTTCCACCACATGCTCACGTTCCTCTAGTCAGGCTAGTCTGCTTGCTCTTCACAAACATCAGTTCATTCCTAGGGGCAAGCGGTGTTGATGGAGTTTTACATTAAAACATTCTTCTCCAAAATATTATCTCTAATTTTCAGGTCTCAGTCAAATATCACCTTAAAGAGGACTTCCAAGATCATTCTATTAAAAAGTGAATGACTAACATCCTCCCTGCCCCAGCTTAAAATACCCATACCCTTAACACTACATTATTTTCCTTCATGGTACTATCACCATCTGACACAGAATATAGGTTATTTATTTCATAACAATTATTTTCTGTCTTTTTCACTAACACGTAGCCTGTGAGCTAGGACTTCACTGATTATTTTGTTTATTGCTGCATTCTTGAGATCTAAAAGAATACTGGACTAATAACAGTGCTGGCATCATACTTGTTAATTAATTAAATAAATGAGTGAAATGACACATGGATACTAGAGGAAATTTCATTATCTTATACCTAAAACTACAGAAAGCATGAAATTCAGACAAAATTCTAGGCATATTAATATAAAACCTCATTATGTATTCAGTACAATGTTCACTATTTGGGTGATGAGCACACTAGAAACCCAAATATCACCATTACACCATATATGCCTATGACAAACCTGCACATGTACTCTCTGAATCTATAATTGTTTAAAAATGCATATGCTGCAGGATTGGAAAAATGGTATATGAAGTTGCCAGGACTGTGTCTATAAATGTCCAACAAAATTGATTATGTCTATGTTCTTTGATTTTTCATAGTGTAGGTGATAAGGTTTGGATCTGTATCCCCACCCAAATATCCTGTCCAATTGTAATCCTCAATGTTGGAGGTGGGGCCTGGTGAGAGGTGATTGGATCATGGGGGTGGATCCCTCATGCATGGTTTAGCACCATCCTCTTGGTGCTGTTTTCATGATGGTGAGTGAGTTCTCATGAGATCTGGTTGTTTAAAAGTATGCAGCACCTCTGACCTCTTCTTCTTCCTCCTTCTCTGGCTATGTGAAGTGCTGGCTCCCGCTTTGCCTTCCACCATGATTGTAAGCTCCCTGAGACCTCCCCAGAAGCTGATGCCACCATGCTTTCTGTATAGCCTGCAGAACTGT
Source organism: Chlorocebus sabaeus (assembly GCF_047675955.1). NCBI lineage: Eukaryota > Metazoa > Chordata > Mammalia > Primates > Cercopithecidae > Chlorocebus > Chlorocebus sabaeus. Next base: position 60,451,710 of record NC_132915.1, read on the forward strand.
GAGCCAATTAAACCTCTTTTTCTTTTAATAAGTTACTCAGTCTCAGGTATTTCTTTATAGCAGCATGGGAATGGACAAATACAGTAGGTAAACTTAGGATCTACCACCAAACTTATAACTTATGAAGTCTGGGGTAAAATCAAAGCAGTCTTGGTCAATTATTTAATGTGGTAATGTTATAAGAAATCACCTCTTTTAAACTGCAAGAACCTGTAGAATTTTTCCATTAATGTAAACACAACCTAATTTTCAAGTCTCAAATTATATCTTACCTATACATACAATATATAACTTATGAATAATTTCTTGAGGAATATTTTCCAGGACTGTATTGTGGGTGACATTATCAATATTTTTACCACATGCTAGTAGTAAGTAAGAGAGTGGCTACATGTTTGCCAGAAAATATCCTCTAAGCAAGAAAAGAGCAAATGATTGTCAAGGGAAGATCCAAAGTCACAGATACAAAAACTGAAAGAGTATCCACGAGGAAGAATCAACTTAAGACAGACAACAAAGGAGAGTAAGAGAGTCTTAATACAAAATCATAGCATAGTTGAGTTTAAATTATTTAATATGGGATCTAAATTCAGAAGATGATGGCATCCAAAGGTTGTTACTTTTATATAGGACTGGGTTTATCTTGCTGTTATTGACAGAATACCTAGAAAGGAATAACGAGGCTACTTGTTATGTATCATACAGAGATAAAACAAAGTTTCAGGAATTAATCTACACCTAAAGTGAAAATTATAAAATAGGAATGTACATTTACCTGCAAATGATACCAAAAGGATCATTTTAAGCATTATGGTTAGTAGAGATAAGTTGTTTTTAGTTTTCAGAGAAAACAAAAACAACTGAAGAGTACTAACCTGACAAAGGTAATCATGTATGGAGCTAGAAAAGGGCTTATGAATCTAGATATGAGAATAGTCCTCCTAAATGCCCTCCAGTGCTGGATTTCTACATAGAATCACAGAAGGAAAGGAATGATCCAGTGATCAAAAGTACACATGGTGGTTATGCATACAACATTAGCACGAAAATTAATGAAAAAATATATATATATAATCTGAAGTTTAAGAAAAATACTCGCAACAATTTGAATTATGCTTGCAATAATCTTCCTTCCTAACTTCTGGGGAAAAATCCAACATAAATGGTTTGGATGAGTCAGTATATTTACTGAAAGCTTATTTTTGGGCATTTCACTCCCATTTAAATCATGTTCTGAGATTATTACTTCCATGTGACTTGCAGAGACAGAGGTTTAAATATGGGCTAATAAATTAAATTCTATGATTTTCAGACCTCAAGTAGGTTTTACAATGTGCTACAGAGGCTGGTAATACTGCTTCTTACGTGCGAGGCAGAGGTGAGAACAGTCAAGTGTAGCTCTAAACATGCTAAACAATATTTTCATTTTTCACAGGCCTCTTTCCCTCAGTAATTTTTTGCACTGTATCAAGCACCACTTCTTTACCACCTGGCATCTACTGCTGCTGTTTGAGTCTTTATCTCATGAGTAAGTGTATGCAAAGGCCTCTTAACTGGTCTTCTTTTGTCTAGCCCAGTATTTCTTAACTATTTTACATCACTGGCAAATTCCAGAGTGTTATGTGACTAACATACCTACAGCACAAGCTCTGAGTCCTCTATCTTCTTTCTCTGCTATTTAAATACTCAGTATCCTAATTTCAGTTAAAAGTACACTTATTCTAATCAACTTCTCCAAATTAATATACATTTTACCTTCTGCAAATATATTATTTATGAATATTAATGTTCCACATATCATTGATCAAATTATGTGCTCCACGTGCCTTAGACTCATTATGTGTGTGTAACAGGGCATAGTAACAATACCTGCCTCACAGCGTTGTTGGTAAATAAAGACAATGCATGTGAAATGCTTGAATGAGTGTTTGGCTCATGAAACTTTCAAAACTGATTAGCTACTGTTGTCATTATTATTAACATATTAGCATCACCTAAATGGTCTTTGAATATTTTAGCCTTTGTTTCTCTGTCCCAGCAGTTCCACAGAGAACATTCTCACCATTCCTTTCTGCCTATCCAAATTTTACATCTCCTTTAAAAACTGGTTTAATTGCATGCATAGCATGGTGAGTATAATTAATAATTTTAAAGTATATAAAATACTCAAGTGTAATTGAAATTTGCTAAAAGAGTAGATCTTAAGCATTCTTACCACAAAAGTATGTGAGGTAATACATATGTTAAACATCTCATTGTACACCTTGAATATATGCAATTTATATTTGTCAGTCAATTAACCTCAATAAAGCTGAAGAAAACAACTGGTTTAATTTCCACTAGCATTTCTGCTAATAGTTCTCTAACTTATTTCACTTAATACCAGGACTACTTTTAGTAAACTCTGTACCTTTTTATTACATTTCTTTTTTTAATTGCTTTTGTTCATGATTGTAAATTGTTCTTTTCTATTTCTTCTGTTGCCTTTGTTCATGACTGTGAATTTTATTTACTTTTTACCTTCTGGTAAAAAGTTTTTTTTTTTTTATTTACTGGACTTTAAATTTGTTAATTTTAGTCTCACCTCATTTTCCTTTTCTGTATTCTCCTCAGTTTTCTCAATGTTAAACTAACTTATCTCACCACCTATGGCATCATTGCCAGTACTTAGGCCAAATTAGCATTAAAAATCAGCCAATATTAAAGAACTCCTCTGCCCATCACTGTTTCTGCATGTGCATAGAGTCAAATACACACAAATGTACAGTGTGGAAAAGGTATCTTAGGTTGGGTTCCCTGGAAGCAGACAAGGATTTGTGTGTCAGAAATATTAAGAAACTGCTCTCTGGAGAAACCAGTGAAAAAGCAGTAGAGAAAAGGGCAGGACAGGACCAAGGCAAGGGTATGTTTTCAGGGTATGTATGAGTCTGATCCCAAAAGGGAGCTCTGCATTATACATTATAATCAACGTTTTCTCAATTGGACTTAAGGAAGTTGAGCTTTTACTTCTCCACCCATAGGTCATTGGTTAGATCCTACTATAAACTCACAGGTATTCTTGCCACTTAGTCAGAAGAGCCAAGTGGCTTTAACAGATTGAGAACAGTTCTCTGAGTTGCCGGAGAATATGATTAGACCTAAACATACACCAAAACTCAGGAAGCAACATATGGAAATAGAAAATGGGTTATTAGGTTCTTTGGTATGAGCACCAACCATGTCTACTCCAATGGAAATTTTATGCAAACATTGGATTTTGTTTCTCAAAAATGACCTCTTAGGTTCTTAAAACTCAGATCAAATCATACCTTTTCCCATTCTCATGTTAAATAACTTCTCACTACCAAGTAATACTTACTAGCATATTGCATATTTTCATTTTCTTCACATCACTTATTGATCACCGAAATTATCATATATCCTCACTAGGGAAATGGTAAACCTGAATCAATTGCAATAGCTATTGATTTCTATAGCTGTTCAAATTCACCTTAAAATGCACCAGGTGGAGATGTTTTTTAAAATATTTTACCAAACCTTCAAATTGAAGATAAGTTTCTTTTTCAGAGAAGAGGAAAAGTGAATAGCTGTCTGCAGCTAGTTTTCCACTTTGCTGGTTTTCTACCTCACAGCTATTCCCCACTTTTCTCCTTATAGACAGAGGCAAGATTTCATCTGCATAACATTGTTCTCTCATTCAAAGGTAAATCTTTGCTTTTATAAGCCAGTCATGGTAGTCCTATTATGCTAGTTGATATTTGGTTTAGGGATAAGCATGATGAGACATGAGACAATCTGCTGGGGTTTCTGGTAAGGTTTCCTTGATATTTAATTTAAAATGAATTATAAATAGCTACTGCTACTGGTTTTTGTGTCTGCATATCAATTTTGAAACTGTGGCATCCATATTGTGATAAAAAATGAAAGCGCTTAAAGATGGAAAGAACTTGGGTCTTTTAAGATGTTACTGAGCTGTAGAATTCGTTATACCTACAGCTTTCCCTTTCTCTGGAGTTTTGTGATAAATATCTTCCTCATTATTTATGCAAGTTGTATTGGGGTTTTGTTTATTCATAAGCAACATCTTAACTTCTATCCAGGAATGTGTTTGTGCTTGTCAAGCAATGGTGTACTAGTAAATGTTTAACAACTGGCTCTCAAAAAACAGACAATAATAACAAAAGCTTTGATTTGTAAAGTGCATTGATTTGCATGGTATGAATATTCCCACCATGGTTAATTTCAAATTATTAAAATAACCTCACCAAATACAGAGTTACAAAGAGATGAACCTTGTGGGATCTTGCATGTCAGTAGGAACTGGCTCCTGCACACCACCACAAAAGGTTCTTATTTGCAAAAGAGAAATAAACTCAGATACTGTAGCAGAAAATACATTTATTAAAGGGCTGTCGGGTGGACCATAGAATCATGAAGAGGGCTGAAGAGTTCACCTGAAGACTGTCCATACACAAGCAATACTCACTAATACCAAATGAATGTTGAGGACACTTTTGCCACCAGCTCCATCTGCACAGTTCGTATGCATCATTTAGGTAGCACTGGTTATTTATGGTATGATATCTCTTAAGATTAATCAGTGCCTTTGTGACCCTGCTAAATATGTAAATATCACTGTATAAATGCTGATAATAAAAGCATTGGACAATGGACACTGCCTTAATTATGTTACCACTAGTAACCCAAGAATTCAATCTCACAGCAGCAATTCTTGACCTTGACAGTGAATATTTGTCTCATAATCTGATCCCCATGACTCGGGGAAAGAAGTCATTTAAAAAATGTAAATAGCATGCACAGAGACGTCATGAGAAGAGGTTTAGAACAGGAATATTTGGCAAATTCAGCTTCTACAGTAAGAGGTCTTTCTAATAAGACTTATGAGGATGTAGAGTTTTTCAAATAAAAATAATGCCAAAATATCTCTACAATGAAGCTAATAAAACCTTGATATAAAAACTATAGGAGATCAGTGTAAACAGAACATAAATAAATGCAGATTAATTTTTAAAAATCTAATTTTAAAAATAATGCAAAATTTTAAGTATATTAATAAAAAATTTTAAAACATTAAAAACACAAGTATATATTGGAGAATGCTCAATGTTAATGTAATTAACACATTTCAACACACTAAGCAACAGAAGGACAAAAATATAATTACCTTAATATATGAACAAATTCCCAAAATGTTTATTTGTCATTTAAGGAGATCAAGGATACATCAGTAACCAGACAAAGAAGTTGTTTGGATCCAATATCAACAGGAATGCCATTCTTAATAAAGAAACCTACATTAAAGTTGGCTTATTAAAATCAGCTATGAGGGAGACATACACTGTATCAACTTCTATTCAACACTACACTGACTATTCTATCAAATTCAATAAAACAAGACATTTTAAATTTTATGTAAATTGCAAAGTAAAATACAATATTATCTTTATGGTATAATAATTGGAAGGGGTAAATTTACCAAGTTAGTTAAATGTAAATTAACACAAACATACAAAAGTGAATTCCTACAAACATAAATTCCTATTGTATATATAAAAACCAACGAAAAAATAGAAAAACAATGTTAACTGCAAAACATTTGCTTTGAAGTATAATTTAGAAATTATGAAATAAAGTTGACTTTATTCACAGATGACATGACTCCGTATATAAAAATGATAAAGAATATATAAAAACAATAAACTATTAGAATTTCAAAAAATAAGGAACCGTAGCATACTGTTGGTGGGAATGTAGACCGGTATAGCCCTCTTAGAAAACAGTATGGAGGATCTTGAAGAAGTTAAAAATAAAACTATCCTATGACCTAGCAATCCCTTTTTGATTATATACCCAAAGAAATAAAATTGCCATCTCATAAAGATATCTGCATTCCCATGCTCATTGCAGCATTATTCACAATAGCCAAGGTATGGAAACAACCTAACTGTTCATAGATGGATGAATAGATAAATTGGTATATACATATATTGTATATTCCATATATTTGGAGGAATATTATTCAGTTTTTAAAAAGGAGATCATGCCATTTGCTACAACACAGATGAATCTGGAGGACATTATGCTAAGTGAAATAAACTGGACACAGGATGCAAAATATTGCATAATCTCATTTATATGTGGAATCCAATTTTTTAAGCCAAATATACAGAGGTAGAGAATAAAATAGTGCTTCCCAGGAGTGGGGGAGTGGTAGTAAATGGGGAGTTACAGGTCAGAGGGCATAAAGCAGCACATAAATAGGATGAAACGGTCTAAAAGTCAAATGGACAACATGAGTTAATAAAATTTTACTGTATTAGGGATTTCTGCTAAATGAGTATATTTTAGCTGGTTTTGCCATGCACACACAAAAAATGGGTAACTATGTGATATGAAGGATATGTGAATATGCTTCACTACAGTAATCATTTTACTATCTGTGCATTTCGTAACTACATGCTGAATACTTTGAATATACACAATAAAATTTATTTTAAAAAGAATTTCCAATTTATAGCTTAATATGCTATAATAAAAATAAATACATGTATTCTTCAAGGTTTCAGGATAAAAAATCAATTAAAAAGTAAATTATATTATATATACTAACAATGAACAGTCTGTAAACAAAATTAACACAATTCAAATACATTAGCATCAAAAAAGATGTAAATTCTCAAAAGAATGATAAGATCTATAAAGTAAAACTGTAAAGTGCTGCTGAAAGAGATTTAAAAAATACTTAGATAAACAGAATTTTTATGTTCATAGGTTGTGAGATTCAGTGTATTAAGATTGCAATTCTTCCAAATTTGTCTACCATTCAATGTAAACACTATCAAATATCTAGCAGGCTTTTTTTTTTCTTTCAGAAAATGAGAAGTTAATTCTAAAATTTATATGAAAAAGTAGAGACCAGAGAATAGCCAAAATAATATTTAAAAAGAACAAATTTGGATGAGTCACACTTCCCAATTTCAACTTATCATAAAGTTACTATAATCAATAAAGTGTGGGGCTGATACAAAGACAGACATATATTAATAGATCAATGGAACAGAATTGAGAATCCAGAAAGAAACTCTTATATTTATTGTCACTTAACTTTCAAAACAAGTTGAATGGCATTAATTTAATGGGAAAATAATAGTCTTTGCAATAAATAGTCAGGGGACAACGGATATTCACATATAAAGGATAAGTTTAAACAGTTTTAAAAATCATAGTCAAAAATAAAATAGATCTGAGATCTAAGCGAAAGAGCTAAAACTATTTAATAAATAAAGGGAACAAAGCTGTTTCTTAAATACTATATAGAAGTACTATAAAGTACTATACAGTAGTACTTAAATACTATATAGAAGTACTATGAAGTACTTTATATTAGTACTATAGTTAGTACTATAAAGTACTTTATAGTTAGTACTATCAAGTATTGTATAGTTAGTACTTTATGGTTATTTTCATTTCTCTTGAGTAGAGTCCTGTAAGTGGTATTGCTGAGTCATACAGTACTTTATAGTACTAAATACTATAAAGAAAAAGAAAATGTTTCTTAAATACTACAAAGAAGCACCATCTATAAAAGAAAAATGTGTTATATCAGACTTGGTAAAAACTAAAAACATTTATACTTCAAAGGGCATCTTTAAGAAAATCGAAAGACAAGATACAACCTGGGAAACAATACTTGCAAATCTTAATTCTGTCAAAGGACTTGTATTCAAAATGTGTTCTCACATTGACTTATAACTCAACCAGAAGACAAATGGCCCACTTTAAAAATGGGCTTAAGTTTTCAATAGAAATTTCAGGATGGTCACAGTGGTTCCATGCCTATAATCCCAGCACTTCAGGAGACAGGCAGGAGAATCACTTAAGGCCATTTATTCCAGACCGGCACGGGCAACATACTGAGACCCCATTTCTACAAAAAAATTAAAGGTTAGCCAAAAATAGTGCCTCATATATATAGCCCTAGCTTCTCAGGAAGCTGAGGCAGGATGATTGCTTGAGCCCAGAAGTTTGATGCTGCAGTGAGCTATGATGGAACCACTGTACTCCAGCATGGTTGACAGAAGAAGACCCTGTCTCAAAAAAAAAAAAAAAAAGAAAAAGAAAAAAAGAAAAAAACAGACATTTCAACAAAAAGATGTGCATTGACCAATTAGCAGAGAAAAAGACATTCAGCATCATAATTAGGAGAATGCAGATTAAAACAAAAATGTCATACTACATAACACCCACTAGCATGGTTCTAATAAAAAAAGACAGACACCAATACAAGTACATCCTTATACATTACAGGAGGGAAAGTAAAATGGAAAGAATCTTTGTAAAATGGTTTGGTATGTCTTTAAAACCTAAATGTAAATTTAACGCATGACTCAGCAATACCACTTACAGGAATCTACCCGAGAGAAACGAAAATACATGCCCACACAAAGACTTCTATATGATGTTTACAGCAGCACAATCTGTAATACACCAAAACAGAAAACAAACATCAATCAACCAGCAAGTGAAGAGGAAGACATAGTATATCCATACAGTGGAATAACAATTCAATGATAAAAAGAAGCAAAGTACTGATACCTGCCACACAGATGACCCTCAATAAAATTATACTGTTTAAAACAATCCAGGCACACACACAAAAAAACCTCTCACATATTTTGTGATTCAATGTACATGAATGTATATGAATTGTGCATTAAAAAATCAGAAGGTAGATTGGTGGTTGCCTGCAACTGAAGTTGGCTATACGAAGTACTTGGGAAAGAAACAAGGGATGTTTTTGGAATGATGAAAATATTTTAAAATTGGGTTGTTGGGATAATTATAAAACCCTATATTTTATATACTAAAAACTATATTGTATGCTTAAGACAAGTACATTTTATAGGATGTAAATTATGTTTGAATAAATCTGTTTAAAGCAAAATGAAGCTTGCAGAGGCCTCTTCCTCTTTCACTGTTGTTACCATAGTTACTTCCTGGTATCAGGTCCCCTGAATTTTCCACTGAGTATCCATTCGCAACTTCTGTGTTCCTGTGCTCTTGAATTGTTGAAGTTCCTCTTTCTCTACCTTACCACCTATGCACTGCTGGTACACCTGGATTCTTTCCTCGTGGTGCCTAGAGTTCTATGTTGCTTTATTTCGCACCCTCCTTTCATTGTTCCTGGAGATTCCTTGTCATGCCGCTTCCTAAACGGTGTTATATACGTAATATTTATTTTCCTATCCTGGTTACCCTGCTTGTTTTTCTTAAGGGATTTGAAGAGTGGACTAATGTAAAGCTGCATTGCTATTATTATCCTTCCCCATAAGGGAGTCTGAATTACTTTAAGTCATAGGGCAAAAATTATGTCAAGAACCAGAGACAACACACCTGTTAGCATTCTTGATGCCAGACACGCCTGTAGTACAGAGATGCACAGTGTTGTTATGGATATCAAGTGAAGGAATCAGAAAATAGTTACACAGATATTAATGACAAAGTTCCATAGTTCCTTTATAGATAAACAGACATGCTTGCATGTCTGTACATTATCACTGTAGCAGCCTTCATATCAACTGAGTAATTCCTACCCATTTTTAGGGCCTAATATAGAATCTACGTTTGTGTCCAGAAAAACCTTCTCTGATCCACAAAATGTGAGTTAGCTAGGCCTAATTTACAGTCTTCCTTTTTAAAATTATTAAATTTATTGTAAGTTGCTGTTTACTTATCTCTTTCTTCCACTAAAGTGTGAGTGATAAGAAGCCAGTGGCTATGTTAATCTTATTTATCTTTTTAAACCCAGCAGCTCAACATATGTTTATTAAATTACTTAACCATCGAATTATTTCTTCATTACTGAGTCTCAATATATGTAAATCTCATATGTCTTCATTTTAATTATATTCTGTATGGTTATTTTTGCCTTTAACATTTTTGTGGCTCAAATTTTTGCTTTATAATTTTATATAAACTTCTGGTTTGTATTTTCAACTTATTAATTTCTATATTTTCTTCCTCCTTTGAATGTCCATAGCATTTTGCCTGTATCTCTCTTTCAATATTTATTTTATTCCATCTTGTATAATTGTTGTCTGTTTCTCTCATGCTAGCTACTAAATTATAAACCATCTGTGGAAACAATTGGGGTTTTCTAACTCTAGCCTCCTTGCTATATTTTACATAAAAATAGTGTACCATCTGCAACCGATTGATTTAGAATGATTTAGGCTTATTGATGATATAATATGTGCTAAGCTTGTGCTAAACATACAGGCATAGTGTAGATATGCTATCAATTGCTTGATATATTTTATAAAATATGAGGAGACCACCGGGTAACAGTTTAAAATCTTGACTTCTTCCAATTATATAAATCAGAAAACCTATTATGAAATAAATCTTCTGATTCATCATGTCCATTTATTTTTAACTCAGGAATCTTTTATCTGAGTTCTACGCCTTGGAAAAACAGAGTAAGACTTTAAGATAATAAGAGTAAACTATTTAATTATTACGCAAAAATAAATAAATAAAACCTTTTACCATTTCTCTCTAATATGAATAAATCCACTCAAAGGTTGCTTTTCACTCCCTAAGAAACTACCTGGAGATACATAAATGCATCCATTGATGATTATTTAAAAATCACATACTAAATACTGTGTAATACATTAAACCTCTTTACATATTTTATCATAGGGCCTCAATATATATTTATATCAGTCAAGTTTTTTCATCTGGTAAATGTATATAACCTCACTGAAATTTTCTTGCCATATTTAATGTGTGGTAGGACTATTTTATTGCTTACTTCATCCTAATCGTGCATTGTGTCTTCCAAGATTTACCGATATTTCTTAGATGAATAATAAGATGCTCTACCTGCACACTTGAAAAGTATTGGTCATTGTTTTTATAATTTTTTTTTCCAGTTAGAACAAAACAAGAAAATTTCTCCCTATTCAGTTTATACAGATGTTACACAACTCATTCCAAAATTTGACAGATAGGAAAAAATAAAAATGTATAGTCCTGTATTATTTATAAAATAAGTGCAAGAATCCTAAATTGAATGCAACAAATATAATACTAAATCAAAATACTTAACAGGGACTTATTCCAGAAAAAAATACAAATAATTAAACCTTTAGAAAAATACATACATAATGTATACACGAGGTTTATTCACATGCATATATCTGTAAGTTGTTTATTAATTCTCATATATTGACTATAAAGTTAACCTGAAAGCATACAATACAAAAGCATAGGCAGAAAGAGTTGAGAAAAATTTTGACTAATGTAGTATATCCTTCAAATACATCTTAAAATACAGACAGATAACTTAAAAAAATGACTTACTCTATACCTTGAAGAGACTATATGAAAATGTTTTACAAAGTATTCTGAAAACTAATAGCCAAGTACAAAAATTGACAATGAATTGAATATCTACAAAAAAATTAAAGTAAAATAATAACATGCTAAAATTTACACTGTGTAGGATTAAAGACATTCTAAATAATGTTAACATTGTTATTCCATACTGGGAAAGTGATAATTCAATCAAATATTTCAGCCTGACTCATTTTCAATTATTGGCTTAAAGATGTTTCATCCACAGATGAAATTTTCATTAAAGCTTATATTTAAATGAGGACCTGGAACCAGAGAAAACAGTTGAGTCAATAAAACATTAATATGTGAATTTTAGTTCTAAATATGGGATTTTAAGAAGAGAAAATAAACCAATTAGAAACTATCACACTCTTGGCAATTGAAAATGAGAGAGATGGAATATAGGTAGCATGCCCTCAATTATTAGAATAAAGCAAAAAGGGGACTATGAGAATGCTGAGCCCTTCCCAGATGCTGATCTCACCCTTCCACCTGGGAAAGAGGTGGTCAGACAGCCCAGACAGCTCCTCATAGTCCAACGACAGCCGCTAGCATCATTCATGCACGCTACTGGCCACATCTCTTTGATAGGATGCTCCAGAGGTAAATGCCAGCTAACTTCTGAATACAGGTTTTGAAAAACAGTGACTTGAATTGCTTTCTGTTTTGTCTGCTGCAACTCAGCTATTTTTCACTTTTTTTTTTTTTTTTTTTTTTTTTGAGACAGGGTCTCACTTTGTTGCCCAGGCTGAAGGATAAAGTGCAGTGGCATGATCATAGCTAACTGCATCCTCAAATGTCTGGGCTCAAGTGATGCACCTGTCTCAGCTTCCCAAGTAGCAGGGACTACAGGCGCATGTCACCACACTCAGCTATTGTTTTAATTATTATTTTATTTTTTGTAGAGATGGGGGTATCACTTTGTTGCCCAGGCTTGTCTGGAACTCCTGGCCTTAAGCAATCCTCCCACCTCAGCCTTCCAAGTTATTTGTAATATGGAAGCAAATGTGTTTCTATGAGATTGACCAGCTCTAGTTAAGTGACTGCAATAGAATCCTATGTCAGGAATGCTAAGGTGGGTCTGTAAGACAACTAGAAATAACAGTGGGTGTTATAAAGTTTGCAAACCCTCTCTTTCTCTTCCTCTGCCTTTTCCTCTTCCTTCTCCCCTCTCTTCTTCTCCCTTTCCCAACTCTCCTCTCTCTCTCTCTCTCTGATACGCACACACACACTCTTACACACACCACAGGCACACATGCACATGTGCACACACTCGCACACAACAGGTAATGGAGAAAGCAGAAAGTGAGCAGGGAGAGAGTCAAAGGCCTTATTCTCTGCAAATATGCTCACCTGGCAGAAAGAATATTAAATTAAAACAAGTTCAGAGTTTGCATTATTATATTGATCTGGACATTGTATTTACAGAATTGGCATTTTGTATTCTCACTTTAAAGTGATTGCAGTCATTATCTGTTACCCTAAAAGGAGCAGAAATTATAGCAAGCTAAAATAGTGATCCAAGCAAAGGGGAAGATTTTCTTCACTCTAAAATTATAAGGAAAAATCAGAGACTAAAATATATTTCATATTTTGAGCACAATAAACATTCCATTACATCTTATAAGGAGATAAGCCTATGGGGAAGGACTGCAATTCTCCAGCAATTCCTGTGCCTGGATGGGCTAATTTTATCCTGGGATTTGATATTGGAACAAAGTCATGTTTCAAATCTCAGTCATACCCTACAGCCTGGGTTAGCAGTGAGAGAGCTGAAATAATTTTCTCATGCTATTTACCTTTTTGCCATAGTTGGAAGCAAATGGATACTATTTTGTTATGCTTCCTGGATTGCAACAAGTATTCATTTACTCATTTGTTTGTTTTTTAACAGTTTAATATCCAGTTTGTATATGCTCACTATCAGGAGAAATTTGGTGCTAAGCATATTTTCAGCAAGGAGAAATTTGCCTTACCATTTGACTCTGTAAAATAATGACTATCATATAAAATAATGATGGTGATGTATCCTATGATAATCTTACTAAAATCAATTTTCCTTTTTTATTTGTTTATTTTATAGCATTTATGGCCACCTACTTATGCACATACATGCATACACATATACACATGTGCCTGTGTAACATACACAGGTATATTACATATCTGTGTTTATATGCATATATATGCCCATTTCTTGCCCATTTTCCTAATGTAAGTTTCATGAAAGTAGTAATTGTTTAGTTTGTTCAACACTGTAATATCCAGCACTAGATCACGTTGAGAATCATGGTAGAAACCCTGTACATATGTGAGTAATAAATATGATATATAAATATGATACATATATAATATATATATATTCAAGCCAGTACAGTTGATCCAAAAATAAAATGAAACTTATGTACTTAACCCAGGAGAATCAAAGTTTTTAACCTGAGCAGTTAGCATCTTAGCCATTTCCATGTATTGTCAATCTCTAACTTCTTTAATAACTAACTAGAATTTATTTATTGGATTAAAAATAACCACCATAGTTTGAAGTTTAAAAAGTGAAACAAAGTTCATTTAACTTACTTATTATTGTCACTTTTAAGGTGACAACACCTTGTTTCACGTTATCTTAAGAGTAAAACTGTTTTTCACTACACTTCTAGTATGGCTACACCTAATTCAGGGTAATCTCCTAATAGTCACTAATGTCAAATTTGCACAGAAAGCTGGCAAAAAGCAATTCTCTTCAGAGTAAAAGTTCATTTCCATAAATGCTACAGGTAATATATTTAATCAATATTTTTAATTTAAATAAATTTGCTCTGACACAGGTTTGGCATTAGCCATTTCACAAACATTTAACCAGTTCTCAAACAAATCTAAAAAGAAATCAGTGTTGACATATAGCTCTTTCTTTTCACATCTACTTGTTTTACTTTAATTGGTCTCAGTCTCTAAATCAATTTGAGTCCAAAGCAGTTTTTAAATAAGTGTTTACACTGATTTTATCTTCTCTATTTTCATTTTGCATATTTTAAAAATATTTTGTAATATTTTACTCTAATACTTCCTCAAATAAAATGGGCTTGAAATTAATTATGAAGTTAAATTTGTTACATACTCTAAAACTAATGGTATAGCTAATATGGAAAACAGTATGAAGGTTCCTTAAAAAGTTAACAAGTGAACTGCCACATGATCCAGCAATCCCACTTCTGGGTATATATTCAGAATAATTGAATTGATATCTCAAACAGATAGCTGCATTCCCATATTCATCACAGCATGATTCACAATAGCAAGATATGAAAACAACCCTTAATAAGATAAATCTCTTCAATATTAGACATTTTAATCTTATAGATCTACATTATCTTGTGTGCAGAATCAAAATCAAAAGCAACCTACAGAGAATTCTGATGAAGGCTTGGATGGAAATCTGAAAAATATCTACAGAATATAACTAATGTGGCAGTACCAGAGGCAAAGAAGATACCCTGCTATAAACATTTAGTCTTGCAATTTGCCAGAAAGACCCTGTGGTAGAGTATAAAGACCACGGAAGGCAGAGGGGTTTTCCTCCAATTCTGGTATTTTTATTAACAAATTGGCCAAGCAATTTTTCTCGACTTCGGTTCCCTACTATCTAACATAAGATATGCAGATGATTTCTAGCTATTCCTCAAAGCTTAACAATGAACAGTGTTGAGACTCTGGTAAAACTAGAAACTCAGATAAATATTTTACTAAAAATGTGCCCTTAAAGAAAAAACATGGCATTTTCCAAAGACAATAAGACTCTCCTTTTAACTGGATCCGAATTAAAGATGGCACAGGTTTCTAGAAGTTTCTATGACTTTTGTTGGTGGGAGGTGTTTATTTGGCCTAATTTATTATTTCTCCTGTGAGCCAGTCAATAATTTATTAATGAGATTTTATTCTATTTTATTTTTCCAATTTTACTAAAGGAATAAAGCAGAAGGAAGCCTAGCTAATTTATAGTCAGTCCTCAGTATTTGTGACAGATTGGTTCCAAGACCCCTACAGATATCAAAATTCACTGATGCTCAAATCCCTGATACAAAATGGTGTAATATTTTTATAGAACCTATATACATCCTCTCTTATACTTTAAATCATTTCTATATTACTTCTAATATCTAATGCAATGTAAATGTTATGTAAATTGTTGTTATATTGTTTATGAAATAACAAGAAAAATTTCTGTACACATTCAACACAGATGCAAGCATCCACTTTTTCTTCTAAATATTTTTAACCCAGGGTTTGTGATTTTTGGAATCCATGGATGTAAACCCATGAATATGGAGGGGTAGCTGTATTGGATTTGCAAGGATATTTTTTGAGGGAATTGCACTTTTGAATAGGTTTCTGTTTCATTTGTCCTTGTACTAGTCAAAAGGCTCTTCCATTTTATTAAATAATTTGCCCATGTTCTGGGACAAGTGCAATAGAATACATCAAAGGTAATTATTCACTTTTCACATTATCTCTTAGTTGCCACTTCTGTAGAGCACCTATACCAAGGTGCTCTTCTGAAGAAAGAGTGCCTCATTTTGTCATGGGCTTCTGGTTGTAGCCATGTGTTGTACATTCTATATTAGTTGTGTCTTGGGAATTTTTGTGTATTTACCCAAATGTTCAGTTGTATTTCTGGGATATATGCAAATGTTATAGGCCTATGAGTTTATATATAATACACTGTTGTCAAGTATAAAAGAAGAAACACAACAAAACTTTTACCAGGAAAAAAGAAAAACATTTATCAATAGGCTGTTGAAATAGCTGACTTCTATTAAACTTGGACTTTCTTTATATAAATAGTGTAATCATTTCCCAAAATGTGTTTAAGGAAACTTACTCCTAATAATGTGCTGTATTGTCCATAAAATTATCAGAAAAAAAGTAACAACTTGTGCTTTAGGAAATCACGTAAGCAACTTTCACATTTATTCGTGAAGACACAAGTGGGTTCAGAAGGGTTAAGGGTCAAACATTCAGTTAAGTGGTGAAATACACTGTTAAATCAAGAAAAAAGTTTTGGTTGCTAAAATGCTTTAATTTGTTTATGAAAAGTAACCTAACAAAAGCATCTTCAGGTATAATTCCTACTATTATCACAATCGTTTTCTTTGATTCTGCTTATGTTTTGTTTACTTGCTTTTAGATACAAACTTCTTTGTGGGTTTTTATTTTTCCAATTTCTGGATGTTTGCATGTTTTGCTTTTGTATTAGTCTGTTCTTACATTGCCATGAAGAAATGCCTGAAACTGGGTAATTTATAAAGAAAAGAGTTTTTATTGACTCACAGTTTCACATGGCTGCAGAGGCCTCAGGAAACTTAAAATAATGGTGAAAAATACCTCTTCACAGGATGGCAGAAAGAGAATGAGTGCCAGCAGGGGAAATGCCAGATGCTTATAAAACCATCAGATCTCATAAGAACTTAATATTATGAGACGAGAATGGGGAAAACTGCCCCCATGATTCAGTTGCCTTTCAACGGAGACTTCCTGTGATATGTGGGGCTTATGGGAACTACAATTCAAGAGGAGATTTGGGTGGGAACACAGCCAAACCATATCAGCTTTGTTTATTGGATTTTAGTTTTACTATTTTATCATTCTTTTTATTTTTTAAGAGGTGCTATAATGACTAGAATTGTTTCATTTTGATTTCTGATTTTCATACTATTGTTTTCTCTTCCCATTCTTTTCAGTTTCCAGAAAAGTCAACATAAATGTATTCTTAGGTATCAGTGTCAAGTTATCTTGTGGGACTTACAGTTAACGAATAATAGGCTCAGCTCTGATACGATTCATTTTCTCTTCCTTCCAACACTCAGTACTTTTTAGTTGATCCTCTTAGCCTGCCTAGTAAATTTCTAAATCCTTAGCCTAAAACTATTTAAACACTTCATAACTGACTTCAAGGCCAGACTTACCTAAAATTTACTTTAGGAGTCTTATACTCCACCCAAAGTTTTTAAAGTTAAATTTCTTCAAAATTACTGCTATTTATTACATTAAATCTAAACTATCAGTGACTTTAACAGACTTAGGAATTCACTCATTTATTTACTCATTCATTTAAGAAATATTTATTTATTTTATTGTGATAAGAATACTTAACATTAGATCTACTCTCTTAACAAATTATAAGTGCATAATACAGTTCTGTGAACTATAAGCACAATGTTGTAGAGCATATCTATAGAATTTGTCTTAAAAATGAAACTTTGTCCAATTAGTATAAAGAGTTCATTCAATACTGATATGGTTTAGCTCTGTGTCCCTACCCAAATCTCATCTCAAATTATAATCTCCACATGTTGAGGGAGGGACCTGTAATCCCTAGGTGTGGAGGGGAGGAAGTTATTAAATCACGGGGGTGGTTCCCCCAATGTTGTTCTCTGATAGTGAGTGAGTTATCACAAGATGTGATAGTTTTACAAGTGTCTGGCATTTCCCCTGCTTGCACTTCTCTCTCCTGCCACCATGTGAAAAGGATTCTTGCTTTCCCTTTGCCTTCAGCAATGATTGTAAGTTTCCTGAGGCTTCCCCAGCCATGTGGAACTGTGACAGTCAACTGAAGCTCTTTCCTTTATAAATTACCCAGTCTCAGGTATTTTTTCATAGCAGCGTGAACAGGTATTTGTTAGAAAATCAAATGGACATAACCACTGATATTTTTTCTTCCAACTCAGTATGCTTTGTAACACAAAAGCTTTGGTGGTAAGGATACTGGCAATTGAAAAAAAAAATGTAATAGTTGAACAAGTTCATAAAAATATTTCAGGCACAAGGGAGCATTTTCATGAGACTATAGCACAATTTACAATAAGGTACAAATTTAACAGAATATATATTTGCCTCAACTTCAAGACAGTGTCTTGAGGTATATTTAATTTGTCTATCAAAACTGAGGCATATTCACCTTGTCAATCCAAAATAATAAAAATAAAATCTGTGGACAATGAAATAGATGTTCATGAAGTCAAATTATTTTGAAATATTTTATTTTCCTACTTAGAAGAGAGGCTAAAAACTATACAGTGCTTTTGCAAGATGAAATTATTACTCCATAACTATTGACTTTATTTAATGATCTTAAATGGATTACATATGATTATATGGTTTGGCTCCATGTTCCCACCCAAATCGCATGTTGAGTTATGCTGTCTAGTGTTGGAGGAGGGGCCTGGTGGGAGATGATTGAATCATAGGGGCGAACTTCCCCCTTGGCGTTATCGTGATAGTGAGTGACTGGTTGTTTAAAAGTGTGTAGCACTTCCCTCTTCACTCTTTCTCTCCTGCCAGCAATGTGAAGATGTGTCTGCTTCCCCTTTGCTTTCTGCCATGATTGTAAGTTTCCTGAGGCCTCTCCAGAAGCAGGAGCCTGTGCAGCTCACAGAACTGTGAGCTGATTAAACCTCTTCTATTTATAAATTATTCAGTCTCAGGTATATCTTTATAGCCATGTGAAAACCGACTATTATATATGATATGGTACATGATGTCATTTTCCTTCAGCACACAATCAGATAAACATCTGTCACTCCACTGCAACTAGTTCCTAGTTTTTCAAGCCATGTGCTTGCCAATAAATCTCTTTGGGAGACTTTATAAGGTTTGTTCAGTACCACTAAGGTGAATAATACCTTAATCATACCTATTGGAGGTGTTTAACACAATGTTTGGCATCCTCAGAATGTGAAATGTTTAACTACTATCAAAACTTTAATTAATTGAATAACCCTGAAAAATGTGTGCAATTTTCAGGTATCTGCAATGTTTGTCTATATATTATAAATTTTATATATCAAGGTATAATTTATTGCTTTCCAAACTAGTATGAATGTACCAAATACTTTTCCTACAATCCTGGAATTTTACACTGCATTAAATGAACCAGGAATGTTCATGTAATGAATACAGAAATAAAATAAGAAACTCCAAACTATCCTCCATAATTTTTAAATATGTTTACAATGTACAAACTTTGATGGGCTTAATTGTAGTTCTAGAAAATGTTGAAATTTTTTAAGAGAAACTGAAATCTCATTTTCTGAAAAATATCACCAGAAGGAAATTTAGATGTGTATTATTAATTTGGCAAAATGTTTGAGCATTTTAAATAAGGCAAATATTTCTATTCTAGGGTCTGCAATCACTCTTATAGCTACCACTAAAACACCTTGAATTATTTTAGGCAAGTAATCAATTTTGATGGAGAGAATGGAAGAGAACAACCAGGATGAGAATTAAAAATATGTGACTTTTTTTTTTTTTTGAGATGGAGTCTCACTCTGTCACCCCGGCTGGAGTGCAGTGGTGCAATCTCAGCTCACTGCAACCTCCACCTCCTAGGTTCAAGTGAGTCTGCTGCCTCAGCCTCCCCACTAGCTAGGATTTCAGGTACTCGCCACCACACCTGGCTAAATTTTGTCTTTTTAGTGGATACAGGGTTTCACAATGAGGGTCAGCCGGTTCTTGAACTCCTGACCTCAGTGATCGACGTGACTTGGCCTCCCAAAGTGCTGGGATTACAGATGTCAGCCAATGTGCCTGGCCACAAATATGTGATATTTTCAATGGAAGACAGAATAATTTAAAATGTTGATGTCGAAACTGCAAATATTTACAGGCAGAAATCTAAAGTCACCTGAGAAAATTTTTAAACATTTTAGGTTGCAAAAATGTAACACTAAATTTTATGTATTAACGTGATGATCATGAAATTTATGAATTTGAAAATGTAGAAAACTATATGATATGAGTTAAAATTGAGCTACAAGACTTCTATGGTTTCAGTTCTGACACATAGAGCTTGCAAATTGTCACGTCTGCCTTTGAAACAAATAGAATCTGGACAAACTGAAAATCAATAGCTTTTCTTAGACCATGCAGAGCATTGAGGTAGGGTAAACCACCATCCCAAAATCCAGAGAGACAGGTGTACCTAGACAGATAAAGCTTACATCTGCTTGCCTGAAGCAGAAGTCATTTGTTATCTGTTATATTTTACACTAGAAAAAGAGGTATATTGAAGTCCTAACTCCAAGTATCTGTGAAAATGGTATTCTTTGGGAAGAGGATCTTTCCAAATATAATCAATTTAAGATGAAGTCATTAAGGTGAACCCTTAATCTGATATGACTGGATTATAAGAGAGAAGTAAATGATGTGAAAACACAGACAGAGGAAAGGCGGTCATGTAAAGACAGAGTCAGAGATTGCAGTCATGCTGCCCTAACCCAATAGAATTCCTTGAGCTATCACAATCTAGAAGAAGCAATGACAGATCCTTTTCGAGAGGCTTCAGAGAGGGAGGATGAGCTGCCAACACCTTTATTTCAGCCTTCTACTCTCCAGAACCATGAGAGAACAAATTTCCATTGTCACATAATTTACAGCAGTGTTAAGGCAGCCTTAGAAACACATAAACGGCAATTTTGGCAAATAGCTAGTTGCTGAGGGTAGACTAACATGCAAGTGAGGAACTTTGTGGAATCAGTCTTAGGGATCCCCTCACTGTTTGGGGCTTTAGCTCGAGGGATCTGGGTCGAATTTAGAAAAAAAATCAACTTTTTCTAAAACTACAATTAAGCCCATAAAAGTTTGTACATTATAAACTTATTTACAATTATGGAGGATAGCTTTGAGTTTCTCATTTTATTTCTGTATTCATTATATGAGCATTCCTGATTTATTTAATTCAGTGTAAAATTCCAGGATTTCAGAAAAGGTAGCTGGTACAGACTATGTCTTGTGAGGAAAATACTAGAAAGTTCTTACTGTAGCTCTAGTAGGGAGAAAGAAACAGTAGTCATTGTGAAAGACATCCAGAACACTGTTCATAACAAAGATCTACCCTTTAGGAGAAAAATTTTGCCAAATTCTTATTCCAGCTGAAGGAAGGTGATTCCTCTCACTCCATCCTCATGTAAACATCCTGTCTCCTCTAAAGCCAAGAGGCCAGGAGTGGTGGCTCACACCTGTAATCCCAGCACTTTGGAAGGCCAAGGTAGGTGGATCACGAGGTCAGGAGATCGAGACCATCCTGGCTAACACAGTGAAACCCCGTCTCTACTAAAAATACAAAAAGTTAGCTGGGCGTAGTGGCACATGCTTGTAGTCCCAGCTACTCTGGAGGCTGAGGCAGGAGAATCACTTGAACCTGGGAGGCAGAGGTTGCAGTTCACCAAGATCATGCCACTGCACTCCAGCCTGAACGACAGAGCAAGACACCATAAAAACCATAACAACAAAAAAAGCAGAGAAATGTGTAATCAACAGGGTTTGGTGCTTTCCGGAAATAAACTGTAAGTGCTGCAGCAAGGAAAGGAAGTACAGAGAAAACTGAGGTAAGAGCTACTCCACTGGAAAAACATTTGTGAAGAGCATAGTCCCAAGACACAGGGCCACTCAAAGACCAATTATTTAGAAAATAATAGCATGCCCTCCCCTCACACATACACCCCACTGAGACATCAGAAGGTTTCAGTACATTATTATATTATATTATAGATAACAGTTGAAAGGGATGGAAGGCACTGACTCTCTCTGAGGAGTACTTGCAGAAGCCCAAAGTTTGGAAGAAAAGACAAAAACAAAAACAGTAGAGGGATTGGAAGCCTCTGTGGCAACTTTGGCTACAACAAATATTAAACAGAGCTCACCTCTTAGAGTGAAAACATTCATCACATTAAAGTCCTCTTTACCTCCTCTTACCTGGTACAACATGAGGCTTTCAAGAAAATATTCCATGACAAAAGGTCGTTGACAAAGGCAAACAGTATGGAAAGAAATAACAATCATCAAACTTACAAAATGGATGAAAAGTAGACACAACTACATATTGTCTACATTTCTGTTTTTGATTCATCTATTTTGATGTTCTGTTGCCAAATACATAAATATTTACAATGGTTATATTGCCTTGAATAATCAAATTCTGTATCATTTATAGTTCCCTTATTTATCCCTAATAAAACTCATTCTAAAGCGTGTTTGTCTGAAGTTAATATAGCTATTCTAGATTCCATTTGACCAATGTTAGCATGGTACAACTATCTGCATGATTTTCCTTTTAATCTACCAATCTTTACATTTAAGTTGGTTCAAAACCCGAAATGGAAAGAAAAATAGAAAACTTCACCATTATAATTGGAAATTTCAACACCTCTCTGTCAGTAATTGATAGATTATACAGGCCAAAAAAAAAAAAAAAAATCAATAAGGGTATAAATGATATGAATAGCACTATCAATCAACTTGATACAATTGACATTTGTAGAATACTCCATCTAACAAAAGCCCAATACATATTTCTTTCAAACATTCATAAAACACGGCCTAATGTAGAAACCTTGTCAACCATAAACACAGCTTAACACATTTAAAATAATTGAAGTAATACATATTATGTTCTTAGACCACAATTGAATTAAACTACTAATAAATAAAAGATATCTCAGAAACCTCTAAATATTTGGAAGTTAAAACACATACTTAAAAAAAAAAAAAAAAAACTTCTAGGGTCAACTCCCATATGAAGAAGCTAAAAAGTCATTACTATCATCCTTATAAGAAAAAGATGGAAAAAATGAAAATCAATGTATTTTCTTGGAGCTATAGAAAGCCGTGCATGCAGAGCAAACTGTCACCCTAAAATCAAGCAAAACAGGCAAATCCAGAGTCACAGCTGAAATCTGCTTATTTGTACCAGTTGCAACCAGAGCCATGAACTGGTAAGAACACATAAATAGTAATTTTGATGAATAACTGGAAGCTTGAGTGTAGACCAGCTTGAGAATTAGATACTCTTGTGGGTCCACTATTTCACAGGTTTTACATCCAGGGAACCTGTTAGGTTCTCAAAGTGGAGATCCAAAAAAATTATTTCTGGGATCTGGCAGACATGGGAAAGATAATTCTTTTGAAATACACTCAAAAACTTCTCCACAGCAAATCCTTCTCTGCTGGAGGGACGGCTTTACTAGAGCCTGTCTCAGAGCCATCGGGGAGATACATTGCTCCCATTTCCAATGCCATCTAGACTTCCTATTTCACCCAAGATGAGGAGATTCTCTACAAGAAAAAAATATAGGTGAAGGGCACAGGCCACATAGGCAGACACACTAAAACACTGAGATTTAATTAAAATATTATAAAATGCACACTCTCCCTCATATCTTATTGGACAACCAACAGGGATCCAGTTTAATAATAGTAGACTAGAGCTGAAAAACTTGCAAGACACAGACTCTCTCTGAAGGGGAATATACAGGGAAGTGCAAAGTCAAGAGGAAAGAGCAAAAGGACGCTAGAAGAAATTGGAGTCCCTGGAACCTATAGCTACAGCAAATATTAAACAAAGCCCACTCCTACCCATATTGATATAAATCTTACATGTTTTGAACAAGATTCAAGAACCCTTTCTTGGGATCTGGATTCAGACCCCTTTCTTGTATTGATATAAATCTTACATATCAGAGCCCTCTTTAGCTCAGTTCCTCATAAAATGTATCTGACTTTTGACAAAAAAAGTATGAGGCACACCAAACATAAAAAAAAATAATAATCATTGTAACCTAACTCAGATATAACATAGATGTTGAAATTATCAGAGAAAATTCAAAACGACTGTGACTAATGTATGAAGTAGAAAACATAATACAAAAACAGTTGAGTAATGTAATAAAAGATGGAAATTTTAAGAAGACTCTAAATGAAATGATAGAAATAAAAAATAAAATAAAATAAATAATGACTTCAATGGGGTTATCAGTGGAATCAGCATGGCCCAAGAAGTAGTAAGCAAGCTTGGAGACTTGTTGGAAAAATCAAGTTGAAATGCAAAGAGAGAAATGGAAAACAATTAAGATCTAAGTAATAGAGATAATTTTGAAATATATAATGTTTACATTATTGGAATAGGAGAAGGAGAACAAAGATAATGAAGTAGAAGAAATATCTGGATATTTGAATAATTGGAAAAAAGTTTCAAACTTAATAATAGACAGCAAATACCCAAAAAAACTATACCTAAGCATATCATATTCAAATTGCAGAAAACTGAAAACAAAGAAAAATTTTTAAAGAGGCCAGAAAATATATATTGATAGGAACAAGAAAAACACTTCACAAAAAACTTCACCAGAAATCATGCAACATTCTACAAAACTCCTAATCGGTGCTTCTTAAAATATGGACTGCCTCCTCAAGGCCACCACAGATCTGGGATGTGGGTGATGGTAGGGGAAGAATTTAAAATGCCACAGTACTCTCTCATTGTAAGGCAGCATCTTGTTTTTCAACAAGCCTTCTCTTAGTTGTTGTGTTTGACTAGATTTCAGGGTTCTACAGAAGTTTATTTTGACAGGTTTGCCAGCTCATTTGCTGCTTTTGTAGAGGCAGAACCCTGGAGTTTCCTATTTCTCCATTTTGGTTGGTATTCCTGTTACAGGAAAGGGGTCTGGATCCAGACTCCAAGAGAGAGTTCTTGAATCTCATGCAAGAAAGATTAGGGCGAGTCCACAGTGCAAAATGAAAGCAAGTGCATTAAGAAAATAAAGGAATAAAAGAATGGCTACTCCATAAACAGGGCAGCCCTGTAGGCTGCTGGTTGCCCATTTTTATGGTTATTTCTTGATGATATGCTAAACAAGGGGTATATTATTCATGTCTCCCCGTTTTAGACAACACAGAGTAACTTCCTGACATTTCCACAGCATTTGTAAATTGTCATGGCACTGGTGGGAGTGCAGTAGTGAAGATGACCAGAGGTCACTCTCCTTGCCATTTTGGTTTTGGTAGGTTTTGGCTGGCTCATTTACTGCAACCTGTTTTCTCCTGTATTTTGTGCTTATTGCCTTTCTCATCCTGTAACTTAGAATGCCTTAACTGTCTGGGAATGCAGCCCAGTAGGTTTCAGCCTCATTTTACCCAGTTCCTATGTAAGGTAGAGTTGCTCTGGTTTATATGCCTCTGACATTTCCCCCTTCCCTTTTATAAGAGAACCCTTAATCCTAAGGGTTGCAGAGGGACAAGGATCTATCTTCTGTAACTTCTTCAGGCTGAGTAGGGGCAATGATATTCCTGTCTAATTATGAGGGTCTCTTGCATTCAGGGCAGAGAGGAGCTCAGTCAAAAAGCATCAATATGGTAAGGTCCATTTGCGACTCTTGAGTTTTGATATCTGGAAGATTCATAAGTGTTTAATTTAAGAAAACATTCAGCAAGCTTGTCTATATTCCTACACAAAGAATATAACAGCAATATATTCCACAAGAGTAAAGCAAAATAGGTAAAGTTCTTCCAAGTAAAGTAAATTAGAAGATTTTTCATGAACTGGGCAACTGTTGGAACTAAGCTGATATGGTGTTGTTAGCTGATTGTAATGTATCCAGAATGAGAATACTGATCCAGATTTTTACATTATTCATTTCTCACGTTTCTTCTAAGCAACAGTCAGAGATCACTGGTTGGTTCACAGTAATAAACAGGGTTAGCCTAAATTGCAGAAACAAACTTAGAAACAACTGATGAGATTAGAATCTAATAACAAGTATATCATAGTTTTCGAAACATAATATTTCTCTCCCCAGTTTCCCATTTTTACTAAAGACAAATCATGGTAAGACTGATTTGTTTTATTATACTTGGCCTAATTATTTGTATAAAGTGCAGCAAGAATAATTATTTTTCACATAAGCTGTTTCTAAAATGGTTTTGATGGAATTCTGTTCCATAGAAGGAATTTCAGATAAGACTTTTTTAAAGCTGAGCCCAGCCAGGGTTTGTACCCTCAAATACCTATGATTTGGGTAAATTTCTTTCCTCTTGAGGTGCCAAGATAACTAGGGGCTCCTGGACTTGCGAGAAAGTAACATTCTTTACTTACCATAGGTCAGAAGCCCTGTACAGTGACTGTGTAGGCAAGGTATGAGGCCAGCTCCCCAAAGGACTTTTGTTAGCTGTACAAATTTGATTTCTTAAAGGAAAGCACACCATTTCAGTCAAAGCCTTGGTAAAATAACCAATTTATTCTATTGTGTCCTGTTACAAAAGAAAACAGATTCTAATTGCCCTTATGCAAATAACTATATTGCCATAAATTAAGAATACTCACAACTAGTTTCCAAATTCTGGAGAAATCAGGTAGAGAGGAACAAATATGCTCCAAATTTTGTTTATAGGAGTATACTCAGCTTTTAAAAGCTGCAAATAGCTCAAAAGAAAAGTTTCCTTGATTCCGAAAAGCAAAACAAAAGATCAGCTATGTTTTAAGCAAATTTTAAAAGATTACTTCAGTTTTTTACTGGTTCAATGAATTTAGTTAACTCCTGTTTTGCTTGATATTCATGAATATTTCAGTTCTCCATTAAAGTCCTGAAACTTTTTCCTCTACTCTGATCCTAAAATCTTCAAAGTT
Source organism: Chlorocebus sabaeus (assembly GCF_047675955.1). Lineage (NCBI taxonomy): Eukaryota > Metazoa > Chordata > Mammalia > Primates > Cercopithecidae > Chlorocebus > Chlorocebus sabaeus. The sequence continues at coordinate 60,478,588 of NC_132915.1, forward strand.
ATCAGAAAACCTGCACTTAAGAACACCTGCTAGAGTTCATAATTGATTATAAACCACCTTCTAAAGAGGATTAAAACAAGGTAACAATTGTCTGTGGCTGAAAAAACATTTTAGGGCAGCCACAGTCAAATAAATAATTGACAAGGAAATTTGTTACCTCCATGACATACAATGATTTTATGTATCAATTATAATTATTATTGATAATGTACACCAAGTCATATCAGAATTATAGGAGTTTCCCATAATTTTGGGAAATATGCCGATAACACATTTATACAAATACAGCCCAAAGAAAACTAAACACCATTTTGTATTTGACAATGTATGATTTTTATACCAAATAAGCCAAATGTCACTCTTGCTTTCGTGCATTATTTATGTCAAACCCAATTCTTAATAAAACCATGTAAATAAATCTATCCAATCTCAATCCGTTTGACCATAAGGTAAGATTCTCATAAAACTTTTATAACCCTTTATGAGTTTTTGTTAGAGAGCAGATCATAAGCAGGTTTTTGTCTAAGAAAAACCTACTGTGCTTTTATTCCAATGTTTAATTTATAGAAAAACTGAATAATACCCTTTAATCTAACCAATGTCCACACACAGAATCTCTTTTACAATTAATTTTTTACAAATCTTCCACAACTGTTCAAACCTTTAGCTTTATTTTCTCTAACTTAAAACAATTATTTAAACCTTTAGGCAAAAAAGTCCACATTCCCATGCCTTCTTATAATATCTTACCAAAAGTACATTTTACTTTCCTTACACACCTTACGTGTGAAACTGTTTCTTCAATAGTCTCAATTATGTGTTACAATGTTAACGTTTAGCAACTTCTACTTTTGGCAAAAACCCTGGTTAGTAAGCAATTTTAATTATGTATTATGTGTGGAGCCTAGCCTAGAACACACCAGGCAGAAGTGCAGATAAGGGCTGACTTTCCAGCATAGCTGGGAACATGGCTAACTCCACATGTCACCAGGCCTTACCTTACTTAAGCAGGTAAGTTGTACAGCAAGAGTCATAATGGCATTTTATGAAGCATTTAGGAGGCCTCGCAACCTTTGAATTGCACAACATTCTTGCATAAATTCCTGTTCACAAATCCTTTCACAACTTGCACAGACCATATGAGACTTTCATGGACTTTCTGACTTGCCCTAAATATCCCTTCTTTTAAACAACCAGTAATTTTACTTTAGGGCCGACATTTACCATACAAGATCCTTTCTTATATAAAATCTCTTTCTTTATAATCTTCTTTGTATAGCCAGGGAGCATGCCTAATTCCACATGTCCCCAAGCCTTATCTAGAAACTAATAACTTTACGGTAGGTAAATTGAACAGTTTTTAATAGTTAAAGATGCATTTTATGACCTTAAAGCATTTCGAAAACAATATCTGATCTGCATCATTTAGACTAAATGTTTTTATCAATAATTTTTAAAACTGTTTTTATTTCCCGAAGATTACTAAAGTTACATGAACTAAAAGACATTACAGTTTTTATTTTGCTTTCAAAATATTTGATTTAAGCACTTATTTTTGTTTAAGCCAATTAATTGGAGCTCTTTTATACAAACATTATATACAACACATACATAGCTACATAGAAAGACAGAAGATTACTACAGTAGTTACAAGATTTTTCATTTGCCAGTTTTTAAGTTTGTTAATTGGATTACTGGCTTTAGGGTGGAGCCCTTGGAAGAATAGGACCAGGAAAGGGGTCTCTGTGCCTCCTGGTTTTCCCAAGGAGTCCAGGCTGTTAGAGGTTCAATATCTGCTTTTAATTAAGCTGAATTTAACCTTAGCAGTCTTTAATAAAGTGCTTTTAGAATTTCTTATGCCCAATAACCAATATTTCTGGCTTTTGAACTCTACCAAAGGTAACCTCCCAGATGCTTAGAGAAAGGAAAATTTAAGGCAGTCCACGGAGGAGAAAAGAATAGACAAGGTCACACAGGTACTAAGCCAGAAACGACTTACTTCTTAAGTGGGGAAATGAACCTGAACTGCCACTGTGAAAGTACAGAACCATAGCTACTGAGCTACAGCATGGGGCAGTCTCTATTTCCTTCCCTGGAAGGGGTCTAGAATAGTTAATTTCCAGCTTGAAAAGGCATTTAACTAGTTAATATAATTTTTACAGCTCACTATGACATGTACCCTAAAATTCCTGTTTCCTAGAAGGCAGAGACCAAGAAAGTGTACTGTCACGTGGTTAAAAGGTCAAGCTCCTAGGGACATAAAACAAGGTGGAGACTTTATGCAAATTTCTTGTTTGTTTCATGGACCTGCAGCCAAGTTTGTTGCTGGCCAGCTTGCTGGGTCATCTTAAAAAGTGGGCTTACAGGTGTTCTAAGCCCATATTTTATTCTGAAGTACCCCTTGACACAGAAAAAGGAATTTGTAGCACAAAATACACAAGCTTAAGACTAGCCATAGAATTCTTTGTCGCATTAATCAAAACTTTGCAGGGGAGATAAACACTGATTTTTTAAAACCATTCATTCAACTATATGCACAAAGAGAGACAAGCCATAAATCTGACTGGTAAGAAATTCTTACCTTTTTGCCAGCATGCCAGGCTTCAGGGTTCCCTCTCCCTGAGCAGCCCTAGTGATCTGACTTGTGGCACCATTGCTCTGGGGGCCAAGCAGTATCATAAAGGAAAATATATTTTTTTTCATTTTGGCCAGAGAAAAATACATGTGATAAAACATAGACATTGGCCACTCTGCTTAGAATCCAATAGCAAGCTGGCAAGGCTTAAATTTGCCCCCAGATGGGCCCCATCATCTTTAATCCAACCTCCAACTTGGAGTTTCAACACATGATCTCTAGGCAAGATGATTGACCCGAGTAGCAGAAAAGATAGGAAAGGGAAATGAGAGAAAGAAAGTATTGCCTGTGACAGGGTGGGGAAGGTGTAGAGCTTAGGCAGGCCAGAGAAAAGACCCACTCTTTGCAGCCGACAATGAAAATTTCAAGCAGCCACTTACTGGTAGCAAAGGGATATTTTCCAGCCATCCGATCAGCTCTCACGTTTCCCCTTTCAGCGAGGAAAAAGCTCCCCATGTCCCAAGATCCTGAACATGCCTAACGCTGTCGCCCACAGCCATCAGCAAAGAGTACAAGGCAGATTAATCCAAAGAGAATAGCAGTTAACATCCCATAGAGCCGAACCTGTTCTTAGCTGAGAGGGACTTTAATGAGAGGGGGTTCTAACTCCCTAAATCTTAGAAGGAACTCTAACTCCTATAGAATCCCTCTAGAAGGGACTCTAACCCTTCTAAGAGTCCCTTAGAAGGGACTCTAACTACTCCATCTTAGTTGGGCCTCTAACTCAAACCTATTCTTTACCCTGGTACCCCACCACTTACCCAAATGTTGTCCAGTCAGTTCTGCAGTCTATTTCCTTTGGGTCGGGAGGGGTCATCTCAGTATTGTCCCTTTTGTGGTTCACAAGAAAATTGTTAGCAGACCTCACCAGTTACTCAAAATTAGCCTTTGGGTCGGGAGCTTCTGCAGTATAGTCACTTCTGTGGTCGCCAGAAATATATTACAGGAACCCATCGCTTACCCAAATAGCTGTCGGGTCAGGGTTTCTGCACTAGAGTCCTTTCATGGTTGCCAGAAATATGTTATGGGAAAGGGATCCAGATTCAGATCCCAAGAGAGGGTTCTTGGACCTCATGCAAGAAAGAATTTAGGGTGAGTCTGCAGTGCAAAGTGAAAGCAAGTTTATTAAGAAAGCAAAGGAGTAAAATAATGACTACTCCATAGGCAATAGAGAGAGCAGCCCGGAGGGCTGCTGTTTGCCCATTGTTACGGTTGTTTCTTGATGATATGCCAAACAAAGGATAGATTATTCATGTCTCCCCTGTTTAGAACATATAGTATAACTTCCTGCCATTGCCATGGCACTGGTAAACTGTCATGGCGTTGGTGCCAATGTAGCAGTAAGGACGACTAGAGGTCACTTTTGTCACCATTTTTATTTTGGTGGATTTTGGCCAGCTCCTTTACTGCAACCTGTTTTGTCCGCAAGGTCTTTATGACCTGTATTCTGTGCTGACTTCCTATCTCATCCTGTGCCTTAGAATGCCTTAACCATCTGGGAATGCAGCCAAGTAGGTTTCAGCCTAATTTTACCCAGCTCCTATTTAAGATGGAGTTGCTCTGACATTCCTATATCAGAAAATTTTGCCTAACCCAAGAAGCTTTCAATACGTTTGCAGAATGCATGAACAAATTAACAGTTTCTCAAGGTACATGTGTAAAGTAAATTACCACAATTACCAAAGTATATGTAGTATACAGGGAATAATAAAAACCTTAAAATATGAAAGAAAAAAAGAATCCCAGAAGTAAAAGTACTTTTTTGTTGTTGTAGTTTATATCTATATTTTATATTTAAAAAGATCCTATTCCAGTTCAACACTAACAAAACTTCTGTCTTCCCTTATGTATTCATAAGAAAAGTCACAAAATAATTTGAACTACTGCACACACACACACACCCACACCCCAATCTCCAATAAGAAAGAAGAATGCCAGCATATACAAAACTTTTTTTAACAATTAAGTGTGATCAACAAGATTTCCTTTTCCCTTGGATCTTTATCATTAATACAATTAATTCTTATTATTGGGGGATTTCATATTTGTGAAGTCACCTAATCAATCAAGTGTATTTGTAACCTCCACAGCTATTTGAAGACATGCTCAGAGTGGAGGTAAATTTGAGTCATTCTATGCATGCCTTCCCAGATGAGTTTGACAAGGTGACACTTGCCTTTTTGTTTGAGCTCTCCTGTTGTAATCATGTGTCCTTTCTATAGTCTATTCAGTGTCATGTTTTTACATTTGTGTGCTTTTTGTTGGTGATTTTGCTGTTTACAATGGCACCAAAGGATAGTGCTGAAGTGCTGTCTGGTGTTCCTAGCACAAGAAGGATGTGATGTGCTTTACAGAGAAAACACGTGTATTCGATAAGCTTTGTTCAGGCATGAGTTATAGTGCTCTGGTCTGTGCATTCAATGCTAATGCATCACCAGTGTTGTACAAGCAGAGACAGGAAGAAGAAATTGCCAATATGTATGTGAGATTGCCTAAAATGTGCTAAAATAACATCTACAGTATGTGGAGAATTATGGAAAATATTAAAAAGTGGCTAAATGTGTAGATGCATGAGATAATGAGATAGTGACAGATTTGTTTTTTTTAAAGCATATTTGGACAGCATTATTGTGAGGTTGAAAGCCAAAATAATTCATGGTCACATTACCCAGATTCAGGAAAATAGTAAACCTGTCTCTACTAGGGAAGGATGGCTTACATGTTTCAAAAGGCAATATGATATGAAAAATGTTAAACTTACAGGCGAGGCAGGTTCTGCAGATCAGGAAGCTGCAGAGAATTTTTAATACCTGTTTGGTGTTATATAGGAAGAGGGTTTTGTGGGAAAGCAGCCCAGCTTGTTTTACAAGGATGTTGGCAACAAAACCTATATAATGCAAATGGTGTTTCAGCTGACAAACATGTTTTTGTTACAGTATGTAGCTAGTCAGATATGAGCAGGGGAGGAGAGGGACCCCCTGCTTTTAAAATAATAATTGGTCCCAGCCAGCACCAGGGAAAGGCAGTCTCCCAATAAACTAAAGCACCTGACACTGGTGATCGCCAGCTTCCCAAGAAGATCTCAGGTGCTGGACAAGTAGGCTCAAGTATGTGCATTAAGAGAAAAAATGGCAGAGTTTAACTGGTATATGACCTCCTAGGGACATTTGACAGGTAAGGGAAAAACACCTCAAGTGAGCATGCATATAACTCCAGAAACAGACTGCACATGCCCCCTTCCAAGTGCTAGCAGGCCACTGCACATGCAGACAGCCCACCCAAAGGGAAGAGTCAGGGGAGAAGGAAGGCAAAACCTCAGAAACATGCCAGCGTATAAAACCCAAGACAAAAGTCACATTGTGCACTTGATCTCTCAAGTTGCCTGCTTGGCCCTCTTCCAAGCATACTTTACTTCCTTTCATTCCTGCTCTAAAGTTTTTTAATGAACTTTCACTCCTGCTCTAAAACTTGCCTTGGTCTCTCCTTCTGCACTATGCCCCTCAGTTGAATTCTTTCCTCTGTGGAGGGAAGAATTGAGGTTGTTGAAGACCCGTACAGATTCGCCAACGCTAACAATGTAACCAGAGGCCTGCAAGAACCTCACCCTGTATTACTCCTTGGAGCAATAGTTGAGTATTCCCTAATTCAGTGTTCTGGGTGACTTTACAGGCCATGAATCCTGCAAATAACAAGATGCAGCTGTACATATATTGGTTGTATTTAATCCTATGTAGTATTGACAATAAAATAACCTCTGTCCTTTAATCAGAGGCTTGATGTTTTCCATGATTAAATCTGTGGATTATCCTAATTGAAGCAAGTTTTACCTCTAAAGAATTGTATTTTGCGGGGTTCGGTGGCTCATGCCTGTAATCCCAGCACTTTAAGAGGCCGAGGCAGGCGGATCACAAGGTCAGGATTTTGAGATCAGCCTGGCCAACATAGTGAAACCCTGTCTCTCCTAAAAATACAAAAAATTAGCCAGGAGTGGTGGCGGGCACTTGTAATCCCAGCTACTTGGGAGGCTGAGGTAGGAGAATTGTTTGAACTCAGGAGGCAGAGGTTGCAGTGAGCCGAGATTACGCCATTGCACTCCAGCCCAGGTGACAGCATGAGACTCTGTCTCAAAAAAATAAATAAATAAAATAGAATTGTATTTATTTTCAGATTTTTGGTTGAAAAAAATAATTAAATAACTGTATAATCCTTCAGGGTTAAACCACCTGTAACAAAATATTTCTAGTATTCAACTTGATAATAACAGAGCGTTTGTCTGCTTCTACATTTAATGCAATATCACAAACATTCGTGAGTACTTAATTATTACCAATTATCTTGAGTTAGTACTGTAATGAGGTCTACCACTAAAACTGGGGACAAAGCAAGGCCAATGTAAGGCTTTGTGCATTGTTAAATAGAAAAGCAAAGTCCACCACAGCTTAACTATTCAGAGGTGACACATGATTTTTCAGATGTCTATAGAAATAGACAATCAACCATGATTTCTACATGCATGTTTTTCCTGTTCTGATTTTTTAAATAAATGGTTTTGTGTTTTCTAACAAGAGATCTTGATTTTCTCACTTAATCATTTATTTTGCATTATGTATTCCAGACTTCCTTATTCTTGTGATTTATGAACCGCACTCTAAATTAAAACTATTTATCTGAAACATGCCCTGACTTCCAGAAAAATTAATCATGTCTCTAGAAAGAAATCTCATTGATACAAAGATCTCCTTTTTCTCTTGACAACTCCAGAGAGTATTGAATCAATTTTCCAGACTGTGCAAAGAATAAAGAGCAATGTGCAAGTAGAAAAACAATTTTAAATGCTAGCTTTTCTGCCAATTGAGAAAAGTTTTAAGAAACTCCTCATCATCAGAGGGAAATAGGTGTGTCTGAGAATATTTCCCTCCACAATAGAATTTGCCTAAATAAAATCCAAACTCATGAAAGCAAGGACTTCTTACTCTTCAAGAAGTGGTAAAGTTAGAAACTAAGAATAGAAGTATGTCAGTCTCAAAGTAAAGTATCAATGATTTAGAGGAATATTTTCTCAACCAAATAAGGGGGAAAACAGAATTGATATCATAATTTTTAGCACACTAGTAAAGTGTTTCTAACTCCTAGAATATGTCAGAATAGACAAGGAACTCACCTAAGAACATACATGTTTGCGAGCAAGTGAGGGGTGGGGAGGAAGAGTGATAAAAAATTTTTTTAAATATATTTTTACTATTACTTTAAAAAATAAGATTGTTATATTCCTTATGTAACAGTGGCTTGTCTATATCACGACCACCTTCAAAAACTGAGTACAACAGTATATTTATAGTCATCACTTTTGCTAAACGAGCATAGATATATTATGCCATTCATGATAACTGATGGGTCCATTCACAGGGATCAGTAGTTACTGTTGATAAATGGGAATATCAAACAAGAGTAGTGCATTAGTGGCTGTATTTTTTAGGATTCACTCAGAGACACTGACTACTAGGCCTGACCCAGTAGACTACAAGGATGGATTAAACCTTATGTGATTGTGGGAGCTGGTTAAGCAGTCTGTGTCACTCCACTGCACCTGAGTCTGGTACAAGGACTGAGGTAGCAGGGCTGGCAGTTGGGAATAGACATAATGTGAGAAAAAGTAAGAATACAATCGAGCAAAATAGCACCCACAGGAATAAATGAACCTGTGAAAATATAACTGAAACCCACACCTTTCTCTGGAATGGAAATCAGTCACTAGTCATCTGCAGGTCTTCAACTTGAATGATGCAGGAAACCGACAGAAAAGCTGGTACTCTCCATCATGGAACTGCACAGGAACCTAGCTCAGGACTGTGCAAAGCAGAAGCAGGAGATCTGTAGTTACTTCAGGGGTTGCAGGTCCAGCAGCCAACAATGGGAGCTGGCACATCCTCAACCCTTTGCGTGAGCTGCAGCATCATCTAATCCTGCACTGACCTTGTGTAAGAGAACATGATATTGCTTCCATTTTATGTTGCAAATTTGGGGAAAATTTCTCATATTTCACCTAGACTTATGTAAGGAAAAGAATTCCAGTAAATGACCTTCCATATGGAAGCTGGCTGTTAGATTCAAGGGCTAAAGTAGGAAGCACAAACTTCTTCACCTTCATTATTCAGGTGCTCAAGGGTTGATCCATGTCATGATACACAACAGGCAGAGCAACAGCTGTTTTCCTTATTCCCAAGTGGTCAGAATTAGACTTAGTGAAACTTACTTTCAGATTCGGGAAACATTTTTAAATTCATCTATTTGTTTCTCTGTATTTTACAGGTTTGGGAGTAAGTCGAGAGATTCTCAGTCAAAATCTTAGTAGTTTGATTGAACTACTAATCAAATTCCACGTAAGTACTACTAGCTCCTTCCATTTTTAATACCTCATAAATGTGCCCATTTATTTCTTACACTGACAGGCTACAGGAAATCTCTAAACAATGGTTTACAAGCCGCATTATGTAAAGGAGCTAGAATAAAGCAATAAAAACACATTTAGATGCTACAATTTCTGCTAAGGTCAGGGTGCCCTTTTAAAAATAACACATGTATTTAGTATCAAATTAGTAAACATTTATTGTAGAAAATCTCTAAAAATACACAAAACTAAAGAAATCACTCAAAATTCCACTTTCCAACAAAAGTATACTTGAAATATCCCTTTCAAGTATTTTTATTTCCACATTTTACACAGCCATGCACATACACATACAAATACTGATACAATATATTTTTATTATTAAAGAACATACAAACACAAGAAAATTTAGAAATCTCAACAAAGTTAAAGCAAGTAATTTTCAATTTTATATATATTTATAGATACATATGTCACAGATCAGCCTTCATACATATTTCATGTTAAATCTTATTCTATTCTTTATGTCTTTTCTCCTTATCCAATGTAAACTTTACACTAATTCATTTGCTAATATTCTGAAACTTTTGTCTCTTAATTACACTAACTCATTTACTAATATTCTAAAATTCTTTTCCCTCTGTTTATTGTTGTTACCTCCAAATAAATATGTGCAAGTCTCTTGTATCTTTAAAGACTAAGTCCTCCTTTTCATTTCTACCCCAGTTACTAGCCCATCTTTCTTCTGCCTATTATAGCCAAATTTCTAGAAGCGTCATCCTTACACTATTCCCTCTCCCTCCATTCTTCCTCAACTTATTGCAGTCTATTTCTAACTCTTTATCTAACTAACTAGATCACCAGAACTGCTCACCCAGAAGTTACCAAGGAGTCCACGTTCATAAAGGTAGTAGATATTTCTCTGTACAATCTTACATTAACTCTCAGTGGCCTCTACTATGCCTTCCTTTATCAGTGGCTTTCGAGAAGTTAACCATGTCCTTCTTAAGACACACTTCTGCTCTCGCCTTGGTGGAAGGACCCTGTCCTACTGTTTCCTTTCTTTTTGATCACCCCTTCTCAGGCTGCTTTGCTGACTCATTAGCTTCACTTTGCATATTTAATGTTGAGGTTTCCCAAGGCTCAACCCTAAGCTCTTTTCTCTTTACACTTACTTTTTTTTTCCCTTCCTGGTCAATCTCAGCCACACATTTATTTGGAAATTCCACCTCTACACCAATGATTCCCATGTGTTTATAGTCCACCTGACCCCATCATGTGTTACATTCACCCATTTGAATTTTTGTACCAGGAATGGAATAAGTTGGTTGGTTGTGAGAGCCTTGTTTTACAATTCAAAAAGATTCCTTATCATGCAGTCATAAAACAGAGCTAAATTATGCCCTTTGCAGCAATATAGATACAGCTAGAGGCCATTCTCCTAAGGGAGTTATTAGGAATAAAACACCAAATACTTCATGCTCTCACTTATAAGTGGGAGCTAAATATCGAGTACTTATGAACACAAAGAAAACAACAATGGAGACCACTAGACAGGTGTATCAGTCCATTCTCAGAGTGCTATAAAGAAATACCTGAAACTGGGTAATTCATAAAGAAAAGAGGTTTAATTGGCTTGCAGTTCCACAGGCTATACAGGAAGCATGGCTGGGATGGCCTCAGGAAACTTTCAGTCATGGTGGAATGGGAAGCAGGCACGTCTTACATGGCTGTAGCAAGAGGAAGAGAGTGAAGTGGGAGGTGCTTTGCACTTTTAAACAACCAGATCTCATGAGAATTAACTATCATGAGAACAACAAGGGGGAAATCTGTCCCCATGAACCAATCATCTCCCCCAGGCCCCTCTTCCAACATTGGGGATTACATGAGATTTGGGTGGGGACACAAATCCAAACCACATCAACAAGGAAGAGAGGAAGTGGGGTAAGAGTTGAAAAACTATTGAGTACTATGCTTACTACCTGGGTAATGGGATCAGTGGTACCCCAAAGCTTAGCATCATGCAATATATCCATGTCACAAGCCTGCACATGTACCTCCTGAATCTAAAATAAAAATTGAAATAAAAAAAAAAGATTATCGGTATTCTATTCCCATGGAACACAGTGTTCTTCATACTCTAAACTCCTGAGTTTTCAATCAACTGTTTTTTCTCCTTGAGCATGTTTTCAACTTTTGGTTTGTCATTTTTTTCCCAATAATTTAAAGCTGTTATATTTTGGAGCACTTACATATATGAGCATGTATTTCATATGCCATCAAAAATGAGAGAAAATTTTTAACCTGCATTTTTTTTTCTTTCTGAGATGCTCAGATAAATTTCCTTAATATAATAATTTAATATTTTTGAAGTTTCAATGCTAAATGTGATACAAATAACAAATGACTGAAAAGAATTCATTGAGTTAACTCGTTACTTTCTTCCCTGAGGTAGCAACATGACTGTTGCTGAAAAGGCAATAGTAGAGTCCTCATGAAACTTGCCCCATCCCCTATTTTACCTTCACACAGATATCTGAGAGTTACAGAAGGGTACTGAAAACTTCATTGAGAAGTAGTTCTGTAATGATGCCTAAGTGCAGGCCTCGTTATAGAAATCTGAAAGTTTTCATGGAATATAGAAGTTCATAACAGCAGTTTCCTAACATCAAATCATTTTTTGAAATGATATACTAGTAAGAAATGCCGGGAAAAACTTCAGCTACAAAGAAGCAATGTTTCTTAGACTGCTATCATCCCCCGACCCTGGGAAAAACAAAAAACTGATCATTAATGTTAATCCTTGGTATAAGGATTCTGAAAAAGCAAAAGAATATAGGTGGTGAAGCAATTTTCTGTTGAACTCAGCCTTTGCTTTCTTCCAACCATTTTATGACACTGAATCACTGCTAAACTAGAATTTGATCATCGATATTTCCATATTAAAATCTTTGAGGAAGATACTAATATTATCCTAGTCAAAAGCAAGTTTTCAAAGAAAATCGGGTTAAAATATTTTGAAGAATATGGCAGACATATATCAACTTTTGTTTTCAAACAATAATGTGTCAGTAGAAAACCCAAACATAGGAATATGTGAAAAGAATTCCCATATAGAATTAAACTATGGAAAACATGATTAAACTTAATAAAAAGAAGTAAGAGTATACTATTGAAAAATATTATTGAAAAGAGATATCAGACTTAAACAGTATTTGTTTTATGTTCTCTGAGATTTTAACTAAACACTATACTCAAGATCAAGGGAGAGTACTATATCCATATTTATGTCTATGTATACCTATATCTGCACCTCTAACTAACCTATTTCTGTATGTGTACTTCTGTCTCTCCTCTCTCTATCTCTCATTATATATCTAAAAAGTTATGAAAAGAATTTTAGAAAACCAAAATAAGGTGACATCAGAGGAAGGAATGCTTCAGATTTAAGGCTACTGTATTAAAATCTTCATAGAAGAAGAGATAGAGCATGGCACACCAAGTGATGCAACAGGCACAAAACATGGACACAGGACTAAGATCCCTGGATTTTGACTCTAAATGGTTCTTTTGAAGTAACCACTGATCTTTTTGGATTACCTTATTAACAGAATAGATGAAGATAGTTTTTACTTTGTGCTTTTTAAAATGGAAAATAAAATTTTACAGAACAAAGAAACAATAGCTGTAATCTGTTTGATTTAATGTATTTTCTAAAATAACATCATGAAATGGACACTTTTTAAAAATGTAATTAACATCACCATCATTAGAGAGGGGATGTACAACAGAAAATGTAAGAATAATTAAGTAAATCTTGAGATATTATTAACAAAGGACAAGTAAACTCATTTAAAGAGAGTAGTTACAAAATTTAGACAACGAATGTTCATTATTTGGATAAAAAGTGTGGAATGAGAGAATAAATAGGAAATAATTTAGAAATTGTGGTAATACAACCCTTTTCTAGGCTGAAGGCTGGAGTCTCTATATCACAGACACTTGCAAGTTGTTATGAGCAACTGACATGTGGAAGAACATTTTTTCCTTTTCTTTTGGTTTGGTTTTTTGGTATTTTAAAAGTAAAGAATCTTACAAACACCAATGATTTTCAAAATCTAATAATAATAATCCATGTTATCTACAAAGATAAATAGAATTAGGTTGTTCACAGAATTATTATCTATAATATTGAATGTCAGCAGATAAATGAGTAATAATTAGAAAGTTTTGTATAAAACTAACTGGGCCTACAGTCTCTAATGATCCAATCTCTCTCTTACTTATCAAGGCAACTGAAAGGCCTTCTCAGATATGCAAGTACTCAAAGGGATGCCAGCCACAATTCTTTTCTAAACCTTTGTGACAAGAAAATACTGTTAAAATATATCTACATGATTTCACATTATATGCTTGTTTCTACCAAACCAAAGCTTCCTCCTGAGAAGATGAAAATGGAAGTTCAGGGTGATGAGCAAAATCTAGAATTGAGTGGAAATGAGGTTGATTGGGCAGCAGGATGAGAAATCAGTCGGGGGCTGCATAATTCCTTGTTGTGCAAGCTGTGTAATTTTATACTTTGACAACTTTTCCACATTTCAATTTGCATTAGTTTGAAATAAATAACTTAATGAAAAAGCATATTTAATCTTTCAGAAGAAGAAAAAAACACAACATTTATTTTTATTTCTCTATCCAAATATCACAGACTTCAGTGGCTAGACTCCAAATGAATATTTTAAGTAAAGAAAACTATAAAACTTTCAATCAATATGAGTTCTTTAGTTCTTTAAGATAAGGAGTGTGGTTTCCAGAATTGGTGATGGGCACTTATGCTGCACTTGCCAAAAATAACTCATTTTCTTCCAAGATGTTGAATGAGCTTCTACTTTACACAATATTTCTGCTGTGTCCCTGACACATTCACAGGAGACATTTGTTGGAGTAGTGGTTATCAGAACATTTGAGTTGTGTGTGTATGTTTTTGCTGTTTTATCACATTATGTGTTTTAACCTTTCTTAGTTAAAAAGTTTTCTGAGATATAATGCTTAGTATGTTATTTATATTGCTAATGATGCTACCACTAACATTTTCTTCACTATTTTTCTTTTTAACATTTCCATTATTTTTCTTCATTAATGTTTTCAAAGCCATCTCTGAACTTAAAATTTAAAATATACCCATATTCTCTTCTATTTATTTTAATGCTTAATGTTAATATTTAATTTTTCATATAATCCTATTGCAGATAAACTATTTTCTGAGACAAACAACTATAATATAATGACAAGTATATATAATACCCATCATTTGCTCTGTTTAAAAGCTTTGCATGAATTATCTCATTCAAGCATGTCTTAAGTGATTATTATTATTAGCCCTATTTTACAAACAATATTCTGTGGCTTAGAAAGGTTAAGTAATTACCCAAAGCTACAATGAAAGAGAGTTTGAGTTAAAACCTTACCAAAAACTTTTTGCTTATTCCTGACATTTTTTAATCCCTAGCTTAACATGCATTTATTAACAGATTCTGTTATTTTATTTACAACTATATTTACTTAATTCAAAATGTCAAGATAGTAACTACATTTATTTTTACAATTACAAAATGATATTTAGGTAACAAAACAGCAATAATTGAATAAATTGTGTCAAAGACAACTAAAAATGTAAAATAAAATCTCCACATATGTATTAGTCCATTTTCATACTTCCATGATGAAATACCTGAGACTGGGTAATTTATTAAAAAAAAAAAAAAAAAGAGGTTTAATGGACTCATAGTTCCACATGGCTGTGAGCCCTCACAATCATGGCAGAAGGCAAAGGAGAAACAAAAGCACATTTTACATGGTGGCAGGCGAGGGAGCATGTGCAGGGAATCTGCACTTTATAAAGCCATCAGATCTTATGAGAATTCTTTACTATCCCGAGAACAACACAAGAAAAACCTGTCCCCACGATTCGACTACCTGCCACTGGGTCCCTCCCACTACACATGGGGACTATGGAAGCTACAGTTCAAGGTGAGATTTGGGTGGGGATAGCAAAACCATATCAACATATAATTAATTTGTGCTGTTTAGCCACAAAAGATATTTTAAATATGCATGCTATTTCCACTGCAGATAATATACCAGACAAAGTAAGTGGCTATTTAATATACCACCTGGCCAGAACTATTTAAAGACATATTCAGTAGTAACTTATATATAAATATTTTATATAATTTTGCATTTCAACATTTCATTTTCCTTTAATAAGAGACAGTTAAATTCCTTATAGACAAGAAAAAGAGTGCACTGAGACCAACCCAGTTAGCATTATAATTACTTTCTTCCTCCTCCTCCTCCTATTTTCTTCACCTAATATATCTTTGCCTTTTTTTTTCCTTATGTTTTTCAGCCTTGGCAATACCGTTTACTTTTATATCATATTTTGCTCTCGTCTGTCATACACTCAAATCTTTTTTCACATTTTTTTCTTGGTTTAAGCAGCCCCTTTTCACAATGAGGCTGCATACTGTCTACAGAAGTAATTTCTTTGAAATGTAGCCATTGACTGCAATGCTGTCTCTTAACGTGGGGGTGATACTAAGAACAAAACAAGAAAATGGTTAAAAAAGGCTTACTGGGTACACTTGGGTCCTAGTAGTTCCTGTCTGTTTCTTCTTCAGGAGGAATATAGATTTTCACTTCACGGTTCAAAATATTCCTTATCTACTTTTACATATTCCAAGTTTACTTTTCTTTAGCAACTCTGGTTTTCTAGAATGGATATGATGACATTTGCCTCCTGGTTACTTAACATCTCTTTGACCACTTTTATTCATTTATAGGAAATTTTAACACCTATATAACAAAGTTAAGAAGATATGTTTTCTGTAATAACTGGACAGAAATGCTAATTGTAACCTTTATAATTTATAAATACCGTATTTGAATAATTCACTTTCTTAAAAATGTAAATGTATCTCCTGAAAACTAATATACCTTTGAAAGCCTGTACTAGAGACACTAACCAAGGTTTATTTCTAATTCATAACTGTTTTTCTTTAAAACTCATAAATTATTGATTCCATAAGAGGAATGTGGCACATACACACTACTACAAAACAATGATATACAAGAACACTCTGAGAGAGACAGAGATGCACAGGGTTTGCTGGGAGAAAAAGATCTCCACCCAGGAGCCTATGATGATTGAAAAGAAGAAAGAGAATATGACAGAAACCACCACACTACTGCAGAATTCAGGAAAAAGAGGACTAAATCTTAATTTAATTCAGTAAAAATAGGAGGAAAAAATGATAGTTATAGAACAGAGAATTTTAGAAATGCAGCCTGTAAGATTTAGTCACCTCTGGTACCCAACAGGGTGGGCTAGAGGCTCAATCTCAACAAATTAAGGATGGGACTGCCATGACCAGGACTTGCCCCAGGATGCTAGGAGTGGAGGGCACCAGGAAGCAATCAGAGAGGTCTAAGGGGTCACGGAGCAGATGGATGAGGAATTATCAGAGAAGGCAAGAAGGTGGCAGGAGGCAGGCCCTTGGAGTCCAGGCTCCAAGCCTCAAGCACATATTCTCTTATTCAATTGGATTTCACTTACAAAGTTCAAATTCAAAGAGAAAATCGTTAAGGATTTGGAAGTGAAAACTACAGGACCTTAAGCCCCAAGTACAGAGGCTCTTCTGAGCTTGGGGCCCTGTGCAACTCCACTGGGAATATTGCCATGAAGTTCTGGTGCTGGACAGTGTTCTAGGTGATATATTATTGACCAAAAAAAGGACAAAAATCACCCTCACCAGCATGAAGTTTATACTCTCTTTATTGGTCAGACCTTCAACAAAATCAATATATTTCTAATCAGCTCGAAGATGGAAAGTTCTATGAAGAAAAATAAATCAAGGAAGGATATGGAGTGAAGGAGCTAGCAATTTTAAACAGGCTGATCTAGGAAAAGGTCTTACTAATTAGTTGGCATTTGTGTAAAACTTAAGGGCTGTGAAAGAGGTGAGTCTTTGGATATCTTGAAAATGTACCAGGTAGGTATATGGAAGAACAAATGCAGGGCTGGAGCAGGCATGAATTGTTTGAAAAGAACAAGGCTGGTATATTGGAGAATAAATAAGGTGAAAAATAGGAGGAGAGTAACTAAAGATGGGACCCAAATTTTTGAGGAGTTCAAGCTGTGTATCCCTGTAGACCATGAAAAGGACATTAGCTTTTACTTTAAATGAGCAAGACAGTCACTGGAGACGTTTTACAAGGATAAAATGACTGTTTTACCTCTTAAAGGAATCTTTCTGGCTGATACATTGAAAATAGACTGTACTGGCACAAGGGTAGAAGCAGAAAACCAATAGTAAGCTATTGCAACAGCATGGATAGGAAGGCCACTACTTGGGATTCAGCTGCTGTACCCACTTTTTGGCAGCAGTAATTTAGAGGTAGGGTAAGCAGGTCATGCCCCTTTAACTTCTGAGTTAGTTTTGTCACAAGACAACAACATAAGAAGAGCCAGAGTAAGAAATTGTAATGAGGTGATTGGAAGTAATGAAAATTTTCCCAAAACCTTCAATATACAAGAATAATCTATTTAGTTTCTACAACCGTTATGGTATGAGATCCTGCCATTTGACTCTTGCGAGGTTCAGTGACCAGTCAGGGCATAGATTTGGAGATATCCAGATAGCTAATATCTGTTCATATTTCTACCTCCCTCAAGAACGGCTTTCTAGTTTTGTGGGTTATTTCCAGATCAAAGATAGCATAAAATTTTAGAACATAAATTGAAAACTTTTTGTTAAGTCACATATATGTAATTCAGATGGGGATTGAAGATAACTGAATTTCTCAATGAAATACAGTTCTTAGAATAAGGCCTGCAAACCCACTCTAATCAAATATCCTTCTTATAGTAATTCCTGTCAAGTTGTTGTCAAAATCAGAGAGTTACTCTTCAACATCCTTGTAGAAATGCTAATCACTAATAACCCTGCTCCTTTAAAAAAAAAAAAAAGTTTTCTTGCCTGTCTCCCATATCTACATTCATTTTGTTAAAATAATTTAAAAGTTATAAGAGGTATTTTACAATGAGTCTAAGCATGTACTTAACAGCTGTATCAACATCTAACAAGCCAATTGCCATATGGGATTTTGAAGCTCCTGGCTGCATGAACCTAAGTCTATAGGTGAAGTAAATGTTGGATGTTAGTGAAAACCCTTTGGTCTTTCCAGAAATCTCACAGAAACTAACAGAGGAATATCATAATTTTACTTGGATATCTCCTCTATCAACTTCATTAACAACCTCAATCAAATAAAGCCCCATTATCTCCTAAAGTAACATTATAGGAAAAGTTAACTAAACATATTCTCCCACACAATAGCTATTTCCCAGATTGAACTTTACTTCTGAAATGATACTAAACCTCCATATCACAAACCTCAAAATTGATGAGGCTCTGAGGAGGAATTCCTAGTGTGATGAAGGAATTTTTAGAAATTGATTCAAAGCAAGAAGTCAGACTGACCAGGTTTGAACAGTTGTGCTTCCTTTTCTACATTTGCAAACTTGTGAATGAACTTGATTTTTCCATTAAAGGAAGCATGATACAATTGTATGTAGACTTTTTTCCCCTGAATATAATAATGTCTTATCTTTACTAAAAAAGTTGAGGAATGGTCCAAAAAAGAAAATGTTTTTAAATTGTCTTTAACTCATAGATAACCGTTATTAATATCTGGAGTCTTACCATTATTTGAATCTATCCTTGACTGGGCGCCATGGCTCATGCCTGCAATCCCAGCACTTTGGGAGGGCGAGGTGGGTGGATCACCCGTGGTCAGGAGATCGAGACAAGCCTGGCCAACATACGAAAACCCCGTCTCTACTAAAAATACAAAAATCAGCCGGGTGTGGTGGCACATGCCTATAATCCTAGATATTCGGGAGGCTGAGGCAGGAAAATCGTTTGAACCTGGGAGCGGGAGGTTGCAATGAGCCAAGATCACACCACTTCACTCCAGCCTGGGTGACAGAGCGAGACTCCATCTCAAAATAAATAAAAAATAAATAAATAAGATAAACAAATAAATAAGTAAATAAATCTACCCTTGATGATAGGATTTTTCTTTTTCTTGAGTTCTCTGGCAGTTAAATTCAAATTTCTGTGTCTGCATTTTCATTGGTTTCATCAGAACACACATAACTTAATATCTTCAGTGAAAGTTTTGAACTATGGGTTACCTTAGACATTTATTTGTAGTTCTAAAAATGAACTATGGTTTGGAATAATAACCCGTAAGCCTAAAGGATGCATTCCTATTTCTACCAAAGAGGCAAGAGCTTATAGCTCAGTGACAAATGAAAGCAACAATTTTTTTTTTTTTTCCTGTGGTTTCCACGCTTTCTTGTCCTTTAAATTTATATCTCTAGAGGAATTCTACCTTTGATTTTTATGACTGTGATTTATGCTTTAGCAACCCCAAAACTATAACAGCAACTAATTAATGTCCAATTATTGTTCAACATTTATTATAATTAAATATAAATTAAAAATTGTGTTTTTAAAAAAGGTAATCTCAGTATAAGCGGATTGTTTGAAACATCTCTAATGTTATCTATTGCTTATCCAATCCCACTTTAAAAAGTTGTATTCTTATAGCTATTGAAAAGACTCTAAATCTATATGTTAAATAAAAACCTCCAGTTGATTCTGATGCAGCTGTCATGTAAAATAGCTTTCAGGAGTCACTGGCTTAACCTAACTAAATTTGATTTAGTTCTTTCTAAAATCTCATATTGTTTCACAGTGCAGTGAATTGTTTGAACCAGAATTTTAGATACTGGTTATTATGTTAATGGCTACAGTAGCCTATTTCATACTGGGAAATGTATAGCAAATATAAGGAAAAACAATGGACTGGGGCAGTGATTCTCAAATTTTTTCATAGAGCAGCAAGAATTTTAAAGGTATATATTCTGTCTTTGATTTCCAGAGATGATAATTTTTCAGATATTGACCCAGTAATTTGTAATTGTAACAAATATCCAAGGGATCCTTATGTAGTATGACTTTAAGAAACAGTAAACCAGATAATACTTAGTTTGATTTGGGTGATAAATTTAAGACTGCTAGGAAGCATGCTCCATATATTATTAATTTTTAACTCAAGATTACATAAAAACAGTAAAGTAGCAATACACTCTAGTTTTTATAATATCTATTACCCCATTAATTCAACACACCTTTGCATATGAAATTATACCTAGACATATAGAGTCATGATGGTATGTAGATATATGATAAGTGAAATGATAGGTGATGGATGGATAGATAGACTTACATTGATGTGTGTGTGTGTATGTGTGTGTGTGTGTGTGTGTGTAGAGAGAGACAGAGAGAGAGAGAAAGAGGGACAAAGACAAAGAAAAACAAAGACAGACAGAATGAGAACACCTGTACTAAAGATCAGGTTGTTTGGGATTTCTTTTTCTGTTTTATCAAGTTAGACTATAACAGAGTTAATTTTTTTTTAGCAGATTTTTTCAACTTTGTTTTACTTCATTAATTTCTCCACTCAATCATATCAAAGAGAAGAGTCCTTGAAAATACTTTTAACTTTATAAGCAGGTCCTTGGAGCCACCCCTTGGAAAAAAATAACTCTTGCATTGATTTTTCTATCATGCTTTGAAATAGCATTAATACTGATTGCTAAAGAAAAGTGGCATAAAAATAGTAATAGAAGAACAGTAACAGAAAAACAGATTTTTAAAAAAATCCTGATAATATTAAGTAAATTATACTGCCATAGCACAGAATAATTTGAAGTCACTGTATAGAGTCCTGCTTTGGGTGACTTTTTATTGTATATGATATCAAATAAAATAAAACTATATTGCAAACAATATCAAATAAAGGAAAAGCATATTGCCTAATAATAAAATGTTTATGCATATATTTAATTTTTAGAGTTTTTAATGCTTTCTGGGATTTTATAATTTTTCTCAATGAAAAATGATGTTATTTTTTAATGTTAGCGATTATGTTTGATCTTTCTGTCATTAGATAATAAATGGGCAAGTTTCCTAAGTAGGACCAGGGTACACTAGAAACCATGAAAAACATATGGCTATGTCCTCTTCTCCTCTCCTCCAGAGACATAGTGTCCCTGTTTCCTTTATTCTACATCTTTGTAAAAGTCTATGTCAGGAAGTAGCTGGTAACATTGAGCACTCCAAATAACAAAGGCATGATGAGCCTTAATGTGTTGTCATGCAATGAGTATTTGCATAATTTGTATAATATTTTTACTTAGACTTAATTATTACAATATTATGATTTAATATGTCAAGTAAAACAAGACATTTTTATGAAAATTATTCTTCTCACTTTTTCTCTTCCTTAGAAGTCACCTCTTTCAATTTTTTTAACTAATAATTTGGCATTTATCTATATGTTTCTAAATAAGATACCTACACAGCTATTTCTTGGTTTGCACTTTCCAAAAATATCTGGCATGGATGTAGCCAGTTTCTTACATACCAAACTCAAACACACGTTTCCCATTCCTCCATTTCCTCAACCGCATTATGTGATCATGGTTGTTAAAGGCAGCGTTCGGTGTCAATGTCTTTATTACACAAGTAAAAGTTATTGCTGAAGCACACTATGACTCAATTTGTTTCTGTATACAACTTATTTTCTTGCAGTAATAATTATTTTTGTTTGGTTTGTATTGTTCTTTGTACCTTAATGTACCAATAACTGATTCCTAAGCTGCCCTTCGTAATTATGAACTTTATCTTAAAACATTAAAAACCATCACATATCCTATTAGATGTGTTTGTTTGAAAATATCCTTCTCGGAATCTTCTATCTTCTGCTCAAATCTCAGCTGCTGTTTTTCCAAACCCACTGCAAGGCTGTTACCTCGTTCCTCATTTTCCTTGTTTGGAGATTCTCTCCAAGCTGTAGTTCTAAGTCTCTTGTTTATGATAATACATTTTCCTCTTTTAATTCATTATCTCATTTTGACAAAGTGCCTCTTTCAGTGGCATCCTTGGAAAGGGTGTAAGGAAGGCTAAAGGAGTATTTTGAATATCCGCAAATGTCTCCAATCTGCTGTTACAACTATTTCTATTCGGCCAACTACAGAATTCTAGGTTCAAAACAAATTGTAATTAATTGTTCCAATGTCTTCTCTAGTTTCTAGTAAAGCTTCTGGAGACACTCAGTACCATGATGATATGGCTTTTTAATCAATTCTCTAGACATTTAATTTCAATCTGAAAGTGCATGCTCTCAGTTCTTCAGAAATTTTTTAAAATATTTGATAAGTATCCCCCTTCCATTTCCTCAGTTCTCCCTGGAACTTATATTTTTCAGATGCCAGGCCTCCTATATTTATTTCTTAATTTCATTTTTTTTCCTTTACTCTCCATCTCTTTGCTCATTTTTCTACTCTTGGAAAAATATCAGTTTTATTTCTAATTATTTCATGTTTTGGTTGCTCAAAGTCAATTCCTCTAGTTTGTTGATACAGTGAACTTTCTTTTGCAGGTACTGCGCAAGATTAGTTGCCAGCTTTACCAAATGTAAAATGGAATCAGGTAACAAACATCTTCTACAAATTTTCAAAAAACCTTCTCCATTTGCATTTCCACTTGCAGTGATCCTTGTTGTCTTCTATATCTGAACATTTCTATGGCCAGGTAGTGGGTTACCTGTCTTCTGCATTCCCCTGACTGCTAGTTTAGATTTCAAATTTCTCTAGCATTTGAAATCACTAAATACTTAACTGTTTTCCCAGTTCCACAAATGTGTTGCAGTCATACCCTCTCCCATTCTCTTGTTCCTGTGGGTCTGTTCTTTCACTGTAGTAATTTCAGTAAGGATTTGGAGAAAGCAAAGGTAAAAGCATGAATTCAATTCTTTGTGCTCAGTAGAATGTCCTGGTACTTAAGTCTCTCTATTTTTGAATTTCAGAAATAATTCCTCAGATAAAATAACTATGTTGCAGATCCAAGATGAATGGCTACAAGCAGCTAGTGCATGCCTCTCTCATGGAGAGGAAACAAGATAGCAAGTACTTATTAACTCTTCAAGTGGATCATCTAAGAGATCATGCTGGGCTTCACCAGGGAAACAACGGGAACTCTGGGGAGCAGAGAGGAGTAAAGCCAGGCAGTTGCTGACCTAGGACCAGCACAGAACTGGAGAGGCTCCTTAATGTGGGAAAAGGGTGAGTGAGTGAGAGATGCCCAGGGATCCACACCTCCACCACAGACCTCATCAATTCTAGGCAAAGGAGAGCCCCCAGACCCGTCATGGGCCTCTAGACCAAAACAGAGAGCCAACTAGAGCCAGTGCCAGGCACCACTCAAGTCTACATGGAACATCACAGGGTTTTGATCCCTGAGTAGCCCAGCACTAGCTACCACCACCCTGCCGAAAAGGGGGGCCAGGCACTTTTATGCACCCCCCAGAACAGATGCCACAATCAGGGGACTGAGGAGCAGCCAGACTGCATACCAGGTGACTCCCAACTTCCACTGCTCCCTGCTAAATGGGGCTTGCTGGCTTGAGCTCCCAGTGCACCTGCCCCAACCCCACCTGAACACTGCTCAGTGTTGTTCTGAGAATACAACTCCCAGAGGTTGCTGATAAGCCCTTTGCAATTTTGGCCACTGCCACTGCCTCCACTCCTTCCACTCCTGGCCCAGGAAGGGAACAGGGAGGCTGAACACTTTTGCATGGCCCCAGTATAGATGCCACAGCTGAGATATGGAGAAGCAGTGGACCGACTGCATGCCCCATGATGCCCTACCCCTACTGCTCCCCAGCATATGGGTTTTGCTGGCTTCAGTAATAGGTCCTCAATCCAGTTTATCAGTCCACGCCTGAATTATATGGTCACAGCTTGGCATTCCTCTGAGACACCAACTCCTAGAGGCTGCCAACAAGCCTTTCCTAGGCTTGGTAGGTGCCCCTACCCACCCCAGACCAGGGAGGGAATGTTGAGATCTGGCACCTTTCATATCCTCAGCAGCAAAATCAGTGCCGCTTCTGTGGAGGGGAAATGGGAGCATGCCATGCGCTCCCGGGCTGTGCTGAAGTATATTTCCTGGTGCAAGACAGTTTCTTAAGCTCCCCACCCCATCCAAATTCCCAGGAGCAGGATGAAGAAAGAGCAAGGGATAAAGGATGCTTCTCCCAGATAAAAGGCCACCCTGAAAGCCACCTTCTATGATTTCCTTATCTCATAATGGTTCAAATTTTGTCTCAATGCCACGTCTAGATTGAAGAAAGGTCTTCATACTGGGAAGTATGGTCATTTAGCTGAAAACATCAAGTCCCTAAGAAATATTGAGAATCTACTACTAAAGAAGAAGGAAATTGATATTACATGACAACTATTACGGCAGTTTTGGAAGATGCTTTCTTCCTTCAGCTTCTTCCACTGATGGCTGATACGTAAACCTTCATTTCTTTGCCCTCTTATTTTCTACCTCTATGGCTTCCTCCTCCTGCCTTATCTTCATATGCTGACCACTTCCTTAGATGTTATATATAACTGTAATTATATATAGTTATTATATATAATATATAACTATAATATAAAACCAATGTATCCTTTATATTATTTACTATAACTTACTTTATGTTTCCATTAGCTTTGAAAGCGGTGAGCCTGATTATTTAATAATTTTTCTTCTAAGGAACTTGATAAACTGAACGATGATGCCTTTGCTTTATATAATTGCCTTTACCTTTTGCTCTCCTTTTGGGTTAGGTTAGCTATAAAATAACGACAATCTCTGACTTTTTCTGACAATATGGTGAGAAATGCCTGGCTTCTTCTCCTTCATTCCCTTTCCATATATAACTTTTATCCTCTGTGTTCATAGCTCTGAATCTTCTTTGTTCTTTAAAGTGTTAATTCCTGTTTGTGAATTCCAACACTTAATCATATGTTAAATAAAATATATCTTTTCACACTTGAGTTTTGTCTGTATGATTATGCTATTATACTAATTATATGCTTCTGAAAATATCTTGCAAAAATTGTAAGGCATGTGGAGTAATAATGTATTATCTGCAATTTCAGAGAAAATAAAAACAAATGTTGTGTTGTTTTAATCATATATAATTAAAGATTAGCAGCTGGGTAAAACATCTAGAAAATTATACCCAATCATTCCTCTCTATAGCTGTGGTTGTCAAACTGTAATGTGCATAAGCCTTACTTAGAGTCCTCGATAAAACTGGAGATGCATAGGCCTCATCGCTAGAGACTCTGATTCGGTCACTGTCATGTGGGTCCCCCAAAACTGCATTTTAAATCAGCACACCAAGATTTGCAGATTGAATGCCAGTTGTGATCTAAGAGAAAACAGAATGTGGAGTGATAGACCAAGGCTATAGGGGCTAAAACCAAATAAACAACAGAAAAAGAAAGGGTCAATACATCTATTTTAAAAGCCTCTGTTATTTAAGATAATATACATGAGAGGAAAAGTGATTATACAAAACTTTCCAATTTTAAAATGAGATTAAAGGAAAAAGGAAGATGATTATGATTTTTTCCTAAGAGAGAAATTAAAAACCCCAATACGGCTCAGCATGGTGGCTCATGCCTCACACCTGTAATCCCAGCACTTTGGGAGGCCAGTGCAGGTGGATCACCTGAGGTCAGGAGTTCAAGACCAGCCTGGCCAACATGGTGAAACTCTGTCTCCACTACTAAAAAAATAAAATAAAATAAAAAATTTAGCCAGGCATGTTGGTGGGCGCCTGTAATCCCAGCTACTTGGGAGGCTGGGGCAGGAGAATTGCTTGAACCCAGGAGGAAGAGGTTGCAATAAGCTGAGGTCACGCCACTGCACTGGGGGACAAGAGTGAGACTGTCTCAAAAATAAAAATAAAATAAAATAAATAAAACCACAATACTATCATATGTAAAACGTCACAGGTTAACTTATACCAGTATAAATTGTGGCAGACACTGATATTATATAACTAATCATAAACTATAAGTAACTGATTACTATCAAACAAGAACTATATAATGATTAGATTGATAATACAAGATAATTGTTAGGTTGATGATCCTCAGAAGACTATGCACTAATTTCTATACTATGTAAATAAAAGTTTAGTTTTTAAGACTTCTACTTCTGGAGTCAGTTCCAATATCTACTAGCTATATTAATTTTAATAAAGTCTAGCTTATCAACTATTTCTTTCATGGACTGTGCCTTTGGTATTGTATCTAAAAATTCATCTCCATACCCAAGGTCATCTGGGCTTTCCCCTATGTTAACTTACAGAAGTTTCACAGTTTTACATTTTATATTTAAGTCTATAATCCATCTTGAGTTAATTTTTGTTAAAGGTATAAGGTTTGCATCTAGATTCTTTTTTTTTTTTCTTTTTCTTTTGCACATAGATGTCTGGTTGTTTCAGCATGATTTGTGAAAACAAAAACATCTTTGCTCCATCGTATTGCCTTTTCTGCTTTATCAAAGATTAGTTTACTATATTTGTGTGGATCTATTTCTGGACTCTGTATTGTGTTCCATTGATCTATTTGTCTATTTTTATAAAAGTACTACATTGTTTTGATTACTGTAGTTTTAAAATAGGTTTTGAAGTCAGGTAGAGTTAGTCTTACAACTTTGTTCTCCTTCAATTTTGTGCTGGCTATTTTAGGTCATTTGCCCCTCCATATAAACTATAAAATCGTTTTGTCAAGACCACAAAATAACTTGCTGGGATTTTTATTAGGATTGCATTGTATCTATAGATCAAGTTGGGAAGAACTGACACCTTAAAAATATTGAGTCTTTCTAGTAGCTATATTATAACAGAGAATTTATTTAAGTCTCAGTTGTGTCAATCATAAAATCAGGATTGTCAATAAACGCATGATGATTAATTAAGACAATGTAGGTAATGTATGTCTGCTGCATGAATGTTCAATATTATTATACTTACGACACACTCTTTCATATTGCCCAAAGTTGTGACTAAGAAATAAATAAGGATACATTTGAACAATAAATTCTCATGGTCTGCAGCTACTGGGTCAGGGCAGGATGCTGAACAAAAGCTTTGTCTAATCCTGTGCTAAGAACATCTTCCCCCGGAGGGATCCATTTGCCCCTCAAATCTTGACTGTCTTGAAAAAGATTATTTGGAGTGAAATGCATGTGGAAATGAATTAAATCCTCTGACCATGGACTCTGACCATGGATTGCCAAGATTGCCTTCCCTGTTGCTACTTATTAAGAATTACAAACTGTCACTCTCTCATATATGTAATATCACTTAGAAAAGGAAAAAAGCTTAGATCTCTTCCAAAGGAAAATCCTCCATTCCTGCATCTATTTATCTGAACCCCAACATTGGCATGGGTTTCCCCGGACCCAGGAAAATTAACTGAAGAATTATATCCCTAACTCTTTCCTGCCTACAAACATTGGTTCAGGAATTGGAGAGAAGATGTATTATCTTATCTCATAGCTGATCTGCAGCTATGAATCAACTGAATCTAGTTTACTTGTCTTCTTACAGCAAGTACAAATTATCCTATTCAGTTTCATTTTATGTTTCATAATTGAATACCTCAATTAGCTGGTTGTTAGAAGGAGACAGCAAAAACTAGAATAGCAGAGCCATCTGGGTTCATTCAGTGTAGGATATACACAAATGTCACAAAAATTCAACGGCTGTAATTGTCATCCCTCTGCTGGTGGTAACCAAATCTGTATTTCCAGCCCCAATATCTCTCCCGAGTTCGAGATCAATGGATTGAATTGCCTCCTGAACTTCAAACTGCTACTCAATTAATCATTCAACCTTCCCCAGAGGTGTTCCTTCCATAATGGTTTTGAATACATGATATGGTGATGACCAGTTACCAAGTCTTACACTTATTCTCTGTCTACTTTTTAATATCCGCATTGGCAGTCCTTAACTGTGGTCCCTTCACCTCTTGTCCAGATTGCTAAAGCTTCCCCTTAAATTATTTCCTTTCAATCTTTTACCTATTCCAACTTATTTTCTATATTACCAGTAGATTGATGTTTTAAACAATTCCAAAATTCTTCCTCCTGTGGGTTACATCTTCCCATGACTGCAGATAAAAATTAAATTCTATTGCCTTGGCACTGTATATTTTAGAGTGATCTCTGTGACCTCACTCCAGCTTAACTACATGTTTTCATCTGCAACTGTCGTCCAAGTCCACTAACCAATGGGCACCACACAACTTTAGTCAAAGCTATTTAGGTTTATCGCAGCTTCCTGCAGCAAGGGAGAATACACATCAGAGGAACACAGTGTTTCTGTCAAAGAACGTTAGGAGAGGCTTATGATAATATTTGGACATGTGAAGAGGGATTCTAAAGCAGATTTAGAGAAGTGCAGACAATTCTGGATAGGATGTTGCCAGGTAGCAGAAATAAGTCAATGACTGGATATCCTTACATGTTTTATAAGCTCGAAGACAAGGCATTCAAAGTGGAGCTAAAATTATCACTAGTAAAGAAACAGTAGTCACTGTTGCTTGCCTTTGGAAGGGGATGTTTAGTTACTGTGATTGCAAGGTAGGTGTCCTTTCTTTGTCTTAGTCTATTGTGGTCACAGAGTGGCCTTACCTGAGTGTTGATTCTATTCTAAGAAAGTTGTTTATGTTTAGTTGGGACAATTAAGGCAAACTGACAGCTTCCAACAGTGAGCTGCTAGGGTCATTTTTCACTTTCTCACTACCCATGTCTACTTCTACATCTGAGTCTACTAAACAATTTGCAGCCCCTTGAAAGACTTGTGTTCTTTCTAATTTATGAGTCTTGACAGAAGCAGTTCGGAGAGCTTGAAATACATCCACAGAACTTTTTCCAGGATTTCCTCCTACTCATTCTTTAGAATTGTTTCCCTCCTCTTATGTATGTGCAGATATACATTAATATATCCAAGAAAATATGAATATATTCACATTATTTTACAAAGAAAAAAACACATAAATTAAGTAAAATAAAGTGACCTTTAATTCATTCATAAGCCATCTCATTCTTCTTCCCAGATTTAATCACTCGTATTGCTTATATAATTATAGTATTATTTTCCTATACAAACTTATATATAAACGTAGTTTTACTCACTCAATAACACACAGATTTAAATGCTTAGAATACATTTTCTAAGGTTGTTTAGCATGCTTTTTAAATAGCCCTTAAGAATGTTTCGAAAGTGTCTATATGTTTATATCATTCTCTCATCAGAATGCAGTATCATGGGTATCCTCAGTGCCTGATGAATCTCAGTAATGCCTGCACAATACCAGACACAGAGTAAGTCCTCTTGATAAATGTATAGGGAACTGTAATAGAATGCTATAGACTACTTCCATAGGAAACCAAATTATTAGAAATCTCCTCTTATAAGCATGAACTCAGAATCAAGGGAGTTTGTTTCAGAAGTCAACTAATATAGCTTGAGGCCCTCTCACTCATTTTGATATTAATATTAAAGTTTGTTTCACAAAGATTCCACTACCCCTAAGCATTCTAGAATTGGCACTTCCAGTGTTCCCCTCCATATCAACTCCTCTCTGGAGTGTTTGTGGCTAGCGGGCCTCCTGCAGTACATATTGGCTTACTTTATATTGTATATGAAACCACAGCTTAGGGACTCAATTGTTCAATCACAATCTTGTTATAGAGTTTATACCTTTGATTATTTCAAAATTTATCTTTTTGAAGTTAGGGATATTCTCAAATTTTTCAAGCAGAAAGCTTACAAATATAAAATGATGTACAGTTTAACACGTCTTCTCCTGTGACATTTAACATATTAATTGGTTCAATTGAGGCTGGGCTTAGTGGCTCACATCTATAATCCCAGCACTTTGGGAGGCCGAGGAGGGTGGATGGATAACTTGATGTCAGGAGTTCGAGATCAGCCTGGCCAAAATGGTGAAACCCCGTCTCTACTAAAAATACAAAAATTAGCCAGGCATAGTGGCACGTGCCTGTAATCCCAGCTACTCCAGAGGTTGAGGCAGGAGAATCGCTTGAACCCAGGAGGCAGAGGCTGCAGTGAGCAGAGAAGGACCACTGCACTCCAGACTGGGCAACAAAGCAAGATTCCATCTCAAAAAACAAACAAACAAACAAACAAAAAAATTAATTAGTTAATTGAAATTTTGACCAGAACAAAAAATAGGCAACTAGAGATAGCCTCTTTGAAGTACAGATATTCAGTATCACTGATTTTTTAGAGATCTACATTTTTTAATACTAGACATAAATTAAAACAATAAGGACTTTTAACATTAATTACACATTTTATAATATTTAACCTCAATGAATAAATATGTGACTGGTGTAAATAAAGGCAACTATCAAACACTGATATGGAAATCAATAGATTTTTTTATATAATTGAGCAAGGCTGCTCAGAATTTGAAACTCTAGAATACACAGAAAAAACAAATGAATTGGAATAGCATGTGTGTGTGTGTGTGTGTGTGTTCACTTGTGTTCACAGACAGAAAACATACAAAACAAATGCTATCAGTATGTTTTTGAGTATAATGTAAATGAATGAATTTACATGCATAATAGAAACACTGACCTTAGAAAATACATTTTCCCCAAACTAAATTCATTGAACTATTAGATAAAATTGTTTGAATTATTCAGATAAAATTTCCCACCTGAAATAAATCAAGCAGTTTTAGTTTGGGATAAGATGACATGAATAATAACCTGTGTCAAGAATTCCTCAGCAATTTTTTTATCCCCTTAAAAACATATAAATCTCCAAATGCATTCTGAGTTTGGGGAATAGAATTGAACTCTATCGGAAGTTTGAAGAAACTTTGTATCTTGCACTATGCTGGGGAATGAACTATGTCTTGCTGTAAGTAATTTGTTGAGGACATAGGATAAAGTCATGCCCACTAAAGGAAGATTATATAATCACTGAAATATAAAAGGACTTTCTCTTGTTAGCTATGAAAGACCAAGATGAGAATAGCAAAATGTTCTATGCAAATTGTGTCACATGCTGAAGAGCAAGCTAATGAATTGTGGGATAATTATGCATGCTTTTATAAAGAATGTGAGATATTAAAGGCTGGAATGTGATTAGAACATAATTTTTGCAGATTTTAAAATGTTGTGTTTTAATCTTTTAAGTTGTTCTACCAAACTTCTAGTTTTCAAACATGTACTTCAAATGCAAAAGAAATAATTGTTTCAAAATAAGAATAACATTATTATATTCAAGGCTAACACCTTGAAAATATAATACATCAACAATACAGAGAATCTTTTTTATTTTTCTAAGACTGAACTTATAACCAATGAATCTAAAAGTTATTAATTTGGATTTCAGGGGGTTTAATAACATATTTAACAATATTAAGCTATTTTTTTATCCACGTATCTTTTGTGGAGATCTATTTAAAGAAGAAATTATTTTACCAGTTCAACTATTCTACACTTAAGACTTTGAAATAACTAATCTTGACTTTGAAATAAAATTCTTCAAATATATGAGAAAATAAAATATTCTGAAATAAGACAAAATATTTCTATTAATTATAATACCTGGGATAAATGCATTAGGATATATAGTGTTATTTATAAAATAAAATTCACCAGAATACTACTAGCAGTACACTAAAATTCAAACTATCCGGCAATGTTTTAAATTGTACTAAAGAACCCAATCCAAAAATCTCAATAAACTTCACAACCACTTGCTAATTTAGTTAACATAATGTCATTTCAGCAAACTCTAAAAAGGGTGGTAAAATTATGACAATAATTTTCATAAAAACCTTAGATCAGGGCACAGAGAATGAGCTACATTCTCTCACTTATAAGTCTATTAACAGAATCCTTTAGAAACCTAAGAGGTTAAAAGTAAATTAACAACAGAAGGAAGCCCAATCTAATGAGGCTTTGAAATGTAGGCATAGCTCACTTTCCTCAAATAAAAATCTGTATTAGTCTGTTTTCATATTATCATAAAGAACTGACTGAGACTAAGTAATTTATAAATGAATGAGGCTTAATTGACTCACAGTTTAGCATGGCTATCGATATCTCAGGAAACTTGCAATCATGGCAGAAGGAGAAGAGAAAGCAAGGCACCTTCTTCACAAGGCAGCAGGAAGGAGAAGTGCTGAGCAAAGGCAGAAGAACCCCTTATAAAACCAAAAGATCTTGTGAGAACTCACTCACTATCATGAAAGCAGGCTGGGGCAAACTGCCCCCATGATTCAATTACCCTCCACCTGGTCTCTCCCTTGACACACAGGGAGTATGGTGATTATAATTCAAGATGAGATTTGGGTGGGAACACAAAGTCTAACCATATTATTCTGCCCCGGCCCCTTCCAAATCTCATGTCTTTTCACATTTCAAAACAAATCATATCTTCTCATCAGTCCGGCAAAGTGTTAATTCATTTTATAATTAATCCAAAAGTCCAAGTCCAAAGTCTTATCTGAGACAAGATAAGTCCCTTCTGCCTATAAGCCTGTAAAATAAAAAACAATTTAGTTACTCCCAAGATACAATGGAGGTAGAGGCATTGGGTAAATGCTCCAATTCCAAAATGGAGAAATTGGCCAAAATGAAGGGGCTACAGACCCCATGCAAATCCAAAATCCAATGGGACAGTCATTAAATCTTAAAACTCCAAAATCATCTCCTCTGACTCCATATCGTGCATCCAGGCCACGCTGATGCAAGAAGTAGGCTCCCATGGCATTGGACAGCTTTGCCCCTATGGCTTTGTAGGCTACAGCATCCTCCTGGCTGCTTTCACAGGCTGACATTGATTGTCTGCTGCTTTTCCAGGCACACAGTGCAAGTTTTCAGTGGACCTATCATTCTGGTGTCTGGAGGATGGTGGCCATAGTCTCACAGCTTCAGTAGACAGTGCCCCAGTGGGGCCTCTGCATGGCAGCCCTGACCCCACATATGCTTTCCACACTGCCCTAGCAGAGGTTCTCCATGCAGGCTCTACCACTGCAGCAAAGTCCTGCCTGGATATCCAGGCATTTCCATACAGCCTCTGAAGTCTAGGCAGAGGTTCCCAAACCTCAGTTCTTGACTTCTGCACACCTGCAGGTCCAACACCATGTGTAAGCCACCAAAGCTTGGGGGTTGCACCCTCTGAAGCAATGACCAGAGTTATATGTTTTCCCCTTTCAGCCAGGGCTACACAGCTGGAGCATGAGGCACTAAGTCCCGAGACAGCAAAGAGGAGCAAAGCCCTGGCCCAGCCCATGAAATCATTTTTCCCTCCGAGGCTTTTTGCTTGTGATGGGGTGGGGTGGGGGACCTGCCATGAAGAACTCGGATGTGCCCTGGAGACATTTTCCCCATTGTCTTGGTGGTTAACATTTGTCTCCTCTTTACTTATGCAAATTTCTGAAGCAGGCTTGAATTTCTCCTCAGAAAATGGGTTTTTCTTTTCTATCACATAATCAGACTGCAAATTATCCAGACTTATTCTCTGCTTCCCTTTTAAACATAAGTTCCAATTTCAAACTATCTCTTTGTGAATACATAAAACTGAATACTTTTAAGAGCACCCAGAGCACCCCTTGAACACTTTGCTGCTTAGAAATTTCTTCTGTCAGATAACCTAAGTCAACTCTCCCAGGTTCAAAGTTCCACAGATTTCTAGGGCAAGGGCAAATTGCCACCAGCCTCTTTGCTAAAGCATATCAAGAGTCACCTTTATTCCAATTTTCAGCTAGTTCTTCATCTTCATCTGAAACCACCTTAGCCTGGATTTTATTGTCTGTATCACTATCAGCATTTTGTTCAAAGCCATTCAACATGTATCTAGGAAGTTCCAAACTTTCCCCTATCTTCCTCTCTTCTGTGTCTTCCAAGTCTCTGGGAAGTTCTAAACTTTCCCACATTTTCCTGTCTTCTTCAGAGTTCTCTGTTCCAACCTCTGCCTGTTACTCAGTTCCAAAGTCACTTCCACATTTTTGGGTATCTTTATAGCAGCACCCCACTCTCTATGGTACCAATTTACTGTATTAGGCCATTTTCATACTGCTATAAAAAACTAACTGACACTGAAAAATTTATAAAGGAAAGAGGTTTAATCAACTCACAGTTCAGCATGGCTAGGGAGATCTCAGGAAACTTACAATAAGGGCAGAAGGCAAAGGGAAGGCAAGGCACCTTCTTCACAAGACAGCAGGAAGGAGAAATGATGACAGAAGGGTGAATAGCCCCTTATAAAACCATTAGATCTCATGAGAACTCTCTCACTATCATGAAAACAGGATGGGGAAAATTGCCCTCCTGGCCCAATTATCCTCCACCTGGTCTCTCTCTTGACATGTGGGGATTATGGGGATTACAATTCAAGATGAGATTTGGGTGGGGACACAAATCCTAACCATATCAAAATCCAACATAATATGAATAGTATAAAATAAGTAATATGTATCTAAAAAATTAATACCATAATGCAGTAAGCATATTACAAAGTCCATTGGGCAAACCAAAGGGCAATTTAAAGGGCAAAGCATGCAGTTGGGGAATTGAAACTAACCTTGAAGTTACTTGAACCAATCCTAGCTCTAATTAAACTAAATACAATTCTTACTAATAAAGCAAGGAAAACTATCACTAATAACTACACCAAATTATTCCATATGGTATGGAACAGAGAAATCTAATTTAGATTTTAAAGAGTATAACAAAGAAAAAATAAAATACAAAATTATCATAAAAGAAAGGAGTATATTTTAATACATTTGGCATAATGAATTAAGTAGAACATTACAGAGAAATTTTACTTAAGACACAGAAAACAGACAAGCTACTTGTAAATAGTTAATTAGGAAAAATTCTTCTCTGTGAAAAAAATAATGAGAAGGATTTATAGCTAGAGCTAAAAGCTGGTTATCCAAAGCAGAATTTAAGGTCAACTTTAAATTTACCTTAAGAAGAATCCATCTTAATGTAAATTTAAATGTTAATCAGAAGACATACAAGTCATTTGAAATAGGACAAAACCTTCCTTGGAGAGCAATTACTCATAAAATGATAATTGGCTTCAGAGAAGCTTCAATTTCTCATGCATTTTATTCAATCATAACTAAATACCAATAAGCAAAATCACCTCCTAATACCTTATTGTTTTAATCCATGTGTGCAGAGAAAAAATTAATATAAGCAATAAGAAATACTTTTCTATATAAGCCCTCACAAAAATGAATAAGCCATTGATAGCAAATAGATTGAAAAAACAGAAAGCATTAGTTTAATGTGCTATTAACCTAAAATACAAATGTAATAAGATTAAAATAAAAGAAATTTAATAAACCATTATGTCCCCTCTATTTACTAAAACAACTTAATTTGTTAATTGAATATAAAAACTTATTGTCTAATTAGCTAAAGTAATCATGATCTGAATTAATAATTTTGGTTGAGGTGACTTCAGAACATAGTAAAGCCTCCCAATGATCAAAACTAGACTAATCACTCAAATACATGATCATTATTAGTTGACTCAAGTTTTTTTGGTTGATAATCTATTTTATTGATGAACAGATTTTTCAATTGGTAATAATAAAATTCCATTTTAGAGGTCAAATTGATGATTAAGTTTATGATTTTATTGTTGCATCCACACATCCTAAAGATGACTTCCACTTAAGGTTCTTTAGTGCCATGGTTGAAGTTGTATGTTACCTGAATTCATATCTGAGCAATTTCCTTTGGTGATTCTTTATGCAAAGGTGTCTCACAATATGAAAGGGCTTTAAAAATAAGGTCCACTCTACAAAAGGGCTTAATATTAATTTGACATTTGTCTAAATACAATAAATTATTAAAATCCTAGACTAAGGGAGAGGCAGAACAAGATGGTGGAATAAACTTCCCAGCAATCCCCACCCCCCACATTCCCCACTCCAACCCCAACCCTACCCCCATTGTAGTTGCTCACCCAGGGAAACATCAGATTAAATAACTATCCACACAAGAAAACTTCTTCATACAAGAGATAACTAAATCAGGTGAGAAATCACAGCACTAAGTTATAGCATTATAACAGGAAAGGATGTGTTAAAGAGGATAGAAAGAACAGTCTTGAATTGTCTTCACCACTCCTTTGCCAACCCCATGCAGCACTGCACAGACAATCTGTCTGCTTGGGAAAGGAAGAGGAAAGTGTGTATGAACTTTGCATTGGAACTTAGTACCAGCTTCCCCACAGTGAAACACGGTACCAGGCAGAAACCCATGGCTCCATTTTCCAGTCTGGTGCCTATGGAGGGAGCATTTAGACTTGCCCGAGGCAAGAAGAGAATCTGCTGTCTTGGCAGGAGGAATCTCAGTCCTGATCTGCTTTACCACCTGCTGACTAAAGTGGCCTCTGGCTCCAAATAAATGGACCCAATGGGCCCTCATTTTAGTGACAGGAAGGTCATGGTGATCACTCTCCTTGGGTGGGCACTGTTATTGAGATGGTCTGGAAGGCCATAAGCTTCAGATACGACCCAGTGTGACAAAAGCTGCAGCAGCCACAGGAGTGCCCGTGTCACCTCTCTGTCAACTCTAGGCAGTGCAGCTTTGAGAGAGACTTCTCCAGGGAAGAAGAGGGAAGTGTGCAGGAGACTTTGCCCTGGGAACTAGTACCAGCTCTGCCACAGTAAAACAGCCCTGAAGAGAACACCACAGGCCCTTATTTTTGGCCAGTGCTTCCAGTCTGCGGTTCTACCTCACCCCTAACCAAAATGGAATCTGCCGCACTGACAGGATGGACAGGAGTCTCATCCAGGCATCACCATTGACGGTACACACACACATATCTATACATGCGTGTATATGTGTGTGTGTATTTATATACACACACGTACACAATGGAATACCATTCAGCCATAAAACAAAATGAAAACCTGTCATTTGAGGCAACATGCATGAACCTGGAGGATGTTAAATGAAATAAGCCAGGAACAGAAAGACAAACATAGTGGGATCTCACTCATAAGTGGAATCTTGAAAAGCTGACTTCATAGAAGTAGAAATTAGAGTAGTGGTTACTAGAGGCTGGGGAGGAAAGGGGCAGGAAAAGACAGGAGAGGTTGTTCAATGAGTACAAAGTTACAGTTACACAGAAAGAATAAGTCCTGTTTTATTACAAAGTAGGGTGACTGTAACAAATAACGATGTAGTGTATATTTAAAGATACCTATAAGAGAAGACTTTGAACTTCAGCTCAAATAAATGTAAATGTTTAAAGCGACAGATTAGTAATCACCCCAGTTTGATCATCATACAATGCATGCATGCATTGAAGCATCACACTGTACTTCATAAACATGTACAAGTATTATGTGTCCATTATAAATTTGAAAAATTAACAAGTGAAAAATGTCTAAGAATCAGTCCCATTGAGATAACAGAAGCCAGTAATAATGTAAATTTAAAATTTTGTTTCCAGAGGCTTTTTTTTTTGTTTTTTGGGATGAAATTTTGCTCTTGTTGACCAGGCTGGAGTACACTGGCACGTTCTCGGCTCACCGCAAACTCTACCTCCCAGGTTCAAGTGATTCTCCTGCCTCAGCCTCCCGAGTAGCTAGGATTACAGGCATGTGCCACCAAGCCTGGCTAATTTTGTATTTTTAGTAGAGGCAGGGTTTCACCAGGTTAGTTAGGCTGGTCTCGAACTCCTGACCTCAGGTGATCCACCTGCCTTGGCCTCCCAAAGTGCTGGGATTACAGGCGTGAGCCACCACACCCAGCCTCATTGTTATTTTTTAACAAGTATGTTCCTAAGTAATTTATAATTACAACTTTTCCCTATTGTATTAGTGTAGGCCTTCTGAAGGCTTATCAAATAAAAAATTGGGTCACTGAATTTCAAGAAACCAACTATCTTAGTTCCATATGGATTATTTCAACTGATTGCATATGCCATAAAAATATAAAAGAATCATAAAAACCACTTTGATCTCTAATGTGATTAATACTAAGATAGATTATTGCAACTGTTATGGTCCTGACCTTGCTTTAACAATCTGAGTGTCTACTCTAACATCATATCTATTAATAGGTTTGTCTTAGTCCATTTTCGTGTTGCTATAACAGAATATCACAGACTAGGTAATTTATAAAGAAATGAAATCTATTTCTTAGAGTTCCTGAGGTTGGAAACTCCCACAGGCCCACATCTGGTGAGGGTCATACTGCAGCAACATCCTATGGCAGAAGATGGAAGAGCCAGAGATTGCAAGAGAGCAAGAGAGTAAGGAGGGGCCACTAGCTTTTATAACAAGCCCACACTCATGATAATTCACCTATTCCCATGACAACAACATTAATGCATTCATGGGGGCTCTGCCCGCATGGCCTAATCGCCTCTTAAAATTCCCACCTCTCAGTACTGTTGCATTGAGGATTTAATGTCCAGCACATGATTAGCAAGAAAAAACCAAACCATAAGTTTTAAAGCTAGAATTACTGTTAGTCTTACCTATATGAAGCTTACTTAGCAGTGTAGTCAGCCAAGCTCATAGTGTCCAGAACTTGACTAATCCAGAATCCTTTGAGCAGAAACAAAAGTCATGAATTCCACATTAGGTTACATAGGCAATTATTCTGTGATGTGTGTGTGTGTGTGTATGCACGTGTGTCAATTACATTAAGAGCTAACTTCCCTAAATTATTTGCTTTGATCCACTTTTAACTTTTGAGGAAAGGCAGAAGTATAGAAAAGGTTTTAGCTGCTTCTTTGGATTTGCAACTCAGTGTATAAGTTAAACTTCCCAGCTTGATAAATGAGGAATTATCCTGTCTTTATATTTTATGTACAAAGATTATTCTCACATAGATTTATCTACCCTTGACTATTCTCAAAAAATCACAAAGTGGTCACTACTCTATATACATGATGCTAAAACTAGAATAGTGGAGACTGCCCTCAATTTGCTAATTCAGGGTGATTTTAATCAATGTGTAGTTTTATTAGGAGATGCTCAGATTTATAACTGATTGTTATTGCTTATTTCTTGGTAATAATTTTCTGAATCATAATACCATCATGATTGGAAGATTTTGAAACTCATTAAGGCCATTAATTATAGGCACTCCAGATACAGCATTCTAATAAATAAATAAGCTTTTGATTATTGCCCCATGATTCCTTTTACTGCTTGCAGCGTCAACAGCAGGAGCAAGGCAGGACTAGAGTGAACAGTGTGCCCTCCATCCCCTGGCAGCCTAACACCTGTGGGCGCAATAGATTTCTTTATCATCTTCCTCATCTAGCAGGGTTTCACCAATTTTAGGTGCCATTAATTTTCTTACTGCAATTAATTAAAATAAAACCATCTTTTACATCCCAATACCACAGACCACTAATTTCATTTTCGGTATTATTACAACTTTTTATAATTGCCATAGAAATCACTGTCAACAAAACAGAATCTAAGTATTACCTTTATCAATCTAGCAGAAAGCAGAGACCCAATTTAACATCAACATTTGCGCTGAAGCATTGGACATCCTGAAGTACACGTGCTTTGGAAAAATTTCACATATTTTAACATAATGTTCAGGAAACCATTATTTAGTTGCATAAAAACTCATCTGAGTAGCACTGCCAATTAGAATTTTAGGATTTATTGTATACCATGTTATAATTTAACCC
This sequence comes from Chlorocebus sabaeus, assembly GCF_047675955.1. Lineage (NCBI taxonomy): Eukaryota > Metazoa > Chordata > Mammalia > Primates > Cercopithecidae > Chlorocebus > Chlorocebus sabaeus. Next base: position 60,518,337 of record NC_132915.1, read on the forward strand.
TGTAGGGTCTGCATATTTATGTTTCCCCAAAATTAACATTCTAAAATCCTCACCCCCAAGGTGACGATATTAGGACATAGAACTTTTGGGAATGATTAGGTCATGAGGGCTCTACCCTCAGAATAAGATTAATGACCTTGTAAGAGAGGCTGGAGAGAGCTCCTTTACCCTTCCTTTTTATGCAGAAAGAAGGCAGTGCCTATGGGGTAGCAGGCCTTCACCAGACACTGAATCTGATGGCTACTTGATCTCGGACTTCCCGGCCTCTATCACTGTGAAAAATACATTTCTTTGGTTTATAAGCCATCTAGTCTACTATATATTGTTATAGTAATTCAAACAGGCTAAAACATACCTGAATATTGAAATAGATGTGCAAGTATATCCAATTTCTGCTGTCATAATTATTACTATTGTATCACAGGTAAAAGTCTTTGACTAGCTATGTTACAAGAATAAAATAAGTGATCACCAGTTATATTCTGACTCATGGGTTTTATTTGCCTATGTACTGTGTATGGGCTAACAGGAGTCGTTTTATCTACTAAATACATCATTTGTTTACTGATGCATTTGATTACTGATTCCTGTTATTTTTAAGACAAATATTGTAACTTATATGAGGCAAGGCTCAACCACTATGTGTAGGTAATAATGTAACTTGTTTTTCCCAATATTTTCTTGGCTTTTCTGGAATGTAGCAATGATAATGAGCCTATACAGGTGCTGAAACAAGATGAAAACTCTCTCATCCATGAAGCCACTCATTCACTGATAGCAGTGATAATAAAATTCTTCATAAGATATTGGTAAAAATAAATTTACCAGTCTTTACTTAATGTTATCAAAGTTAACTTAAATTATCTGCGTCTTTTAGCATATCAACTCTACCTAGGTTTTCAATTCTATATTTTTCATTTTAGAGAAATGTACCCATTTCCATGTCTTATAACAGCATTTATAATTAGCTCTTTGGTATCTGGTATTATATATCTAATATTAAACAAAAAATTAACTCACTAAAGCACCACAGATGCTTAAGAATTAGAAACAGTATGCCCATCTTACCTTTAATTATTTTAATTCTTATTTTTCTTCCATTATTATGAAATTATGAATTATTTAATTGTGAGCAATAACTCATTCCTTTTTTTTTTTTTTTTTTTTTTTGAGACAGGGTCTTGCTCTATCACCCAGGCTGGAGTGCAGTGGCATGATCTCAGCTCACAGTCATCTCGACCTCCCCAGTTCAGGCAGTTCTCCTACCTCAACCTCCTGAATAGCTGAGACTACAGATGCATGCTACCACGCCCAACTAATCTTCACATATTTTGTAGAGTCAAAGTTTCGCCATGTTGGCCAGGCCAGTTTCAAACTCCTGGGCTCAAGGTATCTGCCCACTTTGGCCTCGCATTGTGCTGAGAGTACAGGCCTGGACCACTGGGCCCCGCCTCCATAACCCATACCTAACTGCAGAAACAACAAGATGACAATGAATTGAATTTATGATTATAGAGACTATGAAATTGTTAACTTTGATTCAGACTAAGAGAATTATGTCTATAGAAATTGATATTCATGTAGTAATCCTTACAGAACTGCCATCTAAACACTAACCTCATCAGAAGATGTGCTTCATTCATGAGCTGCTCCCTCTTTATATTTAAAACAATTGCTATTCCAGGACAAATAAAGTGAGAAGTATTAATGTTTACTAGACTTGACATTATAAACAATGCTCTTAAATTATATAACTCAAATTATACCTTCACGGACTTTGTGCTTGAGGTAGTACTTTAGAACAGTTTGAAAACTGACCCATATCAGTGCTATAAATTCATGGGGGAGATAAATTATCATTAATTATTAAAGTTAAAGATGGTGAACTTAAATCCCTTGCATATGAAATACTACAATTAGATACAGCACTATAAACTATTAATCTATTATCAATAATTCTAGTGATATTTGTAATGAAAATTTTTATGCTTGTAGTTTTGAACTATCACCCTCACCTATAACACTTGAAACACCAATACTGAATAACAAAGTAAGAGATACTTTTTATCTGCCTCTATCCTCCAGCAATAGTAGGACTAAGTATTGTAAACTGTATTATTATTTTCTCAATAAATGCATTTATTTCACCAAACCATCTTATTACAAATTGTAATTAGATGCTAACAGTAGATAGACTAATTTTAAAGTAGCAAGTATTAACTCATAGAGACTCAGCACAGGTTTTATCTCTAACGTCAATTTAATCTCATTCTATTTATTGAAACTTCAGTCCTGTTAGTACCCATACCTCACACGGTTACCTGAGCCATGCAATTCACCGTAAATTTAGGAATGGCCGTCTCACTATAGGCAGAAACAGTTATTGTTTGTTTTCATCATAAAAATGAAGCCTTATCAGTGTATTTTATATCCCAAGGAACACCTGCTATATGTATGCCTATCTTTGTAATCATGATCACTCCTGGAATATTTAACAAATAGTTTTAGCATTGTGGTTTGCAGCAAACATTACAGTTTGCCACTTGTTAATTCACCCAGTTAGAGGAGCTACATGACCCCTATTACCAATTAGCCCATCAGTAGCCTCAATCAGGTTTATTATTTTAGTACTTCTTACAGTTTTAGAGGTCACAGTTAGCTGAATTCAATCACATATCCTCACATCTTCAGGAAGCCTCTATTTACAAATAACACCTATTAACTAACATGCTAACCATATAATAAAATTAAGCCCTTGGCCACTAAGAGGAGGCTTATCTGCTAAAGACTCCATTTAATTAATCATTTCTAGTAACAGTCATACTATTAAATAACACACAAGCAGTAGGCTATAAATAAAGAGGTGGTGTTTAAGAGACTACTTTCACAGGCCCCTACAGGTCAGTTGTATGAAAAGAACTTACATATGAAATAATCTCCTTCAATGTGCTAGAAATATTTTTTATTGCAGGGTATTTTATTTTTTATCTTTCACTGAAATATAGCCCCTATACCAAAATTTGGTAGAGTCTGATCACTAGCATGTATTAAAACACTAAACTACTATATCTATCAGTAGCATCATTTCTTAACACTTTTATCCTTCTAGTTGCTGGAGTATCTATCACTTGAACCACCCCACACTCCCACAATCTGAAAAAAAGAAATTAAAATGAAACATTACCAGAATTATTTATCAACACTACACTAGATGTTTACATGATGACAAACTTCAGAATTATTATGAAACACTATATACTAGTTCCAATGACCTCTATGACTCAATATTATTTTTGACAAAATGGATTTCATAGATTGTGTGTAATTACTGCTAAAACTTTAATTATATGTTTTCTAGGTCAAATAACATTTTACTTCACTTTTAATCATTTTAGTTTTGAAACTGACCCTAATACCCTCTTAATTGTCATATAACTCTTTAATTTTTTTTATTTTTAATTTTTTGGGGTATATAGTAGGTGTACATATTTATGAGGTACATGAGATATTTTGATATAGGTATGCAATGTGTAATAATTACATCATGGAAAGTGGGGTATCCATCCTCCCAAGTATTTATCTTTTGTGTTACAAGCAATCCAATTATAGTCTTGTAGTTATTTTAAAATGTATAATTAAGTTATTGACTATAGTCACCCTGTTGTGCTATCAAAGAATAGGTATTTTTCATTCTTTCTATATTTTTTGTACTCATTAACCATCCCCACCTGTCCCCTCACCCCCAACCCCACCCACTACCCTTCCTAGCCTCTGGAAATCATCCTTCTAATCTCTGTGTCCATGGGTTCAATTGTTTTGATATTCAGATTCCACAAATTAGTGAGAACATACAATGTTTGTCTATTTGTTCCTGGCTTGTGTCACTTAACATACTGATCTCCATTTCCATTCACGTTGTTGCAAATGACAGGATCTCATTCTTTTTTTATGGCTGAATAGTCTTCATTGTATATATGTACCAAATTTTCTTTATCCATTTATCTCTTGATGGACAATTAGGTTGCTTTCAAATCTTGGCTATTGGGAACAGTGCTGCAGCAAACATGGGAATGTAGATATCTCTTCTATATTCTGATTTCCTTTCTTTTTTGTAGATTCCCAGGTATAGGATTGCTGGATCCTAAGGTAGCTCTGCTTTTATTTTTTTGAGGACCCTCCGAACTGTTCTCCATAGTGGAGATTGTACTAATTGACATAGTGGAGGTTGTACTAATTGACATTCCCACCAGTGTATGAGGATTCCTTAGCTCCACATCCTCACCAGTATGTTATTGCCTGCCTTTTCTTTTTACCCAGGCCCATGGAAAGTACTGCCAGACTAATGCCAGTGTTCCCTTAATGCACAAGTGCTCTCCAGTCAGCTTGTAGTGAATGCTGCCTGGCTTGAGACTCACTCTTCATGGCACTGGGCTCCACTCTGGCTCAGGGACGGACTAGAAATGCCATCCAAAAATCAAGTTCTGGAACCAGGGACCCCAACAGTCCACTTGGTACTCTACTCAACTGTGGCTGAACTGGTACCTAAAGTGCAAAACAAAGTCCCCATTATTTTTCCCTTTGTTTTTCTCAAACAGAAGGAGTCTCATCCGATAGCCACCATAGCTGGGAATGAGCTGAGTCTCACCTAAAGCTGGCAAGTCTCAGAGCCTCACCTAGGAACCTCCACATAGCAACTGGGTACTGCTGCTGGTTATTCAGGGTCCAAGAGCTGAAAACCGGTGATGAATCCTACCAGGACTTTGGCCTTCTCTTTAAGGCAGCAGGTGTCCTTCTGGCACAGAGAGTGTCTAGAAATGTTGATCAGGACCTAGGGCCTGGACAGTGAGACTGGAGACTCTGACCAGTGCCCTGTCCTGCTGTGATTGAGCTGGTCTCCAAGATGCAAGACAAAGTTCTTCACTCTCTTCCCTCTCCCCTCCTTAGGTGGAAAGAAGGGGTTTCTTTTGGATCCACAAACTGTGCAGCCTGGGGCTGTGGGACAAGTTATGCCAGCACTCCCTTAGCTGCCCTAGCTGGTGTCTCAGTAGGTCATGTGACCCCCGAGTTTGGTTCTGGTCCCTGTCATGTAAAAGTTGCAGTCCTTGTGGCCTAGACTGCCTTTCAAGTTTATTTAGAATTTCAGAGCACTTCAGCCCCTGGTGACAAGATTTTAGAAACTCAAGTTGGGACCACTGGGATCAATGGTTCTCCTCTTGCTAGGACTGCTTTAAATGCTCCCTTATTGGATGGCAATCAACTGAGTTTGGTCTGTTTTTTATTTCTACTGTAGCAAGGCAGCATTGAGTTCAATGGCTCAAAATTGCTGTTCTCTCCCTCCTCTAGCACACAGAAACACTCTGAGCACCACACCACAACCAGGGGTTGAAAGGTGGCATTAATGATTCAAAACTGTTTTTTCTACCTCTTCAGTGCCTCTTTCAGTGATGCAAAGTTCCAACCAGATATAATGAGTGCTCGCCTAATTTCTGGTTCTTATGAATGTGCTTTTCCTGTGTAGATAGTTATTAAATTGGTGTACTTGCGGAGGGATGATCAGTGGAGCCCTCTATTCTACCATTTTGCTCCCCACATCCCTATAATATCCTTATTTTTCTATATAACAATGTGTTGATGATAATCATATTTTTCTTGTATTAATTAGTACAACTAACTCCAAATCTGTTACTTTTAAGTCTAAGAAAAATAATTAATCGAATAGTATCAAGACTATTTAATACAATTTAGCTTCCATAATAGTAATTTCACCTTCTGATTGCTACAATTATTACTTACATACAGAGAAAAAAAAAAAAAAAAAAAAAAAAAACAAATCCAATGAATTTGGATTTGAAAATCTAGAACTGTCCCACCTAAAACATTTAACAACATCCTTCTGGTATCAGTGAAATTGTTACTATTCGAGCCTCAAATTGTACTCTTATTACCACTACCTTGGAATTCTCAAGAAATTAACCTATAAATAATGCTTATTAAAACAGTGATTCCTGTGATACTATGAGTCACAGACTTAGCCTACAAATGAATTAAAAACAAACTGGTAAGGCTAAAATTAGGTAGATTAATAAGACAATTTTGACACCTTAGATTATGATTACACCATAATTACCTGATATCCCCATTTACATAAACATTTCAATAGCTTTTATAATAACTCTCTTTAAGTCTTTTAATTTATCCCATATAATAACTTCATTACCATGCTTAGAGGGCATAACATCAGCATTAGCTATTATATGCTTTATTAATACTAAATGTTAATCTAACATCAAGCACCATATTTTATATTGGTTGCTATGGCTGCTAGAAAACTGCTATAGGATTAGCACTTCTGGTAATAGTGGAAGGCATATATATAAAATATATATTATATATATTATGTTATATATATTCAACATTTTGTAATAATGTAGTCAGTCAACATTTTATTTTATACATATATATAATATATATTCAATATAATAATCTCACTTAATTTACTTGTAATATAACGATATACCACTAACTTGTCCCCAATAAATAATGTAATAAATTATTATTACTAGCATATGCATGATACTTACATTTTAAAATACCCCTATAAGATTATGTCGTTGACTGTCAAAAGTGCACATCAAAGCACAAATTATACCAATTGCAGACTGAACGTATAGAGACAGGGCCCATATCTTTTTTTATAACCACTATCCCTTAATATGTCTATGAAAATGTCTACCACTAATGGGAATCTAATAGATTATTTAAGTACTGATTAATTAATTTTAAATGTGCTAAGTAGCTTATTTTATCTACTTTTGGGAGAAAAGCCCAAACATTTCTTCTTAGTTTCTATGTTTCTAGGCTATAATTAATCACTGAAATTTGTAGATGTACACACTAATCCTTCCCCCATCTCAGTAATATTCCAATTGATTTGCTCTTTATACATTTACAATTAAAATTATCAATGTATATTTCTATGAGAGGATCAAATTTCCTGTTTTGTTCTTTATTCATTGGGTAAGAAAATTTGGGTATTTATTACCAGAATTAGCTATTTAAATTATTAAATAATTATCTTGTTCTTTTAGCCCAGCTTCTGCTCACCTTGAATATATTAGGATTCTGGTCTCTGCTGTGGGTAATAGAAGTGCCAATAAATATCATGGAGTCATGTTTTTAAATAAAAGCTTCACTTCTATAGCCTGAGTAAACCTAGTCATTATTTTTCATGTCTACACTTCATTGTCCAGAAAAAATAAAAAGATTTCCTCTTATTTGGGCTTATTTCTGTTAGGATTTTCCAGGTGTGCCTAATCAAATAATCACTGTGCAGGCAAAACTCTCCAGTGAATTTATTGACTCTAAACAGGAAAGAACATTTTTGTAATACTAATGATCCTAATCCTGTTAGAAATCAAACAGAAATAATTGTGAATTATTTCAGAAAAAAAGTGAAGAACAAGAGAGTGGATTATAACGTAAATACTTGATGTGAATATCAGAGAGGTTGACTAAATGTAATGGACATTCTACTTGCAAGGTATTAAGATATTTTTCATAAGGACTGTTATGCTTTTTAGTCTGGTAATATAACACAGGTACTTACTTATCTTTGTACTAACAATAAAACCTTACTAAGGGCTGTAAATAACTAATACTTACCTTGCTAAGGCAGGTCTTCTCAGTCTCCCCCACTGTAAAACTCTTGCATTCTATATTGAGTGTTCTATTTTTATACTTACTTTCCCTATATAAAAATATTATAGAGTATTCTTATCTTTTTATTCTAGTCATCCCCAATTTTTTCATTACTGGAATTGTCTATGTTAAATTGAAAGGGTTAAAATTAAGAAGTAAGTATGTTGTATATCAAACATTAAAGTGTGCATACTACTTTTTAACAATCAGAATTTCTGGGAAACCTCAAACTTGAGTTTACATACATTTTACCTACAACCAAAACCAAGGGCATGCAAGACTTTGGTAGTGTGTTGGTTTTTCTGCTCTGACAGGAGATTTTTGACAATTCCATCCAACATACTAGATCCTACTTCATCATTAGATGCTGTTGATTTATTTATCCATTAGTTTCTTTACCCATAGTATATATGCATCCAATGTTGAAGGCAGATAGGAAAACCTTTACAGGTTAGTAATGAAATAGCTATTTTTCTCTTTACAGCTAATGTAATACTTACTGTGTCCTCCTATATTTTCTTCTAACAGAAAAAAGACAATAAAAACAAAATAATGTAAACAAATCAACAGGATCCTAAGTCTATGAATAAAACAACACATAACGGATGTAAGCCATCACACACATGTTAGAGAGAAGGATGCTATGTAACTTGGGCATATCGGCTTGCTTAGCTCTACTTCCCAGTAAAGAAGGTTGGTGATATGGTTGGCTATGTCTCTAGTCAAATCTTATCTTGAATTGTAGCTATCACAACTCCCACATTGGGAGGGACCCAGTGGGAGGTAATTGAATCATGGATGTGGGTCTTTCCCGTGCTGTTCTCATGATAGTGAATAAGTCGCACAATATCTGATGGTTTTATAAAGGGGAGTTTTCCTACACAAGCTGTCTTGCCTGCTACCATGTAAGATGTGGCTTTGCTCCTCCTGGACTTCTGCCATAATTGTGAGGCCTCCCCAGCAATGTGGAATTGTGAGTCCGTTAAACTTCTTTCCTTTATAAATTACCCAGTCTTGGGTATGGCTTTAATAGCGGCATGGAAACAGACCAATACAGTTGGGAACCCCTCCTGAGTACCATAATCCAGTTAGCTACTCTTCGTTATTCCTTACTGTGATCTTAGGTGAATGCCACTTATGATCTCCTTGAAGTTTACCATAAAGGAATTGATTTTTATTTCTCAAATTTACTCTTGGCTACTTAGTTACCACTTACCCCTCTGAAGCACCAAATTAAATCATCTCACCCAAATTTCAAACCAACTTTGCATCATAATAGTTGTTAAAATTATTTTTACATTTTTTGTTAGTATACTTGTAATTACATTCATTGAAGATAATTTGAAATTGAAGAAATGTGGATTATAAAAATCATTTACTAGAATTCAAAATCAATGATATTAGAGATAGTTTCTAACTTGTTCACAGTTTTATGCCCAAATCCCAAGACAGCTTGGTACATAAAAATAAACATATGTAAAAATGTCACTACTTAAAGATACTTGCTACAAAATGTCATATCTCAGTCTATCTTCCTTTACATTTCCATCTCTCATCACCCAACCTGGCTAGACATTTATTGACAGAAATAAGTTAATTGCTAAACAATGGGGTATTGGTTAAATATACTACAGTATGTTTACACAGTTAACTACTAAACAATCACTAAAAAAGTTACAAAAATATTTTTTTGATCTGAGGATTGTTGTTTGACACTCTAGAAAAACCCATTCCACATTCATTGCCTACAGTTAGTGTTACAGGTAGAAGATGGAAGAGTGCATAGTGGCCCAGGAAGCCTAATAGAGAAAATATTTCAAGGAGGAGAATGTGATTGATTGTGTCAATGCTACTAATACCATGTAACAAGAGCTTAGCACTGACCTTTGGACATAGTATATAACACTTACCACTGGCCTTTACAAGGGCTGTTTCAGTACAGCAATAAGAATAAATCTCAAATGAAATTGGTCAAGAGGGAAAGGGAGGGAAGAACTGGAGACTGCAGATACACATAATTCTTTTCAAGAGGTTTTATTATTATTATACTTTAAGTTTTGGGGTACATGTGCAGAAAGTGCAGGTTTGGTACATAGGTACATAGGTACACACGTGCCATGCTGGTTTGCTGCACACATCAATCCACCATCTACATTAGGTATTTCCCCTAATGCCATCCCTCCCCTAGGCCCCCATCCCCTGACAGGCCCCAATGTGTGATGTTTCTCTCCCTGTGTCCATGTGTTCACAGTGTTCAGCTCCCACTTATGAGTGAGAACATGCGGTGTTTAGTTTTCTGTTCTTGTGTCAGTTTGCTGAGAATGATGGTTTCCAGCTTCACCCATGTCCCTGAAAAGGACATGAACTCAACCTTTTTTATGGCTGCATAGTATTCCACGGTATATATGTGCCACATTTTCTTCATCCAGTTTATCACTGATGGGCATTGGGGTTGGTTCCAAGTCTTTGCTATTGTGAACAGTGCCACAGTAAACATATGTGTGCATGTGTCTTTTTTTTTTTTTTTTTTTTTGAGACGGAGTCTTGCTCTGTTGCCCGGGCTGGAGTGCAGTGGCCGGATCTCAGCTCACTGCAAGCTCCGCCTCCCGGGTTCTCGCCATTCTCCTGCCTCAGCCTCCCGAGTAGCGGGGACTACAGGCGCCCGCCACCTCGCCCGGCTAGTTTTTTGTGTTTTTAGTAGAGACGGGGTTTCACTGTGTTAGCCAGGATGGTCTCGATCTCCTGACCTCGTGATCCGCCCGTCTCGGCCTCCCAAAGTGCTGGGATTACAGGCTTGAGCCACCGCGCCCGGCCGCATGTGTCTTTATAGTATAATGATTTACAGATCTTTAGGTACATACCCAGTAATGGGATTACTGAGTTAAATGGTTTTTCTGGGTGCTAGATCCTTGAGGAATCACCACACTGTCTTCCACAATGGTTGAACTAATTTATATTCCCACCAACAGTGTACAAGTGTTCCTGTTTCTCCACATCCTCTCCAGCATCTGTTGTTTCCTGACTTTTTAGTGACTGCCATTCTAACTGGCATAAGATGATATATCATTGTGGTTTTGATTAGCATTTCTCTAATGACCAGTGCTGATGAGCTTTTTTTCATATGTTTGTTGGCTGCATAAATGTCTTCTTTTGAGAAGTGTTTTGTTCAGATCTTTCTGAACAAAAGTGTCTGTTCAGATCCTTCACCCACTTTTTGCTGGGGTTGTTTGTTTTTCTTGTAAATTTGTTTACGTTCTTTGTAGATCCTGGATATTAGCCCTTTGTCAGATGGACAGATTGCAAAAATTTTCTCCCATTCTGTAGGTTGCCTGTTCACTCTGATGATAGTTTCTTTGGCTGTGCAGAAGCTCTTTAGTTTATTTAGATCCCATTTGTCTATTTTGGCTTTTGTTGCCATTGCTTTTGGTGTTTAATTATAAAGTCTTTGCCTATGCCTATGGCCTGAATGGTATTGCCTAGGTTTTCTTCAAGGATTTTTATGGTTTTAGGTCTTACGTTGAAGCCTTTAATCCATCTTGACTTAATTCTTGTATAAGGTGTAAGGAAGGGGTCCAGTTTCAGTTTTCTGCATATGACTAGCCAGTTTTCCCAACACCATTTATGAAATAGGGAATCCTTTCCTGATTGCTTGTTTTGGTCAGATTTGTCAAAGATCAGATGGTCGTAGATGTGTGGTGTTATTTCTGAGGCCTCTGCTCTGTTCCATTGGTCTATATATCTGTTTGGTGGTAGTACCATGCTGTTTTGGTTACTGTAGCCTTGTGGTACAGTTTGAAGTCAGGTAGCATGATGCCTCCAGCTCTGTGCTTTTTGCTTAGGATTGTCTTAGCTATGCAGGCTCTTTTTTTGTTCCATATGAAATTTAAAGTAGTTTTTTTTTTTTTTTTTTTTCCTAATTCTGTGAAGGCAGTCAATAGTAGCTTGATGGAGATTGCATTGAATCTATAAACTACTTTGGGCAGTATGGCCATTGTCACGATATTGATTCTTCCTATCCATGAGCATGGAATGTTTTTCCATTTGTTTGTGTCCTCTCTTATTTCCTTGAGCAGTGGTTTGTAGTTCTTCTTGAAGAGGTCCCTCACATCCCTTGTAAGTTGTATTCCTAGATATTTTACTCTCTTTGTGGGAATTGTGAATGGGAGCTCATGCGTGATTTGGCTCTCTGTTTGTCTATTATCAGTGTATAGGAATGCTTGTGATTTTTGCACATTGCTACTGTATCCTGAGACTTTGCTGAAGTTACTTATCAGCTTAAGAAGATTTTGGGCTGAGATGATGGGGTTTTCTAAATATACAATCATGTCATCTGCAAACAGAGAAAATTTGACTTCCTGTCTTCCTATTTGAACACGCTTTCTTTCTCTTGCCTGATTTTCCTGGCCAGAACATCCAATACTGTGTTGAATAGGAGTGGTGAGAGAAGGCATCCTTGTCTTGTGCTGGTTTTCAAAGGAAATCTTCCAGTTTTTGCCCAATCATTATGATATTGGCTGTGGGTTTGTCATAAATAGTTCTTATTACTTTGAGATATGTTCCATCAATAACTAGTTTTCAGCATGAAGAGGTGTTGAATTTTATTGCAGTCCTTTTCTGCATCTATTGAGATAATCGTGTGGTTTTTGTCATTGGTTCTGTTTATGTGATGGATTATATTTATTGATTTGCATATGTTGAACCAGTCTTGCATCCCAGAAATGAAGCCAACTTGATCATGGTGGATAAGCTTTTTCATGCGCTGCTGGATTCGATTTGCCAGTAATTTATTGAGGATTTTTGCATCGATGTTCATCAGGGATATTGGCCTGAAATTCTCTTTTTTTTGTCATGTCTTTGCCAGGTTTTGATATCAGGATGATGCTGGCTTCACAAAATGAGTTAAGGAGGAGTCTCTCTTTTCCTATTATTTGGAATAGCTTCAGAAAGAACAGTACCAGCTCCTCCTTGTACCTCTGGTAGAATTTGGCTGTGAATCCATCTGGTCTTGAACTGTTTTTGGTTGGTAGGCTATTACTTATTGCCTCAATTTCAGAACTTGTTATCAGTCTATTCAGGGATTCGACTTCTTCCTGGTTTAGACTTGGGAGGGTGTATGTGTCCAGGAATTTATCCATTTCTTCTAGATTTTCTAGTTTATTTGCACAGGGGTGTTTATAGTATTGTCTGATGGTAGTTTGTATTTCTGTGGGATCAGTGGTGATATACCCTTTATCACTTTTTACTGTTTTATTTGATTCTTCTCCCTTTTCTTCTATATTAGTCTGGCTAGCAGTCTATCTATTTTGTTGATCTTTTCAAAAAACCAGCTACTGGATTCACTGATTGTTTTGAAGGCTTGTTTGTGTCTCTGTCTCCTTCAGTTCTGCTCTGATCTGCTTCTGAATAACTCAGAAGTTATTTCTTGTCTTCTGCTAGTTTTTGACTTTGTTTGCTCTTGCTTCTCTAGTTCTTTTAATGGTGATGTTAGGGTGTCAATTTTATATCTTTTCTGCTTTCTCCTGTGGTCATTTAGTGCTATAAATTTCCCTCTAAACCCTGCTTTAGCTGTGTCCCAGAGATTCTGGTATGTTGTGTCTTTGTTCTCATTGGCTTCAAAGAGCTTATTTATTTCTGCCTTAAATTTGTTATTTGCCCAGTAGTCATTCAGGAGCAGGTTGTTCAGTTTCCAGGTAGTTGTGCAGTTTTGAGTGAGTTTCTTAATCCTGAGTTCTAATTTGATTGCACTGTGGTCTGAGAGACGGTTTGTTATGATTTCCATTCTTTTGCATGTGCTGAGGAGTGTTTTACTTCCAATTACGTGGTCAATTTTAGGATAAGTACGATGTGGTGCTGAGAAGAACGTATATTCTGTTGATTTGGGGTGGAGAGTTCTGTAGATGTCTGTTAGGTCCACTTGAGATGTCTATTAGGTCCAGAGTTGAGTTCAAGTCCTGAATATCCCTGCTAATCTTCTGTCTCGTTGATCTGTCTAATATTGACAGTTGGGTGTTAAATTCTCCCACTATTATTGTGTGGGAGTCTAAGTCTCTTTGTAGGTCTCTAAGAACTTGCTTTATGAATCTAGGTGCTCCTATATTGGGTGCACATATATTTAGAATAGTCAGCTCTTCTAGTTGCATTGATCCTTTTACCATTATGTAATGCCTGTCTTTGTCTCTTTTGATCTTTGTTGGCTTAAAGTCTGTTTTATCAGACTAGGGTTACAACCCCTGTTTTTTTTGTTTTATTGTTTTTTTTTCTTGGTAAATATTTCTCCGTCCCTTTATTTTGAGCCTATGTGTGTCTTTGCATGTGAGATGGGTCTTCTGCATACAGCACACTGATCAGTCTTGACTCTTTATCTAATTTGCCTGTCTGTATCTTTTACCTGGGGCATTTAGCTGGTTTACATTTAAGGTTCATATTGTTATGTGTAAATTTGATCCTGTCATTATGATGCTAGCTGGTTATTTTGTCCGTTAGTTGATGCAGTTTCTTCATGGTGTTGATGGTCTTTACAATTTGGTATGTTTTTGCAGTGGCTGGTACTGATTGTTCCTTTCCATGTGTAATGCTTCCTTAAGGAGCTCTTATAAGGCAGACCTGGTGGTAACAAAATCTCTCAGCATTTGCTCGTCCGTAAAGGATTTTATTTAGTTAGCTTAGTTTGGCTGGATATGAAATTCTGATTTGAAAATTCTTTTCTTTAAGAATGTTGAATATTGGCCTTCCCTCTCTTTTGGCTTGTAGGGTTTCTGCAGAGAGACCCACTGTTAGTCTGATGGGCTTCCCTTTGCATGTAATCTGACCCTTCTCTCTGGCTGCCCTTAACATTTTTTCCTTCATTTCAACTTTGGTGAATCTGATGATTATGTGTCTTGGGGTTGCTCTTCTCAAGAAGTATCTTTGTGGTGTTCTCTGTATTTCCTGAATTTGAGTGTTGGCCTGTCTTGCTAGGTTGGGGAAGTTCCTCTGAATAATATCCTGAAGAGTGTTTTCCAACTTGGTTCCATTCTCCTCATCACTTTCAGATACACCAATCAAATTTAGGTTTGGTCTTTTCACATAGTCCCATATTTTTTGGAAGCTTTGTTTGTTCCTTTTCATTCTTTTTTTCCCTAATCTTGTCTTCATGCTTTATTTCATTATGTTGATCTTCAATTTCTGATATCCTTTCTTCTGTTTGATTGATTCAGCTATTGATACTTGTGTATGCTTCACGAAGTTCTCTTGCTGTGTTTTTCAGCTGCATCAGGTCATTTACGTTCTTCTCTACACTGTTTATTCTAGACAGCAATTCCTCTAACCTTTTTTCAAGGTTCTTAGCTTCTTTGCATTGGGTTAGAATGTGCTTCTTTAGCTCGGAGGAGTTTGTTATTACCCACCTTCTGAAACCTACTTCTGTCAATTCGTCAAACTCACTCTCCATCCAGTTTTGTTCCTTCGCTGGCGAGGAGTTGTGATCCTTTGGAGGAGAAGAGGTGTTCTGGTTTTTGGAATTTTCAGCCTTTTTGTGCCTGCTTCTCCCCATCTTCATGGATTTATCTACCTTTGGTCTTTGATGTTGGTGACCTTTGGGTGGGGTTTCTGAGTGGATGTCCTTTCTGTTGATGTTGGTTCTATTCCTTTATGTTTTTTCTCCTTCTAACAGTCAGGTCCCTCTGCTGCAGGTCTGCTGGAGTTTGCTGGAGGTCTACTCCAGACCCTGTTTGCCTGGGTATCACCAGCAGAGGCTGCAGAAAAGCAAAGATTTCTGCCTGTTTCTCACTCTGGAAGTTTCATCCCAGAGGGGCACCTACCAGATGCTAGCCAGAGCTCTCCTGTATGACGTGTCTGTTGGCCCCCGCCGGGAGGTGTCTCCCAGTCAGGAGACACAGGAGTCAGGGACCCACTTGAGGAGGCAGTCTGACCCTTAGCAGAGCTCAAATGTTGTGCTGGGAGATCCATTGTACAGTCAGCAGGCAGGGATGTTCAAGTCTGCTGAAGCTGCGCCCACAGCCGCCCCTTCACCCAGGTGCTCTGTCCCAGGGAGATGGGAGTTTTATCTGTAAGCCCCTGACTGGGGCTGCTGCCTTTCTTTCAGAGACGCCCTGCCCAGAGAGGAGGATTCTAGAAAGGTGGTCTGGCTATAGTGGCTTTGCTGAGCTGTGGAGGGCTCCACCAAGTTGGAACTTCGCCAGGGCTTTGTTTACACTGTAAGGGGAAAACCCAGCTACTCAAGCCTCAGTAATGGTGGATGCCCCTCCCCCACCAAGTTCAAGTGTCCCAGATTGACATCCGACTGCTGTGCTGGCAGCAAGAATTTCAAGCAAGTGGATCTTAGCTTGCTGGGCTCTGTGGGTTGGGATCCGCTGAGCTAGGCCACTTGGCTCCCTGGCTTCAGGGGAGTGAACAGTTCTGTCTCACTGGCATTCCAGGTGCCACCGGGGTATGTAAAAAAATTCCTGCAGCTACCTCAGTGTCTGCCCAAATGGCCAACCAGTTTTGTGCTTGAAACCCAGGGCCCTGGTGGTATGGGCACCCAAGGGAATCTCCTGGTCTGTGGGTTGCAAAGACCATGGGAGAAGTGTAGTATCTGGGCCAGGGTGCACAGCACAGTCCCTCAAGGCTTCCCTTGGCTGGAGGAAGGAGTTCCCTGACCCTTTGCACTTCCTGTATGAGGCAGCACCCCACCTTGCTTCAGCTTGACCTCTGTGGGCTGCACCCACTGTCTAACCAGTCCCAGTGAGATGAGCCAGGTATCTCAGTTGGAAATGCAAAAATCATCAACCTTCTGCATCAATCTCACTGGGAGCTGCACACTGGAGCTGTTCCCATTGGGCCATCTTGCTAGGCCTCCTCAAGAAGTTTCTTAAAAGGGAAAAGATAAATGGAAAACATTTGAAGACAAATATGGGAAAAAAGCAAATACAATGGTAAAATTAACAGCATGTTTATAGGCTGATTGTCATGAGGCAGTTTGAAAAAAGAAAAAAAAACCTTGAATATTGAGGAAAGAAAGGAAATAGTTGCTGGGGTCATTTTGTTGAGTAAGAGGGAAAGCATTCTAGTGCATAAGAAATATGCACATATGATAGTAGCTAAAAAACATTTCTCTTTCCTAATAATAAAATAGCAGAGAAATATGCCACAGATGTAGATGAGTGAGTTTAATCTTATAAAAGTCCGTCTGGTAACAAATTGAGAGGCTTAGTTTCTTAGTTTAACAAACGTAGAAGCTTAGTCAGGAAAGAGGAGAATGCTTAGAGACTTGAGGAGATTGCAGAAGGCAGAAAATGATAGTTTAAGAGAAAGAAGAAAAATGGGAAAATGTGGTACGATTATTATTCTATTCTGTCACTTGTTTTCTTTTCTTCCTTTTTAATATTTAAATGAGAATAGGTCAACTTTAGCAAGATTGACATATCTTAAAAAAGAAGAAGCAAATAAAAAGAAGGTACTTTCAGTATATTCTACTTCCTTCACGTCTATCTGAATGTGTACTTGAACATTACCTAAGGTACTCCAGGGCTGCATGCTATAGAACCTGATGATCAGTACAGACAACAGAAAGAAAACTGTTAGTATAGTTTAATAATGTGGGCTATCACAGCTGGAAAAATCTGTCTCTGCTTTCTCTCTCCCTAATTCTGTTTTAAGTATGATCATGGTAAAAGTCAGCCCACAAGATGAACTCCAGAGATTATTGCTTTTTTGTGTTCATAAACTTGTCTAATTCCCTCCCACATAGAAGTGGGATTGATCTCTGTGACCAGTAAATATCATGGAAGTGTGATTTCCAGTTAATAAAAGACATTGCAATTTCTGCTTTGGTCTTCAGGACTGCTTACTACGGGGGAAGCCCAGCGTGTTGTGAGGACATTTAAGCAGCCCCATTGAGAGGCTTTCATGAAAAGCAACTAAAGCCTCTTGGTAACATCTAGCACTAATATGCCAGCTTTGCAGCAGCGTGACCTGAAAATGAACCCTTCAGCTTTAATCAAATTTTCAGGTGTCTGTAGTCCACGCCAATATTTGACTACACCCTCAGGAGGTACCCTGAGTCAAAACTTCCCAGTCAAGTATCTTTAAAATTCCTGACCCAGCGAAACTGTGAGACATATCAAGTTAGTATGGTTGGATTAAGGTAGTAATTTTTGCAAAAGATATGTTGTTAAGTATTAGATAACTAACATAATTGTTCCATTGGAGAGATACCTAACAGGTGAAATTTTATGGTAAAGAAAAACCATATAGCTCACTGATTTTCTCTTTTCTTCAGGGTGCAAGCATTCCTGTAAGAGTTAGTTGGAATTTGAATCTGGGTAGGTTCGAGCCAAATTCCCACTGACTCTTATTTTTAAATTTTCTCTTCTTCTTAAAACTTCACAGTATTTTCTCCTGCCTCACGTTTATTTGATGGCTCACTTTAGACAAAGAGAGCTATCTTAGTTCCTGTCTTAGTCTTTTTGGCCTGCTATAATACAATATTATAAACTGGGTAGTTCATAAACACCAGAAATTTATTTCTTACAGTTGAGAGGTCCAAGATCAAGATACCTACAGACTCAGTGTCTGGCAAGGGCTTGCTTCCTCATAGATTGTGCCTTCTCGCTGCATCCTCACATGGTAGAAGGGGCAAACAAGCTCCCTCGGAGTCTCTTTTTTTAATAAGGGCACTAATCCCATTTATGAGGGCTCACCACTCATGACCTCATCAGCTCCCAAAGGTTCTACCTCTTAATACTATCACTCTGGAGGTGAGGATTTCAACATACGAATTTGAGGGGGTGAACACAAATATTTGGACGATAGCAGTCTCCTTAGCATAAATTCTGCATTTCAAATTGCATTAAAAATGCCTTACTAGTATCAGTGTAAATATACCAAATAGAACATAAAGGTAAATAATAGTAAATAGTCATCAAATACAAATGATCTATCAGTACTTGAAAAACTAGAAATAGGGAGAAAACAAAATGCAGATTTTTTTTTAAAAGGCATATTTCAACACTATGCAAAGAAGAACATAAAGTCACTTCAGACTGACTAGAAGTCTAAGATTGTCAAACAGTGTGAACTGATAAAATCATGCACTTTACCAATTTCAAATATACCTTAAGGGGATCATCAGCTGAACAAAGATAAGCCACAAAGAGAAAGTGAAGGTACTAGAAAGATTGAAAAGAGTAAATGTTATCAGTATTATTTTCTGAATATCCATTTTTCATTTTCTTAGAAAGCTTCATCTTGTAAACATTTCCATAATAAATAGCTTGATATCTTATCATCTTCTCTTTCATTTTACCATGAGAATTTCTGAAATCTATTAATTTAATTAATAAATATTTACTGACCACCTACTCTATCCAGACACTATTGTAAGCACTGGGGATAAAGTAGTGAAGAAGAAAGACATAGCCTCCTCTTCATGGAGCTTAAAACTAGTTAAGGATAAAAGCAGTAAGGAAACCTATTGCAATATCAGATAGTATTAAGTGCTATGATATCTTAAGAAAAATAAAAAGATAAGATGAAACAAAATTAAAGATCCATGGTTTATTTAAGAGAGCATAATCAAAGTCTAGCAGAGTGAGATATTCTTAAATAAGCACAAATTTTTTCTCAGCATTTGAGTGCCTGAACTCTGTTTCTTCGTGTTCCAAAGTTGAGTTCGATTTGGTTTCAATGGCTTCCTTATCTCTCCCCTCTTCTGAATATTTAGTGAGAAATTTAACATTACTTATTTTGCAGAAGTGCCTTTTCTTTCCTTAGAGTCATGCAAGACTCCAAACTTACTAACTTTGAAAAGCTTAAAGAAATACAACGAATTTCTACACCATGGACCACACAAAGATATTCCTTGTCCAAGGCTACATTGGTTATTCAAAGGCATACAGTACTGATTCTCTGGCCATAATCCCAGTTTTCTCGTTGCTTTAATTCCCAATGTGATACACTTACATTTCAGTTCCCAGAAACCCAAGCGCTCCCTTAATTGTTCCCACCATTCCTGGTTCAGTGTGGAAGAGAGAAATACATCTGTGTCTCAAACCTCAAAGCAGCCAATTTATAAGAGTTAGGGAACCCACATATTCCTAAGGGTCACCTCTCTCCTTTTCTCAAAACCTAGAACCCAACCAGTCTCAGATAATCCACGTGTACCTCCCCTGCGCCTCTTATCTATTCCATGACAGTAATGGAAATCAGAGTCCCTAGGGAAACAGACAAATGATACCTATCATTCTTTTATGAAAAGTCCATAGGAAAGTACTATAGCAAAGTTTTTATTATCTGACACAGAACACAGGATAAAAAGATATTAAATCAGCTTTCTCCATTTTTAATAGAATTACACTGTCAGATTTGAGGATTTGACTATTAAACATTGCCATGTATGTGCATCCAAACAGAGTAAACTGGAAAAAATGGTACATGGTGCAAGACTTACATATTCAGTGTAAAGGAATGCTAATTGGGTTGGTTTGGCCTGTGTAAGAGATCTAGAAATCTCTGCTGTTTATTAAGGTAAATATTTGAAAATGTGGAATGAAATGAAGTATCAGAGTCTCACATTCTGAGTGAGTAAAGCAAAGCAGGGAAAACCCAGACAGCCAAATATATGTTCTCTAGGTATGGTCAAAAAAAAACTGACAAGAAGCACAGGCTTGGGATGAGGGGTAAGACTACTAGTTTTAGGAAAGGAAATTGATGAGAATAATATATGAATTTCAAAGCAGATTTTTGGCAAAAAAGGTCTTTTAAAAATGCAAAAATCAAATCAACATGGGTTGTTTTTCCTTTTTCATGAAGTACAAGATAGAATAGAGTAAGGGCTTCAACATTTCTGACATGGTGGGTACACGCAAATAACCCTATGTCTCTTGGCATGGGTTAGGGGTACCCTTTAGTGAGGAAGCTCATAAACCCCAGGTTATCAAGGGTAGACACATAGTTTACTGTTCTTTCATCTTATCAAGCCACAGAGAGACCAGATGAAAACCAGGTGAAGCTGGAGGAGATATCATGTAGTACTGCTCCAGGGAAGGGCCCTGTCTGCTGTTACAGAGCTTCTTATAGTACAAATTTGTGAATAGCCTTGAAAGTGAGGTATAAAAGGAAGGGACCTAGGCACAGAGAGTCTAAATATAAATAACAGTGCACATAGTTGCCTGATAAATTGTATTTGAGCTATTCAAACATTACCCCTCAATCATTTTATTTTCATTGTTGTCCCTTTAGGAAATTTTATTGACATTTTCTTCCTAATAACACAATTGATGAAACTGTAATACCCTCAAATAGACTGCATTTGTTAACATACTGCATTCATATCTGTGCTTTATACTTAAAAAGAATAAGATTTTTTTAAATACCCTCATTGTAAGAACCACATTTTACTCCCTTGAGAATGATATCAACCAAGTTAAGAACACACGTTAGACAAAGAAAGGGAGTCTCTACCTTCTGAAAGTGAGCCTGGGTGCAATCCCTCCTAGCAGGAAAAGTGTTCCTCCTGGTGATTCACTTGTCATGAGGCAACCCAAACTTCTGTGGTCATCCATACAACAATCCCGCTTTTCTTTCTGTATTAAATCAAATAAATTAATGAAAAAAAATCCAGACTTAAGACTGTAGAAATAAAAGTCAAATAGTTGATTCTGAGTTATTACAAGAGTTTGAACTCTTATTGCCTGTCCAGTAGTAGCCATAAAATACTTTAGCAACAATTCTTAAAATATTAACATTGCAGTTCATAATCAAATTAAACACCTACTCTGTGACACAAAAATTACATTTATAGGTTTCTCAAGAGACTCATTTTCTAAACAAGAATGTTTAAACCAATTATAATAATAATAGCTTCAAACTAGAAATTGCCCAAATGTCCACCGATAGCAGAATTATTAGATATATTAAGGTGTATTCATGGAATAGAAAACTATCCACCCATCAACAAAAAAATGAACTGATAAATATAAACACATGGATAAATTTCAAAACATTATGCTGAACAAAATAATTTAGGCATAAAAGATACATGATATATTATACATGTATAAAGTATTTACAATGTATGATGTACGGTTCCATTTATATGAAGTTCGGGTCCATGCAACACTAACCAATAATAGAAACCAGAATGGTGATTGCCTAGAGCAGGGGGTGAATTGGTAGAAAATGTCCATGGGCACCCTTATTAGGAGATAAAAATATTCCATATCTTGATGTCAATATTTGTGCTGTTCACTTAAGATTTGTGCATTTGACTGCATAAAAATTGTACCTCAAATGACATAATCATTTTAGCTGACACACAAAAAAGTATTTGACAAAATTCAGCACTCTTTCTTAATAAAAACTCTTAACAGCTAAGAATAGAAGGAAACTTCTTCAACATAATAAAGGACATTTATGAAAAACCCACATCACAAACCATGGGGAACAACTGAAAGCATTTCCACTAAGATCTGGTATAAAGCAGATACATCTGCTCCCACCACTTGTATTCAACATAGCACTGGCAGGAGGAAATCATTCCAGAAAAAAAAAAAAAAAAAAGGATCCAAATAAGAAAGAAATAATTGAGATTATCTTTATTTGCAGATGACATGATCCCATATGTAGGAAACCCCAAATATTTCACATACCAGAAAATCTGTAAGAAATAATAAATGAATTCAGTAAAGCTGCAGGATACAAAATCAACATACAAATATCAGTTGCATTTTCACATATTTACATGCAAATACCAACCTAGTTGAAAAAGAAATCAAGAAAACAACTTCATTCATAACAGCATCAAAAAATAAATATCTACAAATAAATTTAAATAAATGAGCAGAAAGATTCACACACTGAAAACTATAAAACATTAATAATAAAAGGAATTAAAGACACAAATAAATGAAAAGATATCCCAAGTACATGGATAGGAAGGATTAATACTGTTAAAATATTCATAGTGCTCAAAGCAATATACAGATTTAGTGAAATTCCTATTAAAATTCCAATAGCATTCTTCATCAAAATATAAAAAGAATTCTAAAATTTGTAAGAAAACACACACACACACACACACACACACACACAGCCAAAGCAGTACAGAGAAAGAAAAACCAAGCTGGAGTCATCACATTTCTTGATTTAAAATTATATTAGAAAGCTACGGTAATCAAACAGTAAGATACAGGCATAAAAACAGAAACATAGACAATAGAACAGAATAGAAAGCCCAGAATAAATTCAAACATATATGGTCAATCAATTTTCGCCCATGACACCACCAGATATGTAATTTGCAAATATTTACTGTCCTTTTCGTTTTGTTGATTGTTTCCGTTAGTCCATTCTGACATTGCTGTAAAGAACTACCTATGACTGGGTAATTTATAAAGAAAAGAGGTTGAATTGACTCACAGTTCCATAGGCTGTACAGAAAGCAGGGCTCAGGAGACTGCAGAAAACTTACAATCATGGCAGAAGGTGATGGGGAAACAGGCACATCTTACATGGTCAAAGAAGGAGGAAAAGAGAAAAGCTGGAAGTGCTAAACACCTTTAAACAAGCAAATCCCATGAGAACTCACTCACTATCACAAGAACAGCAAAGGAGAAGTCCACTCCCATGATCCTATCACCTTCCACCAGGTCCCTCCTCCAACATTGGGGATTACAATTCAACATGAGATTTGGGCAGGACACAAATCCAAACCACATTACTATCCATAAACTTTTCAGTTTGGTGTAGTCCCATTTACTTATTTTTGCTTTTATAGTCTGAGCTTTTAGTGTGATATTCAAGGAATCATTGCAAGACCAATGTCAAGAAGCTTTTCCTCTGTGGTTTTCCAGAAATTTCATCATCTTTCATTTAGGTCTTACATTTCATGGTCTTACATACATTTTGCATTGATTTTTGTGCACGATGTGTAAGATAAGGGTCCAGTTTCATTCTTTTGCATGTAGCAATCTAGTTTTCTCAGTTTCCCCACTTAATATAACAATCATTTCTTTATCTTCTTTTAAATGGGTTCATTTAATTTTAATGAATATTTTCATGTCTACAGTGAAGAACTGTTGTAGTCATTGCTCAGATTTACCTGGACGAAAGGCACCCTACCTATTAATTCTATCTAGATGTACTAAAGAGTACCTTCTAAATCACAAAACAGAGAACTTCTCACTGAAAGTCATACTGGCCTAAGAACTGGAGTAAAACTGAAGGCAGGAAGGTATATTAATGAGCTGGGACAGTGAAGCTCGTGGGACTGATTTGTAATTTATGAAATCCTGGTAAACTCTGCACCTAATTTGATAAGACATTAATAACAAAATTAGATCTAGATTTGAACGTGCTTTCTCGGCATATTACAAGAAAAATGAAAGGTGATGGAGAAAAAGAAGCACATTACTATAGTTTCTATCACTTTAAAATAGGAAACCATTTGAAACAGAAACGCATACATGTGGTCATTTTATAATGAATACATTTAATGTGTACATGTTGCTTAACATTTTCATTCTGATTTTTATTCTTTTCTTAGGTAACGTAAAATGAAAACTGATTATTTTCCTTGTTAACAAACAGGTTTTCCCAAATTTGATCTAGTGAGCAAAACTGATATTTTCATGAAGACAATCTCCACCTGTCAAGGCTTTGGGAAACCTATATGTACACCAGGACGTTTGTGTTTCTGTGTGTGTGTGTGTGTGCTATATGTTTAATAACAACCAGTTTTAAAGCCTTCCTAATGGGTTGCTCAATATTTAACTGGCCAAGTTTGTGTGAAAATATAATATAGTGGGAAATAAAAGAATACACAGATACAAGAGATTTTTGTTGAATATTTTCTTCATAGCAAGTAATGATGAAAGCTTTATTATATAAGGAAATGGTTCTCTGTTCTTTCCATTACTACTTAGGAATCTTGACAGTAAATCCCTTAAAGATGAGGCCATCAGTGTTCCAGGTAGTGTTTAAAGTAATGGTATATTAGTGAGCAAAATATGAGTAGTTAAATGTACCATGAGCTTTGGGACCAGAGAGAGAAGCTTTTGTATCTTGACCCTTCTGCTCTCTAGCTGTGGGGCCTTAGGCAAGTTATATCAGTCTCATTTTCCTCTTCTATAAAATTAAGACGAGAAATAATCTTCCTCATAATACAAGTAATCCTGAAGAATAAATACAACAACATAATAAAAACACCTACCATATATTTATACCTAGAACATAGCCATTTTCTACATAAGATGCTTGAGGCTGCCTTAAAATATTACCACAAACTTGATGGCTTAAAACAAAGGAAATATTTTCTCACAATTCTGGAGGCGAGAAGTTCACCATGAATTTCACTGGCCTGGAATCAGGGTGTTGGCAGGACCATGTTACCTTCAGATACTCTAGGGAAGACTCAGTTTCTTGCCTCTTGTTGCTCCTGGTGGCTGCTGGCATTCTTTGGCTTGAGTCCACATCACTCCAATCTCTCCACATTTACAAAGCTTTCTTCTCTTCTGTGTATGTCTCCTCCTTTCTGTTTCTCTGCTATACTGTCATTTGTGATGGTACTTAATGTCCACTCAGATAATGCAGGACAATATTCTTCTCATCTCAAGATTCTTAGTTTGATTATATCTTTTTTTCTAAATCAGGCAACATTTACAGGTTCCAGGGATTACACTACAGGCATACTTTTGGTGGGGTGGGAGCATTTTATAGCCTACCACAGTGTTCAATAAATGTTAGCAGG
Source organism: Chlorocebus sabaeus (assembly GCF_047675955.1). Classification (NCBI taxonomy): domain Eukaryota; kingdom Metazoa; phylum Chordata; class Mammalia; order Primates; family Cercopithecidae; genus Chlorocebus; species Chlorocebus sabaeus. The sequence goes on from NC_132915.1 coordinate 60,543,763, forward strand.
CATTCTCTGTCATATACATCAGTGGTCCCCAACCTTTTTGGTACCATGGACTGGTTCTGTGGAAGACAATTTTTCCACAGACCAGGGGTTTGAGGGATGGTTTCAGAATGATTCACTTTTATTACTTTTATTGTGCACTTTATTTCTATTATTACTATATTACAGTATATAATAAAATAATTATATAACTCACCATAAAGTAGAATCAGTAGGAGCCCTGAGCTTGTTTTTCTGCAATGAGACAGTCCCATCTGGGGGTGATGGGAGACAGTGACAGATCATCAGGCATTAAATTCTCATAAGGAGCATGCAACCTAGATCCCTTTCATGTGCGCTTCACAATAGGGTTCATGCTCCTGTGAGAATCTAAAGCCATTACTTATCTGGCAAGAGGCGGAGCTCAGGCAGTAATGTGAAAGAATGATGGGCAGCAGCTGTAAATACAGAAGAAGTTTCCCTCCCCCACCACTCACCTCCTGCTATGTGGCCTGGTTCCTACCAAGCCACGGACAACTACCAGTCCATGGCCTGGGTGTTGGAGACCTCCGTTACATATCATCTCTTAGAATATTGATTATGCCACTCATGTTTACCATGTAGACATGAGGAACAATAATTTTATCCTGTTCACTTCCTGATGCCATATTTGTAGGAATGGCCTATCAGCAGTGGGTGCAGAAAACATACTGTTTTTCACCATAGCTGGAGATAATCAAAAGTCAAGGAAAATCTTAGAATTTTTTCCAGGTATAAAAAGCATTCC